>NC_053493.1:130720253-131920253 GCF_905171775.1 Rana temporaria
TACTAAAACGTGTGCATCTCTGCACAGAAAACAATTAGAGCTGGTTCACACAGGGGCAACACAACTTTGTGCGCGACTTTGCAAAGGCGGCTTCAGCGCGACTTGGGGTGACTTACAAGGCGACTTCAAGTCGCCTCCAGGACAGGTGACTTTGGCTGTGGTCAAAACAAACAACAATCAGCTCTGTGGGAGGGAGGGGTTTGCCTGAGGAAACTAGTTTCTCTTTCTGAAAAGTTGCTTCAGTTAAGACAGGGGATCGGACTTGGAAGCGACTTCCATTGAAATCAATGGGTACAAGTCGCCTAGAAGTCGCCTTGAAGTAGTACAAGAACCTTTCCTGAAGTCGGAGCAACTTCAGTAGTGTGCATGAAGACGGCTCTCATTGACTAACATGTAATTTGACATGACGCGCGACTTGGGGCGACTTAAGTCGCCCCCCAGGTCGCTGTAGTGTGAACCGGCTCTTAGCTTCCAGTTATTTTTTTGTGTCAAAGCATAAATAAGCAAGCTGAAGTTAGAAGCTGATTGGCTACCATGCACAGCTGCATCAGATTTTGCACGTTTCAGTTTAAGCCTAGGTTCACATTGGAGCGATTTGCGGCGCCGCACTGATTTGCAAAAGTAGTTCCTGCACTACTTTTGCAGATTTCAGGTGCGACTTCAATAGACAGCTGTACACAAAGCCACACAGATGTCTATCAAGTAGCACCTGAAATCGTGCTGACCTTGCTACTTTGAAATTGCGCTACTTCAAGTGAAGTAGTGCGATTTCAAAATGGCATCAATGTGAAACAAAGGCTAAGGCTCCACTCACACTTGTACGACGCCAAGGCTGGATTACTTTGGATGGATGCGACTTTGATGCAACTAGTTGCTCCTTTGCAAAGTCAGACCCACTGTTGCACCATTGTTGCCTGTAAAACATTCAGGTGCCAATTTTATGCAACTTTTGAGGGTTAACATTCACACTTATGCAAATTGGATGCAGGTTTCACCGCATCCAATTCGTATGACAGGAGAGTGTTACCAGCTCTCAATGGAGTCGGCTCACACACCACTGGTGCAGCCGCGATCTGCATTTGGAAAAAGGGTCCTGTGCATCTTTGGCTCCGAATCAGGTGCAAATTCAGGCAGAGATTTGAATCTGATTCGTACCTGAATCGGTGAACAGGGCCGCACCAGTCGTGGGGGGGGGGGTGGTTCTGTGAGCCGCGGCCACAGCAGGTTTGAAACCAGTCTAAAGTCTATGGCCCTCAAGTTGCATGAAGGTCAGACCAAAGTAGTGCATGAACTACTTTGAATTAACTGCTACTTTAAAGCAGAGGTCCACCTGAATTTTTTTTTTTTAAAGCCAGCAGCTACAAATACTGCAGCTCCTGGCTTTTAAAAAAGAGACACTTGCCCGAGATGTGGGCAGACATGGCTGAGCAATCGCTCGATCCTTGGATGCTGCCGCCACCATGCTCTGTGAGGGAAACAGGAAGTGAAGCCTTGCGGCTTCACTGCCCGGTTCCCTACTGCGCATGTGCGAGTAGTGCGGCGCGCCGTCACTGGTCCCCGCTCTCTCCTGGGAACAGTGTGTTTCCTAGGAGACAGCAGGGAGGACGGGAAGTGGTGTAGACTACCACAGGAGTCTATGCCAGGAAGTGGGTGCAAATACCTGTCTTAAACAGGTATCTGCACCCCCACCCCCACCCCCCCCCCCTGAAAGGTGCCAAATGTGTCTCCGGAGGGGGGATGGTTCCGAAAAGCAGAACTCTGCTTTAAGTTGCACATATATAACTGGTTATCATAGAAAAAACATGGCGTATGACTTGTCATGCATGACAAGTTGCAAAAGCGTGAATGGGGTCCCTGCTTAAAGATTTACCTAAGCCTGTAAACATTTTTATTTCCCATCACTTTCTGTCTTGATGACAATAGTCAACAGGACAACTAGAGAGAGAGAGTGAGAGTTATCCAACAGACAACACTAAAGAAAAAAGGTTTTGGTAAATATGACAAATCGAGGGCACTACGAAGCAAAATCACAGGGGACCCAATGTGCTGAGCATTTATTGGAGTATTCCAGTACAGGTGGCCGTTTCTGTTGAGTACAAAAGGTAGGATGATCCAAAGTGTGGGCTGGCAGAGTTAAGCTGGGAAAGGATGCTGGTCCCAAGGAAGGGTGGAGGTGCAGGGAGAGATTGCCACAGCATCAGGTTCAATGGGTAGCAGGACAGCTCACAGCAGGGGTGAGGGATGGGGAGGACAGAGTAGCACCAGGAAGAAGCTCCTGGGTCAAGGCAAACAGACAGGAGGCTTCTAGAGGCCCAGCTGCAGTCTTGGGTTCCCACAGGTTCTGGCAGCAAGTGACTCTCTCAGAAACTACAAGTCTCAGCAGTCCAAATGTCCAGAAAGCAGCACACAGCCAATACAAACTGTCTCAGCAGTTCTAAAAACGAGTGGGACCTCTAGCCTTTAGACCCCTTTCACACGAGGCGGTTTTCAGGGATTTTAGCGCTAGAAATAACCTCTAAATAGCGCCTTAATACCACCTCTTATTCATTTCAGTGCGTCTTTTCACACTGAAGCAGTGCGCTAGCGGGACGTTCAGGAAAGTCCTGCGAGCAGCATCTTTGGAGCGGTTTAGGAGTGCTGAATTTAGCACTCCAAAACACCCATTGAAATTAATGGGCAGCACTTCCAAAGCGCCTGAAAAGCAATTCGCAAAGCGTTGCAACACAGGCGCTTTTAACCCCTTCTTTGGGGTTAAAAGCACCCTGCTAGCTGCCAAAAAGCGCTGCTTAACGCAGCCGTTCCCCCATGTCCATCCCTGGAATATGCGTGTGGCGGGGGCATGGTAGTGGATAACCTGGAGTAGAGTGTTACTTCAGCTTTTTTTTTTTTTTTTTTGAAAAGGCAAACGTACATTTTTAAAAGCACTAAAACAAAAAATGCTTTTTTGCTGGATAAAAACCATGCCCGTATACAAAGTTATCATGAGGGTACATTGTTTAAAAATAGGAGCCTTGTCTCCTAGATCATCATTGGTAGTGAAATAGATACTTCAAGTTGACAAGATACATCTGATGGAAGAGAAAACCATTCTTCAAATGGCAGACTACTATACACATACTATAAAAAGGGGGTGACCTGGTTACTTAGACCCCTTTCACGCTGGAGGCGTTTTTCAGGCGCTAAAAATAGCACCTGTAAAGCGGCTGAAAAATGCCTCCCCTGCAGCCCCAGTGTGAAAGTCCAAGTGCTTTCACACTGGGGCACTGCGCTGGCAGGACGTTAGAAAAAGTCCTGCAGGCAGCATCTTTGGTGCGGTTTAGGAGCGGTGTATACACACCGCTCCTCCATCGTGCCCTGCCCATTGAAATGAATGGGCACTGCTGCCGAAGCACCTGCAAATCGCTTCAGAAGCAGTGCTTTTCGGGTGCATTTAACCCTTTCTTCGACTAGTGGGGGCTAAAAGCAATCCCGAAAAGCACCGCTAAATCCAACGCCGCTTTACCGCCAATGTGGTGCGGTGCCAGTGAGAAAGGGTTCTTAAAGCAGTAGTAAGCTGCCCAAAAAAATCTTAAAAATTGGGCCCCCTGTAGTGGTTTGTCATAATGTTCTAGTATGCACTACATACTACCTGGACACAGAGCTCTCCAGCACTGTCATGGCTCCCCAGTGCTTTCATCTTCACCCGGGTCTTCCTTCCGGGTACGCGGGCTCCAACTGTATGAATGGCATTAGTATTCAGAGCACATGCACAGGTGCTGTCACCAGCTGCATCCTGTGTGAATATCTCCTAAACGCTGCAAGTGTTCTATAAAATTCTGTACCCACAGGTAAGCATCATTATAGGCTTACCTGTAGGTACAAGTTAAAAAGTGGAGTTTACTTCCACTTTAAAAGCTCAGACTCCGGTAAATGTCTCTTGGAGACGGCTGCAGACCTAATACGACAAAAGATGCAGAACAAAGCATAACTGAAGTATATATAAGGAGCCCTGCTAAATACGGGTCATACAATAACAGGTTACTAATGATAGCACAGTTTAACCCCCTGTGTTTCACAGGTCTCTGTGTTTATATGTATGGGTTGTTGTATTTTGTTTGCGAGATGTTCAGCCTGGTGGCCTTATCACACTATTCTGCTTTCGGAAACCTGAACGGTTCCACATTACTGGAGAGCATAAAAAAGTTGCATCATTTGGTAACTATTACCGAATGTAAAAAAAAAAAATGTACATGTTTCGATCTCTGTATTGTCGTTATTGAGAGAAAATTGCACTACTTTTACAAATTGAGGCATACCAAACTCACTGGATTTACAAGATGTATTTGGGATGCCTTTACATTTATCCCTCGCTCACTTGAAGGGTCCTTTCGCATGGACATTCAGTTTTTTTACATAGAAAAAAAGTGACTGAACTGAACTAAAAAACTGATCAAAAACGGATACGGATGTCAATTTTTACATTCATTTTCATGTCCGCTGACATCCGTTTTTTCACACACATAAAGTGACGGAACTGAACTTCAAACACTGTATAATGCTGGTTGCCAAGGTGGGGGCTGGCAAGCCGGCCGCCATGTCCTTAACAACTGATGAGCGGTGCAGTTACAGAGCGATTTCGACCTCATAAAACTTCAACACACCAGAAAAGCCTGAGAACCATACACGCATTTTCAGAAACATGCATTAAGCATGATAATTGCGTCAAAAACATTAATGTTACACTAAAAAAATTCACTGAAAATCGCATCATGATGTAGCTGTACTAGTGTGAACCCTGGCTAAATGACAACCGTGAACATCTTGCAAGAGCAGTGTAAGGACGTCTAACCCTTAACATAGTTTAGAAAAAAGCAAGATCGGCCAATGATAAGGACCTGAAACAATGGAGTAGATTTACTAAAACAGGAGACTCAGAATCTGGTGCAGCTCTGCGTGCTGGCCAATCAGTTTCTAACTTCAGCTTCTTCGATAAGCCTAGGTCCACATGGGTGCGATTTGACATGTCAAATCACATGCCAAATCGGTAGCAATTTCCAGGCAATGGCACCGTCCGAATCGGTGCGGCATCGCACAATTTCCAAAAGTCGTTTCTGTACTACTTTTGGCGACTTCGGGGTGCGATTTGTATAGACCTCTGTGCAGGAACCCGCACAGATGTCTTGGAAATCGCCCCTGAAGTCGGACTGACATGCAGGAATGAAATTGTGAGAGCTCAGCTGAACTTGCACGATTTTAATGCGATTGTCAATGTGAACCTGGGCTTAAGCTTCACAGAAAAGCGTGGAAGCTGATTGCTTTCTATGCAGAGCTGCACCTGATTGGGGATCATTTACTAAAACTGGATAGTGCACAATGTAATTTATTGCAGCAGCTTTGTTAAATAAAGCAAGGGTGATGCTTACTGGCAATATATTATTACATTTAAATTTATATTTTTCGTCTTAGGATTGTTCGAGTCTCTAATCGGTAGTGGGGTCAAACTAAAGGAAGCAGGATAGAAATCCATTTTGTTTGAGAAAAAAATTCTAACGGTGTACATTGTTTTCATTTCGGAAAATACATTTTATTCCAAAACGGAAAACATTTGTCCAGTCATCGAACGTACTATAAATGGTTGTATGAATATTCATGATGCAAACCTCTATTTGAAAATCTACTAGTGTATAGCCAGCATAACTTTTTGTTGTGAAACCTTTGTTTCCCCCCAACCCCAATTCAGATCTGTTTAGTTATGATATATTTAGAAGCATGACCTGTCATTGAGAGACCTTCAACTCACTTTTAAGGGCTCCATCATACCAGAGAATGGTGCAGGGAAATATAGATTGTATGTACAAATGCAACCTGGCAAGTTAATGTGATGTCATGTACACGCTACTGTTTTTCTATGTACTCTCTCATGTTAAATAAAGAACAAAAAAATCATATGATAGAGACTTTCTTGAAGATATTCTGTATCCTTATGCCAATCGCTTGCTGCTGTGATCAAATGACAGCTGACACATCAACTAGCAATACAACACCACTGAAAGGGATCCAATGCCTGAAATGCAGGAGAGAGCACTACGGTATTGTTCTTTCCAAACTTTCCTTTGCTTTGGAAATAAGTTGGTAGGTTTCAGTAGCTTCAGTAGTTAAAGACGATTGCTTATTAAATACCGTATAAGTCAGCGTATAAAACGCACCTTAATTTTAAGAGGGACATTTCAGGGAAAAATTTTAATTATAAATAAAGAACTTTGAAGCAAAATAGGGGTTAGTGCCCATAAATGCAACCTCACCATTGCCCATTAATGCAGCCTGATCAGTGCCCATCTGCAGCCTCACTATTGCCCATCAATGCAGCCTGATCAGTGCCCATCTGCAGCCTCACCATTGCCCATCAATGCAGCCTGATCAGTGCCTATCTGCAGCCTCACCATTGCCCATCAATGCAGCCTGATCAGTGCCCATCTGCAGCCTCACCATTGCCCATCAATGCAGCCTGATCAGTGCCCATCAATGCAGCCTCACCATTGGACTAGGCTCATATAATAGGCAGTAGAGCTGCACGATTAATCGTTTAAAGATCACAAACACACACACACACACGGTACCATCACGTTTCTCGACCGGGAAATGAAAACGCAGTGAGCGCACACCCCACTGCACCAGCAGCATTGATCTGATGGCATCGCGATGCCAGAACATACACGTGAGACCGTGAGTCAGCTTCCTTGTGCCTTAGTGTTATATTATATTATGAATATTACCAGTACCACCACAATCAGCTACCAGGCCCATAGTCCTTGCAGAATGTTGACTTAAAATACCGGCAACCACTGTCCCTTATTATGAATACTACCAGTCTGAGTCAGCTACCCATATTATGAATATTACCACAGTCAGCTACCCAGAGTCTGGGGTAGCTGAATGTGGTAATATTCATAATATGGATAGCTGACCCAGACTGTGGTAATATTCATAATATATTATAAGGGACAGTGGTTGCTGGTATTTTAAGTCCACTCCTCACATGCCCCCCTATAATAGCCTGACATACGGTTTTGAGAATCGTGAGAGAATCGTGATCTTCATTCTAAGCAAAAGGATTGTGATTCAAATTTTTCCCAAAATCGTGCAGTTCTAATAGGCAAAACACTAGTCCAATGCCAGGACATGCAACGTCTATCCTAGGAGGCGGTCCAGGAGGCGGGACTGTGTGTGACTGTGAGCACCGAACAAACAGGAGATCCCAGCTGTGTAATCCAGCGGCGCTGCCCCCTCTTCCCCTCCGAGGCAGCCCAGGTAAAATATGGTGTATAACAAGCACACATGACTTCTCCGAAGTCCCCCATCAGGCTCTTCTCACTCATCGGATGAGTCATTTTCCAAATATGGACATTGCCTATCTTTGGGAAATGACATTAGCTGTAATCCCAAGCCTATTTCTTTACATTTAGCTTTCAGCCGTGGAAAATCTAAATGAGTCAGGTGATGCAGCCCGCTTGTGGGAAGCGGTCATACAAATGACAGCTTCCCAGCACAGGCATGGCCCATTTTGAGTACTGGAATACCTATGTATGCCAGGTCAGAATACCTATGTATGCCAGGGCATTTTGGCTATGCTTCTCCTATGGATCACTGGAGCGCAGTTCGTTCTGCACTTCTGTGACCTGTGTCCAGGCGACAGTTGGTTTAGGTAAGATTCCCACTTTAAAGTTGGGATCCAGCCAGATGCCTGGACCAGCAGCTTGTTCAGCCTTTCATGAGCCACACCTTCCACAGCCCGGCCCTCCAGTGAGCACTGGAGGGGCAGAGTAGAGAGCCGGTGAGTGAAAGTTGCTGTCTCTCTGCAGGCCAAAGACTGAGAGTTAAGCAATCAGACGTGTTTGCTCAGTTCTCAGTCATGCCGGTACCATTACCGAAATTAGTGCAAAAACGTGCCTGAATTAGGAGCATGTAATTTTTAAAGGGAAATACCACTTTAAAGAATTCCTCTGACTATTTCCAGCATACAGATATAGAAGATACTAATATACAAAGAAAAGAGGATTCCATCTACTAAAACATGTGCCTCTGGTACAGATATATGCTCAGGAGGTTACAATGATACATGTCCCTGTTACAGAGATGACACTGGATTTATGAAACAACCACTCTTTGCAGATGTATTGTGTTAGGTTACCATACTGATAATTCCAACACATGCTTGCTGCACCTAGAGATAGAATGAAATGTTATCTCTGGTGACTAATGTTTAGTATCAATAGAAAAAGCAGAAATGCACATCAACCTACCTTTTTTTTATCGACTTATTTATACAGTTGGTAAACAGTGCCTCCCAATCCCCCACCCAAAAACGTAAACAAAACATGGACCTCATGATACCTAGAAATCAATTTATGAAATGGTGTCATTAGTAAATTGTACCATGGTACTACTACTACGTCTGTTTGAGAGGTCAGTCTTTGGAACATACCTTTTTGGGTCAGTAAAATTATCAAAACAATTACAATAGATTTAGACTAAAGTCTAAATCTCCCTTGCCTCTGAAGCCCAATCCTCTTCTGGATCGCACTCCAGAGGCCAATGACAGGCGATGAGGAAGCGATGCGACACCACTTCAATGCTTGTTTAGACCCCATTGTTGCAAACACACGCAGAAATGTCTGTTGCTGGAACTGCCTGAAAGGGGTCTCATACTGTGTTGGTATGCAGGAAAAAATACAACTAAGGCCCAACGTGGGGCCCAACGTGCCCCCCCCCCTAAGATCCATACCATTTATCCGAGCATGCAGGCCCCCACCCCAAAGCACCTTATCCCCATGTTGATGGGGACAAGGGCCTCTTCCCCTTAACCCTGGGCTGTGGTTGTCTGCAGATTCTGGTCTAAGAAAGGGGGCCCCCAGATTCCACCCCCACGTGAATGAGTATGGTGTACATAGTACCCATTTACCAAGAAAAAATAAAATAAAAGTGTAAAAAAAAAAAAACAGGAGGCAGTTTTTGACTTTATTAAAAAAAGTCCTTTATTAAAAATGAATAATGTCTATCACGCCGTCTCAGCCGCCACCGCCGACCAGATTTTAATAATAATGAAAAAAAAACGCTCCTCCACCGACAATGGCTCCAACTGTTCCGGCAGCTACAGTGTCTGACCTCACCCGAAGCACTCGTCCCTTTTTGACGTCACAGTTGACCTAAGGGTCTGGTATGGATTTGGGAGGAGGCCCCCACGTAATTTTTATTTTTCAGTAACTTTTGCATTGCTAACATTGCACACACCACAAAACACAACAGAGGAGCAGGGGTCATAGTGCAAATTTGACCTCTGAGCACAGGTCATAAGTCGGATCAGTTAAGATGGTGATCCGACTTGGATGCTACTTCCATTATATTCTATGGGCTGAAACCGCACCCAAGTCGTGACCTTTTTAAAAGTCGTAGAAACACAAGTCGGATCAGTTAAGACAGCTCTCATAGGGAAACAATTTTGAAATTAAACTAAATCTTTTAATACTGCTAGCAGGAAAGGTTTTTCAGTAATCAATAATGACAGTCCAGGAGCCAGGACAAAGTACTTCTATGGGCATGCATAGGGGAGTTACATCACCCAAGGCCAAATGGGAAAGAAAGAAAACACGACACTGGAGAAGACTAAAAGAATCAGGCAGCAGCTGCAATGTCATGAAAATGGGGAACTGGATGCATTGCTGAAGAGGGGGACTTTTGGAAGCAATTCTGCCATTATTGTGAAGAAAGAAATGCTGCGCTACAAATATAACAAGCAGAATACAAAATCGTAATCCTAATAAACAATCAAGTACAGTGATAACAAACGTGATCCATTTGTGTATGCAAATAATCGGTCTTCTAAAATGTCTGTGTCCAACAATCTTATGCCTAAAAAAAAATCACATAAACTCCAAAAAAGTGTCCAAACGTATTCATAAATCTGTGAAACCAATAGCGTCCAAAAACGATAATATTAAATCTTTTAGTGTCTTCCGCAAATGCCAAAACAAACTTAAATATTTGTGTTCCTGTGAGTCCCACCACTATTCATATGGGGATAGTCTCATCTAAAAGAAATGACCTTACAGAACCAAGTTATTGCAGGCATATCCCCTTTAGAGCCAGGATACCAATGATGGTATACGTAGATGTTGAAGCTTCCAGAATAAAACCACGTGGGTAAACTCAAGAAAAACACAAAAAGGAACAACAAAGTGCTCACTGTATAAATGGTATTCGTTTAACAGAGTAGAATTAACTTACATGTAAAAAAGGGCACTCTCTCTTTAAGGCTCTTAATATGAGATCTACCATTCAGGAAGCTGTACGGTGAGCCAGGCTGCGTCTGTCAGCGCTACCCAGGTATCAGAAACAAATCTACTCTCTCCCAGTGTTCCTTCTCACTCCAGAGACCTCAGTTTGCACCACCCAACATGTTTCGTCATAATGTGATCAGGGGCATATGCCATTAAAGCAAGAGCCCCCGGGGGAAAACTATTAAATGTTGTACCATCCTATAAGCCACACCACCCCCTTTTGCACACTAAAGACTTTACATTGTGTCTTTAAAATTAAATTTTTTTTACTTAACACTGCTCCACTGTTACCATGCTGTCTCCAAATAACAAAAAGTGTCCTGGGGTGACAGCTATTAAAATCTACACCCAGGTATAGGATCAGGATACCTGTATGTGTAGGTGAACTTTTATTTGTTGGAGTACATTCTAAAATATATTTAGCATCCTGAAAAAGAAGCAGTGGGTCATCACTAACATGGAATTGCTTTGACTAAATCAACACCATCTCAGTATAAGGAAGAACTGCAGTACGGGGCGTTCCTCTTTTGGAACAATAGCCATGTGCTTTTTGCTGTTTGCTTTAGCATGGGGCTAAGCAAATTAACAGAGATGTTATGTGTCATGTTACATTCAGCAGTATCCTGATCTATTCCAACAAAGGAATTGCCCCCTCTCTTCTGTAGATTTCTGACACTGCAATTCAAAACATTAACAAATCACAATAAGACGTTTGTCTATAAGGGCCAGTCTACACTACATTATCTTCTGGGCACAAACATTGCCTATACTAATACACACAACAAAAGGTGCATGCACTATTTTTTATCAATGCCACACACCACAATTGAGGACTGACCAACACCAAAAAAGAGGGGTTATGAGTGTGCCATGACCAACCAGAAGACGTCAGGAAAAAAAAAAAAAAAATTAACCCCCCCCCCCGTTCTCTGCAGAAGTACACTGTGAGCCCAGAACGGCATGACAATGCACCACCAGAGGTGGCAATGGTGGAGAGATCAGAAGAATGTCAGTGGAGAACAGTGCTACCAACAGGTGTGTGTGTGTATATATATATATATATATATATATATATATATATATATATATATATATATATATATATATATATATATATATATATATATCCAGCAATGGATGATGGATCAATCAAATGTCTGCGGAGTACAGTGCCACCAGAGATTTATTATAACCAGCAATAAATAATGGATCAGAGGGATGTGTGCGGGTGGGATCAGCTGGCTCAGCCTCTCGGCAACTTGCTAAGAGGCTGAGCCGAGTTCCGGTCCAGGCTCCTGGGTGGAACCCGACCAAATGGTCACGATCTTTCCTGAGCCTGGACCGGCTCTGTGACGTCAGCCAGCTATCTGCTGAAAACGCGTTACAGGAGTGCAGAACGAACTGCATTCCTGTGATCCACCACAGGAGAAGTACAGCCAAACAAGCTTTGGTTGTACTTCTTTAACCCCAGTGAATCAAACAAATCCTTCTGTTTTGCTGAAAATCGAGCCCCCATCCACTGTCCAGAATTCCGAGGGACTGTCCTATTATTTCACCCAACTGTCCTACTGCCACTGGAAGGAACACTTGTTCCAAAACCTGGTAATGGCTGCATGTCTCCTGCACAACAATGTCTGCACATCACTTCAGTTTTATTATTTTAAAATGATAATTTAAGCCTGTGAGACATCATGTGGGGCACTGTAATCAAGACATATTTTGTATGTATATTTACCATAGCATCATCATGGTAACTGCGGTCTGAACTGCGGTCTGAAAAAAAAACGTTTTGCTGAAGATATACTTTAAAACACAGTGAGCTTTCCTTAATGTGAAAGATGCTATTTGTTTTGGGTGTGGGTGTCCGTACAGTCCTTGGGTGGATCGGTCACCTCCTCACTGGAATATTATGCAGTACTTAATAGAGTAGCTTAAAGTTTAAGAGGTGAATGAAGAGGATTAGTGGATAAGCTATGTAAATCCTCAGGCAAGCCATGTGGCTTTTAAATTAACTACATATTAAAAATCTTTACTGAACTGACTACAAGCATGTTTATGAATTACCAAAGCAACATGAGCTGGGTATGTTACACTTCATTATTTGAATAATTACTTTACAATAAGTATAGGGCTCGAACAGCACATATGAGCCACTGGAAGAAGGAAAATTAAAAATGTGTTCCCAGAGAACCTAGTAAGACTCTAATTCTTACTATACTGCAGGGGTCTCCAAATTTTCTAAGGAAGGGGCCAGTTTACTGTCCTTCAGGCTTTAGGGGGGCCTGACTGTGGCCAGTGGGAGTGGAAAATGCCCTGTCATCAGTGCCCCATCATTGTTTTTATTGGGAGGAATAGTGCCCCATTGTTGGTATCAAATGGAAGAACAGAGCCCCGTTGATGTCGTCAGGAGAAATGGTGCCCCCATCATTGGAGTCAGTTGATGGAATAGTGTCCCAAGGGCCAGATAAAGGCAACCAAGGGGCCACATCTTGTACCTGGGACACAGTTTGGAGACCAATGCTATACTACATAAAAGTAAAGGCAGATTCTTAAGTCGGCCATAGATGGAGCAATTCCCCATCCCTCCCGCAGAGCTTAAATTTACCCCGAGTGGGGGGCACAGGGAGCAATCCATGCTGGAAGAACAAACTCGATTACTGCTAGCGGATATAGCAAAAAAATAAATAAAAATAAATGAAAAATCTGGCATGCCGTTTTTACCATAACTGATCGATCAACTTGGGTAAAATCAGCTTGCCCATACATGGTTAGAATCTCAGCTGGTTCAGCAGGGATTCAAACCGTCTACGACCAGCTTTACTGTACTTAAGGCTTACACTAACAATTTATACTCATCGATATACAGTATTTCAATATGACCAAGCAGCCTAGGTCTGTGCTTTGTTTCCATGGTTACCGAATCCCGATTCATGACCATAATAGACAGATATGTATAATATTTGGGCTAGGTTCACGTATATGAGCTGCTGTAATGCACACGTTACTTATTTTTTTTAACACCCGTTAATGCGCATTGCTTTAAGGTAGCCCATTCATTTGAATGAGCTGCCTACTGCATCAAAATCACACCAAAAGGTGAATGTATCTTTTTCTTTGCAATACACCACAACACAAGGTAGAGCGATACCATGTATTGTGTTAAGGTACAACACACGTGCCTGGGAAAGGTGTGTTGGGGTGCCACTATGAATGACCGGAACTCTAGGGCAATACGCACGTTTTCATGTATTAATGCACTCACTACCACAGTGCATAGAGGTGAACAGAACCCTAAAGGGGTTGTAAAGGTTTGTCTTTTATTTTCTAAATTGGTTCCTTTAAGCTAGTGCATTGTTGGTTCACTTACCTTTTCCTTCGATTTCCCTTCTAAATGTTTTTTTTCTTTGTTTGAATTTCTCACTTCCTGTTCCTCCTTAGTAAGCTTTCCACCATCATCCGAGCGGTGGAAAGTCATTTAGAACAGCTTAGGAGGAACAGGAAGTGAGAAATTCAGACAAAGGAAAAAAAACATTTAGAAGGGAAATCGAAGGAAAAGGTAAGTGAACCAACAATGCACTAGCTTTAAAGCGGATGTGCCCCTGGGAAAAAAATATTAAAAGCCAGCAGCTACAAATACTGCAGCTGCTGACTTTTAATATCAGGTCACTTACCTGTCCTGGAGTCCAGCGCCGATCGCAGCAGAGGACGAGCGATCGCTCGTCTCTCTGCTGCTCCCCCCGCCATCCACGCTGAGGGAACCAGGAAGTGAAGCGCTGCGGCTTCACTGCCCGGTTCCCTACGGCGCATGCGCGAGTCGCGCCGCGCCCGCCGATTGGCTCCCGCTGTGTGCTGGGAGCCGAGTGTTCCCAGCACACAACGGGGGGCGACGGGATGTGACGGAATGCCCGTCTTTTGCCCGTGAATGCCGGGCCGGAAGTGGGTGCAAATACCTGTCTTTAGACAGGTATCTGCACCCCCCTCCCCCTGAAAGGTGTCAATGAAGACACCGGAGGGGGGGGAGGGTTCCGATCAGCGGGACTCCACTTTAGGGTGGAGAACCGCTTTAGGTAACCTATTTAGAAAATAAAAACGAACCTTTACAACCCCTTTAAGGATTACTAATGTATTGCAATAAAATGCACCATTGAAACTTTGCAAAAGATAACACAAATGCCTTAAAGTAGAGTTATGAAAGAGGGTAGGGTTGGGATGTTACAATCTGATTGTACAGTACCTGTACAATCTCCATTTTTAAAAACCATGCAGTGTAAAGTTGGTCATGGATAGATAAGTATTTTCACTTGAAATTCTATGAAAAGTCTTCAAAATTCGAACCAAAAAACCAAGGTGACATGGATGGATGGTGATTTTGCTTTGAATATTAAAAAATAATTAAATAGCGGTTCTGGTTTGTGGTTCTCAGATTCAGTGTAGTTCCGTTTTAACAAGTCTTGGATGATATGGGAACCACATAATTTCTTCCGTAATTTATATGTTACTTCTAATGATTGGAATGATTAAAATGTATGATCCCACTAAGTATTTCTACTTTGAGAGTACTAGATGCATTGTCATACATTATGCTACACTCTCCAAAAAAGTTTCCAATATGACCTGTTCTGCATTGTGAGGCATTGCAAGAAAAGCTGCATTTTTTGCCGTAGTTTGTGATTTAACCCAATTAAATGTTAACCTTTAAAACAAATCATAATTGGGTTTCAAAGCAACTTGTATTGGCATTTCCATTTTCAATGTCATCTGGAGAGAGCAAGCCCTAAAGCTTCCATGCATTCCAAGGGCCCAATAAAAGATGTAGGATGCCATATAAATACAGTAAAGTACCGTAAGTAACACATTGATGATTTATCCTCAGGACCCACTAACAGGCCACATTTTATGTATAACCTTGGGGAGATGCAGACTACAATACTGCAGCCACTGAGCAGCAAATGATATCACCTGTGATGTATTTCAGTTATCTTGCAAATCTGGCCTGTTAGTGGGTCCTGAGGACAGGAGTTATGAACCACTGCAATAAAGGCAAACCGGCTGTAGTTTCCTCATAGCACAGTCTGAGCATGTGCAACTGCTTATGGCCACACATACAGAACTCATTACAGTGCACACCGATATGCATTACAACACTTAGGCAAGCTGTAATTTTTGGCTTTGAGAGGTACCGGCTCCCACTTTTGGGCAGATCGCTGTGACAATCTGAGTGGAAGTTCGGCCCCCCCTCCTCTTCTCCCCACAGTATTCTGGGACAAACCACAGGTCCCAGCAGACTGCGCAACCATTCGCAAAGAGCAGCGCGGCTCACGCACGTGCAGTAGGAAACCAGCTGTGAAGCTGCAAGGCTTCATTGCTGGTTCCCCTTACTATAGATGCCGGCGCCTGGACCCAAAGACAATTGAAGAATTAAAGTGACACTAAAGGTTTGTGTTTTTTTTTTTTAAACAAACATGTCATACTTACCTCCACTGTGCAGTTTGTTTTGCACAGAGTGACCCCGATCCATATGTTCTGGGGTCCAACAGCAGCTCTCGCGGCTCCTCTCGGATTAGATAACCCCCTCTGGGAAGCTTTCCTGAGGGGGTTACCTTGTGGGCGCGCTCCTGTGTCATACACTAGGCATCCATAGATGCGTAGTGTATGACTCGGCCCCTGCCCCCGCGTCATTGCATTTGATTGACAGCAGCGGGAGCCAATGGCTGCGCTGCTATCAATCTATCCAATCAAAGCCAAGACTTCATGGAGAGAAGGGCGGTGGGGTCGCGCCCATGGAAATTTGGGGCTCGGGTAAGTAAAATGGGGTGCTGGGGGGCCAGACACTGCAAGATGTTATTTTACCTTAATGCATGGGATGCATTAAGGTGGAAAAACACATAGGTTTACAACCCCTTTAACTTGGGTGAGGACATTTCTGGATCCCTGGACAGGTAAGTGTCTTTTGTAGAGAGTCAGCCTAGGGTAGATTAAGATAGGGTTAATGAAGAGGGCAGATACTTTCCCTTCAGCTGGTTGATGGCTGTTTTGCCATCAGTTCCGAGGGGACCTAAATGCTGGATAGAAGCCTCCCTGCGCTTTCTTGTACCTGCTGGGTGAGCTGGCCTGTAATTGGGACTTTTGAAATATTGTGGATGTTTTGGCTGGGATGCTGAACATTATTTAAACAGACTGTTGTACTGATGAGCAGAGTATCTTGTATTGTTTTGAGCTGCCGGTCGTCATTTTCCTGTTTTGATGAATTGTTAACTGAAGTTTCTCCCAGCCCCTGTTTACCACTTGGATACCTGAAATTAAAAGTCAGCAGCTACAGGGTTTGTAGATGCTTACTTAATTTTTGGGGTGAGACTGGAGCTCCTCTAACTTCAATGGCACCCCAATGCGCATATACAAACAGATGTGTCTGTGTCCGCTCTGCATAAGCTGAACCATCCGTCTGTTCAGCTGGGATCAGCGGACAGATTCCGTGCTGAGCAGGCAGACTCCAACAGAGCCTGTCCTACGTGCAAGGGGCCTATAAGCAAACAGTTTATTTTCTTTTTAGGATTTTAGGTTTTACATAAATAAATAAAAGCACCCATCAGTGGTAAATGGTTTGTCTGCCAGTAGGTCTGTTAAAAAACACAACAGACTTACTGGCAGGATTATCTGGTGAAAATTAAGGAAAGGAAACCTAAAGAAAAGAAAAGGAATGCAGTCATCACATCTAAGAAATGGTAAACTGCACTGTAATAAATGCTTGCTTTTGGCTTTAATCCTGCTTTAAAGTATATGTGAACCCACCTTGTAAAAAAAAAAAAAGCCCACTCCATTTTAAATAGAGAAAGAAGAACACAAAAACCCAGAAAATGCATTTAAAAAAAGTTATAAATTGATTTACATTTTAATGAGCAAAATAATTATTTGACCCCTTTTTAAAACATTACTCGGTACTTGTTAGCAATCAGAGGTCAGATTTTTGTAGTTGGCCACGAGGTTTGCACACATCTCAGGAGGGATTTTGTCCCACTCCTGTTTGCAGATCCTCTCCAAGTGGAGGTTCACCCTAAAAACGATTTTTTTTACATTAGAGCCAGCATAGTAAGGACATTTCATTTCGGCAGTTTTTTTTTCTTCCCCTCTGTACTTACCTTTATATCCTGATTTTGTCCAGGGCTTCCGCGTTCTGATGACTCCGGGACTGGGCGTTCCTATCCCAGCCTCAGGGTTCCGATGACTGCGGGACTGGGCGTTCCTATCCTTCCGTTCGATGATTGACGGCTTGTGAAACAGGTGACCTGTCGCACAACGCGCGTCACCAGATTTATGGAAATAGCCGAGCTGCGAGTCGGCACTATACGGCGCCTGCGCCCGCCGTGTAGAGCTGACTGAGCAGGCGTCGTATAGTGCCGACTCGCAGCTCTGCTATTTCCCGACATCTGGTGATGCGTGTTGTGCGACAGGTCACCTGTTTCACAAGCCGTCAATCATCGACAACATCAGGATATAAAGGTATGTACGGAGAAAAAAAAAATGACCTGCCGAAATGTAATGTCCTTAGTATGCTGGCTCTGCTAAATGTAATTAAAAAAAAAAAATTTGGGGTGAACCCCCGCTTTAAGGTTGATGTTTGGCAACTCAAACCTTCAGCTCCCTCCACATATTTTCTATGAGATTAAGGTCTGGATACTGGCTTGGCCACTTCAGGACCTTCATGTGCTTCTCCTTTAGCCACTCCCTTGTTGCCTTGGCAGTGTGTTTTGGATCATTGTCATGCTGAAATACCCATTCGTGACCCATTTTCAATGCCCTGGCAGTGGGAAGGAGGTTCTCACCCAAGATTTGACAGTACATGGCCCCCGTCCATCATCCCTTTGATGCAGTGAAGTTGTCCTGTCCCCTTAGCAGAAAAACACCCCTAAAGCATAATGTTTCCTTTTCAATGTTTGAACGTGGGGATGGTGTTCTTGGGGTCATAGGGAGCATTCCTCCTCCAAACACGGCGAGTTGATTTGATGCCAAAGAGCTTGAGTTTGGTCTCATTCTGACCACAACACTTTCATCCAGTTCTATTCTGAATCATTCAGATGTTCATTAGCAAACTTCAGCGGGCCTGTACATGTGCTTTCTTGAGCAGGGGGACCTTGTGGGCTCTGCGGGATTTCAGTCTTCCCGGCGTAGTGTGTTACCAATTGTTTCCTTGGTGACTATAGTCCCAGCTGCCTTGAGATCATTGACAATATTCTCCCACGTAGTTCTGGGCTGATTCCTCACCGCTCTCATGATCACTGAAATGCCACAAGGCGAGATCCTGCATGGAGCCCGAGACCAAGGGAGATGGCCCGTAATTTTGTGTTTCTTCCATTTGCGAATAATCGCACCAACTGTTATCACCCTCTCACCAAGCTGCTTGGCGATGGTCTTATAGCCCATTCAAGCCTTGTTGTAGGTCTACAACGTTGTCCCTGACATCCTTTGGTCTTGGCCATGGTGGAGACATTGGAATCTGATTGATTGCTTCTGTGGACAGGTGTCTTTTATACAGTTAACAAGCTGAGATTATATAGAAATAGAGACAACTCTGGCGCTGTCTGATGGACTGCGGGGCGGGGGGACTGCAGCAGCACCTGGGGATCTAATCCTAACAGAAAAAGTGATAATAATGTGAAGTATGGTGGCTGCGCTGTGGGGGACGGAATGGGAAGGTGGAAGTGAAAAAGGAATGCAAAGTTAAGGGATCGTGGGTGAGAGTGCTCCTAAGCTCAGCACATTACCTGTATATAAGAAACCTGGGAGCCAGAAATCTTGCTAATTGATAGGGGATCAAATCCACTCATTAAAATGCAAATCAATTCATAACTTTTTTTTCAAATGCATTTTTCTAGATTTTTTTTATTGTTATTCCGTCTCTCACTGTTAATATAAACTTACAAATAAAATTATAGACTGATAATTTCTTCTTTGTCAGTGAGCAAACGTACAAAATCAGCAGGGGATCAAATATTTTTTTTCCCTTACTGTATATCATACATACACACACTCGATATATCGTTTTTCTTTTCTTTTTAAAAAGTCATCACATGAGAAAATTGAACCAAGCACAGTCCAGTGTAAACTGTGGACAGAAATGCACTGACATGAGCTGTGCAGGGAAGCATGTCAGCAAAAGCCAAAGAAACAGCAGTACACTGATCTTCCCAGTAAAGTGTGCAGGGGTAGGGTGTATGAGCAGGAGGCAGAGAAACAGCAGTACACTGATCTTCCCAGTAAAGTGTGCAGGGGTAGGGCGTATGAGCATGAGGCAGAGAAACCGCAGTACACTGATCTTCCCAGTAAAGTGTGCAGGGGTAGGGCGTATGAGCATGAGGCAGAGAAACAGCAGTACACTGATCTTCCCAGTAAAGTGTGCAGGGGTAGGGCGTATGAGCATGAGGCAGAGAAACCGCAGTACACTGATCTTCCCAGTAAAGTGTGCAGGGGTAGGGCGTATGAGCATGAGGCAGAGAAACAGCAGTACACTGATCTTCCCAGTAAAGTGTGCAGGGGTAGGGCGTATGAGCATGAGGCAGAGAAACCGCAGTACACTGATCTTCCCAGTAAAGTGTGCAGGGGTAGGGCGTATGAGCATGAGGCAGAAAAACAGCAGTATACTGATCTTCCCAGTAAAGTGTGCAGGGGTAGGGTGTACGAGCATGAGGCAGAGAAACAGCAGTACACTGATCTTCCCAGTAAAAATCTGTGCAGGGGGGCGTGTCAGCAAAATCTGACAACTGGATTACAGGCAGGCTGTGCTCCCAAGGAGAATGTTAAGACACAAACTGACCACGCTGCGATGGATGTGCTTACATGTCTGATGTGGTCATTTTGAAATAGGAAAGCAGAGGGACATCTCAGAGTAATATAAATTAATGGACTGATTGGGTGGGCTACTCTCTGTTTGTATATAAAGGAAATTGTTCAATCAGATTGTAAGGCGTGGGTCATCTTATGGATGTTTAAATGGCAGGACGATGCCACAGGGGTTACCATCATCGGAGTCCGTGCCCACGGAAACCTGTATAGCACAAATATTATAAAACAGAAAATCCAGAATTACAAATACATGTCAAGTCCATGTGCAAATTCCTATATAATTAAGAGCTCTGGCTAATTCCCATCTGCAATAGTTTGCAGCATGCTCCTGCAACTCACAAAGATATTACATCAGATCAGCAAATGCAGGATGACAGCATGGAGGACCATATTATCAAAAGCCAAATGACATTCAGATCAGCTCATACAGCACTCATCTAATAAACAGCTTGTTTTTTAGGGCTGCTACACATCGGCATAGGATATTATTTAACCCGTGTTGGATGAAAGATAAAATGAATTCCTGGTAACTAAAAGCCAAACACCCAAATAAGCAACTAGCGTGGCATCAAGCAAATATACTGAACCTATTTATGTATCTTCCACTAAAACAACCTCACATGGTTAAAATTAGATCCACTCATCACCTCATAGCGATCAGTTGATCACCCATTCCGTGCCACACTACACTGTCAAGTACCAGTAAGGAAGACATCAATGGATACAGTACACACAGATAGCACCGCTTCCGTTATCATAAATGATGTGCAGTCTTATAATCCATTGTTATTACAGTACAGCATGCATTACATAGCAGGCGCACAATCCCAGAACGCCAGCATAAAGCCTTATTACCATCTGCACAGTCGTCGTAGCACCAGTCCAGCTCGTAGTAATCCTGCTCTATAAATTTCTGCATAGTCAGTGTTCCCTATCGCATCAATGAATCGACTGTCTAGTGCCTTTCCGAGGTCAGGTGAAGCACAACCAGGCCTGTCTGTTTTCACCATGCTCCGATGTCCGAAAAGCTTCACAGGACTGTGACACCATAAAAAAACATCTTTCAAGAGAATAAGACACGTGTGGGAAAAAAGGGTGAGGAAGAAAAAATAAAAATCACAAGAGACGAGTTCAATATCCTGCAGTAGGCAGCATGCTTTGATCCAGAAGCACTGTGGAAGCATCCTGTATGGGAGTTGACACGATCGCCCTATCAATAAGCTGAGATGCTGACGTCAGGGCCACACACCACCACTGCCTGCTGTACAGCCTTCCGCTCGGGTCCCTGCATATCACTTCTCTTAGGGGTTTCCATGGAGACTGGCCGAGAAATGATGCCGAGGATGCAGGGAAGGTTTCCAGCATGATCTGATTCATAAAGAAGCTTAGGGGAAATTAAGTCGAATGATCGCCCTTATCGCAACACAGAAATCAGTATGAGGATGCAGACTTGTATGTATGACTACCTTACTACTTCAACTTGTGCTTGTAGGACTACCTTACTACTAGTCTTTACCTTTTACTTTAATAAAATGGACCTTATAAAAAGTACAGTGCAAATCATTAAAATCTAGTTAAACATTTTCGTTTTTTTTACAAGCACATGTAATAATCTTACAAAAACACTGCATTAAGTTTAAAGGGGTTGTAAAGGTAAAAAAATGTTTTGCTAAATAGCTTCCTTTACCTTAGTGCAGTCCTCCTTCACTTACCTCATCCTTCCATTTTGCTTTTAAATGTCCTTATTTCTTCTGAGAAATCCTCACTTCCTGTTCTTGTGTCTGTAACTCCACACAGTAATGCGAGGCTTTCTCCCTGGTGTGAAGTGTCGTGCTCGCCCCCTCCCTTGGACTACAGGAGAATCAGGACACCCATTAACACACAGCTCCTTTATCTGCAATGTAGAGAGTGTCCTGACCCTCTTGTTGTCCAAAAGAGGGGGCGAGCACGACACTCCACACCAGGGAGAAAGCCTTGGATTGCAGTGTTTAGTTTCAGACAGAAGAACAGGAAGTGAGGATTTCTCAGAAGAAATAAGGACATATAAAAGCAAAATGGAAGGATGAGGTAAGTGAAGGAGGACTGCACTAAAGGTAAAGGAAGCTATTTAGAAAAAAAATGTTTTACCTTTACAACTCATTTAAGTAGTTAGGCCATGATAATGTCAACAAATGTACAAAGACTTTCTAAAGCAAACATAAGGGTGAATTTACAAAGTATAACGCAGGAGTGTCCAACCTGCGGCCCAAGGTGGATATGAAATGTGGCAACACAAAGTCGAAAAACTTATTGGAAAATATTTATTTCTTTTTTTTTTAAAAATGCATTTTCACTTAGTAGAGCACATCTGTCTGAAGTCAAATTTGACAGTGTCTCTTTACTGGACTTTAAATTTTATCTTCTCAAATAAAAATATCCCACTCTTTACAAATCGCACCACTTTCATGTCATCAGTTTTCATCAGCACTTATATTTGTGAGCAACTATTTCAGGACTTGGTGGACTTTTTTCAACCTCACCTACTATGTAACTATGTGGGATAAAGCAGACAAAATGGCAACATTGGAATCAAAATATCTGATGAGCACCTTGAGAATACATTGAGAATTGCTACTACATCCATCGAGCCAAATTACTGGTGTTCGTTTATCAAAAATAGTGTCAAACATCACGCTCATTTTATGTTGCGCTCTTTTACTATTATAATAAATGTTACGAAAAAATGACTTAGATAGGTACATTATCTACAGTATATCAGTGATTGTTAACTTGTGATCTGTCTGAATTTTTCTGTTCATCCGCTATCCTTTTTATTAGTGCATTTTATGTGTAAGCAGGGCTGGACTGGGACAAAAAAGTGGCCCTAGACTTCATCCACACCGGCCCAGGGCACAACACATCAGGGTACAGTGCACATCAGGGCACGGTACAGAGCTCAGCAGATCAGGGTACAGCACATCAGGGCCCATCACAGCACATCAGGGCACAACACATTAAGGCACAGCACATCGGGGCATGGGGCACATAGCACATCAGGGAACGGGGCACATAGCACCACGGGGCACATGAGGGCACATCAGATCAGGGCATATAGCACATCTGGACACAGGGCACATCGTTTACCAGCCAGCATGCAGAGTAGCGCAGGAAGTGTGTGTTCTCTCTCAAGTCACGCTGAGGCTGCTCCCCGCCCCCCCTCTCTTCTCTACTTGTCCATCCCAGATGATGTCACAGGAAAATGTGAATAGATGAAAAGAGAGGAGGGGCCGCCGGGGGGCGGGGAGCAGCCTCAACGTGACTTGAGAACACACGCTTCCTAGACTCCTCTGCATGCTGGCTAATCTCGATCTACCCGTCAGGCGCCAGCTGTCAGCGATTGACGGGTAGATCGCTGTGGACCTCCGACCGGCCCACTGAGCCATCGGCCTACCGGGAATCTCCCGGTAGTCCCGATGGCCAGTCCACCCCTGTGTGTAAGCGCAAGACAATTCCTCTTCTTCCAGTGTGGCCCAGGAAGGTTGGACACCCCTGGTATAACACATGCTATATTTTCATAACTGAGCAATATGATTGAAAATTAAATTTATTGCCAGGATCTGCCGATTTTAGCATACACATGGTACTTTATCAATTTGTGATATTTTTTGACAGTAAAAGTTAATTCAAGAGTTAAAGCGGAGTTCCACCCTAATGTGGAACTTCCGCTCATCGTATTTCCCCCCTCCGCTGCCACAATTGGCATCTTTCAGGGGGAGGGGGGTGCAGATACCTCTCTCTACCTACAATGCTGTGAGGTCACATCCCAAACTACCCTTGAGCTAGGTCTCTATGCTGCAGACAGAATAAAAGCAATCAAAAGGAAGAAGAGGTAAAGTAGCCTTTATCAAGCCAATGTTAGACAACAGAGGCTAAGGCTCAATGAACAGCTATGCATGTTTTTGTAAAAGTTTTTACAAAGAAACATGCCCAGTCCAGCAAAGAGACCTCCTCAATCCAGCAAAGAGACCTCCTCAATCCAGCAAAGAGACCTCCTCAATCCAGCAAAGAGACACCCTCAATCCAGCAAAGAGACACCCTCAATCCAGCAAAGAGACACCCTCAATCCAGCAAAGAGACACCCTCAATCCAGCAAAGAGACAGTCCACGTACTTACAGGGTGCAGGGTTCAGGAGTGCATTATGTACAGGGGTCACGAGTATGCCAAGTACTGTGTGCAGGGCCCAGGAGTGTGTTATGACCAGGACTTGGGGTTCAGGAGTGCATTTTGTACAGGGTTCAGGGCTTAGGAATGTTCTATGTACAGGGTGCAAGACTCTTGAGTGTGCTAAATACAGGGCTCAGGAGTGTGTTATGTACAGGGTGCAGGTCCCACGAGTGAGCAATGTATAGGGATCAGAGTATGCTATATACATGGTGCAGAGTTCAAAATGCACTTTGTATAGGGTGCAAGGCTTAGGAGTTTGCTGGGTACAGTGGGCAGTTTTAACAACTGTATATTTTACAGGTCAGTTTACTGGAAATTCAAACATACACCCACCCCCCATCGCAAGTACAAAGTTCTCCCTTCAAACACATCTTTCCAGTACAAAGCATCCCATCTCACCCAAATCCTCTCTCCTCCATCTAGAGAGAGTACCCACAGAGAGGCGAGAGGGGCAGCTACAGCTTACTGTGATTTATTGCTCGTACAGGCTGTGTAGGTTTCAGAGCGATTGTGCACATCCCCGGCCCCTCCCTTCTCTCCTCTCCGAGGGATTGTGCAGGGCAGGGAGGGCTGTGCATGCACCGTCGGTATATTGAGCAGTGCTTTTTTGTTTGGTTATACACGCCGCTCTATACAGCAAGGGGCGGATGTAAGACATGTATTTTATTGAGAAAACAATCCCCCCCAAGTGGCGTGTCAATATAACAAAACACCGGCAAAAGAACTTATATACTGCCGGCAGAGGAACCTGTCACCTGTGTCTGGAATTGACAGTAGTGAGTGATGGGCAAAGGGTTAGCAGCAGAGGTGCGCACTATCCAGCTGCAAAAAAGCCCAGAGTATGCCATTCCCTTAGAGCGCATACACCAGAGACGTCACCGGCTACCGAAACAGTGAATATCTCCTAAACTGTGCATGTTTAGGAGATATCCCTTGTACAAATGTCCAAGTGGTGTTTACTACTGCTTTAAGAAGCGCTATCTCAGAGTTTTACCAGCAGGTCTGACAAGTGTGTTTACCAGTACAGCAACAGATAAGATAGAAAGCACTAAACTCTTTTAGGCCTCATTCACACTGGCACTCCTGAATTAACTTTTCTAAACACAGAAGTTATCTGGAAAGTATAAGCAACTGTTATAACTGCCAAATCACTTTTCCCTGCATTTAGATGTTCCTGACTTAGAACCCATGTATACCGTTATCACTGCAACCCTACCTATGGTACCATGTTTGTGCACAGGAAGGTCTCATACAAACAAAGCACAAATGAACGGTCTGATCATCCTATTTAAAGAGGAATTCTGGGTATGGATATTTTATATATAGTTACATTGGACCAGCTTAGATGCCCGTGGAAGTTGGAAATCACCGAAGTAGACACCGCTACTCCAGTGATCTCCACTTACTTCTGCGCCGAGTGGCTTCCCCAGTCGCTTTCTGAAGATCGGAGTGCTCGGCATGGATGCAATTCAGAGAATGCTTTGAATTCTCTGGATGAATGCAAAGAAGTTCACTGACTGGACGAGGTAAAGAGCCGGGGCAGTGAAGTCATGGTCTCTACCTTGTCCAATCACAGAACGCTTTGAAGCATTCTCTGAATAGCCCCCTTGCCCAACGGCTGCCCTCCCATGTTCAGAATGCAGCAGGACAGTCATCTGCCCAAAACCCAGAAGAAAGTGGAGATCACCGTCATTGGAGTAGCAGTGTCTTAAAGTGGACCTTGAGTAATTTTTTCAACTTTCCATCTATTAAATCTTCTGTCCTTGTTTTAACTTTGCATAGTAAAACATTTTTTCTGTCAGTTAATACCTTATACAGCCAACTTCCTGTTTTTTGTCGGGTCATTGGCATAGGCTTATGACATCATGCACAGCTCTCACTATCTTGTGAGAGTTTGCCTGGAAGGGAGGGGGATGAGTCATAAGAGGGCCAATGAAAGCTGCAGGGCTACAGAGCTGGAGGTGTGCCTCTGTGTGTCTGTATAAATCAAGGAAGTGAACAGGCAGCAGCTTCAGCTGCCCACAGTTAAAATGGTTGTAGCCAAACAGTGGAGGGAGATTTCTACAGCATATTTGGCAAGTGCAGAATCACAGTATATGAAAAATAATATGCAAAGTGTTTGGAGGGAAGCTTCAGAATGGCAAAGATGTTTTTATTACAAATTATGTGAGCAGACTGCAGTTCCACTTTAAGGGGTTTCCAGCCTCCAGGGGCATCAGCAAGGTATGGCGTATGCAGTTACATTGGCTTAAACCGAAACAACATAACTATGTAAAAATATACCATACCTTGAATTCAGCTTTAACCTTTGATCACTAGACTATTAAAAGTAAGATAAGGTGCTGAGGAATATATAATTTGAGTGGTTGGATACATCACACCACCTGGTGTACAAAGTACTGCAGTCATACAGTATATATGTAATGTAAAATGCAATTGCACTGATAACAACGAAGAGTAGATACCAGCAATTACGCAGTACATCAATAAGTGTAGATATCCCCACCCAGAGCTGGAAAATAAATGTGTAGTATTGTTTTGTATCCACACAAATTTTACAAAGTGTTTTACTTACTATGACAATTAAAGGAGATCTTAACCCAACTTCTTATGAATTGAATAGAGTATATATATATATATATATATATATATATATATGTATATATAAAAAAAAAAGTTATCTATGTTCCAAGCTCATTACTAATTCCCTCACATTTAATGGAGATGAAGAAAGGATGATGTTTACTTGTAGTCCTATCCTAGGGTGGCAACCATGGCTCCCTCCATAGATACAGTGAAGTAAGCGAGTATAGCCACCGAGGACAGGATACTGTATATGTTGTTTGGCAGGATTTCCAGGTGTAAATAAAGAAAGCCCATAAAAAGAAAGCTAATACAGCCACCGCATCTAAGGACTGGTAAGCTGTATTAAATTGCATTTTTGGGTCAGGTACACTTTAACTTACAGAGATTTTCATAGGCCAACTGTATAATCCAATCTTATCTTCTTGCTTAGATATAAAAAGCTAGTTCAATAAAACTAAGCACAATGAGTACAGCACCAACCTAGGCACACAAATTGAACCACTAATTGAAATAGGATATTCTAGAATTCCTGTTGCTCACTGCCATGGCTCAAGTTCCGTACAAGCCACTGCTTTTACAGATTTCTAGGGATGAGCATGGGCGTGTCCAGATCCAAGGCCGAGCCCACCAGGAAGCGGTCATCTGTACTGGTCCAATCATTTACAAGGGGCATTGCATATGTGGGGCAGGAAAAGGGCTGCTTATGTTTGGCCCAGTACAGTAATGGCTTCCTGGCAGGTTTGCTCACACAGGTTTGCACTTGGATCCAAACGCACCCAAGCTCATTTCTACAGATTTCCATTGCAGCTCTACTGTTGATCCATCACAAATATATATTTTTTGACTATTATGAGCAATGCTAAAAAGACAGCTTGTCAGCTTGCAAGGATTTCATTTAAAGGGAGTATGTTAGGTTTCTCTTGCGGACTGTGATCCCATTGAAGCGATTTCCACTCCCTTATGGGGCCATCAGATGGACAGAGGATAAAGAGAAGTTTGTCCAAATAAGCAGCAAATTTGTATGTTTTTTTTAATTAGGAAGGGAGTGGGGTTAGAAATTAGAATGACGTTTTTATTGATGCCGGCTTCTTCATGCTTGAGGATACCTCTTCCTCGAATTTCAAATCCTAGTGTTACAGGGACAGGAAGTAAGTGAAAATCTCTCCAGTGGGGGGCACATATATGGGTTCTCATCATCCTCCACTCTATGAAAATCTAATGATTGGCTAGAGTTAAGCCACGTACACACGACCATTTTTCATGTCATGGAAAAAACGGCGTTTTTCTCGACGTGATTCTTGTCAAGCCTGCCTTGCATACACACGAACGTGAAAAAAAAAAATGCTTGAGCAAAGCGCGGCGACGTACAACAGCACTATAAAGGGGAAGTTCCATTCAATTGGTGCCACCCTTTGGGCCGATTATGCAAATTTCCCTTCTCATAACTTGCTTCTGATCATGCGCGTTTTTTCCCCTGTTGTTAAGCCTACACACAACCGTTTTTTTTAGGACGAGAAAAAATAGAGCATGTTCTAAATTTTGAATGCCCATTTTTCACGTCGTAAAAAATGCTCTGGAGCCTGCACACGATCGTTTTTAATGACCAATTTAAAAAATGGAAGCATTAGGCTTTAAATGAACATTAAAAACCAGACAGAGATTCTAATCATTCCCTCTCCTCCTTTTCTTACCTATCTGACCTTCTCTCTTTGTGATCAAAGTCACCGTGGTATTAAGTGAGGTCTGTCCTCCCAAACAGGGAAAAAGACAGCATTAAAAAACTGATAGAGGTTTGAAACCCCCATGAAAAATGTTGCCCTAAACTCACACCACACACACTATGGGAAAAAATACATACTTACTTTACACCCCAGCTTCGCCTTCAGCACCTAAGCAAGGGGAAGTTAACAGACCTCAGCACGGGTATACTCAGCATTTATAGGATCTCGCCAAAAGGTCTCAGATGTCACCATCACCAATGCTCTGTGGGTAGAAGTTGGCATCAATGGAAATTATTTTTTTTCCCTCTATAATTGTTCTTACCGGGTACAGGCGTCTTTGGCAGTCCACTTTAGGGCCTCGTACAGACGAGCGGACATATCCGACGAAAACGGTCCGCGGACCGTTTTCATCGGACATGTCTGCTAGCAGATTTTGGTCTGATGGTTGTACACACCATCAAACCAAAATCCCCGTGGACAGAATACGCGGTGACGGCGACGATGACGCGGCGACGTGCGCGAACACAAAAGTTCAATACTTCCACGCATGCGACGAATCACTTCGACGCCATGTGCGGGTTCTCGGGCCAGCGGACATGTCTGACGAGTCGTACTGACCGTCGGACATGTCCGACGGACAGGCATCCAGCGGACATGTTTTCTTAGCATGCTAAGAAACATTTGTCCACTGGAAACCTGTCCTGTCGGCCAGAAAATTGTCCGGTCGGCCCTACACATGACCGAACATGTCCGCGGAAAGTGGTCGTGTGTAGGAGGCCTAAGAGGTAGCTAGTGTTCTAATTATTATCCCAGGTATCAAAAAATCGAGGGGATGTAAACAACTTCTTATTGTTATGTCAAGGAAAGCGATTCTTCATTAGTGAATTTACCCAGAAACCCCCAACACTTCTTTGTTCTTAGCCAAGTGATCTTATGTTTTCCACATGGAATGGGTGGAGGCCCTTTTTAGTAAGGACACATGGGTCAAAAATGTCTTCAAGGTTTGGGAATCTTTTATTTAAACCTTGCTTGTAGGTACTTAACAATCTATAGTACAATATTTCCAATACACCCAGTGGTACCAGACTAGATTATCAACCAATGTTTTCTAATCTATTGACTGAGGCCTCACCCACATTCCTCTACCTCTTAACCACTAGACCGACCCTTATTCAAGTGCTTCTTACGATTCACCCCTGGACCCAGCACTGCTAGCTCGTCACCAAGTAGTACTGACAAAATGTACATTGTTGCTATCTTGTTTTATTGGCCCGGTGTTGCAGCCACCCTTATGGATCTTTGCAAAATAAAAAATAAATAAAAAGGGTAGCTAGTTAACCAACATTAATATCAAGTTTATCATCCGAACAAGTAAATCTGAAATCATACTTAGAATCACTATATGAAAAGTTAATCCTCGAGTCCAAGCATAAACCTGCACCAAAATGCTCCCATCTTCATGAAACTTTTTTACTACAGAATATGAAGTTTAATTAGAAGGCAGCAAAACCACAATAAAGTGAGCGGACAAAATTATCTAATTATTTATCAACTTTCTATAATAATACGTTAATGTGTATACATTTTACTGCTCATCTCCATATCCTATGTGTTGCACTGAAACCTCTGCTGAGATCTGAAGAGGAAAAATACTTGCCTGTGGCCTGGTTCCTCAGTGAGTCAATGTTTCGGAACACCATGCAGGAGCCTGCCAATCTATTACAATGGACAGGGAACTGTGCCAGCACTACTTGTTCCTATTTGTCAAAGTCACAATCACCTTGTGGCCAGGCAACTAATCTAGTAAATGGGAAGAGTTACATATTTACACTGTACTATGATAACCACTCACGGAGAAAGGAGAATACAGTACTGTGGTCCCTGTTCCCAAGGTGATTTGCCAGGGACATTGAAAGGGCTACCCCTTTCCACCCGATCACCAAGTTCGCAATTATATTGTATAACTGACGATGAAGTTTGGCAATGCAACCAGGACAGGATCTCTAACCTGATGTGGGGCAACAATGCTCATGCACTGTATCTTTGAAGGAGCAGCCTTGCCACCATAGGATAGGAAGTATGTTACCGGCAGGATCACCAGGTAAAAATAAAGGGAAAAAAACAGAAAACAAATGTTGCCACAATATCTAAGGATTGGCAAGCTGAAGTAGAGTACAATTTTGTTCTCAAGTTTGGATACACTTTAACAAACTATATATAGTGTGCCTTTAATTGGTTGACATGCTCCTTAGCCTTGCAGACAGGTAACTGCTATACAAGGCTGCGGGCAGAAGCTGCATTAGTTGAATTGCTGCATTTCCTGGGTGATCAGTGATCTTGTCTAATGCCACATACACACAACCGTTTTTCATGACGAAAAAAATGCCATTTTTTAACTTGGTCATTAAAAACGATCGCGAGTAGGCTCCAGAGCATTTTTCGTCGTGAAAAATGGTCGTGTGTAGTCTTTAACGACGAGAAAAAAAAAAGCATGCTCAGAGTTATGAGACGGGAGCACTTGTTCTGGTAAAACAAGCGTTTTTTAATGGAGATGGCACATTCGTCACGCTGTAACAGACTGAAAAGCGCGAATCGTCTCTCACCAAACTTTTACTAACACGAAATTAGCAAAAGCAGCCCAAAGGGTGGCGCCATCCGAATGGAACTTCCCCTTTATAGTGCCGTCGTACGTGATGCTCGAGCATTTTTTTTTTCACGATTGTGTGTATGCATAAGGCAGGCTTGAGAGGAATCACGTCGAGAAGAACAACGTTTTTTCCATTACATTAAAAACGGTCGCGTGTACGCGGCATAAGGCCCCTTTCGTATGGGCACTCAAGCATTCCGTTTTTGATCCGTGATTACACAAATCAAAAACAGATTGCAATGTAAACCAATAGGTGGCTGGATGTAAGTGGACATGTGTCTGCCGATATCCATCAACATCTTGGGTGGTCCCTCTGTCCAAACGCAATAAGTTTGCATCCAGTTCAACTTTTACTGACCTGATCAGATGATGTCAACATAGGTGGACACACGTTAACTTACCGCCAGCCATTAATAGGGATTACATAAGTCAACACAAGATGGAGTAAAGATCGGAAAATACATGGATGTCATATTCATTATGTGACATCTGTTTCTGTCCGGATCTGATACAGCAGGGGATCAGTTTGAGATTCCCTGCTGAGGCAGAATGGAGGGTGCCCTTATGAAAAAGGCCCAAATGGCTCATTTCCAAACTTTCTGAAATGTGTGACTGTTTTTTTTAAGTGTTACTAAACTCAGGACCCTGCAATTCACTATATCTGATCTCCCGCAGTACACAGAACATAGAAATGCAATTATTTTAGTAACTTTAAACTGCTAAATACAGTTTCTCATCAGTAGTATGCTATATACTTGTGACTTCTATCAGTGTCTGGTTAAAGCTTGTAGGAGGTGTTTTCATTCTACTCTGACTATCCTATGAGGCTGCATGACCCCTGACCCTCTGATCACATGCACCCTCCAAAAAATAAATAAAAAAACTCTCTAGTAATACACACCAAGCTGAGCATGTGCAATGTGCCTCCAAGGCTCTGTACTATCAGCAGATGAATTGGGGACAGTAAAAGGATAATCAGAGAAGACAGGATCAAAACAGCTTTTTTTTACATAATATGGAGGATTAACCCCTTAGCTTACACAGCGAGTATAACAAGCCTGCTTTACTGCATATACACATGATTTTACGGTTGTGGGTTTAGTAACACTTTAAGGTTTCCCTTGGATGAATGGTCTGTGAGATCTTCGTTTAAGTAATGGAGCCTACCCACTTTGAACATATTAAATATAGCAAAGACCAAGGTACATGAAATAACTTGTAGCAATCATTTTTATATATTTTATGGAACTAAAAACAGTCATTTTAAAACTGGTTGCCCAGGTAACTACATATTGTAAATAAGCTCACATATGTATTTTTTAAAAGAATGAAATACCTAAAGTACAGTACTAAATACACTTGCATAAGGCCATCAGATAAGGGGGACAGAACTTTCCTGCTAGTCTGAACCTCACCAGCCTCAAGGTTAGAGGAGAGTGAGACGCATTGCAGGCAGCTTGAAGGAACTGCTGCCTGGAAGAAGTGATCTAGATACTTGCAGGTACAAAGTATATTTATCCTGTGACTTCAGGTCATCCACACAACAAATTATTTGTTGTCATACCCAAATAATTCATTTGAATAATTAGGACTTTTATTTTATTAACTATTTAACTTTTTTTTTTTTTTTATTAAATTAAACATTAAGACTTAACATGGTTCTAAACCCTCATATAAATTTAATTTACATTATACATATTTATTAGCTATACTAAACATACAATCATGACAACTTCTTTAAAATAATCTGCCTAACATTATACTGTATATTACGCAGTCTTATATGCTGCAAGCCAGGTAGCTAGGACTACATGTCCCAGTGTTTTTTTTTGTGGTAGCGCGCATGTGGTTCCTATTCATTTGTAGCTGGTGTTATGATCTCCGGAGCTGCTGTCAATCACGGTGCACAGGAGGCAGGACAGAGGCAGGGCTTCTGCTGCTGTGTAGCCAGAGTCTCTGCCAATTACTTCTGTGGGGGGGGGAGGGGGAGATCAGAGGTGGAGCATCCTCCAATTCCAGGATGCCGGTGTGTGCATTCAGCCTCCTCCAAATTCTTTTTTTTATTGTTGGAGGGTGTTGATGGCCTCCAAAAGAGCTAGATTCACGTAGCTCGGCGTATAGTTGTGCCGGCGTAGCACATCTCATATGCGCTACACCGGCGTAAAATAGGGTGCCCAGACCATTATTCACAAAGGTCTGGGGCGCCGTAGCGTAACTAGGCAGGCGTAAGCCAGCCTAATTCAAATGTGTCAGGTAGTGGGCGTGTTGTATTCAAAGTAGCCGTGACCCCATGTAAATTTTTGCACTAACGATCCGCGCGCATTCGCTCAGAGTCACGTTGCATATACTCCCTAAGTTACGTCGGCTCAATGCTTTCGACGTGAACCTACGCATAGCCCCATTCACGTACCACTTACGTAAACAAATTAAAATTTGACGGCTGTTCCGATGTCCATACTTTAACATTGGCTGCGCCTCATATAGCAGGGGTAACGTTACGCCGGACGTAAGCCTTAGGTAAACGGCGTAGCGGGCGCAAGTACGTTCGTGAATCGGCGTATCTAGGTCATTAACATATTCTATGCGTAAATCTATGGAAACGCCCCTAGCGGGCCAGCGTAAATAGATAGCTAAGATACGACGGCGTAGGAGACTTACGCCGCTCGTATCTTAGCAACATTTAAGCGTATCTCAGTTTGAGCATACGCTTAAATATACGACGGCGCGGATTCGGAGTTACGACGGCGTATCTACTGATACGCCCGTCGTAACTGTACCTGAATCTAGCTCACAGTATTTAACAAGGCATGGCAAGTCAGGTCTGGAGATAAGATCAGCTGCATGGAGCCTACAGACAGTAAAGGGGATAAGTTTGCAATTTAATCATGGGCCGCATCAGCAGTATGGTTGCCATCAAAGGGCGGATAGTATCTAGGGTGTGCTACAGACTGGGTGCAGAGTTTAGGATTACGCACCGCACAGTGTTCAGAGGCGCGCTATGTACAAAATGCAGGGCTTAGTGTTGCGCCATGTACAGAGTGCAGGGTTCAGGGGTGTGCTGTGTACAGCATTCGGGGTTTAGAGGTGCACTATGCACAGTGTGTAGCCCCAATCCCCCCACGGGCCTTGTGTCTGACATGTGGTATAGGTCTTCTGTAACAAAAGATAGCATTCCAAATGCACTACAGATCCTTTTGTGTTATACTGGAATATTGTACTTGGTTACCGATTTTTGTCCTGAAAAACACTAGTAATTTAGAGGTAGTCCCTAAATGCATGCGAATTTCTCCTAGGCCCCTTCCACGCGGGGCGGAGTCCGTCAGCTCAGCGGGAGATTTCTCCGTTCATCTCCACTGAGCCGGCAGATAACAGGTCCCTCTCTGCTCACTGAGCGGGAAGGAGCCTGTCGAATGCCGCTGATTCCTGTGGAGAGATTGGACAAAAACTGACAGCATGTCCGTTTTCATCAAATCTCACCCGATCCGATAGGACGGATGACTAACGGATCGCCATACGTCTGATTTTAGCAGGTCGGAGCGGATCGGATGTCAGCGAACATGGTCAACGCGGACATCAGTCGCTCCATAGACTTGCATGGATCCCCCGCTCAGGTCCGCCGAAAAAACTGAAAGGCGGACCTGAACGATCCTCCCGTGTAAAAGGGGCCTGAGAAGAACAGGTACAATCTCTCCCTGGACAAAGCTTCCATAATATAATTACCAGGGATGCTCTCAACTAGGTTTTTAAAATAAGACAGCCAAACACAAATAGTAAATTATTATAGTCTTAACCAAAGACAAAGATGTGGCAAGGTAAGATGTTCACCTGTTTCAATTCAACTCAATTTGTCCAGAGGCAACAACAATATACATCTGGGCAGATGCAGTACATATTTATATACAAAGGTTAGTAATACCAGCCATTGGTTTCATTTAAAAAAAAAATCTAGAGATACCATTCCCAGAGTCAAACCCTGTAACGTGCTCCTTACACAGTACATCACAGTCTACATTCACCAAATATAAATACATGGATTAAAATTTAAGTGAGCTTGACTACTAAGCAAACATCCCCGGGTAATCTGCAAACTGTATCATAAACAGAGTCTTGTGTGTACAGTAATCATTCTCTGCTTCTGAAAGCAGCACTTGGGACATTCAGGACAATTCAGTGATCTGGATTGTTTATTGTCTAGTGATTTAATCATGTGACAAGATAATGTAAAAAAGGTTCTTAGTCAAAATTACCTGGTCAAAAAGTTTTTTGTTTTTTTTAACACAAATAGAGCTTTATTTTGGTGGTATTTGATCACCTCTGGGTTTATGTAGCAACCTCTACCATAGGTAGGTGCTAGAATAGGATTTTCCTGTCAGTTCAGGTAAATTTAGACAGCCTGTGCTTTAGGCTAGGCCTGTTTGTTTTGATCTGGGGAGTGGGTGTGACCACCAGTGCTCTGGTTCTGAGGCGCCTCCCCTGCTTCCAGGGAGATTGTTCTGGAAGAGAGGCTGGGCCTAGAATTGGAGTGGCAGGCAGCTCATGTGAGGAGCACTGACCAATCCCCATTCGGTATTGGAAGAGGGCAGGTGTTACGTACCTGGTTACCAGAGTCTGATGCAGGGTAGCCTCTCTTATGGCTCTGGTTCGCGAGCCACTGAATATGAGAACAGCGGACTCGGAGCACAGAGGGGTAGGAGTGCCGAGGTGGTGATGAGTAGACGCAGGTGGACGAATACCTCTGGTGAGAAGATGCTGAAACGCTGAAGCGGAGGATGGGTCAGCGACCCGCACAGAAGCTGCGACTACAGCGGCACAAGCTGGTAAAATAGTTCAGGTGTATTGGAACAGCAGAGTCAGACAAGCCGGGTCATAACAGGTAAGCATGCAGGTAGATGGCTAAAGAGTAGTCGGTTTAACAGGCAGGTGAATCTGGCAACAGAGTGGTCAAGCAGGCGGATGGTCAAACAGAGCCGGGTCAGGATTGGAGAGGTTCGAATGGTCAGACAAGTTCAATCAGGTTTTCAGGCAGATGCACAGACAAACAGGTCTCAGGTATGAATCCAGTCAGAACTGCAGATCAGGCAGCAATGTGCTGCAAACAGCAATGAGTTTTTAAAGGTTTTTTTTGGCGCCACCGCCGATTAGCGTGCACGAGCGCGATGGCACGCCAATTGCCTGGAGGAAGCCTGCATGGAGGAGGACTGCATGGAGGAGGACTGCATGGAGGAGGACTGCATGGAGGAGGACTGCATGGAGGACGTCTGCAGGGATGAAGACGGCAAGAAGGTGAGTCCCTGACAGCAGGCCTCCCATATAAGCTTGGGTCACATGCTGCTGGGGGCTGTCGACCGAGAGAAGTAGAGAATGGAATACTAGGCAGTTGCTGTAGGGCATCCCCATCTGGGTGGGGGGGGGGGCGCCAAACGCGGAGTGGGCCTGGGAGAGCTGTAAGGAAGCCTCATCATTACACAGTCATGGATGAGGTCTGATTCTGTACACGATCACAGATGAGGAATTCCTGGAAAAGGACCAGAGATGCTGCTGGAATGTATGTCCAGATAAAGTTCTCCATCATGGACTTGGAGCAGGAGAAGGTCGGTGTGTATACCACAGTGGAGTGCTGGGTGCGGAGGCATGCCAGGAAGTCTGGGTGGGAATTTTATCCTTACAAAGGATGGGCTCCGGCGTGTTCACACAGCCCATGTGCAGAGCCCGCCAGGAAGTCAGCACTGCGCTGCGCTAATCACAGGCAGTGAGACATTGTCCCGATGCGCAGCTGCAGAGATCGGGAAATGTCTCACTGCCTGTGATTAGCGCAGCGCCATGCCGACTTCCTGGCGGACTCTGCACGTGGGCTGTGCGAACATGCCGGAGCTCATCCTTAATCCTTACACGGTCATGGATGAAGTTTTTATCTTTACATGGTCATTGGGGAGGAGTCCCGGAACAGAGGAGAGACTGTGGGGTGTAGTGTCAAGTCGCTGTAACCCGAGGGCGCAGGGTTTTCAAAATCGGAGTGGATGGGAGCAGTAGTCTGTCTGTTACCATGTGCTACTAGCACTGCTAGGCTGCCAGGGAGAGGTACTGCAGACCTCTGGCCTAGTAACAGCACCCAAGTAACAATATACAAAGAATTTTACAACAGTAATTAAGTACAGCCAGCAAGCTGGGGTTATTTAGAGTGATCCCTCTTTGTCATACAGAAGGTGTTGAGACAGGAGCCTAACAGTTTACAGAGGAAGATTTGAGCAGGAGGAGGAAAGTCCTGGGAGCAACAGTCTGCAGGAGTAACTGCAGAGGAGGAGGAGAGTAATAGTCTGCATGGTGATATGCAGGGGAAGAGACTGTAAATGTTGGTAGTACATCTATTATTCAAGGCTAATCCAAATAATCAATGTTCACTAAATATGATGGCAAAGCAACATCTTCCTTACCCCATCCAAGTTATATATCCCCCAATAAAAAAAAAAAACAACACAAATGACTGCTCATTGTATCAGAGGTGAAATATGGGGGTCTGGCAGCAGGGTGATTTGGTGAATGTTTGTTACTAGTAGCAACCAAGCGCTACATATATAAAAGACCAACGATTTTGAATCAGTATTCCATAAAAAATAAATATAAATCTTGGCCAAAATGTACAGTACAGACCAAAAGTTTGGAAACACCTTCTCATTCAAAGAGAATTTGACTATGAAAATTGTAGATTCACACTGAAGGCATCAAAACTATGAATTAACACATGTGGAATTATACATAACAAAAAAAGTGTGAAACAACTGAAAATATATTTCATATTCTAGGTTCTTCAAAGTAGCCACCTTTTGCAGTGCTTTGGTCTGCCACCTTTTTTTTCTGTGCTTTGGTCTGATGAGTCCAAACTTGAGATCTTTGGTTCCAACCCCTGTGTTATTGTGCGACGCAGAAAAGGTGAACGGATGGACTCTACATGCCTGGTTCCCACCGTGAAGCATGGAGGAGGAGGTGTGATGGTGTAGGGGTGCTTTGCTGGTGACACTGTTGGGGATTTATTCAAAATTGAAGGCATACTGAACCAGCATGGCTACCACAGCATCTTGCAGCGGCATGCTATTCCATCCGGTTTGCGTTTAGTTGGACCATCATTTATTTTTCAACAGGACAATGACCCCAAATACACCTCCAGGCTGTGTAAGGGCTATTTGACCAAGAAGCAGAGCCAGACACAATAGCAGGGCATGACTCCATGTCAGAGACATCCCCAGAAGCAGGCTCAGGGAGGGGGTGCTTTTTACCCCCCTTCTGGCCATTAGTCGCTTCAATCCTGGCGAGGAACACCTCAAGGACTGCCTTCATAGCCTCTACAGAGGCGGCAGGGGCATTAAGGGTTAACTCAGGCATTGCTGGGGCAGAAGCTCCAGGCTCCATGCTCCAAAATAAAAGCGAAAAAAAAATTCCAGAGTACAGGGACTCCAGAAGGCCATGTCTCTTCTGACGTTAGGCAGGAAAAAAAACTGGAACTGCTGAGGCAGAGTGTGGGTTATACCCGGGGGGCCACGCCCCCTGGGAGGAGCTGTACTGAGGAAAGTGTTTTAAACACTTAAAGTGCCGTTTCCTGCCTAATCTCTCGTGGAAGGAAGGTGCATAATACCCTAAGGTCAAAGGCTGCTGTGTCCGTCCATGAATGGAAGAGAAACATTACCATAAGACTCAGAGAATCAAGCTGAGAATTACTATTACACAAACAGATACTTGCTATTATCCTCATAAACAGCCTCCCTCTCAGTGAAGTCCAGGATAGCTCTGGTAACACAAGCCAACAGCTGAATGGATACAATGCCCAAGGACAAAAGGGGGGCACCCTGCCCTCACACCAATTCTGACAATAAAGGGCCTCTCACCTGATGCAGATCACTTATGCAGTTACCTCTGCCTCAGCCACTAAAGGCGCATACACACGATCAGAACATCTGAATAAAAATACCGCTTTGTAAGCGATCGTAGGATACTCTGATCTTTGGTATACAGCTTTGAAGAGCAATTCACGACAGTTCTTCCAAAAAAAATTGAAAGGACAAACACGTTTTTTTTTCGTATAACAGATTGTGTACCGAGTGCAGGGTTCAGGGGTGCACTATGTACAAAGTGCAGTTTTAGGGGTGCCCTATGCGCAGAGTTCAGGGTACATACATAATGCAGATAATAATGCATAATGCAGATATCAGAACTGCGCACCCGAGTCCAAGGTTCAGGGGTGCGCTACGTACCGAGTGCAGAGTTGAGGAGTGTGATACATACAGTGAAGGGTTTAGGGGTGTGCTATGCATAATGTGCAGGGTTTATCTCGCTTTCACAGGCTGCCCCATCACAGGCTCCCTCCCATCCCACACCTCTGCAAACATCTGCATGTTGAATCATTCACCACAAACCGCATTATAACAAAACCTTTAAGTGGATGTAAACCCAATTCATGAAATTTGAGCTGGACACATATCTGCAGTGTTTTGTTAAATCTCTTCAAAGCACTATGTTCCGTAGCCGTCTCCTGCTCCGTTAACGTCTGACAAGTTCTCCTTCAACTGGGATAAAAGCAGCCCGAGTTTTGTGTTGGGGAGGATGCTATAAATAGATTAGCAGAGCAATGACCTACTCAATGAACAGTTCTGAAAGTCTACCTATGAGGAGAGGGGGTGTGTGCCTTTCCTCCAATCAGCTGTCTTGGCTGTACGCCCAGGCTTCACTACAGTGCTGAACAGGAAGAAAAAATCTAACACGATCTGAACTTTCTAAAGAATATATAAAGATGAAGACAGCAGATATACATGTAAAACTTATGTACGGATGCTGTGCATCATCTAAGGTTGTTCACTACACCGGGTTTATGTGAGGGTTTACATGCATTTTAATAAAGCAGATACCTTCTGTAGAACCCAAGCACGAACATACACCTAATGCGAATAAATAACTAATTAGCCAACACAAACTCAGGTAGAATGATCACAAACTCTACTAAATGACTGTGGTCATTATACATGCAGCAGCATCTGCTCTCCTTGCTAAACCATATATGCCCAGGTTGTCAACAAGTGCTTTATCCTCAGGGGTCTACTTGTTGGGTTGAGGAGATGCTCCAGCTTGTTGAAGTAAATGCATCATGACACTTAAGAGTTTTAATGAATAACATAACAGCTCACACGTAAAACAGATCTAATTAGTAATTTTTATGTTTTAAACACATGTATTGTTTGGAAACATTAACACACATCTCAATGAGTACTTGAGAGAAGATGACCTAAGCTAGCAGTACTTGGTAAACAGCCTCTCCAAAGGGTTAGTTGAGAAACAATAATAAAGATTGGTTATAGAATTTAATTTGTTGTAAATTGTATTTCAATTATTTCTAGTGATTCAGGTATAACTTGCAGTGAACGAAGCAGGCGTCTATGCACCATTTAGGGTTGTACTAGAATCAGCAGAAAAAGGAAGGAACACCTCTCACCAACCCAGTGCAAGAATATGTGAATAAGTGTGGCCCCAGCCAGTGCCGCTCCTATGACCCGTTTCGCCCCACACACCGGGGCATGATCACAAAGGTTCAGTTATTTCTAGCCTATTGACATTATTCTGAACAAACCTGAAGTCTGTAAACGTACTTTGTGAAGATCCCCAAACATTTCGTTCCTTGAATTGTGCGACACAAATTCACTATGCCCTGTGAGAAGCCTCTGCTGTCACACAATTCACAGAGCCTGCCTTCTGAATTACAGAGTGCTGAGAGGAGGCATTTCAGGAGCCAAGGTCAGTACAGGAATCACTGCTGGCAGGCAGGGTACCATGGGATACATAGTCCTTAGAAATTGAATGCAAGACAGGCAGCAATTACAATATAAAAGGAGATTTTTCAAGTAAGCTTATACTGGTTTGTCAAAAATGACCAACGTTTGTATTGCTATCACAATGCTGTATAGATTATACGTTAAAAAATGAAAGTGTATGCTGTGACTATAGATCTCCTTTCTGGAAAGTCTGTTCCCTCCTGACCTGGCATCTCTGTCCTTCCCCTCGCCTCCCCATATAACCTTTTATGTAGCGGCCAGGGGGAGTGAAGGGGAATACTAAAGAGTGTACTTTGAATTAGGGCCGAAACAACTAATCGATTAATCGACAACTAATCGATCATGAAATTAATCGATTACAATTTTCATAATCGATTAATCGGCCAGTAACATAATGGGGTTAAAACAACTAAAATTAGCCCTTTATAGTACAAAAAAGCAAATTGTTACTGTAAATATTACTTTCACTGTCCCACAGTAAAAAAATGAACCCCTTACAGTAGCGATGATTTGCTCTTTTAGTACTTATAATGGGGTTAAAAAACATAAATGTTACTAAACATCTCAGGCCTGGGTCACACCTCTGTTTTTTTGTAGAAACACACTACAGTTCATTTACATGTTTTCTTATGGGACACGTTCACATCCATGATTTATTTTTCAGCTGCTGCGTATTTGGAAAGGGCAAGGACTTTTTAACGCAAAACGGTGCCATTTTATTTATTTTTTGGTTCAATATACTTCAATGGAGAAGCTGCAGAAAAGCATGTAATGCGTTTTTGCGGCAATTTGTGTTTTGTAATCTGCCCAACAACAAATTGGCTCCAAAATATATATATATATATATATATATATATATATATATATATATATATATATTTTTTTTTTTTTTTTTTTTTAAGGCCATTATCCGATTAATCGAAACAATAAATCGGCCAACTAATCGATTATCTCCGTTTTCAGCGGAGAGTGGTCTGAAGTCCGCTCTCTGCTGACGTCCCTGCCATCAGTCGGGGCAGCGCGTCATCACGACTTCCCAGGTCGGGATCTGCCAGCTGCCCTGATTGATGGCAGTCTCAGAGAGCTGCTGAGACAGCCTCTCCCCACCCCTCCACGGCTCAGCGCTCCAATGAGCGTGGAGTAGCAGAGAGGAAAGAGGCTGACTGACAGTCAGCCTCTTTCCTCTCTGGGATCTGTGAGAACCGAGCCAGCGGCGATGTTCGGTGGCTCGGTTCTCAGTGCACAGACGGCGGAGGACAGATGGAGCATCGGTTTGATGCTCCATGCACCAAGGTTAGTATGAATCTTAAAAAAAAAAACACTCATACTTCTCCTTTAAAGCCAGTTAACCCAGCCAAAAACAGTTTGAAATCTTGACCAATTCAGCAGGAACTGTCCTCGATTAGAAGTTATGCATGGGCAGGCTGAATGTACTCGACTGATCAACTTGGGTACAACCATCCTGCCCGATTTTATATGCAATTATCTCTAGGGGCGGTTATAGCCGCTAGCAATATTCACTGTGTTCTCCGGGCAGGGATGGCTTCCCCCATCGGGAGAACACAATGGCTCGGCAGGAGTGATCCCCCTGTCAACATTGTCTGTTTAGATGGGAGGAATCAAGCTGTGGTTGCAGGTAAGAAATTTGCTCAGTCTATGGCCAGCCTTAGACAGACTAAAATCCAAGCAAACAGAGGGTCTGACGTTTTCAGCCTCCAGATATGTCTTCACAGACTCATCTACAGGCACCTAAAGTGATCCTTGAAAGGGCCTTTGTTAGTCCACATTCATATTTCTGCTTTTTAATGCAGGATTTTATTTTGTAAAGCACCACACCGATGCTGCATAAAACAGATAGGTGAATACAGCCTCATATGGGGGTTATTTTCCAGTAATGTATAAAATCAGTGCATTTTGTCATAGCAGCAATGATAATAAACTTGACCCAAACAAATGTCTGATATCTATGACCAATCAAGGTATTATATGACTGTCTATAACTAACCATGAATTATATCAGTTCCAATTAATAAACATTTGCATTCAGCATTTATTGTACACTTCCAAGCAATAGATCACATTTATTTGCATATAGTGCAAAACATGCAAACAGCCACTGGAGAGCGGAGCAGTAGTATGATCAGGAAAGGAGAACTAGTGCCAAAACTAAACTTCCGGTTATGAAACTATGACTTATGTCTATTGTTTTACCTCCAAGCTCTATTGTATTAAATTGTATTGTGAAAGTACTGTCTCGACTCATAATATAAAGCTCTGTGCAAACTTCTGGCACCATAAAAACCCAATATAATGATATCAAAATTCAGGTTAAAGCTAAACTCGAATCAAACATTTTTGCTTTTGGATAGGAGAAGGTGGCCCCTTTCACATGGGGTGGAATCCATCCAAGCGGATCTACCTGCTCAGTAGGGGATCTCTCCGCTGATACCCGCTGAGCAGGTGGATGACAAGTCCATGTCCGCTCCGCTATGCAGAGTGGACACAGCCAAGTGTTCTCTATGGGGTGGTCGGATAAAAACGGACTGCATGTATGTTTCTATTTTATAGTGATCGACCGACGGATGGCAAACGTATCGCCATAAGTCTGTTTTTAACGGACCAGATTGAATCGGATGCCGGTGGGCAACAACGTACACATCCGCTGACATCCGCCACCACTTAGAGAACAATGGGTGGTCCAATTGGGTCCGCCTGAAAAAATGGACAGGCGGACTTAAATCGGTCCGCTGGTGTGAAAGGGGCCGAAGGGTTAGAGAACCAAAAGGATGTCTGTTGAAGTGTTTTCTTATCTTCTCAGTGGGAACACAGACCACAAAAAAAAACTAACCTGAAGAATGTTCTAACCCTTTTACACTCTAAACACATTGCTACATTTGATTTATCTACAAGACGAACATTAGGACAATGAAAACAGTGACAACTGCTTTGGATGGAAAGTAGTAGTACATTGACTTACGGAAGTATTTCAAGGTCTCTTCAATTTGTTCAGTTGTCAAGTCAATGTTGGCATCAGGAGAGATGAGCGGTGTTTGGAGCCAGTCGTCGTGGTCATACCCATAGATGGTGTCGGCTCTTAGCTTGTAATGTGGCAGCTGCTCTTCCAGCAGGCTGATGATTTCAACTTCCGGAAGATCAGTACTATTGCACACATCTGAAAGAAATTGTAGCATATTGTTTGCCGTTATTAAGTCTATCGCTCCAGGTTTAGTTCTCGAGATCTTTCAGTAAACACAAATTTGCATCAATATATTCCTGACATGTTACAATATACAGAAACAGTATACAGCTGTACTTTTAGGTTCAATAAAAGTTTAATTAGAATTTTTTTGACAGAAACCAAAGAAAACATGAACCGACCACCCAACATTGGGTAGGCTGATCCACTCCATAATAAACAGTTGCTTTCCACAATATAAGTTATAACATGGACATATTTTCAATCCTAGAAGAACATTTACACCACCTTCCCTGTCGTTAATCACTATACTTCCAACAATTGCCACTCCTAGCCCGGGTGCCCCTATGGGAGCCTGCTGCGCTCATGGCCAGGAGAAAGCAAGAGCACAATAAGTACACGTCAGGGGTGCTACCATTAGAGAGGCAGCAGGATGTCCATATCTCAGAATCAACCAAGTATATGCCAAAGGTTCTAAACCATGACAATAGGAAGATATCAGATAGCCTTGGCCAGACCTAGTGTATTTGTGGAAGGCAGGAGGAGTAATAGAAAAAATAAAGAAAGAATAAGTCAGACATAAAGACCAGAGAAGGAAGAAGAGAGAAAGAGAGGAGAGGGAAGGATGAGGATGGGGGGGGGGTGGTTGGTGTGCCTGTGCTCCCTGCGCCCTGGACCTGTATTTCACTCTTGGAACCTCTCAATACCCCTCAGGGTGGGGGGAGAGCCTGAATTAGGTGAAAGCAGTGTCTTCAATTCGTCAGAGGAATAATAATGCCTCCAAATTCCCCATGTAAAGGAGAACTTAGCGTGGCTTTCCAGGACCTTAGCTTGGAGTTCTTCCATCAGCATGACTCCGTTCATTTCAGTGACCCATTCAGCTAGGGACAGGGGTGAGGGAGATTTCCAATGTCTGGATATCAGTTGCCTGCTCGTACTGAGGCAAAACCTAAGGAGAGTGTGTTTCTGGAACTTGAAGGTCCCCGGGAGGATGGACAACAGGGCAACAGCAGGGGAGGGAGAAAGGGGTTTACCATACATGCTAGAATAAATCTGAAATATCTGGTTCCAGAATGGGCGAATAGCCTCACAGTCCCACCATATGTGAAGATACGTACCAACCGCCGAGTTACATCTCCAACATGAGTCAGAAGCCGAAGGGAACATGACCCTGAGGGCAGACGGTACTATGTACCACCGTGAAATCACTTTGTAATTTTTTTCTCAAACATAACTCGAGATGGAGGATTTATGCATATAAAAGAAGGCTTTTTGCCAGGCTGCGTCGCTAATATCTTTCCCCAAGTCCCCTGACCAAGCTGCGGTGAATTTGGGAAGGGAAGTAGCTGTAAGACCTAAGATCATTTTATATAATAAAGAGAGAGTATGCCGAGGGGTCTCTGGGAGTGAGCACAGTTGTTCAAATTCCGTCGGGGGCCTATGGACCTGTCTTGAGTCATAAAGTTGCTTACAATAAGTGTCCAGATGTATACGTGTAAGCCAGGTCACCTTCGGGAGGGAGGGAGGAGGACTCCATCACCAAAGAGCCCGTGCTGGGATTGACAAACTGTCGTGCAATGGGCCAGCGGTCCCTTTTATAACCGCTAAGGATGTGGGCAGATTTGCCCTCCGGGAGTGCCGGGTTGTCAAACATGGGGGTCAATAGACTCGGGTCAGTGGTCAAGGCAAAGGTCGTTCTCCGTCGGTACCACACCCCTAGGGCGTCTCTGGTCAAAGGTGACAAGTCTGCCAGGGCGCGATGTGTCCCCTCGTGACCCCAGAGAAGGGCCCGGAGGTCTGTGGAGGAAAGGTCCTGTTCAACCGAAGTGGCTACCTTGCTCATCGGACGGGGGAACCATTCCAAGATCCTCGAGAATACCACTGCCGCGTGATACAATTCGAAGTCAGGGAGACCTGCACCTCCTCTAGTAATAGGGAAGCAAAGTAACTTATGTTTCAGTCTAGGGCGACTGCCTCTCCACACAAATCGTATAGACATTGATCGCAACGTCCTGAAGAATGCAGAGGGGAGGGCAATCGGCAGAGCCTGGAACACATATAGCAGTTTGGGCAATATGTCCATCTTCAAGGTGTTCACACGCCCAAACCAGGACACTGGCAGATTCAAGCGATCCTCAGTAAGGCGTTTGAGTCTGGTCAGAAGCGGGCCATGATTGAGGGAATATATCTCCGAGAGATAAGCCGGTATCTCCGTCCCCAGATAAGTGACGGATTTAGTCCGCCATTGGAAGGAGAAATTGGACTTTAAGACCGCCAGTACGGGTTGCGACAATGAGACATTCAGGGCTTCCGTCTTAGATAAATTACGTTTATAGTTGCTCAGGGCCCCAAACCGGGCAATCTCAGCCAAAATAGAAGGGATGGTGACATGTGGATGTGTGACGTATAGCAAGAGATCGTCTGCGTATAGGGAGAGTTTGCAGTGAGATGAGGGGGTCGGTATTCCCTGTACACTAGGATTTGCCCTAAGCGCCTGTGCCAGATGCTCTATAACCAGAGCAAATAGAAGAGGGGAGAGGGGACACCCCTGCCTGGTACCATTCTTTATTGAGAACGTGTCCGACACGACGCCGTTGACCAACACCGACGCAGAGGGGTTACTATATAGAGACATAACGCGTGCCAACATCTTTGGGCCCAGGCCTATTTGAGTAAGAGTAGACCTCAGAAAGGGCCAGCTAACCCTATCAAAGGCCTTTTCCGCGTCACAGGAGAGAAGGCAGGTCGGAATACAGTGACGTTTAGCGTATGCGATTAAGTGGATCGTCTTGATAGTGTTGTCACGAGCCTCTCGGCCCGGTACAAAACCCACCTGATCGCCGTGTATAATGTTAGGGAGTAACAGCTGTACTTTTAGCATTAAAAAGCAGTCCTTGATTTACAGATCTACAGATAAGTTCCCGCTGTATCCTGAATAATAATAATATTAATAATAATAATAATAATAATAATAATAATAATAATAATAATATTATAATAATAAGTGGGGTTTCAATCATGAGATGATTCAATCACTCTGCTGCCAGCAAGAAAAAGCATTTATTCCCCGGTTCCACCCAATTCTCCCCAATTAGTCAAAATGCAACACTAACTTTGTAATCACAAATTGAGAGATTGAAACATGGGACTGAGCTGTGTTAGCCTCATGAGGCCATACTCTGAAAAATATGGGCATACATCCATGCCCGAGTCCCACAGATGCAATATGTAGCTGTACGTGGGTATAGACCAAACTTGCGTAAGCACACACAAGGGCGTAAGACCCTGAACGCACACAGCTGCGTTTAGTGATTTAAACGCAAGGTTAGGGTTTCTGTACATAGGTGTAGTGTTCCTGCATTTGCTGTGCTATTAGAAAGTCCAACGTTTATTCCAATGTATAAACACAGTCAATGACCTTTAAAAGGTATTGTGCATCTTTAGCCAAGAACTGCCAATGCAGTCAAGGAGTAGATAAAAGCAAGCTGTACAGTTTTGACCAAAGTTAAATAATGCCCTTGCTATAGGTGTAGGCCATTTATGTACCTCCTGAGGCCTGACTGAAAAACTGCCCAGAGGTGGCATCTGTTGTGGAAATGTTATGAAGATGTATTTAATATGTATTGTCATAGTGTCGCCCAATGTTGGTACTCCCGCAGCCTGCTCTAAAAAGCAGACTGGGGCATCCTATGATTGGAGAGAGGCATTTGCAGAGTGGGGCTATGTCCGCCAGCGAAAGGGCCCCTGTGCATTTCACAGACGATCGTCTGAGTGGATATGTTCACTCTGCAAGGACATAGGCGGATGTATGCTCTTGTCTCCGCTGTGTGTCTGATCAGCACATGTCGAGACTCGTAGCGTGCACCTGCAGATAACCTCCTATCCCCAGGAACAGTAGTATAATCCGGGTATGCGTTGTTCTCTGGAACAACGCAGAATAAGGATTCCTATCAGCGGAAATACAGAAGTCTTTGAGTTGTTATGGTCAGAGACGGAGTTCATGTTTGTTTTGCCATGCGTCTTCCTTTGTTTAGCCGAACAACATGGCTTCCAGGTAAAGGCATACACCCTGTCTCTGCTCAGACACACCCATAGGACTCCTTTAGCCATTATTCATTGGTTGTTTGTATTAACTCATCCTGTTGGAAGGATTTCCTGTTAAGTAATTTCCTGTGTGGAGGTTATTTCCTGTGATGTCACTTCCCATGGAGGAAGTGATTGGTTGCTGGAGCCATCACTTCATGTTTGTCAATGCTTTTGTGATTTATGAATAAAAAGCCAAGCACACTGGTCGCTGGGGGAGTCATGCTATTGGAGCTGAGAACGCAAGATATGGTGATGTTTGTTTACTTTGGGATATATGGGAAATAGAGAGGAGGAGGTCACTAAATTCTAGAGGCCCAAATAAATTAAAGCAACTTCAGCATACATCAGTTTACTTAAACCCCCCTCCTGCCTAGACCAACTTTCAGTGCTCTCACTCTTTGAACGACAATTGTGCGGTCATACAACACTGTACCCAAATTAACTTATAATTTTTTTTCCACAAATAGATCCTTTTTTTGGTGGCGTTTACCATATTTATCGGCGTATAACACGCACCTACATTTTAAGAGGGAAATTTCAGGTAAAAACTTTTTTAACTAAACAACTTTGAATTAAAATAAGGGGCAGTGCTCATCATTGCAGCCTGTTTAGTGCGCATCTGCAGCCTGATCATTGCCCATCTGCAGCACATCTCACCAATGCAGCCTGATAAATGTGGCATGATAAATGCCCATCCCATCATGCAGCCTTATCAATGCCCATCTCATCATGCAGCCTTATCAATGCCCATCTCATCATGCAGCCTCATCAATGCCCGTCTCATAATGCAGCCTTATCAATGTCCCTTTTTAGCCTGAATGCAACCTCACCATTAATGCAGCCTGGACAGTGCATGAAATCACAGAGCCGTCATCTCCTGTTCGGCTCTCTCACTCGGCTTTTACTCAGCAGTCACACAGACACACACAGTCCCGCCTCCACCATCGGCATTGGACCAGCTCCTGTGATAGACAGAACACTGGTCCAATGCCAGTGGCGGAGGCGGGACTGCGTGTGTGATGTGAGAGCCGAACAGAGAATGGCGGCTCGTGAATACAAACTGTTCGGCTCTCACTCGGCAGTCACACACACACAGTCCCGCCTCCGCCATCGGCATTGGACCAGCTCCTGTGATAGACAGAACACTGGTCCAATGCCAGTGGTGGAGGCGGGACTGTGTGTGTGACGTGAGAGCCGAACAGGAGATAACGGCTCGTGAATTACGGCTGTGTTCGTCCCCCTCCTTACCTTCCAAGGTACACTATCGGCGTATAACACGCACCCGCAATTTCCCCCCTATTTTCAGGGAAACGTGCGTGTTATACGCCGATAAATACGGTAATCACCTCTGCGGTTGAATTTTTTGTTAAAAAAAAAAAACGATATAAAATACAAAACCGTTTTATATTTTGTTATAGAATTTTGCAAAACATGTAATTTTTCTCCTTCCTTGATGTACGCTGATGAGGCTGTTTTACAAATCTATGTACACTACAAACTGTATGATTAAATAGGTTCCGATATCGCTGTTTTACTAACCTGACAGCTTATTATTCTAAATAGGAAACTTTAATTTTGTTTGCAAATATTAAAGATTCTAAACTACCAGCAAGAATAAGTCCTTACATTTAAAGAGCACCTGTCATTTCAGATCATCGTGGCAGCGCCTGTTAGCGGGTATCCACTCACCTACTGCCACATCACCAGCTGTCCCAATAAAGTAAACAGGACTGTCAGTGAGTCAACAGCGGGTCACGGGAGGAGCCACTGCTGGGAAAGAGATGACAATTGCTCTTTAACCATTATGATTGAGCCCAGGTCCACACTGGGCTGCAGGAATGAAGGCGTGCGAGTTCAGCTGAACTCGCACAATTTCACTCCCGCTTGTCAGTCCCGATTTTGGCCGCGATTACAGAGACATCTGTGCAGGTTTCTGCACAGATGTCAATGTAAATTGCGGCCCCGAAATCGCAAAAAGTAGTACAAAAACTACTTTTTGAAATCGGTGCAGCCCCGCAGGTGCGGCGTCGCACCGATTAGGATGGTGTCATTGCCGAAAATATTGCTGGCAAATGCCGCCGATTTAACACGTCAAAACGCAGCCGTGTGAACCAGGGGTTAAATTGAGTTGATTTAAATCAAACCTTTTTACTAGTGGATTTAAACCATGATTTAAACTGGCTTGATTTAAATCAAATCCACCCCACATATGCATAAGGATTTTATGACAATTCTGCACTTTTGAAGGGGTGTAGAGCATGGGTCTTCAAACTATGGCCCTCCAGTTGTTCAGGAACTACAATTCCCATCATGCCTAGTCATGTCTGTGAATGTCAGAGTTTTACAATGCCTCATGGGATGTGTAGTTCCGCAACAGCTGGAGGGCCGTAGTTTGAGGATACCTGGTCTAGAAGATAGGTGGCTGCAGATAAACAAGTAAAACTTACGTATATCTGTGTATCACCTAAGGCCATTCACTTCAGAAGGTTTACAACCACTTTAACCTTTTTCATTCTCTACTGCTGCTGATCTCCTGAAGCATTTTTGCAGTCACTTCATGTCTACATGCACTCAAGTGATGGATGCATTGCTTTTTGTAGGGCGGATATCCTGGTGACAACTGTGTAATATATGTTGAAACGGACACTCATAGTCTCCATCAGAAGTTTGCATGGCAGGGTGACAACACAGAAGCCTAACTGGGAGACAGGGACAGAGCATTATCACCCTATAACCCAGCAATGACATTAAAATGTGCTGATCAGGGAAGAGGAAGCAGCAGTTCTTCTGTGGGTGAGGTAGTCACCCATCCATGTGCTCAGCAAATGCTAGACCGAGACACAGACACGTACATTCCTGCAGACATTATAATTGTTAACTAATTATGTGCTTGTACTTCAACTGGGCCTTACACATCGACAATTTCACAATCGGCAACTGTGGTTACGGATAGCAAACCATCCATTTTTTCATCTCATACAACTACAAAGGGAGAATAGTCCCTAGTATGGGCATCTCAGACAGAACAGAGGAAATGGTTCCTTACAGACCCCGCATTTATCTACGGATGATCTGATCCACAAAATGACCTAATAAAACAGAATTAGTAATGTTCTACGTACTCATTTTGTGTGTGGATTGTGTTTCCCCGTCTCCCCACCGTTCCCTTCTCTCCTACGGTCACATTTTCCCTCCAGCTGTCCCGACGGCTGCTTGTCCTAAAGCAACACATGGAAAGGGCGCTGCTGGTGCCCAGGCCGGCTGTCACATGGTGCCCCGAATTTCCTGACTAAACATAGCTAAAAACAAAGCCAGCTCACTAGCCGGGCCCTGCTGATACTTCACATCAACTAAAAATGGCTGCCCTTTCACATTCTGCCAATTACACTGCCTGGCAGACAAAGTCACAGCCTGTCTACATTGCTGAATAAAATAGCCCTCTGTATAGAATGTACAGTAAGACTGTGTAAGGCAGAAAGGGGATTTTTAATTTAATATTCAAGGAAAGAGTCACTTATAACATGTATTTTAGATGTCACATCCGTGAAGACAGTGCCAGTTCCATCACTCCTGCTTGTGGTGCTCCTTTCTCTTTATATCTTTTGCCCTTTTAGGTGAATAACAGCACCTTGACTTTGTCCACATTTGAAGTGACCTTGTGACATATTCATGTTTACCTCTATTGATTTAGAAATTGTAATTAAGCCATTTATTACTACCGTATATATTCGAGTATAAGTCGACCCAAATATGTAAACCGAGGCACCTACTTTTACCACAAAAAAACTGGGAAAATTTATTGACTTGAGTATAAGCCTAGGGTGAGAATGCAGCAGCAGCTACTGTAAGTGGAAAAGAGGGTCAACAATGCCCATTTGCACGCCTCACTGTGGCACGCCCCTCTATGGAGCCGCGGATGTCAGCGGTGACATGCACGCTGACATCCGACCCGCCCTGATCCGCCAAAGTGTGACGGAGGAAAAACCTACTTTTCCATTCGTCTGGCGGGTCTGATCTGGTGAACACGGACAGGGGAAAGCGGAGAAAAGACAGGGCGGTCCTGCACAGTGTGCGGGGCCCGCCCTGTCATCCGACGGCTCAGCGGGGATCAACGGAGCGATCCCCGCTGAGCAAGCGGAGGTTCACGGGGCGGATCATTACTGATCCGCCCCATGTGAAAGGGGCCTAAGTGTAACAGCAACAAAGCTGCTTTATTTCAACTTGCCTCACAGACAAATAAATGTAAATGGATATAAAAGTACAGTGGGATATACACCATTCTCAGAATGTAACCACACATGGCAACAGAAAGAGACTTACAATACTTATTATGTTTTCCAATATAATAGGAATGTATTGATCATGGCAATAATACACATTTTTTAGAATTCTTTATCGTAAAAAGGAAAGATTCACATTTCATACAAAATAATAAAAATGTTCTAAACCAGGAAATCTCTCAGTAGAATGTGAAGCCTCGTATACACGGGCCAGAATCTCGTCAGGAAAAACTACGTCTGGGAAAAAATCTCTTGCCGCCCGAGTGTACACACACTCCTTTCAAAAGAACCGCAGTTCTTTTGAAAGGCAAGAACGCAGTGACGTCATCGCGTACGACAAGCATGCGCTCGTCACCTTCGATGCCGTCGCCGCCATCTTGCTTCACCCTACCTATGCCGTGGAAGCTACCGCGCATGCGTCAAAGTCATTTCGAGCATGCGCGGGTTTCCACAGCGACAGGCAAGTATACAGACACTCGGGTTTCTCGTCGGGAAACAGGCCGACGAGAAAATAGAGAGCGGGATCTCTATTTTTCTCGTCGAGATTCTGGGAACATTCCAGACGAGAAACCTGAAAGTCTCGTACACACGCTCGGTTTACTCGGCAAGAAAGCTCTGCCAGCAGTTTTCTTACTGGTTCTTGCCGAGAAAACCGAGCGTGTGTATGAGGCTTGACTCTTGATTCTTTACACTTTTAATGGTTATGTGGGCTGCACATAAATTAGCAGTGAGCTATTAAGATTTAACATCAGAGAATTTTTTGGGGGAAATTTGTACTACTCCTACTGACCTGGTCAAGAATCATTTTTTTCCCCCACTGAAATACAGTAAAACCTTGGTTTGAGAGTAACTTGGTTTGCAAGACAAGCAAAATGTTTTAATACAATATAAGAGTAGCGTCATGTCACAACTGAGGGGAAAAAAAAAAAAAAAAGAAGAGAGGAGCCTCTAAGTGTAGCAATATGGTTACATTTAATGAAGGTACAACATTTAGCAACTTATTTCTACACTTAGAGGTGCCTCTCTTCTCGGTTATACCCTGTAAAAAAAATGCTTTGATATACAAGTGCTTTGGATTACAAGCATGTTTCTGGAACTAATTATGCTCGCAATCCAAGGTTTTACTGTATTTTGATAGCAGTCTGTAGCCAAGATACTAGTTTTACATCATTCTGGATTAACAGCATTAAAATAGCTTAAACTTTGAGAAATCAAGCTCAGTTTTAAACCTCATTTCATTAGGGCAGTGTTACAATATATTTTCAAATCTCCCCATGCATATTCGGGAATTATAAAGCCTTGTAGCAGAAAATGGACTGTGATTTTTCCAGTAATTTAAACCCACACAGATTTTCTTAATGGCAGCGGCCCCTCAGGAGTATCATCTGACAGATGGTTACTTATGATGTCAGAATCTCCTGTGATTATTAAGCAACATCAGTATGGAATGGATGACTGGCCTCTTTGCCAGCTGTATCAGTTTTCCATCTACCCAATGTATTTTACTTATTTTTAAACATTCAGTATTCACAGCGCGTCACTTTTTCCACATTTTGTCATGTAACAGCCTTAGTTCAAAATGGATTCAATTCATTATTTTCCTTAACATTCTACAAACAATACTCTGTAATGACAACATGAAAGAAGGGTTTTGAAATCTTTGCACATTTATTACAAATAAAAAACGAAAAAAAATCCCATGTACATAAGTTTTCTCAGCCTTTGTTGAAGCACCTTTGACACCAATTACAGCCTCAGGTTTTTTCGAGTATGATGCTACAAGATTGGCACACCTATTTTTGGGTAGTTTCTCCCATTCCTCTTTGCAGGACCTCTCAAGCTCCATCAGGTTGGATAAGGAACGTCAGTGCAAAGCCATTTTCAGATCTCTCCTGAGATGTTCAAGTCTGAGCTCTGGCTGGGCCACGCAAGGACATTCACAGAGTTGTCCCATAGCCATTCCTTTGTTATCTTGGCTATGTGCTTAGGGTCATTTTCCTGTTGGAAGATGAACCTTCACCCCAGTCTGAGATTTAGAGCACTTTGGAGCAGGGTTTCCTAGTCTCCCAGTTCATTTTGCTGAAAAACATGCTCACAGCATGATGCTGCCACCACCATGCTTCACTGTATGGATGGCATTGGCTAGGTGATGTGCGGTGTCTGGCTTTCTCCATACATGGCGCTTGCCATTCAAGCCAAAGAGTTCATTCTTTGTTTCATCAGACCAGAGAATTGTGTTTCTCATGGTCAGAGTCCTTCAGGTGCCTTCTGGCAAACTCCAGGCAGGCTGCCATGTGCCTTTTACTGAGGAGTGGCTTCCATCTGGCCACTCTACCATACAGGCCTGATTGGTGGAGTGCTGCAGAGATGGCTGTTTTTCTGGAAGGTTCACCTCTCTCCACAGAGAAACGCTGTAGCTCCGTCAGAGTGACCATCGGGTTCTTGGTCAGCACACTGACAAAGGCCCTTCCCCCCCAAATCGCTCAGTTTGGCCAGGCGGCCCACTCTAGGAGGAGCCCTGGAACTTCTTCCATTTACAGATGACAGAGGCCACTATGCTGCAGAACTTTTTCTGTACCCTTCCCCAGATCTGTGCCTCAAAACAATCCTGTCACGAAGGTGTCCAGACAATGCCTTGGACTTCGTGGGTTGGTTTGTGCTCCGACATGCACTGTTAACTGTTGGACCTTATATAGACAGGTGTGTGCCTTTCCAAACTATGTCCAATCAACTGAATTTGACACAGGTGGACTCCAATCAAGTTGTAGAAACATCTCAAGAATGATCGATGGAGACAGGATGCACCTGAGCTCAACTTTGAGTTTCATGACAGAAGCTGTGCATACTTATGTAGATGTGATTTTTTGGGGAGTTTTTTATTTTTAATACATTTGTAAAAATTTCAAACAAAACTTCTTTCACATTATTATGGGGTATTGTTTGTAGAATTTTTAGGAAAATAATGAACTTAACCCTTTTTGGAATAAGGCTGTAAGATAACAAAAAGTTGAAAAAGAAGCTTTGTGAATATTTTCCAGATGCACTGTACCTCAAACTAACATTATTTAGCATCAATACTAAATGATTAATCTTTTTTTTTTTTTTTTGCAGCTTCGTGTACTCCTCCCAAGGAGGCAGCCATTTTTTCTATACAAAATACCATTGAAAAGTTCTCATATTGGTGTCATCAGAAGGTTTGTGTGGACACTACTAGGCAGAATTGCAGTTTAGGTTTGCTGAAGGTTTATTAAATAGATAAAAAGAGCAATGAGAAGTCACAAAAGCAGCAGCACATATGAATAAAAACATTTCAGCCTTTTTTTTTTTTTTACCCAATTAAAGTTATGTGGCGCTGCACCGATATCAAAAAGTAGTTCCTGTACTACTATTTGCGATTTCGGGCCACGATTTACATTGATATCTGTGCAGACACCTGCATAGATGTCTCTGAAATCGCGGCCGAAATCGGGAGTGCCAGCGAAAGTGAAATTGTGCGAATTCCGTTGAACGCGCACGGCTTCATTCCCGCAGCCCAGTGTGAACCTGGGCTTTTTAGAACCACTTTCATGTTGTAAAAATGTCCTGCAAACTTCAGACTTGTGGCCCAGAAGTAAGGAGGCAAAGTTGAAAGAGAATTTTGTGTTACATTAAAGGGGTTGTAAAGGTTTGTTTTTTATTTTCTAAATAGGTTCCTTTAAGCTAGTGCATTGTTAGTTCACTTACCTTTTCCTTCGATTTACCTTCTAAATGTTTTTTTTCTTTGTCTGAATTTCTCACTTCCTGTTTCTCCTCAGTAACTTGCCCCCATCTGGCTGGGGGTTAGTCAGTCAGTCAGAACAGCTTACTGAGGAGGAACAGGAAGTGAGAAATTTGGACAAAGAAAACAAAGAAAAAAAACATTTAGAAGGGAAATCGAAGAAAAAGGTAAGTGAACCAACAATGCACTAGCTTAAAGGTGTTGTAAAGTATTTTTTTTTTTCTTTAAATAACAAACATGTTATACTTACCTCGATTGTGCAGCTCGTTTTGCACAGAGTGGCCCCGAACCTGGTCTTCTGGGGTCCCTCGGCAGGTGTCTCGGCTGCCCCCCACAAGGAGCTTGCATGGTGTTGAGTTCCTGCGGGCGCACTCCCGTGATACAGCCGGCGGCTATTGCCCCTCACTGTATCATTAGGCCCCACCCCCAGCGCGTTGCATCATTGGATGTGATTGACAGCAGCGTGAGCCTATGGCTGCGCTGCTTTCAATCCATCCAGTGTAGCCAATCAACGGTGTGGAGTGTCGTGCTCACCCCCTCCCTCCCTTGGACAACAGGAGAGTCAGGACGCTCTCTACGTTGCAGATAGAGAAAGGAGCTGTGTGTTAGAGGGCATCCTGACTCTCCTGTAGTCCTAGGGAGGGGGCGAGCACGACACTCCACACCAGGGAGAAAGCCTTGAATTACTGTGTGGAGTTACAGACAGAAGAACAGGAAGTGAGGATTTCTCAGAAGAAATAAGGACATTTAAAAGCAAAATGGAAGGATGAGGTAAGTGAAGGAGGACGTAAGATTCCTTTACAATTCAGCCTTTTTTAACCAACGAAGGTAGTTAATCCTTCATTGGTTAAAAAAGGCTGAATTGTAATCACATAAATCTGCTGTAGCTTTATGTTTACAAATCCTATGGTAACTATTAATTTATATGTAGCCAGTATAACGCCCACATATGGTCACCATATAAAAATGTTATTTTATTACAAAATTATGTTGTTGTCAAGCACCATTTGGAGGAAGCAGGAAGTACGGAGGACGAAGCATAATTTGCAAAATACTCAATCTAGTCTTGGACGCCGGCCACAAATGCAATTAGTTTTATCCCTGCCATGTGTGCACCTGGTTACAGAGGCAGAGATAGATGAGCTTTATAAGAATAGAAGCAAAACGTTCTACTTTAATGTCAGATCTTCTTACACAGCAAATACACGTACATAAAGAAGACATGTGATGGGGAAGGTGCAGAGACTAAATCTAACAACAATGACAACAACAAACACTCATTATGACCGCAGCTCTCATGGGAGGAACTCCTGGCAGATGGAAAATTTAAGATGGTTTTGGATTTATTAAAATATAAAATATTGGCAAATGAGTTTTCCTTAAAGTGGAACTAAACCCTCCTATCCTTCACAGCTGAGGAACTTGTCATGCGCCTCTGTTTATCGTTTATCTCTGCAGTTGCCATGGTGCCGCACATGTGATCAGCCATGACATCAGTCATTTGAGGATGAGCAAGTCTGGCTGAGAGCGGACATAAGCACACAGGTAAATGTGACAGTTTTAGGGCCCTTTCACACGGGCGGATCAGTAATGATCCGCCTCCGAGTGTCCGCAAAAGCTCAGCGGGGATCCTCCGTAAAATCCCAGCTGAGCTGGCAGCTGACAGGGCGGTCCCCGCACACTGTGCAGGGACCGCCCTGTCTTTCCTCCCTATGGGGGATCGGATGAACACGGACCGTATGTCCGTGTTCATCTGATCCGATCCGGCAGACGGAAGAAAAATAGGATTTTCTTCCGTCCGCAAATGCGGATCATTGCGGAGGCGGACAAATTACGGGTGTCAGCGGATGGTCATCCGCTGACACCCGTAATCACATGTATGTCCCGTTTTCATCCGCAACGGACGGATGAAAATGTGGACATACGGTCCGTACGTGAGAAAGAGCCCTTAACCAGTAAAGCGGAACTTAGCCCTCTTCTCCTTTTCAAGCTGCCATCCTAGCCTCTATATCAGGGGTAGGCAACCTTTGGCGCTCCAAATATTGTGGAACTACATTTCCCATGAGGCATTGCAAGGTTGGCAGTTACAATTACTCCCAGAGGCATGATGGGATTGGCAGTTAGAATTGTAGTTCTGCAGCAGCTGGAGTCCAACAGGTTGCCTACCCCTGCTCTATATTGATCTGCAGTTGCTGTGGTGCTGCACATGTGATCAGTTAGGACACCAGCCATTTGATGGCTTGACAGTTCAGTCAGGCCACATGCAACTATGACAGCCATCATGCAGTTGAAGTGGACCTCCACCCAGAAGGGGAAGCTCTGCTTGTCTGCCTCCTCCCCCCTCCGCTGCCACATTTGGCACCTTTTAAGGGGGGGGGGGGGGGGCGGGTACCTGGTTTTGGATGCGGTGAAGTGAGCCTGAAGTTTGGTCTCTCCTCCTCCCCCCCACAGCCAGCCTATTGACAAAGCGCAACTCGGTTTATGTATACACAGAAGGAAACCGGCTGTGAAGCTGCAACGTTTCAGAGCTGGTTTCCTTTAGCCAAGATGGCGGCGCCAGCAACCAAGAGCTGATTTAGGAATCAGGTCGGGTGAGGACACCACTGGATGGCTGGACAGGCAAGTACCCCAATAGTAAAATTCAGCAGCTACAGTATTTCTAGCTACTGACTTTTAAATTATTTTGAGAGGGGAGGGTGGATCTCCTCTTTAAATTGATAGCTTAAGTTCCACTTTAACATCAGCTTCTAGTAGTCCCCTGTACAGCAGCACTCAGCTTCGGAGCGAATGACCGCAGCCTGGGACTTTATTGTTCCATAGGGTCAAGACAAGACCAAGGCTGGATGCTCCCACGCATTTCACCCAAAAGTGCGCTTTAAATGAAACTATAGGCAAAACAGGCACATGATGTAGTCTGTCAACAAAATTTACATAGCACTCTGTTTTTCCGAGTCTCCCCTGTAACTAGTGGTGCGCCGAATGGAAATTTTGGTACCGAAAATGCAGGATGCACTTTGCCAAAAAAAAAAAATTACAGTTTTAAAAAATTGTATCATAATCGACTTTTTAATTAACATCATCAATTACAATTAATAAGAATTTATTGTTCGCCATTATTGGCATTTTTTGTGCAGGAAAAGCTCAAGAAAGTCTCTGACCATCTCTTGTATCATGTCTGCAATCTCTTACCTCCCTTGAGGGGGGAGGGGGCAAGCAGGAGAGTCAGGACGTGCATTAACACACAGCTCCTTTCTCTATCTGCAGTGTCCTGACTCTCCTGCTCGCCCCCTCAAGGGAGGGGGCGAGCACGACACTCCACACCAGGGAGAAAGCCTTGCATTACTGTGTGGAGTTACAGACAGAAGAACAGGAAGTGAGGATTTCTCAGAAGAAATAAGGACATTTAAAAGCAAAATCGAAGGATGAGGTAAGTGAAGGAGGACTGCACTAAGGTAAAGTAAAGGAAGCTATTTAGGAAAAAAATAAATAATGTACCTTTACAACCCCTTTAAATCATTACTGGTGTCTGCACAGCCAAATTTGAAGACACATTATTACCATAACCTGATCCGTAATATAAGCAATGGCTCCATGTGCCATCTAGTGGAAAGCAATGCTTAGAAACCTCGTAGTCACTTTTATCATCTAAATAAAATGGATTGGATTTTTAAAGGGAAAAAATACATTACATTAAAGCGAAACAAATGATCTTTTTAAAGCCAAACTTTTTGTCGCTATGGATAGAGTGGTCAGAATGTCTGTCAGGTTTTATTGCTGCCTTTGTCACCACCGAGGGGGTTCAGTCCAGCCGACAGTGGTCTTCGGGACAAATGAGAGAAAATGGAAATACATTTGTATTAGGAATAGAAGGGAAATCTTTCATTGGGGACACTTGTTCCAGTAAAAACAGTCTAAAAAGAGATTTACTTGTAGACATCTGTTGTATCTGAAAAACGAGAAAGCAAAGAGATGTCTCTCCAATGGGATAAGGGTGGCAAAAACAAACCCAAAGGGCCCAAAATGGAATTTAACCGTACCATAATCAAACCAACATTTAAAAAAAAAATGGGTGGGCTTTAGAAAAACGTTTGTGATAAATCGGGAAAAACAGTACTAGTTCCTCTGTACCTTTCTTCTTCCATTACAAATTATTGTGCCCCGTACTTTGAAATCTCATACAATTAGAAGTGTTACATTTTATATGTATATTATATATATATATATATATATATATATATATATATATATATATATATATATATATATATATATCCAACTAAAATGCTTTGTCTTAGTTTTTGATGGAAAGGGGACATTAGAACCCCTGCTAGGTTTTTACTTCTACATTAGAGCGATTTATCCTCACTTCCCGTCTTTCTGACAATGCGCTAACACAGGGGTGTCCAAACTTTTTTCAAAGAGGGCCAGATTTGATGAAGTGAACATGCTTGAGGGCCAACCATTTTGCCCGAAATTCTTTGAACCATTAAAATTCGGTCCAAGTGTGTTCGTTCAAGCACTAATACATTGCCCAACAAGAATTATCTTGCCTTTGTGGCTGTGTGTGGTGAAGAGATGAGCGTGGGCGTGTTATTTGGATATACTGTATTTATCGGCGTATAACACGCACCTTCACTTTAGGAGGGAAGTTCCAGGGAAAAAAATGTAAATAAAAAACTGTGAAGCAAAATAAGGGTCATTGCCATGAATGCAGCCTCGCCATTGCCATGAATGCAGCCTCTCCACTGCCATGAATGCAGCCTCTCCACTGCCATGAATGCAGCCTCTCCACTGCCATGAATGCAGCCTCTCCACTGCCATGAATGCAGCCTCTCCACTGCCATGAATGCAGCCTCTCCACTGCCATGAATGCAGCCTCTCCACTGCCATAATTGCAGCCTGATCGATGTCCATCTGCAGCCTCGGAGGGAGGGGGTGGGATGAGCACCAACTCTTTAAAACAATTTCTCCCACCTCCTATGATAGACAGAGGAGTCGTCCAATGGCAGCCCAGGAGACAGGACTTCGTATTACAGATGTCACTGAGTAAACAGGAAATTCTCCTGTATGTAATTTGACAGCACTCGTTCCCCCTCTCCCTGTCCCCTCCAAGGCAGCACTGATAAATACAGTATATATCCAAATTACCAGGGGGGCCACATTAAACTGGAACGGAGGCCGCAATTGGCCCCCAGGCCGGACTTTGGACATGCCTGCTCTAACAGATTGGAAGTTTACGGAGCCCTCCAATAGATATACAAACACAAAAAAAACATTTTTAGTAGTATAGTGGGGAATTTTTATTGCCGTGTCCCTACTACCTTAGGCTTTTATGCCAGTCATTTGCAAGGCACTCTCATTGGATATAGAATGGCAGCTGACAAGGCTTAGCCATGAAGTCAGGCCACAGTTACAAAGTCAAATGAAATCACAGATTCTGCTCCATCGACTGTGGACTTCATCGTTTATATTGGTGTTGACAATCTATAGAATCCCTGTAAGGATTTAAATTCTACAAAAACATTTTAAAAAGTTGAACTACGCACATCATAAATGGAAAAATGCACATAACTTTACTAGTGCTGCAAACAATGGGACAATGGTGCCAATTTACTAAAGGCAAATAGACTGCGCACTTTGCAAGTGCAGTTAATCCAAAGCTTGATGAATGAGGTAAAGCTATGCGGACTTCCATCATCCAGTCATGTGCAAGCAAAAATCATTGTATCATTTTCCTTGCTTGTGATTGGGAATTTTTTCAAGTAAAGCTGAAGCTTCATCTGGTTTACTAAGTTTTACTAAGCTCTGGAGCCACTGCACTTGCAAGGTGCACCGTCTATTTGCCTTTAGTAAAGCAACCCCACTGAGGGAGATTTACTAAAACTAGAACACAAAGAATCTGGTTCAAATGTGCATGGTAGCCAATCAGCTTGTTGACGTTTTTACAATAAAACTCTGAAACAGATTGGTTTCTATGCAGAGATGCACCAGATTTTGCATGCTCCTGTTTTAGTAAATCCCCCCAATGTGTCATTGCAAAAAGAATTTCCCATTAGACATTTTAAAATCCAGACAGCATGAAAAACGAGAGGCACACATACCTGTAGCTCTGCATTCTGATGACAAACTATGTGGCTTCCTCTAAAAAACTCAAAATAGCAAAGTTCAGGATTGGGAAATACTGACAGACTTGGAGCCTCCACGTGGTCATTTATTACATAACCACTGTTAAAATGTTTAACGTCCTGCCCAAAATAGGACGAACATTTTTAAATTTTGCTAAATAAATGAAAGATCAGTAAAAACTATCAAAATTGCACCAGTAAACAAGTAACAACTGTTTAAATATAACATTTATTATTAATATTTAAATCAGTAGGTCCCCCAATTGTCAGAAAAATGTGTAGCCGTGTCTACAGGACCTGGGATCCTGGAGAGGCTACATTTAGCTTGTGGACTTTTAGGCATAGGCATTACAATGGCAAATTGTATTGCCTCGTACACACGACCGGTTTTCCGATGAGAAAATTGCCCGCCAAAAAATTTGAACCTGCTCTATTTTTCCCATCTTGTTTCCCGTCTTTTTTCTCGTCGCGAAAACCGCTAATGTGTAGGCTTTTCCCAGGGGGAAAAAAAATGTGCATGCTCAGAATCAAGTATGAGACGGGAGCGCTCGTTCTGCTAAAACTAGCGTTCGTAATGGAGATAGCACATTAGTCACGCTGTAACTGACTGAAAAGCACAAATCGTCTCTCAAACTTTTACTAACACGAGGATCAGCAAAAGCAGCCGAAAGGGTGGCTCCATTTGGATGGAACTTCCCCTTTATAGTCCCGTTGTACGCTTTGGTCGAGCGTTTTTTTGACTGAACGTGTGTATGCAAGGCAGGCTTGAGAGGAATAACGTCGGGAAAAACGTTGGGTTTTGGCATGCCAGGAAAACCGGTCGTGTTTACAGGTAGTTGGCACCCAACAAGCCTAGAGAAATAAAAACAAAAATTAAAAACATCTTTCCAAGCAAACTGGTTACGATTACTTCAGGTCTCCCCAACCAGAGCGGGATTCCTCAACCTGCTCCTCTGGGGATGAACTAATCATTGGCAGGGGTGGAGTTCCACCATAGTGACCACTATTCACACCTCATTCTACTTTACAGGCCATGAAAGTCCATGAAAATGGATGTATGTTGAAAAATCTTTCAAGAGAAAGATCCTTTAGCACCCTAGCCCTTAAACCTAACTCTTAACCCAACTCTAATGCCGCATACACACGGTCGTTTTTCGTCATAAAAAAATGTAGTTTTTCAGCATGTCCAAAAAACAAAGTTTTTCCAACTTCATCATTAAAAACGATGTTGCCCACACACCATCGTTTTTGAAAAATGATGAACAAAGCGCGGTGACGTACAACACATACGACGGCACTCTGAAGGGGAAGTTCTATTCGCCTTTGGGCTGCTTTTAGCCGATTCCTTTTTTGTCTGTTACAGCGTGATGAATGTGCTTACTCCATTATGAATGGTAGTCTTACCAGAACGAGCGCTCCCGTCTCATAACTCGCTTCTGGGCATGCGCGGGTTTAAAACGTCATTTTAGCCCACACACAATCATTTTTTACAACACGAAAAACAAAAATTTTTCAGAAGCCGGAAAACGATGTGAAGCCCACACACAATGATTTCAAATGACGTTTTTAAAAACAACATTTTTTTTAATGCCGAAAAACGACCGTGTGTATGCGGCATGATACTCTAATGCCGCGTAAACGTGATCAGAATTTTCTATGAAAAAAGTCTGATGGACTTTTTATTCCATCGGAAATTCCAATCGTGTGTGGGCTCCATCTGACTTTTTTTCCATAGGTGTTTAGAAATAGAACATGTTTTATTTTTTTCTTATGGGAACAAAAAAAAAAAAAGGATTGAAAATTCCTATCGTCTGTGTGCAACCCCGTCGGAGAAAAAATCCACGCATGCTCAGAATCAAGTCGACGCATGCTCGGAAGCATCGAACTTGATCTTTCTTGGCTCGTTGTAGTGTTTTACGTCACTGCATTTTGGACGGTCGGAATTTAGTCTGACAATCGTATGCAAGACTGATGGAAGTCAGCTTCATCGGAATTTCGATGGAAATTTCCATCGATTTTATGCCGTCGGAAATTCCGATCGTGTGTACGCGGCATAAGACCCCTTGCAGACAGGGTACGATCTAAGAGCAATGTGTCACTCCTGTCGTTTTAGTGCACCCTGGAGGGACAGATGCAGCATTCAGCTCCGCTGGAGACAGCCTGTCAAAGTCTTTGGCTGGTCGTGGATGGACCTTCGTCCCTGAACTACAGGGCCCTAAGCACTGGTAACATTCGATACACTATTCTGCCCCATCCAGCCATAATCAGCCATAAGCTGGGACATGATGCCTTCTAAAGAGCTGGACTCCGCTCCTGTCACTGCAAGGCTCAAAGAAATCCTGAGAGGGATGCACTAAATCTTGATTGAACTATGGGCAAAATAAAAAAGGACATATATGATGCAGTATGTCAGTAGCATTAACACAGCAGTCTCTGTTTTTCTGAGGGGCCCCCTGTAACATTACCTGGCGATCTGGCCAGTAGATCTTATTTTTCCACTTCCTTTAACATCTCAAGCTGTCCAGCAAAAAGTTAAGAGGGTTGGGACAAACCATTGATCACTGGCCGGGGTGCTCACAAGGGTCAGTTTTAATATATCAAATCAAAAACATTGATTTCAAAACAGATTTTTTTTAAAGATGCCAGGATTGACAAAAGGCCACTTTATAACCGTGCTTTAAAAAGGCACCCCACAGCTCCCAAAAATCAGACTCACAGCTTAACCCCACATCCCGGAATGAAATGCTCCATGTATAGTAGTCAGGGTAGTGGCTGCAAGATGCTCATTCTGTAAGCATGAGATGATCAGTATCTGAATGTTACATTTGGGTGCTCCTCTGATACCTCCAGGGGCAGTTACCAAGCATTTTTAGTCATTGGTATCCTATAGAGTCTATGCTACAGCCTGATGCCTGATCACTGCACTTGATCACTTGAAAATTGCCTGTGAGAAATAAAGCAGACTTGACTTTCAATCCTCACTCTTTGCTCATTTAAAAACACTGTAGCACGGACAATAAAGGGGTAGCAGGCAGGGGCAAATTTGTTTGAGGAATGAGGATACCCTGCCAATGATTAGTTCATCCCCAGAGGAGCAGGTTCAGGAGTCCCGCTATGGTTGTGGAGACCTGAAGTAATCATAACCAGTTTGCTTGGAATGTTACTTTTTTTTTTCTGGGCTTGTTGGGTGCCAAAAACCCGAGAGTCATACAGTTTGGCATTGTAACGCCTATGCCCAAAAGTCCACAAACTAAATGTAGCATCTCCAGGATCTCAGACCCTGTAGACACAGCTACACTCTGGCCGGGACATTATGATATGTTATGATACTTTCTATCAGCGAAACAAAGTATAGTCATTAAAAAATATATACTTCCGCTGCAAATTATAAGGCCGGAATAGTAATTCAACCCATTCAAATAATAAGGCCAACTAAAAAATATGTATAGTAGCAACAAAATAAATCAGGAAGTTGTGCATAATTCAGGGCAACCACTAGAGGGCAGTATTGTCCTATTTTATGAGCTATTAGATGTCCGCTATAACGCTAAGAATTGAGAATTGTCACGACAAACAATTAAAAGCCATGTTTGGGAATCAACTCGTACAGTGATCTGCCTTGGTTGGTGTAATAATAAATTATGTACATGCACTAATATTATAAAGACAGCAGCAACAGAATTTTTCTCAGTCTAATCTCAGGCGTAATGCTTCGCACTCTCTTCACAAGTCAAAGGTTAGAGTTTGCAGTCATCCTGGCTTCCCCCAGAGAATTCCAATGTCCACTGAAGTTTAGTGAGTAATAATGAGATCAAATTCCAAATCCACCTTATACAATTTATATTAGCTACATACTCCTGACTTAGGCTTCCTAGAAGGACAGGTTTTAGTAAAAGGCACTTTGCTCCAAATGTGGACAAAACAGGGAAGGTGTTTGGGGATAATCTGGGCTGCCTAGTATTTTTTTTAATAGAAGTTTTGGCAAAATAATGGTCTTTCTACTACACAGCTTTACAGTTCCAGATATTTCACTAATAAAGTTACTATCATTTTTTGTTTTCCAAGGTAGAACTAAAGGCAAAACTTTGTTTTTAGTTTTGGAGAGGGATTAAAATGCTTGTTGGGTTTATTCTTGCTGTCTGTGCCCCTGTTAAAGCGGAGTTCCACCCAAAAATGGAACTTCCGCTTTCTGAAATCCTCCCCATCTCCAGTGTCACATTGGGCACCTTTCAGGGGGGAGGAGGGAGCAGATACATGTGTAATCCAGGTATTTGCTCCCAATTCTGACAATAGATCACGCGGTGATCCACACCATGTCCGGCGCCTACTCCGTCCCCCTACTGTCTTCTGAGAGACACACAGGTCCCAGAAGACAGCAGGAACCAGTGGGATCGCGCAGCACGAGTCACGCATGCGCAGTAAGGAACCAGGAAGTGAAGCCGCAAGGCTTCACTTTCTGATTCCCTTACCGAAGATGGCAGCGCCTCCACCCGAGGGACAGATTGGCTTCGGGTGCCGACATCGTGGGCGCCCTGGACAGGTAAGTGTCCATATAATAAAAGTCAGCCGCTGCAGTATTTGTAGCGGCTGACTTTTAATTTTTTTTTTTTTTCAGTGGACCTCCACTTTAAGGAGATTCACCCTCTCTATTTGTCTTGTTTACCATTATCATTGAAAGTGAAAGAGAAAATTCAAAAATTTTGGGTTGTCCCCAGAAAAGTAATAGAGGGGAAATCTTCCAATGGGGACACTAGTTCTGGTGACAAGGAATTCCCGTTAATTTTCAGAGATTTCCTCTCGCTTCCTGTTTTGGTTATAGGACAGGAAGTGAAGGGAAATCTCTGCAATTTAAAATAGATGGTGAAAAAAAATAAAAAAAATATGACAGGTTATTACCATTCCCTTACTCAATCCAAAATGAAAAATAAGTTTTGCCTATAGTTCTTCAACTTCTAAAAAATGAACACCTGCAGTTAAAATACCTTGTCAGGTTCCCAAATAACAAAATGGCCAGTATTCTCCAGAATAAGTAGTAGTAGTATACTCAACTCTACAGCGGCCTGTCCCCTTTTAGTGCTGCAGTCTAGGGGAGTTTCTTCATCATTGCTGTGTTAAGTGAGGACGAAGGAGTTTAAAGGGGTTGTAAAGGAAAAAAAATAAAATCCTAAAATAGCTTCCTTTACCTTAGTGCAGTCCTCCTTCACTTACCTCATCCTTCGATTTTGCTTTTAAATGTCCTTATTTCTTCTGAGAAATCCTCACTTCCTGTTCTTCTGTCTAACTCCACACAGTAATGCGAGGCTTTCTCCCTGGTGTGGAGTGTCATGCTCACCCCCTCCCTTGGACTACAGGATAGTCAGGACGCCCACTAACACACAGTTCCTTTCTCTATCTGCACCGAAGAGCGCATCCTGACTCTCCTGTAGTCCAAGGGAGGGGTCAAGCACGACACTCCACACCAGGGAGAAAGCCTCACATTACTGTGTGTAGTTACAGACAGAAGGACAGGAAGTGAGGATTTCTCAGAAGAAATATGGACATGTAAAAGCAAAATGGAAGGAAGACGTAAGTGAAGGACTGCACTAAGGTAAATGAAGCTATTTAGGGAAAACATTTTTTACCTTTACAACCCCTTTAATTATTATTATTTTATTTCAGATTTTTTATCTAGTATAAAACAATTACAATTTACTGAAAAAGGAACATTTACAAAAAAAAAAAAAAAGTAGTAGGAGTAGGAGAACTGGTAGTAGGAGAACTGGTAGTAGGGTCTCTTCCAATGTACTGCATGCAGCGGACCCCTGTGACGGTCCTACATGGTTAACAACTTACAGCAGATAGAGTATCATGGTGGGAAAGGGTGAATACTATAAAAATGATGATTTTGCCTAAAGTTCTTTATATTTTTCAAACACTTCCGATAAAAATCCCAGAAATATATTTTAAAATCCTGGATAAGATAATAGGAGGTTTCATATGGAGGGGGAAAAAGCCGCGTATAGCAGTGGAGACTCTGATTAGATCTAAAGAGGAAGGAGGAATACAGCTGCCAGACTTCAGAAGGTACTATGAGGCGGCAGTACTGAGGAGGATTACAGATTGGGCGCAGGGGGAGGGTGGAAGTAAAAAAAAGTGGGTAGAAGTCGAAGAAAGTTTAAGTAAGAAAGAGCTGGGAAATATAATATGGGTACCGAGGCAATATAGAGGACTACCCCTGGACACTCCTGTAATAACAAAAGAAACTTTTAGAATATGGGATAAGGTTTATAAGAAAAATAAATTGCCCTATAATAGTCCGCTGTTGCCGCTTACAGGTACGGATTTCTTTCCTCCTGGCAAGGAGGGGGGATTATACCGGAGGTGGGCAACTTCAGACACTCCAAGATTGAAGGATATAATAAAAGGAAATGAAGTATGTCCGATGGGAGAACTTCAAGAGAAATACGGACAGTACCCAGGAGATAGGTGGAGACACAGACAAGTCCAACATTTTGTTGGCACTTTGTCGAAGCCCCTGCGAGCTATGAATGAACTAAATCAATGGGAAAAACTTATGACCCAAGAAGAACCTGGGAAAAGGGGAATATCAAGTCTCTACAAGATGTTGACAACCAAGATAGAGGTAGGGAAATTGAAAATGATAGAAAGCTGGGAAATAGAACTTAATCAAACTATATCCAATAAGAAGAAGAGGCAGGTGCTAGAATATGTGCAGGCTACAACGATGGATGCAAAAGTAAAAGAAACCAACTATAAGTTACTTACTAAATGGTACTATGTACCAATTAAACTGCACAGAATGAACAGTGAGGCGTCCCCCTTATGCTGGAGGGAGTGCGGGATGGAGGGAACTCATGCCCACATATGGTGGCAATGCCCCCTCATACAGGTATATTGGCGGGAGATACTAGGTCTGATTAAAAAAATCAGTGGATATGAGATAAGATATGATCCATGGGAATGTTTGTTCCACACTACAAGTATGTCCAGGAAAAAATATAGAGGTTCCTTGGTCCCGTTCCTACTGAACGGAGCCAAGGCACTAATACCTAGGAACTGGAGGGAAAAAAGAGTACCCTCGATAGGGGAATGGCTCCAAGAAATTGATAAAATGCAAGTGATGGAGGAGTTGTGGTCCTTTCAGGTAGAGTCTGGGCCAAGATATGAAGGGACCTGGAAGGGATGGAGGGATTTTAGGGCTGGGGGGAGGGAGGGGGGTGATGGGGAGGGAGAGAGTGGAGGGGAATAGAGGAGACCGTTGGTGGGAACCATTATGGGGTCCCCTCCTTCCCTCGCGTTTTTTTTTTTTTTTTTTCCCGTTTTCTCTTCTTCTTCTGCCCTCTTACCTTTGACACTTAATGTGAATACACAATAAGGGGAACTAACCCCTACACCCCTCACTATATTCTAGACGGACTTAGAGTCCTTCTTTTTTTTTTTTTTTTTTTTCTTTTTGTGTTTTTTTTTTTTCTTCTTTCCTTCTTCTTTTTACAACTCTTTTTTGTTTTTTGTATATTTAAGTAAATACACAATAAGGGGAATTATCCCCTAGATTTTTCACGATATTTTAGAGGGACGTAGTGTCTTTCTTCTTTTCTTTTGTTTTTTTTTTACAACTTCTTTTTGGTTTTGTACACTCATGTAAATACACAATAAGGGGAATTACCCCGATACTTCTCACTACATTCTAGTAGGACTTAGTGTCCTTTTTTTTGTTCTTATACTTAAGTAAATACACAATTAGGGGAATTTACCCCTATATTTTCCACTGTATTTTAGAGGGACGTAGGGTCTTCCTTTTTTTTTTTTTTTTTTTTTTTTTCCTTACAACTCCTGCCTGGTGTTGTACACTTATGTAAATACACAATAAGGGGAATTACCCCTATATCTCTCACTACATTCTAGTAGGACTTAGTGTTTTTTTTTTGTTCTTATACCTAAGTAAATACACAATTAGGGGAATTAACCCCTATATTTTTCACTGTATTTTAGAGGGACTTAGTGTTATTCTTCCTCCCCTTTTTTTTTTTTTTCTCTTTTCTCTCTTAACACCCCCCTCCTGGTTTTGTACACTCATGTAAATACACAATAAGGGGGTTAACCCCTACACTTCTCACTATATCCTAGTCGGATTCAATGTGTTTTTTTTTTTTTTTTTTTTTTTCCACAACACAGGGGAAAGTGTTGCTTTTTCTTTTTCTTTCCCCTCTACAATATAGGAAAAAATGGTTCTCTTTTTTTTTTCTCTCTTCTTTTCCCTCTCTCTCCATATCTCCCTCCTACCCTCTCTCTCTCTCGCTCTCATATCTTTCTCTTTTATACGTCCTCCCCCCCTCCATTCATTGTAGGTATAGGTAGTGGGGTCCTATCCCTGGGTATCTCCCTTGAAGAGTGAAAAGGGAAGGATAGGCACTGGGGTGGAAGGATGGAGAAATCCAGGAGTAGTATATAATATCGGTAGAAGAAGATATAGTCTTTAATATATTTTCAATTTTCAATGTAATAGGGTACATTTGGAGACCATATATGTTAGTCTGTATATTGATTTTATGTTGTATTAATTGTACTGTTTTGTATAAAAAAAATGAATAAAAGATTTTGGAAAAAAAAAAAAAACAACTTACAGCAGATAACATACCTGTAATGGTGCCGGCATCTCTGTATTCTCTTGGATCCAGTGCATCTTCAAGAAGCACAGCTTCGCTTACATAGTGTTCTTCATGAATGCCTGTGGAACAGGCTAGGACTGCATGGTCACGCTCTTCAGGAACGGGCACGGTGACGGCCAAGGTGTCGTGGTGCACAGCTGTGGGGTCCAGCTTGGCAGGTTTCACGGAGATGTGCAAACTGCCATCGGGTGAAGCAGTGTTGGAACCCAGGTCTAGTGCTCCATAAACTAATACAGACTTGATTGTGGAACCATCAGCTGCCAAATATCTGTAAAACAGAAAAAAGAAAGAAATTACCTATGAGTTAATATAGTGCAGGGGTTGACAAATTTGCTTGGAATCTAGGAGCCAGCTAAAAAAGTTAGGAGCCAGAAAACGCGCCCTGTCCCGACGAGCTTGCGTACAGAAGCGAACACATACGTGAGCAGCGCTTGCATATGTAAACGGTGTTCAAACCACACATGTGAGGCATCGCCGCGATTGGTAGAGCGAGAGCAATAATTCTAGCCCTAGACCTCCTCTGTAACTCAAAACATGCAACCTGTAGAATTTTTTTAACGTCGCCTATGGAGATTTTAAAGGGTAAAAGTTTGTCGCCATTCCACGAGCGGACGTAATTTTGAAGCGTGACATGTTGGGTATCAATTTACTTGGCGTAACATTATCTTTCATAATATTTAAAAAAATGGGGATAACTTTACTGTTGTCTTATTTTTTAATTAAAAAAAGTGTAATTTTTTTCCAAAAAAAGTGCGCTTGTAAGACCGCTGCGCAAATACGACGTGACAGAAAGTATTGCAACGATCGCAATTTTATTCTCTAGGGTGTTAGGATAAAATATATATATAATGTTTGGGGGTTCTAATTAGAGGGAAGAAGATGGCAGTGAAAATAGTGAAAAATTACATTAGAATTGCTGTTTAACTTGTAATGCTTAACTTGTAATACCAACGGCCACCACCAGATAGCGCCAGCTTACACATCTGGTGGTAATAACTTGTAATACCAACGGCTCACCACCAGATGGCGCCAGCTCACAAAAAAATGTTTGTGTTTTTTTTGCCCCCCCTTCCAAGCCAAGTCGCCAGGACCCTATTTCTAGTCGCCATGGCGACCTGTCGCCCGGGATTTGTCGAGCCCTGATATAGTGTGACAACAGCATAATTCACAATGCATGACTTCAAAGTAGCCATTTTATGGCATATAGGTTGGGTTTTAAAGCACAACTAAACTTTTACACAAAAGTGGCTAAATGCATTCCAGGTGCATCAAAACAAAAAGGTGTGCAGTTTGTTTTCTTCAGAAAAGCGCTCTTTGTGTGAAAGCAGCGAGCACTATGCTGATGTCCAATACACCCCCTGAGGCAAAGCTAGAACTGTCCAATCAGCGGGGACCAAGAGTAGACCACTGCTGAGCACATTTAAAGCCGGTTGATGCGAGAGGAGGTCACGCCCTCAGACAAAGTCAGGAAGTGACACCTCATCGCTTAACCGGAAGTGACGTGTGCGCTCCACGTACCTACAACTAGGAAGACGCTGAAGGAACTAGGAAACAGCAGTCTTCAGGGTCAAATTAGTCTGAGCGATCACACTATTTATTTGCCTGAGTTTTTACTTTTCTGGTACGCATATATGTAAAGGGGGTACTATGGGGTTTCATTAAACTTTTTTAAATGGTACTGCTCTATATGGATATTTATTTCCCTCACATGTGATTGCGGAACCATATATCAACTAAAACCTATGGTGGAGAATATAAACGCTGGAAGTGGATGGGGATTGAATGCTCATATTGATCTTATATTTGGTGAGTGCATCCCCATAATGGGAATCAAATCCCCCCACGTGGTATCACCATCCCTTGGTGAAAGGAGCATTTATGCTAGGACCATTGACCAATCACAGTCATTCTTTCCTGCCTCACTAACGGTCATCTATATGAACTATATATAGAAGACTTTCAAACAATGACAAATATATGTTCAAAATCAAATCCAGATGAGCAAAAAAAATAGTAGAGGGAAGTTTTTGTGCCATTGTGCTGCACTGGCAAAGAATTCTAAATGAATGAGCTGCCTTTATGCAGCAATTATTAACATGCAAAATCACACGTTAATCTGCATGTGGTAAGGCACCGAGGTGGGTATAAAAAGGGCTAAAAAAATAAACATTTGCATAGTCTTTGCCTTTAGGACTATTAACACTTGTCTCTGCAGCAACACTCATTTTGCTTCAAGAAGTAGAAAACATGCTTATATGGATAATCCACATCAATGTTCTGTAGTTTAGTGTGAAAGATAAGGGAAAGTACTGTAAATAGGCCCGCTCACCCCTACGCAGGTTTGTTACCATGCACAATGTAACGCACATTGAACAGTGTGAATCCAGCTATTCACTTTGCCCAGTATAGTCTTGGATTATCCTCGCTAAGCAAGGACATTTAGCTTACAGGCATTAAAACAGCTGTGACATATTTGCTATCTGTCGCGTCCAGTTCAGCTGTTGCCAGTTGATTACCTGCTTAACGTGACCCCTGAAATGCTGACATTCTAACATATCATCTTCCACATTATACAAAAGAAATTGGGCTACCTTTACTGTTTAGTATTTTTATTTTTAATCATTGAAGTGTATTTTTTCCCAAAAAATAGCTTTTGACTGCTTTGCAATTACAGTGCAACATAAAAAATATTTCAACGACCGCCATTTTGTTATCTAGGGTATTTTATTCTATATATATATCAAAGTTTGACAAACCCTGGGCGCCAGGTCGCATTTGCAACTAGAATTAGCGACCTGGCGCAGCACAGCTGGGGTATCCTGTGTCTCCGTGCGCCCCCACAGGGATGAAGGGGGGACTTCTGATGCGATATGGGGGGGGCGAGACTTCTGATGCGATTGGGGGGTGGTGACCTCTGATGCGGTTGGGGGGTGGGGACTTCTGATGCGATTGGGGGGTGGGGACTTCTGATGCGATTGGGGGGTGGGGACTTCTGATGCGATTGGGGGTTTCTACTATGAAGGGAGGACTTCTGATGCCATAGGGGGTTTCTACTATGGAGGGAGGACTTATGATGCCATAGGGGGTTTCTACTATGAAGGGAGGACTTCTGATGTGATGGGGAGTTTCTACTATTGAAGGGAGGACTTCTGATGTGATGGGGGGTTTCTGCTGTGAAGAGGACTTGTGATGTGATGGGGGGTTTCTACTATGAAGGGAGGACTTCTGATGTGATGGGGGTCTTCTGATGTGATAGGGGGTTTCTGCTGTGAAGGGAGGACTTCTGATGTGATGGGGGTCTTCTGATGTGATGGGGGGTTTTTGCTGTGAAGGGAGGACTTCTGATGTGATAGGGGGTTTCTGCTGTGAAGGGAGGACTTGTGATGTGATGGGGGGTTTCTACTATGAAGGGAGGACTTCTGATGTGATGGGGGTCTTCTGATGTGATAGGGGGTTTCTGCTGTGAAGGGAGGACTTCTGATGTGATGGGGGTCTTCTGATGTGATGGGGGGGTTCTGCTGTGAAGGGAGGACTTCTGATGTGATGGGGGGCTTCTGATGTGATGGGGGGTTTCTGCTGTGAAGGAAGGACTTCTGATGTGATGGGGGGTTTCTGCTGTGAAGGGAGGACTTCTGATGTAAATTTACTCCTTTCAGTGTGCTCATTTATAAATCCATTTTTTTTACCTTTCCGCAAATGTAAAATACTGTATATACTGTGGCCCTCATACTGAAAAGTTTGTAGACCCCTACTCTAGATATCATTAATACAGGTATTAGAGCTACAGATTTCACTTACAATACACAGCTGAGGAATGTAAATAACAGATTCTATAGTGCTCTACAACATGCAATCCATCTTCACTCGTGACATATACAAATAATAAAAGAGCATTTCTGCCCAGGGATCCCAGTGGTGAACCAGGAGCATATCCTATGGGCTGCCATATGAGGAAAACACCGGATCAACATAAGGTGGCAGAGTTGTCAGGAAAATGTTGATGTTTGCTACATTTCAGCAAGATTTAAGAAAAAACTTACTAGTGTGAAAGTGTTACTGCTAGCAGAATAAAAAAAAAAAGAAACACAATTTTTGCTATCCTGGAATTAGCATTCAATCTGATTCATTAGGAACAGCACGGAGCATGAAATCTAGAGAGCTGGGGGAAAGCCAGATCCAATGGGTTAATGGGTCACATTGTATTTGGCGACTGATAACTGAACATTTATTGCTATTGGCAAACAATCTACAATTTGGCATAATGCCGACTCTTAGAAGAGTAAATATTGAGAGAGCCACATGGAGAGAAGTATAATGGTCTTTATCGGCCGGCTCTGCATGAACAAGCTGGATATTCAATCAGCATTCCAATATAATTGTCAAAGTAGAGTTCTAGATAATACCAGACAACCTCAACCCATGCAAGAATTTTAAAGGACCAATTAGAAAATAATACTTACCTTGCAGGTGGTGGTTACAGTTGTATTTATATATCAATATAGCATTCCACACAGAATACAAGATCTCATCTCTAGGTTAGGTAGGTTCACATAAGCCCATGCTCTAAAAGGCGATTTAGCCTCTTCAGAGGGCATTTGAAAGGTGAGGAGGAAGCATTATATCGGATGCAGCTGCGGGATGTCCCCATCCAGTTGAGGGTCGTGTTCGGTGTGTGGTACTGCCCACTGAATGGGACAAGCAGGGATAATGTTTGCCAAACCACGATGCAAAGGCACTGTGATCACCCCATATGTACACCCCTTTCCGCTGCCTTAGCAGCTTAATGGTTGGGGATAGTAAAAACATGGCTCAACTGACCCTTTTTAACTCACCCCCCTCCCCCAGTTCTCCCCAACAAGTTTAAACTAGTCCTGTGCAAAGGTAACCTCCAGTGGCGGCAGCTCCATAAGGGGAGCAGCCGCCCCCCCCCCCAATCCATGTGTCCGGCCTCCTAATCTACATGCGGGGTGCCGGACGCAAGTATTACAATGTTTTTTTTTGGGGGGGGGGGGTTGTGAAGCAAGTCATTAGAGCCAGAGGCTCTAATAGGCTTCAAAAAAGGGTGAGCTCTGGGGAGTTTGCCTCCCATTGGGAGGAGGGAGGATATGATTGCTGCCGTCCCTCTTGGGGGGAAGGGGGGTATTGTTAGTTTGTGAAGCCTTGTCCCCTGCTCTCTGCCCACAGGATTTGACTGACAGCAGTAGGAGTCACTGACTCCCGCTGCTCTTAGCCAAGCTTGCAAGACTGGGGAGAGAAGACTGGAAGATAGGAAGATAGGTGCACCATTGGTTCGATACAGGACTCAGGTAGGTCTCAAAGGGAGAGGGGGAGCAAGTGACAAACATGTTTTACTTTGATTAAGGGAATGCTAGAAGGTAGGGTTGTCCCGATACCACTTTTTTAGGACTGAGTACAAGTACCGATACTTTTTTTTTTATGTACTCGCCGATACCGAATACCGATATTTTTTTTTAAATGTGTCCCCAAATGCAGCCATGTCCCCCCACATATGCAGCCATGTCCCCATACATATCCAGCCATGTCCCCAAACATATCCAGCCATGTCCCCAAACATATCCAGCCATGTCCCCAAACATATTGCAGCCATGTCCCCAAACATATTGCAGCCATGTCCCCAAACATATTGCAGCCATGTCCCCAAACATATTGCAGCCATGTCCCCAAACATACGCAGCCATGTCCCCAAACATATTGCAGCCATGTCCCCAAACATATTGCAGCCATGTCCCCCACATGCAGCCATGTCCCCCGTACCTAAATGATGCCGCCGCCACGTTAATCACCGCGCAGGGAACATTACAGTCAGCTTTCGTTTGAATAAGCGGTTTTCCCTGCCGCGCTGTGTATAGAGACACTCCCCCTTGCTCGCGATTGGACAGATCCGTCCAATCCCGAGCAATGGGGAGTGTCTATGCGCGGTGGGGAAAACAGCTATTCAAACGAAAGCTGACTCTAATGTTCCCCGCGCGGTGATTAACGCGGCGGCGGCTTTGATATATAGCGGCGGCGGGGACAAGTATTCTATTTAGGCATCGGGGGTATTTGCGGGAGTACAAGTACTCCTGCAAATACTCGGTATCGGTCCCAATACCGATACTGGTATCGGTATCGGGACAACCCTACTAGAAGGTAAAAAACATTTTACCCTTAGGGCCAGTTCACACCAGACACAGTTCCGTACAGTTTTGTGTGCATTTTTTCTGCACTAAAAATGCATGCACAGTGTTTTCCATGTATTCCAATGGCTCTAGTTGGCTCTAGTTCATACCATGCAGTCAGTTTCCGGTGCAGTACCTCCGTATTGTAGAATGACCGCGGCAGGAACCCTCCCTCCCTCCGGGCGGACGTCATATGACGTCTTAGTCTTCCCGGCATTGTGGAGAGCCCCGCCACATCACCAATGCGCGTGCCCGGCAGCCGCGATGTCCGCCGGGCACCCGCAATTGCTGATCCCAGAGCAGGGACATGGATCTGTGTGATATGAAAATAATCGTTAGTTGCAGCCCTACACGTCACTACTGGAATTCTATTTGAATATATAGATGTGTGCGATTGGTTCTTTTGAAAGAATACAAGTGTCGGATTGTCTGCTTCTGAAGCCACCACCTTCCTTTGTTATTCATGTTTACAGTATAAATAAAAGCAGTAGAGCATTCTATTGCAGGTTTTTCTGCTAAGAACAAAGTGATACCAGCATCTGTGTCTGCGTTACTTAAGAGATAAATAATGCCGGGAAAAGCGCGCTTGTATAAGAAAGCTGATTGTGCTTATTAGTGCATTGGAATTATTTGCTTATAAAGAGAAGCTTTAAATAATCCGCAACACATTGAGCAAGGCTACCAAGCACGACCTTAATGCACCTTGTGCTTATCGTTCCCCCACATGCAGGACTGCTATGTTTCATGGTTAGTCCTGCAGCCATGCATTATATATGGTTATAGATTCCCATCTGCAGCACTCTTTGAATCAGTCACCATCACTATTCTGGAAGTGATTGATAACCAAGTACAGCAGGTAAAATCTGCATCTGACCTGGAAATCTGCATTGTTGACATCACAGAACCAGTTTTTATAGGAGGCAGCCTATAAGAAATAATAAAACACCAAGGCATACAGTAAGCATATTCACATCATCAAATCACTCCCAATGCAGTGACATCAATGAGCCAAGGCAAACAATATCATTCTTTGTGTATACTTTATGAAATTGTGCTGGCATGTCAAACTTGGCAAACAAAAACGATGAAACATTAATGAAGATCGAATTAAACATGTGCTTTCATGAAGCTGCTCTTTGTCATCTAATACAAGATATGCCAAAAGTCACATGTCCATGTCGGCGTAATGGAAAAAAAAAAAAAAATACTTTATGATCGCATGTTCTCAGCATTACTGAACACTGGGAACATGCTGATCTGCAGCCAATTCCAGGCAAGACCCTGAACATCCGGTCACATTGTCTCAGTATGTTCAACCTATTTATAGCTTAATGTACCATTGTTCATTTAACACTAAGATGAAGGACAAAACAAACAGCCTTTCCGTAGTAACAATATCGTGATCGGTGCTTGGAACTCCCCACACCGTACAATGCTCGGTATCGGGACAACCCTATCATTAAGTAAAGCAAAAGATACTGTACTTATCGCCAACTATAGTTGGAGCCAGTTCACACTGCTGCCATGTCAGAGATAGGATGTGATTCGCACCGTGCTGCAGTGAAAGTCACAAGCAATGCGATGCGATTTCAGCCATAAAGATCGTACGGCTGAATTTGCATCAAACTCGCACAGGACAGTTTTTTGGTCCCCAGCAGAATCGGATCGCATGGGTGTTCACACCCATGCAAACCGATTCCTGTCCGAGTTTGCAGATCGCACTGCGATCTGCAAACTGATTTGGGGGCGTCATTAACTTTTAACTGATACTCCCAGCAGTTCGCATAGGGCAGTGTGAACTGCCGCCGGGAAACATGCGATGCGGGAACCCACAGTGGATTTGCAGGGTTCCCGCATCACAGCAGCGTGAACCTGCCCTTAAAGGAACACTAAAGTCAAAACATTTTTTTGGGTAAAATAACAAACATGGTATACTTACCTCCACTGTGCAGCTCGTTTTGCACAGGGTGTCCCCAGGCCCGGTCTTCTGGGGTCCCTCGGCGGCTGTCTCGGCTCCTCCTCGCAAGAGCTTTCCACCTTAATGCAAGCTCCCTCACATGGTGGAAAGCTCTTGCGAGCGCGTTCCCGTGATACAGCGATGGCCATAGCCGCCGACTGTATCACTCGGCTCTGCCCCCGGCGCACCGCGTCATTGGATGTGATGGACAGCAGCGCCAGCCAATGGCTGGGCTGCTATTAATCCGTTCAACCTAGCCAATCAACGGCCAGGCTGGGAACCGAACAGGATGACAGGGACGTGCGCAGGACTTTCGAGGGGTGAGGTAAGTAAAACGGGGGCTCCGGGGGGGGGGGGGGGGGATGAGCGGTGCTGTAGGATGTTTTTTCACCTTAATGCATAGGATGCATTAGGGTGAAAAATGTTTTACCTTTACAACCCCTTTAAATGCTATGGTTTAGGTATGCATATATTTCCATAGTAAAATTGGTCCAGCTAGGACCAAGAGAGGCAGACTCATACTTACAAATGGACGCAGCATGACATCGCACTGGTCCCCGGAAACCCACCGCATGCTGCCACCTACTGTCTGGTGGACCTGTCAGCAATATCACATAAAAGCATAGCTAGTTAGCCCTTCCCTGTGCCATCCAAAACAATAATTTTTTGGACTGGAGTCAAGCCTCGTACACACGCACGGTTTTCTCGGCAAGAAAGCTGCTGGGAGAGCTTTTTGCCGAGAAAATCGTGCATGTGTATGTGTATGTGTATGGTTTCTCGTCGGGAAATCTGCCAGGAATCTCGACGAGAAAAATAGAGAACCTGCTCTCTATCTTTCTCGTCTGGATTCTCGGCAGTGTTTTCCTGCCGAGAACCCCGAGAGTGTGTATGCTTACCTGGCCCTGGTAAGTGTGCGCATGCTCGATGAGACTTTGACACATGCGCGGTAGCTTACAAGGCATTGTGTAGGGTGCAGCAAGATGGCGGCGACGTCATCGAATGCGACAAGCTCATGCTCGTCGTAGTTGATGACGTCACTGCGTTCTTGCTATTTAAAAGAATGGTGGTTCTTTTGAGTGGCCCGTGTGTACACTTGGTGAGCAAGAAAGCTTGCCAGGAATTTCATCTGAAAAACCGACGTTTTTTTCCCGGCGAGATTCCCAGCCGTGTGTACAGGGCTTCACACTTAAAAAAAATGTACCTGTTGCAACTTAAATACAAATTCACAGAAACTACAGAATCTTGCCATCTTTCTTCGTAACCTGACTGTCTGTATAAGAATGTATCATACCTGAAGATCCCAGTGGAAGCTGGAAATCAGTGAAATAGGTACCGATACATCAGTGATCGCAGTTCGCTTCTGGGTCCCGTGCTAAGTAGCAGCTTCAACACCCAGAGAAGACTTTATATTTTCTCAGTGAAAGCAAAGCATTTTCTGATTGGATGAGGTGGAGAGGTGGGAAAGTGACGTGACGTCCACTTCGTCCAATCAGAGAACACATTATTGAGAAAATGTAAGTCATTCTCTGAATAGCGGCAATGCAGAGCAAACGCCCCCAAGCTGGACCAATGCGATTATGCAAAAATACGCGTAGCTTAACTCCAGCTTTAATTAGATGATATTGTGTTTTACTTACTGTACTTTGTGTCAAACATTTCCCTAAAATAAATAGATTTTTAACAATGACCTTTTCATAAGGCTCAGTCATTACTACTACAAAAACCGGTCAGACCGGAGGATTATCCTAAGGCAATGTTGCAAATATATCTTCTGTAAAGAAAAGCCAATTATCGCAACAAATAAAAGAAGAGCAAATGTATAGAATTTACTTATTAATAATGAATGCCGCTTCAGAAGCTGAAATGGCAGGCAACATTGAAAAAAAAGTTTGAAAAAATTAATAATTTAATTAAGACACACACGGCCTGGGTAAGGAGCGCACCCGCATAAGTGCTTTCCTCCCCCCTCAGAATACAGACTTGCTCAGGGGGCACTTGAAGGAGTAGAGGAGCGGAGAGCACTGGCGGGGAACCCCAGAAGAGGAACTAAGGGACTGCTTAATATTATTGCACAGAGCAGGTAAGTACAACATCTTTTTTATTTTAATTAAAAAAAAAAATGCCTTTACAATCACTTTAAAGATGCTCCGTTTTAGCTCTAGAATAAAAGGAACTTACCATGCATATCCTTTTCACCAGAGATCATGTAAGACCTTTTCACTAGCATGCAAAGCACAGATACTTTACAAAATGCATTAAAGATTACATTTTGTGTTTTCTTTCTTCATTTTAAATAAGCACCAGGGATGTTAATTACATGAAGAGTGTCCTGTGTGCTGGTGGCTTCCACCCCCCCCTTAACCCTTGAGCGGCAATCTTCCGTTGCCGTCCGTGGGGGTATAATGAGCAGCTGCACCTGTAAGAGGCACTCATCAAAATATCCAACACCACTAGCCCTCTCCTCCATTCATAGAAGGCGTACTGTCAACTCCCACAATGAAAAGTGCTCTATGAATGGAGGACAGACAGGTGAACGCAAGGTCCTCCTCTTGCATTCATATTAGGGGTGTAACGGATCAAAACAACTCACGTTCGGATCGTTCCTTGGATCAGAGTCACAGATCGGATCATTTTTCGGATCAGCAAAAAAAAAAAAAAAAATCATAAATGTACATAAAAGTTCATGAAGTGAAAAGATGAAAAAACGTTTATAACGTCAATGTGTGATAACAGTCCACCCGTGCAATGACCAATAAAATCCACCCTCATGTGAGGATTCTTCAGATTTTGAAAATAAACCAAAGTGATGTCCACCATAGTATTCAGAGGGGGGATCTACCATCACTTACATGCAATTACATATTAGGTTACTGTGGTGAAGAAAGGAGCGCAAAATTGTATATTTTATTGTAAGATTTATATGGTTTAAATATTAGTTTGTTTAACTCTAATATGAGTTTCCATCATATTTTAGAATGTCAGTAAACATCAGATTCCCCATCAGAGCCCCCTTACATCAGATTCCCCCATCATAGCCCCCATAAATTAGAATTTCACATCAGCACCCCCATACCTCAGATTCGCCCATCATAGCCCTCATACATCAGAATCCCACATCAGCACCCCTAGACATCAGATTCCCCCGTCAGAGTCCTCCTACTTCAGAATCCCCTATACATCAGATACCCCCATCATAGCCCCCATAAATTAGAATCCCCCATCAGCACCCCCATACCTCATTCGCCCATCAGCACCCCCTAAAACATCAGATTCCCCCATCATAGCCCCCATACATCAGATTCCCCCATCACAGCCTCCATATATTGCATGCTCACCTAGGCCGCCGCCAGGTGGACCAAGATGGCCGCCACTCTGGAGCTAGGCCAAAGCCACGGCCTTTTTCTATGGCTGAGGCAGCGGACCTCAAAATCCGCGGATCACGTGGTGTGCCGAACCCAATATATTGACCCGTTCGGATCACGGATCAATGACTATCCGTTGCACCACTAATTCATATTATGAAAACCAATATCAAGGATTCTGAGACTGGATTCTAAGAATGGAGCAAGGGGTTGGCAGGCATAATCGGTACCTTTGACAAGTTCCTGTGACAGTTGTAACTGCTCAATATAACCCCCATGGCAGCGGAAGATCACCAGTGCCGGGGTATCTGGGGGGGGGGGGGTAAAAGATTGAGGACAACCACCAGAACACTCTTGATTTCATTTATGCAAGTACCTTCCCTGGTGTTAATTTAGGAAAAAAAAAAATCAACAATTACTGGAAAACTCAGCTTTAACACACCAATATAAAGTTTCAGATTGCAAGGTCAGTAAAAGATAACTAGCCAATTGGTTCCTATGGATTACTGCACTGGGAGACTTGACTCATCAAATACGGTCTTTACAGGGTGGGTGAGCGTATTTCTTATTGAGATAACCAAAGCAGATGGCTGACCGACGGCATGGATGACATTCAGAAGTTGGAGCATATGTCTTAGTTGGCCAGATACACACATTTCAATGGGCTGGTGAGTCTACAGGCCAAGCACAAACTTCCAAACTAAGCAAAATATGTTCTACTCTTTAGAATTGCTGCAAGGTAATGGAATCGGCACAAATAGCTGTTAAAGTTTGGACACATTCCATTGAACATTTAGCAGTAGCCAGCTGTCTGATTTACAGTGCATATCCCAAGCAACATGCCAGGCAGTACAGGTGCAGCGTCAAAGTCCCACTCTACTCATTGACTCGAACAACCAAAATAAGCTCCAAATAAAATACTTACAATGTACAGGCATACCCCACTTTAAAGGACACAATGGGACCAGAGCATGTATGTAAAACGAAAATGTACTTAAAGTGAAACAATATATTTTTTCCCTTCTAGGGTGTAGTAGGGGGTCAGGGGCTGTAGTGGGGGTGTCAGGAGCTGTAGTTGAGGTCTCAGGGTCTGTATTGGGGGTGTCAGGGGCACACTGGAACAGGACTGGCTATGCTCTCGGAGTTTTAGCTCCTTCTACTGTGGCTGCAAAATGTCTGTACAGTACTTGTAAGGCACTTTACATACACTCGCGGGTATGTCCTTACTCGCGAGTGTATGTAAAGTGAGTGTACTTAAAGCGGGGTATGCCTGTATACGTAGTTGGTTTTAAATACAAATAAAATTCACAGTTTATGGCTCATACACACAACGTTTTTACAGCTGCGGTTAGGGCATTTGATGTTTTTTTTAACTGCCCCTCTATGTTGGCCTATGGGTCCATGCACACATAAAAGGGCACTTTCACACCGGTGGTAGCGGTAAGGCGGCGCTAGTTTTATCGCAGTTTTCCCGCCGTTTAAAGCGGGGTTCCAACCACAATTAGCATTTTTTAAATGCATGTGCTTTCATCATGCGTTTTTATAATATAAATCCGGTCACTTACTATTTTACAATCCGCCGCCGCTCCGCATAGTTATTCAAAAGATAGTTTATAAAACTATGTCCACACAGTTGTCATTTTGCTTGTGGGTATTGTGAAGCCCACAAGCACTTACTTCCTGGAAGTCTTGGATGGGGAGTGATAATTGGGTAGCGCACTGCATCCTGGGAAACGATGACACACATTTCCCAGGAGCATTAGAGGGAGATGATGTCAGAATCCTAGGTGATTCCAAAGGCAGATTTCGTGAAACTGCATAGCAACAAGCATTTCCAGATGAGTAAAATATATATTTTTTCTTTTTTTAGGTCTAATGAGCACAATAATGAAAAAAAAAGTTTGGGATGGAAACTCCACTTTAAGCAGCGCTTTGCCGAAGGGGTTAAAAGCACCGCTGCCAATGCGATTTGGCAGTGCAGCCTGCCCACTGATTTCAATGGGCAGGGCGGTTTAGGAGTGGTATATTAAAAAAAAGATTTACTCCCATCAGTCTGGCATGTAGATTGCCACCATCCCTGGTAAATCAAAAAAGGAGGTTACCTCAAAGAGTTGGGATTTTATGGGCAATGAATAGAATCCAAAAAATATATAAAAAATATATAGAATTACAAAATATAATAGAAAAAATACATACAGACATATACGCCAACCACTGAGTGCTAAATAATTAATAACAATGGTACATAGAATAACAGTGCACATGTGAGAATGATAGACGGTATCTGCATGTGAACCCCAAGGACCTAGAAATTGAGGTTCCTGAAGGTGTCAGACAGCTGATCCAACGCGTTTCGTATATATGGATTTATACTATTATCTTCTTCAGGGATAACAGCGTCTATGTACATGCATCTGTCTAGATATGAACCAGTCCCTTCATCTAAGATGCGCCCGAGTCCACCACACCTTCCACAGCATGAGAAATCCAAAGAACACCGGGTTCAATTTAAATTGCCAAAAGACAAAAAGTATCCCAAACCCCCTCAAAGCAAACACAGGCACCGAGGTAGGATTGGACAAAAACTGTGTTCTTGGAAAATCCCAGAAAACAAAGATGGTTGGAAAATCCAAAGGTTAGAACAGCCACAGCAAGGGGAGATCCATAGTAAGTACCTTCCACTAGGATGTCCAGAGGAGTGGTGTATTCACTGCTCCCGCAGCGCCCCAAAGATGCTGCTTGCAGGACTTTTTTTCTCACCCTGCAAGCACATCGCTCCAGTGTGAAAGCACTCAAGCTTTCACACTGGGGCTGCAGGTAAGGCAGTTTTCAAGCGCTTTACAGGCACTATTTTAAGCGCTAAAGCACCTGAAAAATGCAGAGGCGTTTGGAGGTATAAGCGTTTAGTGGCAATATAAAAATTAAAAAAAACAGCCAGCACATGCTTCCAGGAGCAGTGAAAATGAGCTGTAAAAACAGAACCCCCTCCCCCTCCCCACCCAAAAAAATGCATCAAGCCGCATTTAGCCATGTTTGACGTTTTTAGATTATAGATCGTCTTATCAATAAAAAATGACCAAAAACGCTAAACACGGTAAAAAGCACAAAAAAGCCAATGTAAAAGCAATTTAGTCTTAATATAGTTCGGGTTGCAGAATTTTTATCTCCTTGGTTATCATTATACTAACATTATATAAGCTCCAATATGTAGTATAAGATTTTTGATTCTACAAATGTTTTCTTATTTAAGAATTATATTCTTGATAATAATTATAACCTTATTTACCTGAGGTCATCTTATATTAAAGGGTTTGTAAAGGATTTTTTTTTTTTCATCTTAATAGCTTCCTTTACCTTAATGCAGTGCTGTTTTCATGTCCTCATTGTTCGTTTTTGCTCTCAAGTTGCTGTAATTCTTCTCTGATCTCCACACTTCCTGGTTGTCTGTTTCCTGATAACCACAGTGCTGGGAGCTTTCTCTCTGTGGTCACTAATCAAGGAGGTGTGATTACTGTGTGTCTAAAACCCCTCAGCACCAAAAAAATCTATTTTTAACATTACATTCAACCGAGTTGTCCTAATGACAAATCGGCTGTTTTTTTTTTTCCCTTACATACCTTATTTCACTGCCGCTTCCGGGTATGTCTTGTGCGGGACTGGGCGTTCCTATCTGATTGACAGGCTTCCGACCGTCGCATACTACGCGTCACGAGTTGCCGAAAGAAGCCGAACGTCGGTGCGCAGGCGCCGTATAGAGCCGCACCGACGTTCGGCTTCTTTCGGCAACTCGTGACGCGTAGTATGCGACGGTCGGAAGCCTGTCAATCAGATAGGAACGCCCAGTCCCGGAGAAGAAATACCCGGAAGCGGCGGTGAAATAAGGTATGTACGGGGAAAAAAAACAAAAAAAACAGCCGATTGTCATTAGGACAACTCGGCTAAATGTAATGTTAAAAATTTATTTTTGGTTGAACCCCCGCTTTAAGTATACCAAGGCCTCATGCACATTTGAGGTTTTTACAGCAGCTATTTTTGGCTTCAGAAGTTTTTTTTCATAAGTCAATAAACTCCCCATCATGCTATCGTATGTGTGTCCATGCACACGTAGGCTGTTATTAGCAGTTTTTGGTTGGGGCGTTTCTTGGCTTTAAAAAAAACCTGAAAACTAGTCGGTTCTGAGAGGAGCTTTTCAGCTGTAAAAACGATCCAATGTTAAAAAACGCTGAAAAACTTGGCTCACCAGCGTTTGATGTTTTCGATCCATTGCAGAAGAAAAAAAAACCTCCAATGTGGAAAAACACAAAAAAATGCTATTGCAAAAACGTTGAAAAACGCACAGCGAAGCTACTGGCGTTTGTATAACGTTAAGTCCAGTGTGCATGAGGCCTGTTGAAATGCAATAAACACATTCTTAATGACCGACATTAATGTCACTCTCTGGTGTACAAAGACATTGGAATCTGTAGTCTTGTGTCCTGCATGTTTTTCATTATCATCACACGATCCAAAAGGAATGTGGCACCACAAATGCTTGCAGCTGTCAGTTCCCTACAGTTGTCATAAGCTACTGTCTTTAGAGGGCAGCTTAAAGTTTATTCAAGCCCAAGAACAAAATTAGATTTTTTTTTTTTATTTATCTTTTGCTTATTTTATTTATTTATTTTTTAGGATTTTTTTTTTTTTTAACCTGGAGATCTTGCCAGTAATACTCACCCACCTTACGAACATATGGGGAAGCAGCTTTGTCCCCCTAGGACAGGAAGTGTGTTGGGCCTCATTCAACAGGTGTGGGCACCGCACTGTGTGCATGAGGTATTTGTTTTCGCTTCTACATTCCTCCCCACCCCCACTCAGTCCAATGCTGCATCTTTCCCCCGGCGCCTCTGCACTGAGAACCGAGCGATCGAATATCACTGATGGCTCAGTTCTGACTGCTCCCCGAGTAGAGAGCTACTGACTGTCAATCAGCAGCTCTCCGCTCACTGGAGCGCTGAGCTGCGGGAGCGGCTGTCTCAGGCTCTCAGTAGAGAGCCGAGAGGCTGAGATGGGCATCAGTCCAGGCACCTGGCTCCAGTTGTCGGGATTATGTGGTGTCTTGGACTGATTTCAGTGAAGTCAGCAGAGAACGGACTTCTCCACTGAAAACAGGTCACAGGAGTGCAAAACGAATTGCACTCCTGTGATTCATAGAAGTCCAGCCAAACAAGCTTTGGCTGGACTTCAACATAGTCAGAGGCTACTATGCTGTACAATATATGAAAGAGTGCAGGGGTCAGGAGTACATCATATGCAGTATAAGCCCAGCGAACAAAGACTGATATATAGAGAGAACTGCTGACTGTTAACATCTCCTTTGTCTGAATATGATTAACCCATTCACAACAAACAGCAGTTCCCTGGTGCCCCATTGTATTAACCTTGCATCACTAGTGTCTGCATACCAGTGCCTTGTGTATTACCCGTCTACTACAAATCCAATACTTCAGGAGAGTGTATACATACATACATACACACACACACACACACACATATTGTTCTATGAAAAACTGCTAAAACAAACTGTCGGTTCAACAGGGACTATCCAAATTTAGATCATTGTGTGGCCATCACCGCTCAATAAAACTCATTGCTGAAGGGACAGGTTTCAAATGTTTTCTCATTTAGAAACTGCAGCCGCTGATCAGTGTATTCTGCCAGTGGGCAGTGCACCTGTCAGAATACAAAGTCAGCGTGGGAGGGGTTGCCTCTATCCAGATAGCAAGCAATTGTGCTGCAAGTTTGAAAATGGCCTGCTAAAACCATGGGCATCCGCTCCATAGGGCAAGGGGCAGGGCGCTTGCCCCCCCTAGAAATCAGTGCCATGATCCTCGTGAGAAAAACAGCGGGCAGGAAGCAAGGCGGCGGCACAGCGAATCCAATTAGAGCCGCTTTCTCTCTCTCTTCTAGCTCCAGCTGACAGAGGGGGGGCTCCATTTTTTATAATATTGTTATTCAAAGTTGCTAGTTGCATCAGGTTTCTCAAACCTTTGCATGCCTGCGATTTATGTGATAATGACTAAGCCCCTCCCCTTCATGATATTGTCAAAAAGGGACCGAGCATGGATGACCTTAAAATGATGCCCCCCCTGAAAAAAGTTCAGCGGACGCCCATGGCTAAAACTACTGCTAGACTTACCAGGCTTCACAAGTTTGTTTCACAATTGCAGCAAGTCTGCATTGCATGACTCCAGATCAACTTTCTTTGCCAACAGTCTGCTGCAAGTTCGGGTTCAGTTATGTTGTGCAATAATCATCCCACCACAGAGGTCACTGTGGCTGAATTTTCATTTTGTACACTTGCAGAGCTCTTGCTGTAGACTCACCACTGCAACTTTGCTCTTGCTAGAGACTTACCAGACAAATTTACTACAAATTGGAAAAGTTTCAACTTGTGCTTCAAGTGCTCTGCAAGTGTACACCTTGCAGCAAGTTAACAGACTTACAATTTAACACTGCCACAAATTTGTGGCAAGCTATCCTTGCTCTCTGGGTATCTGCCTCATTTGTGTGGATAGAGGAAAAATTGTATGACCAGCTTAAGGGGAAAATCATGAGGGTGAAGCTGCCCATAGATGGATTGCGATCTGGCTGGTTCAGTAGGGAGCGGGCAAATTTTAATCCATCTATGGTCATTCCCACTAAGGCCCCTTTCACATTGAGGAGTTTTTCAGGCGGTAAAGCGCTAAAAATAGCGCTGCTATCCCGCCTGAAAAACTCCTGCACTGCAGACTCAATGTGAAAGCCCGAGGGCTTTCACACTGAGGCGATGCGCTGGCGGGAGACAAAAAAATCTCCTGTCAGCAGCATCTTTGGAGCGGTGAGAGGAACGGCATGTATACCGCTCCTTCACCGCTCCTTCCCATTGAAAACAATGGGAACCGCGGCAATACCGCCCGCAATGCGCCTCTATAGAGGCGCATTGCGGGCGGTATTAACTCTTTATCGGCCGCTAGCGGGGGTTAATACCGCACCGCTAGCGGCTGATACCCGCGGCAATTCCGGCGGTATAGCGCCACTATTTTTAGCGGCGTTATACCGCCACCGCAGCTCCCGCCCCAGTCTGAAAGGGGCCTTAACATAGTTGTTTTGACTTCTGTCAACAGGGCTGTTTGAAAACCTCAATTGGCAGGTTGTAGCAGCTGATCAATGTAGTCAGACAGCAAAGGAGTCTGTCAGAACACAATGGCAGATCTGGGAGGATTCCTCCATCCAGCCCATTGGCTACTGAAAAAAAAAAAAGTGCATCTATGGCCAGCCTAAATCTAGTAGTGAAAATGTGATATCCACTTGGGCAAACATTTTCCATAGGTGCCTATTTGAGCTATATGTGTTGGCAGGACTGAAAGTAGTAATAGGGAATGCTGGCGAGATTACGCATAGTTTGACAGGGTGTGAAGTACTTTTAGGGTCCATGCACACGAAGAGCAGAAAAAAAATGCTCACAGTCGTTTTTTGTTCCCCCCCCAAAACATTCCCCTCTGCTATTTTTTTCACTATGATCAATGTACACTTGAAAACATTCCTAAACGGCAAATTTAGGCACCTCCTCTCAAAAACACACTTGTGATATTATTTTAACTAAACTCTTAAGTCCTGTACACACGATCGGTTTGTCCACTGAAAACCGACCGATGGACTGTTTTCATCGGACAAACCGATTGTGTGTGGGCCCCATCGGTTTTATTTCCATCGATGTAAAAAAATAGTACATGTTATTAATTTTTCCTATGGATAAAAAGAAACGATAGAAAAATCTGATCGTCTGTATGGAACTCGATCATTCAAAAATCCACGCATGCTCAGAATCAAGTCGACGCATGCTTGGAAGCATTGAACTTCATTTTTTTCGGCTCGGCGTAGTGTTGTACGTCACTGCGTTTGGACACTAAAGCTTGTCATACACTATATAAGTTTTGGACGGCTCCTAACGAATCGGCTGTTTTTGCATAGTGGGTGGCCTAGTCAGCCGTCCAACATACCTTGATCGAAAAATCGAATAAGCCAGGGGTAACATTGTCAGCCAAAGCCAGCTGTACCCAATCAGATGCTGCCAGTGTGCAGGTATTTTGGCAGCCAGCTGGGATAGTCGTCCATTTTCATTGTATAGCATGGATAGAGGGAATCTCTTTTTTATTTGTACTTATTTATTTATTTTTAAGAGCCCTTTCACACTGAGCTGTGTCGGGTGTTAGCAGCAAAGTCATAGTTTCAGCGGCGCTTTACCGGCACTTTTCGGGCGCCAGCAGGGTGCTTTTATCCCCCACTAGCGGCCAAAGCAAGGGTTAAATGCACCCGAAAAAGCAGCGCTTCTGCAGCACTGCCCATTCATTTCAATGGGCAGGAGCGGTGTATACATTGCTCCTCCACCGCCCCAAAGACACTGCTTGCAGGACTTTTTCCAACGTCCTGCAAGTGCACCGCTCCAGTGTAAAAGCACTCAGGCTCTCACGCTGGTGCTGCAGAGGAGTCGTTTTTCAGGTGATTTTCAGGTACTATTTTTAACCCTAAAATTGCCTGAAAAAAGCTCAAGTGTGAAAGAGGTCTTACTTTGCAAGCTGAACCTGCAGAAGATAAAGAAACTAAGTGTATGGCTAGCTTAAAGGGTTTGTAAAGCAATTTTTTTTTATCTTAATAGCTTCCTTTACCTTAATGCAGTGCTGTTTTCATGTCCTCATTGTTCGTTTTTGCTCTCAAGTTGCTCTCATTCTTCTCTGATCTCCACACTTTCTGGTTGTCTGTTTCCTGATAACCACAGTACTGGGAGCTTTCTCTCTGTGGTCACTAATCAAGGAGGTGTGATTACTGTGTGTCTAAAACCCCACAGCACCAATCAGTTTCGTTTTCCAAACCATCACTGCCCTCTATTGGCTCTGTGGCTCTGTACAGCAGAGAAGCAGGAAACATGCAAAAACGAAACTAGAAACTACAGGTACATTATATGATTGATTTTTATCTATTTTTAATCGTTTTTAAAAGGAATCAGTTAACTATTATGTCTCTATACCCTGTAAACAGTCATTTCAGCAAAAAAAAAATTTTTTATTTACAACTCCTTTAACCACTTAAGGACCGCCTCCTGCACATATACGTCGGCAGAATGGCACGGCTGGGCACAAGCACGTATATATACGTCCTGTACTTGTACCCAGCCGTGGGTCGCGGGCGCGCTCCCGCGACCCGGTCCGAAGCTCCGGGACCGCGGGTCCCGCGGACCTGATCGCCGCTCGAGTGCGGCGATCAGTCCCCGGAGCTGAAGAACGGGGAGAGCCGTGTGTAAACACGGCTTCCCCGTGCTTCACTGTGGCGGCGTATCGATCGCGTCATTCCCTTTATAGGGGAGACACGATCGATGACGTCACACCTACAGCCACACCCCCCTACAGCTGTAAACACTCACAAAGTGAAGCCTAACTCCTACAGCGCCCCCTGTGGTTAACTCCCAAACTGCAACTGTCATTTTCACAATAAAGAATGCAATTTAAATGCATTTTTTTGCTGTGAAAATGACAATGGTCCCAAAAATGTGTCAAAATTGTCCGAAGTGTCCGCCATAATGTCGCCATCACGAAAAAAAATCACTAAATCGCCGCCATTAGTAGTAAAAAAAATAAAAATTCAATAAAACTATCCCCTATTTTGTAAACGCTATAAAGTTTGCGCAAACCAACCGATAAACGATTATTGCGATTTATTTTACCAAAAATAAGTAGAAGAATACGTATCGGCCTAAACTGAGGGGAAAAAAAAATTATATATGTTTTTGGGGGATATTTATTATAGCAAAAAGTAAAAAATATTGATTTTTTTTCAAAATTGTCGCTCTATTTTTGTTTATAGCGCAAAAAATAAAAAGCGCCGAGGAGATCAAATACCACCAAAAGAAAGCGCTATTTGTGGGGGAAAAAGGATGCCAATTTTGTTTGGGAGCCACGTCGCACGACTGCGCAATTGTCTGTTAAAGCGACGCAGTCCCGAACTGTAAAAACACCTTGGGTCTTTAGCCAGCATATTGGTCCGGGGCTTAAGTGGTTAAAGTAACGCAACTGCATCACAGGTTGTCTCAATATACAATAGTGCATGGTGGTGCCAAAAGGGCCATTTCAATTGGCTGCCCTTATGCGCGTGGACAAACCGCAAAAATGTAAATTGCCACCTAAAGCTATGGTAGTATCACAAAAAACAAAAGCATATTAAAGCTTTATAAATGTAGAAAAAGCCACAAGTTTCCCAGGTTTGCAAAAACACATCCCTGCCTGAATCAGGTATATAAGCCAGCGTTCACCTATGAAACTTTGATACTACATTTAATGAATTACTTAAAATGGTAATAAAAATCAGACGTATAGAAATAAGAAATTAGTTATCTGTTACATGTATGCCCAGCTCTCTTCTCGATTAACTGGTTAGATTTTTTTTTCTGCTTTACAATGTAATGTCAGATTAGTGAACTAGGAACAACACATTTGAGTACTGCCTGTGATACTTTTTTTATTTGCACTAACAGTTAAAATTTGAGGGCTGCAAAAGTTTAACTGTTGGTGCAAATCAAATAAGTATCACAGACATTACTCAACGCTGTGATAAAATGGAGCGTCAGGGTGACCTCCAATTAAAAGTACACGCAACATAGCCGCAGCAAAGCGCAGACAATATTATTTATTAGCAATCTAGTTTCTATGATTAACACAAGTTAAAAAAATAAATAAGAATTCAACAGCCATTTGCAAAAGACAGTGACTAAGCCAAAGCAGTGCAGACATTGAGCATGGGGTGTATTAGTAATAGAGGAAGACACAGATGAGCAGCACGTTTAAAAGGCTTTTCTTATGGTCTTATTGCTCACCGGCACAAATGCAAAGTCTTAGGTGAGTGTGTATCCTTTAGCCCAGGCTGTCCGAGCAGAATGCTTTCAATGGGCAGGCAGGGCCGGACCACCCTTGCATGTGACCTTGACTGTCAGTTGCTTGTGTGGGAGTTGCTCTCGGAATATTTCTCAGAACGCCGCTATGTTCATTGGGACTCCTTTGACAGCTTTCTCCCAGCAGCTATAAATAGAGCCTCCTTGTGTAAAATGAGAGGGACAGAAAGGTGCCGAGTGTAGTAAGCAGCCATAGGAGCCTCTCTGCTGGGCACACACCACTTCAAAACAATAGATTTAACCGGAACAATGCCACACACACACACACAAAAAATCTAGGATTATTTGCGGGCAAAAAAATAAATAAAAGTCTTGCTTTAGGGTGCCGTTACACCGCACATTATTGTGGGTTACAGCAGCCTAATAATTTTGGTAGAACTTTACTACATTTAGGGTGGGTGGGCTTGCCATGATGTGAAAGAATGTACGGCGTACTTTGTTATAATGGCACACGTACTCTCTGATGTGCCTGCGCTCCTCCTCATTGCTGACATTTTCTGCCAATCTTCTTTTGGGTCCAATGTTTTTCAGGCTTTGCCATTGGACAGCCACATAGATCACCACTTTTGCAAATGCTGGAGCTACAGTCAGGGCCGGTGCTACCACTAGGCAAACTGAGCAGCCGCCTAGGGCGCCCGGCCACTGGTGTTCCTACTCTCTTCTCTCTGTAGCAAGCAACTAAGGCCCCGTACACACGACCAAACATGTATGCTGAAACTGGTCCGCGGACCAGTTTCAGCATACATGTTCGGTCATGTGTAGGCGCGAGCGGGCAGAATTCCAGCAAACATTTGCCCGCCAGGCCTTTTCCCAGCGGACAAATATTCCTGGACTTGTTTTAAAACCGTCCGCTGGAATCCTGCCCGCTCGGACATTTATGGTCGTCAGTACAGACCTACCGTACATGTCCGAGCGCCCGCCCTCCCTCGCATGCGTCGAATGACTTTGACGCATGCGTGGAAGCATTTAAAAGGCAGGCCTGCCAACTTTGCCGCGTCATCGCCGCGCCATCGTCGCGGACACGCCCCACGTATTGTTTACGCGCGGACTTCTGTACGATGGTTAGTACAGCCATCGTACAGAAGTCCCCGGGCAGACATGTACGGTAAAAACGGTCCGTAAGTCTCAGCATCAGCAGGCATCCGCCGCTCCATTCGCACATATTGTCAGAGGCGCAGCGGCGGCAGAGGACTGTCTGTGTCCCGACTCCCGAATGAATGGAAGCAAGCAAACATTCATTGATGGGCGCTGGTAAGGCTGCATTTGATGGGCACTGGTGAGGCTGCATTTGATGGGCACTGGTGAGGCTGCATTTGATGGGCACTGGTGAGGCTGCATTTGATGGGGCCTTCATTAAAAAAGGTGGGGTATACATGGGCATGGCAAAGAAGGTGGAGTCAGGGGTGGGTCCAAGGGGGGCACCAAAATTAGGTTTCACCTAGAGCACATGTGTCCTCCAGGCCATTTCATGTGGCCCTCGCACCTCCTGCCCTCCAGCCCTCCTCTGGTCCTACTCCAGACACTTACTTTCTGCTTTCAAGCAATGCATCCAGCTTCTTCCCAGCAGCAGCATAAGGAAAGGGGGGGTGCACTGTGATGTAAGGGAGAGTGGGGGTCTCAACTTCTGATGGTGGGTTGGCTCTTGACATCCAATGTAAAGGGGGAGAAGATGCGCTGGACATCTAATCTTACAGATACAAACGGCCCTTTTGAGGGCAATGATAATGCTGATGCGGCCCACGATAAAATTGAGTTTGACACCCCTGTCTCTTCTGCCAAAAAACAACAACTCTAGCACCAAGCAATTTATTGTTGGGACTTTATTTCCCATTTAAGCCACACATGCATCATTTACAACATAGCACACAACACACGCAGTGCATGTTGTGATTTTGTGCTGTGCTGTGCTGCAGTTGTGTTGGTATCTATTGGTACCACAACACAATGCACATTTTACAATGCATCGCTGCATGTAACCATAATGCATAAGTGTGAAGCCAACCACAAAGTAAACCTATCATGAGAAATATGGGGGCCGTCATCACTTTTTATAAAAAAAAATGCTAGTAAACTGGTTGTTATGTTAAAAGGGAGGTTTCACCCTAAAAACGACTTTCTATTATTACATAGGCCCCCCACATTACAATACAATTAAGCCTATTATGTTTTTTTTTATGCTGTACATACCTTGGTACAGCTAATTCACCCGTGGCTTCCGAGTTGCGAGTCCCGGAGTGGTCGTTCCTAACATGCTGGTGATCGACGTGATGACAAAAAAACGAGCTCCCCAAGTCGCGTAAGCTGCGTCACGATTTGCGAAAGGAGCCGAGCGGCGAGTCGGCGCTATACTGCGCACCGCCGTTCGGCTCCTTTCGGCAATCGTGACGCAGCTTACGCGACGGGGGGAGCTCTTTTTTGGTCATCACGTCAATCACCAGCATGTTAGGAACGCCCACTCCCGCGGGACTCGCAACCCGGAAGCCACGGGTGAATTAGCTGTACCAAGGTATGTACAGCATAAAAAAAAACATAATAGGCATAATTGTATTGTAATGTGGGGGGCCAATGTAATAATAGAAAGTCGTTTTTAGGGTGAACCTCCCCTTTAATATACTGGTCTTAATAGTCACTAATCTGAAGAAAAAAAATCTGAAATAAAACACTCAAATCAGAAAAGTCATAAAAAAAGTCAGACTTCCTTATTTAAATGCTTGTCTCAGGTCAGCGTCCCAAAATATAGAAGCCAAAAGAAGAGCATGAGAGCCAGAAAACTAGCATTTGCGGAAGAAGCAAACTATTCCAGCCTCCATGTTTCTCTCAGGAGAGGAGGTCCTATGACCAAAAGCATAGATCTATAGCCATTTGATCTTGCTGAAAAGAAGACATCACATATAGCATTTTCAGACATCTATGGCTATATAACCTACTAACAGACAGAAGACAGAGCGAAGCCAGAATACCTGATCTGCATACTTTTTCAAGCTCAGTCACTGAGAAACTGTTAAATCATCATAGCACCTAGGCAATTAGTGCTTTCAGAAGAGGTCAGCCATGGCACTGGTATCCCTGGAATTGTTTTTCCACAGCAACCTATTAGTTTTAATCCTGCCCTTTAAAATGACAGTTGAGGGTGAACAGTGACAACAGCACAGGGAACCAGGGCTGTGGAGTCGGTAGATAAATGTTCCGACTCCGACTCCTCAGTTTTATGTACTTCCGACTCCGAATCCGACTCCCCGACTCCGACTCCTCTGTATTAATATGCAAATGTATTTTATACATTCCTTGAGTGAAAGAAACGCAACCTACCACAGGACTACTGGCTGGGAAGCCAACAGTCTACTGTATTGCACAGTTTAAGCAAAAGACAAACACAATGAAAACAATCAAGTGACTGGATAGTAGCAGCAGGCATAAACATCAGGAACAGGGGGCCAAATTCTCAAAAAGTCTGCGTAACTTAAATTTCAGCAGTTAAGTTACACTGACTTAAAATTTCTACCTAAGTGCCCGATCGTCAAAGCACTTAGGTAGAAATTTCAGGCCGTGTAACTTAAGTGCCGCCGTCGTAAGGCGGTCCTCCTCTCCTGGGGGCGTTTAAAATTTAAATGAGGCGCGCTCCCGCGCCGGCCGTACTGCGCATGCGTGTGACGTAATTTTCCCGACGTGCAGCGCGCGAACGTAATTAACGCCGGGTGGCTTTGAGAATTTCGACGGGACACTAAAGTTGCGACGGGTGAAAAAAAAAGGACGCGCCGGGAAAACAAATGATTATAAAAAAAAATGACAGCGTCGCTCAGCATGCATTCCTGAGAGGGTGAACTCCATGCCAATTTTCAAAGAAAAAAACGGCATGGGTTCCCCCCCCAGGAGCATACCAGGCCCTTAGGTCTGGTATGGGTTGTAAGGAGACCCCCCCCACGCCGAAAAATTGACGTAGGGGGTCCCCCTACAATCCATACCAGACCCGTATCCAAAGCACGCTACCCGGCCGGTCAGGAATGGGAGTGGGGACGAGCGAGCGTCCCCCCCCCTCCTGAGCCGTGCCAGGCCGCATGCCTTCAACATGGGGGGGTTGGGTGCTCTGGGGCAGGGGGGCGCACTGCGGGCCCCCCCACCCCAGAGCACCCTGTCCCCATGTTGATGAGGACAGGACCTCTTCCCGACAACCCTTGCCATTGGTTGTCGGGGTCTGCGGGCGGGGGCTTATCGGAATCTGGGAGTCCCCTTTAATAAGGGGGCCCCCAGATACCGGCCCCCCACCCTAAGTGAATGGATATGGGGCACATCGTACCCCTATCCATTCACCGGGAGGCAAAAAGTAAGTTAGTAAACACACAACACAAGGCTTTTTAAAATAATTTATTATTCTGCTCCGGATGCCCCCCCTGTCTTCGGTATTAGCTCAATTACCAGGGGGGGCTTCTTCTTCCACTCTCCGGGGGTCTTCTCTGCTCTCCGGGGGGGGGGTTTCTTCTTCCGCTCTCCGGGGGGGGCTTCTCCGGACTCCGGGGGGCTTCTTCCATCTTCTCCCCTCTTCCGCTGTTGACTCGGCGAACCCCGGTTCTTCTGCAGCTCTCCGGTGCCTTCTTCTTCAGCGCTGGCTGCCTGCTATGTTTGTGTGTTAGCTCGATTTCAAACAGGCAGCCGGCGCGGTCTTCTGTGACGTCAGGGTCTTGTCTTCTGTTCTTCCGATGTTGACTCGTCGCCTGTTGTCGCTGTAATGATGGAAGCGCGCCTTGCATCACATTTATATAGGCATCACCGTCCCATCATGCTCCGGTAGGTACCCACGTGGTGGGTGCACGTGGGTAGGCACCCACCACGTGGGTACCTGCCGGAGCATGATGGGACGGTGATGCCTATATAAATGTGATGCAAGGCGCGCTTCCATCATTACAGCGACAACAGGCGACGAGTCAACATCGGAAGAACAGAAGACAAGACCCCGACGTCACAGAAGACCGCGCCGGCTGCCTGTTTGAAATCGAGCTAACACACAAACATAGCAGGCAGCCAGCGCTGAAGAAGAAGGCACCGGAGAGCTGCAGAAGAACCGGGGTTCGCCGAGTCAACAGCGGAAGAGGGGAGAAGATGGAAGAAGCCCCCCGGAGTCCGGAGAAGCCCCCCCCGGAGAGCGGAAGAAGAAACCCCCCCCCGGAGAGCGGAGAAGACCCCCGGAGAGTGGAAGAAGACCCCCGGAGAGTGGAAGAAGAAGCCCCCCCTGGTAATTGAGCTAATAACGAAGACAGGGGGGGCATCCGGAGCAGAATAATAAATTATTTTAAAAAGCCTTGTGTTGTGTGTTTACTAACTTACTTTTTGCCTCCAGGTGAATGGATAGGGGTACGATGTACCCCATATCCATTCACTTAGGGTGGGGGGCCGGTATCTGGGGCCCCCTTATTAAAGGGGACTCCCAGATTCCGATAAGCCCCCGCCCGCAGACCCCGACAACCAATGGCAAGGGTTGTCGGGAAGAGGTCCTGTCCTCATCAACATGGGGACAGGGTGCTCTGGGGTGGGGGGGCCCGCAGTGCGCCCCCCTGCCCCAGAGCACCCAACCCCCCCATGTTGAGGGCATGCGGCCTGGCACGGCTCAGGAGGGGGGGGGACGCTCGCTCGTCCCCACTCCCATTCCTGACCGGCCGGGTAGCGTGCTTTGGATACGGGTCTGGTATGGATTGTAGGGGGACCCCCTACGTCAATTTTTCGGCGTGGGGGGGTCTCCTTACAACCCATACCAGACCTAAGGGCCTGGTATGCTCCTGGGGGGGAACCCATGCCGGTTTTGAATTTAAAAATTGCAGTGGAGTTCTCCCTCAGGAATGCATACCAAATGCCGTCGCTGGAATGGGCCTTTACAATGTGTGACTAACTTTCCACATTATAAAACCAGCCCTAGTTTTGCGCAGGCAAATTCGGAACTTACGCAGAAATCAAAGTGCTGAAATGCTTTGAAAATCTGCTTAAGTCCTCATTTGCATACGCAAAGCTGCATTTCAATGAGAAATGCCCCCAGTGGCGGATGCGGTACTGCATCCTAAAATCTGACCGTGTAAGTGTCTTACACCTGTCAGATTTTCTGCCTAACTTTGGAAAAAGCCTTTTGAGAATCGTTTCCAAAGTTAGGCACAGGGATACGCAGGCTGAACAGCAGTTAAGTCTGCGTATCTCTTTTGAGAATCAGGCCCAGGATCTTTACCAGTTCAAAAATACAAACCACATTATTTGGTTGTTTTAGAACAAAAACAAAGCTTATCTATAATGAACCAAAAACAAAATCTGTAAAACCTAGAAATGGTTTATATTAATCTTGAAATGTAGTTATAGGCTTAGCAAATGCAAATCAATTCAATGTAGAGTTCTAAGGAAGAGAATTGCCTCTGCCAGATCCTCTTTCATAGAGGCTCTTAAGTCAGACTTTATTATTTTTAGGGCTGAAAATAATCTTTCGACACTGACTTGGGTGGGTGGCATTGCAGTAACTATTCTGGCCACATCACTAACGATCTCTGGATAAACAAGGATGGCTTCTTCAACAGTATGTTTTGATGAGCGATCATACTTTTCAACTTCTTTTAGTGCTTTATAAAACTCCTGTTGGAATATTTTTATTTGGACACTTACTGGTTCTCTAACATGCGTTCCCTGTAAAAGCAGAACACAACACTATGGAAAGTATAAAGTATTGCAGCTCCTAATTGTGCGTTGCGTGCCATATAGTGAAGCACATGAAAAATACAAGTTAGGCTTACCGGTAACTTGTTTTCCAGAAGTCTTTCAGGACAGCACCTTGAGATATCATGATCCTCCCACTCCATCAGGAAACACCTTCTTTCATCCTTTTAAAAAGGAGGCCCCTCCTTGCACTCCTCAGTTGTTATAGAGAAAACCTCCGGCCCCGGCTGGAACACACAAGCATATATGTTAGTCACAGCATAGTACATCACAAACAAATAGGGCGGGTCGTTGCTGTCCTGAAAGACTTCTGGAAAACAAGTTACCGGTAAGCCTAACTTGTATTTTCCCGAGGCGTCTTTCAGGACAGCACCTTGAGAGGACCACAGAGACTTACTACCTTAGGGCGGGACGACAGCTTGTAGGACCTTCCTGCCAAAAGCCTGATCACTAGCTGAGGCGAGGTCCAACCTATAGTGTCGCACGAACGTGTGGAAACTTGACCACGTCGCTGCCCTGCAGATTTGCTCCGGCGTGGCACCAGCTCTTTCTGCCCAGGAAGTTGCGAGAGCTCTGGTCGAATGGGCACGGATACCTACTGGCGGAGTCAGGCCTGACTGTAAATAAGCCTCCCTGATAGCCAGCTTCAGCCATCTAGCTAGTGTTCCCCTAGATGCCTGCTGACCCCTTTTGTTACCCCCAAAAAGGACAAATAAAGAATCCGAGCGTCTAAACGGGTTTGTTATTTCTAAATAATACAACAAGACCCGTTTGACATCCAACATGTGAAAAAATAATTCTTTTTCACCCGAAGGGTTAGAACAAAAAGTGGGAAGTACAATGTCCTGTACACGATTACTGTTAGAAGCCACTTTGGGCAAAAACTTAGGGTCAGTTTTAAGCACTACCCTATCTGAAAATATACATAAATAAGGCTCCTTCACTGACAGGGCCTGCAACTCGCTGATCCTACGTGCTGAGGTAATAGCAATTAAAGTTTTAAAGGTAAGGTTCCTAACTGAAGCTTCCCCTAAGGGTTCAAAAGGCTTGCTTGCCAAAGATCTCAAGACCACTGAGAGTTCCCACTTTGGGAAACCCTTTAACTTTGGTGGTCTAGACCTCAAAAGAGATCTAAAAAACCTCACCACCAATGGTTCTGTGGCTACAGATCTTTCCAAAAAAACTGAAAGTGCGGATACCTGTACCTTAAGGGTGCTAACAGCTAAGCCCTTATCAGCCCCCTCCTGTAAAAATTCCAGGATAGATTTTAGTTCCCTAGGGTCCTGACTCGAAGAGCTACACCAAGAGGAAAAAACTTTCCAAACCTTGGTGTAAATGGCTCGGGTTACCTTCTTCCTGCTGTTGAGTAAGGTGGAAACCAAGCGGTCGGAGAACCCCTTTCCACTCAGGATTTCCCTTTCAGAAGCCACGCGGTTAAGGACAGCCGTGCCACATCTGGGTGAGAAATTGGACCCTGAACTGGGAGGTCCTGCCTGAGGGGCAGGTGCCAGTAAGGCCTGGTTGACAAGGCTAGAAGCGTTGCAAACCATGCCCTCTTGGGCCAGAATGGGGCGATGAGAATGACTGGCACACTTTCTCTCTGAACTTTCCTCAGAACTAGGGGAATCAGCTGAAACGGGGGAAAGGCAAAGCAGAGGCGGAAATCCCAGGGATACGACAGAGCGTCTACCCCTAGGGACCCATCCCCCCGACTCAGCGAAAAGTATTTCCCTACCTGGGAGTTCTCCCTTGAGGCAAATAAGTCTACCTCTGGGAGACCCCACCTGCTGGTGATCTCTGAGAAGACCTCCGCATTCAGGGACCACTCTGACTCCCGAATCTGGTGTCTGCTTAAGAAATCCGCCACCGTATTGAGGGACCCCTTTAGGTGTAGGGCTGACAAGGAGAGTAAATTGCTCTCTACCCAGGAGAGAATCTCTGTGGCCAGGGACAGAAGAGAAGGGCTTCTTGTACCCCCCTGCCTGTTCAAGTATGCTACTGTTGTAGCGTTGTCCGATAGGACCTGAACATGATGGCCTCTGAGACGTGGAGCAAACTCCACTAGTGCCAGGGCCACCGTCTTTAGTTCCCTCCAATTTGAGGAACGCAGGGCTTCCTCCCTTGACCACCTCCCCTGTGAAAATTTCTCTTCTAGGTGCGCTCCCCATCCCCAGGCGCTGGCATCCGTGGTGAGCCTTAGTCCCACGGGGAAGGACCACTCCAGACCCTCTGCAAGCACTCGCTGGTTTTTCCACCAGTAAAGGGATCTTACTACCCGGGCCGGAATTTTTACCCGGGTGTCCAGAGAACTGGTTTTCCGATCCCATGTCTTTAAAAGAAAAGCCTGCAGGGGCCTGAAATGTAACCTCGCCCATTGGACCGCCGGCATGGTGGAGGTCAAAATTCCTAGGGATGCCATTACCTGCCTGACCGTCAAAGACTGATGGGACTGAAGCAACCGAACAGTGTCCAAGACCTTGGATGCTTTTTCTGGGGGGAGAAAAATTCTCTGGTTCCGCGAATCCACCTGGTATCCCAGAAAACGAATCTTTTGAGAAGGAACCAAGGCGGATTTTTGAAGGTTTAAAATCCATCCTAGGGATTCCAAATGGGTTCGTGCCAGAGAAAGATCCCTCAACAATTTTTCCTCTGAGGGGGCAAAGAAGAGGAGGTCGTCCAAGTAAGGGATGACCGCTATTCCTTGTAGCCGTAGCGGGGCTAAGGCTTCGGCCAGCACCTTCGTAAAGATCCGAGGTGATGATGACAGCCCGAAGGGGAGGGCCCTGTACTGGAAGTGCTGAACTTGACCCCCCATCTCTACCGCCAGTCTGAGAAACGTCTGGGACTGAGGGGAGATAGGTACGTGAAGGTACGCATCCCTCAGGTCTATCGACGCCATGTAGCAATCTGGTGTCAGTAGATTCCGGATTGAGAATATTGAATCCATTTTGAATCTCCTGTACAGGACACATTTGTTTAAGGGCTTTAAGTTTAATATCAGCCTGAACTTCCCCGTAGGTTTCCTTACTAGGAATACATGGGAATAGAACCCTCTGCCCTGTTCTACTAGGGGAACCCTGACCAATACCCCCTGCTGTTGAAGTTCCAACAACGAGGACTTTAGTGCGATGTACTTCACTGGATCCCTTGGGGCCTGGGTGACCAGAAATCTCTTTGGCGGGGTTTCTGAGAATTCTATAGCGTAACCGTGAGCTAGAGTGGTCAGTATGTACTGGTTGTTTGATACAGCTGACCACTGCGGAAGGAACCCCTGTAACCTCCCGCCTACCCTCAGGGTCGAGTCATTGCGGCTTATTGGCCGGCGCAGGAGGATGGAAAAGGACTCCCTTTCCTTTACCTTTCTGCGCTGCCCAGTTCCTTTTACCTTGTGGTCTTTTCCCCTTATCCTGCTGCTTAAAGGTCCGAAAAAAACGCTTGGGAGGGGGGTTCTTATTTTTGACCGGGAAGGCCTTTTTCTTGTCGGCCGTCCTGTCCAGGATACTATCCAGTTCAGGGCCGAAGAGAAGATCCCCAGAGAACGGGATTCCACACAGCTTGCTTTTGGAGGCTGTGTCACCAGGCCAGGTCTTGAGCCATAAAGCCCTTCTGGCTGAGTTGGCTAAAGCAGCGGATCTAGCGGACATTTTTATCGCCTCGGCCGAGGCATCTGCCATATAGGCTACGGCTGCAGAAATGGTAGAAAAAGAGTCCAAAATGTCCTGTTTTGGGGAGTCTGCCTCAATATGAGCTTTGAGTTTGTCTAACCAGAACTCTAAGTTGCGTGCCACACAGGTGGTAGCCATGGCAGGCTTGAGGTTAACCATAATAGACTGCCAGGCTTTTTTAAGGAGAAGATCAATTCGCTTATCCATCGGGTCCTTCAGGATCCCCATATCCTCAAAGGATAAATCTGTGGACCTAGACACCTGGGAAAAAGCTGCGTCGAGTTTAGGACTTTTGTTCCACACGACTGATGGATCTTCTCCAAAGGGAAACCTCCTTTTGTGGGATTTTGAAAAAAATGGTTTCTTTTCTGGATCCTGCCATTCCCGCAAGATTGTTTCGGAGATGACCGGGTGAACCGGAAATGTACGCCCCTTGGGCTCGCAGAGACCGGCATACATGCGATCGTGCAGGCTTAGGTCCCTCTTTTCCTCACTGAGACCTAAAGTGGCATAAATAGCCCTGAGGAGGCCATCCACATCCTCCAGGGACAGTTTAAATTTTGAGGGAGACTCTATTTCTTCCTCATTTTCTGAGTCCTCACTAGAGGGGGCCTGAGGCTGACTCTCCCTGGACCCCTCGTTATCAGAGGGCCTAGGGGCCCACCCTGTCTCCTGAGAAGACTGTGATGTGGAGGGCTGAGAAATGGTGACAGGAGCTAATGACTCTCTCATAGTCTGAAAAGTGGCCAAAAGCTCATCTTTGACAGAAGCCATCAATTCCTCTCTGACTGAGGCTGACTCCTTCTGTACTAAGGCTGCTATACATGCCTTACACCATGGCTTCTTCCAACTTTCCCCCATTTTCTCCTTACAAGAAGGACATCTCTTTTTTTCAGGTTTGACCTAAAAAAAAAAAGGAACAGGGAGAGAAGAAAAAAATATAGGGGGATCCAGCATGAGACCCGGTCTCAATAAACAAACATGACCCCCCCCCCCTCACCTAGGTGCACTTAGGAACAAAAGGTGTCCACCCGTGCCCTGACAGGCCCCCATGCCACTGGAGGGAAAAAAGTGAAGAGACCGAGAGAGAAATCCCAAAAAGGAGAGAACCCTCACCCCTGGGGAAAAACAGACTTACGTTGCTGCTTCCCGCCGAGGTCCTGCTGGTGCCCGTGCCTGTCTCCACCGCTGATGCATCTGCAGTCTCCATCGCAGGAATCGGCGTTTCTCTGTGGCATCCACGGCGCTTTCCGGACTCCAATAGCGCCGCTGCGCCGGACCAGGAAGCGGAAGTAGGCTCCAGCGTCCGCCCTACCCCTCCTCCTGGCGCGCCGGAAATGACGCGCCTCTCCGGCGACCAGGCTACGCCAAAATGGCGACGCCCCGCAAAAAAAAACGAGGCACCTCACGATCGCCGAAGGCTGGCTCCACTGAACACCGGGAGAGAGAGGAGCCCGACTACCATCACCGCCGCTCGGGTGGTACGGGAGAGCGGACAGTCCCTGAAAAAAAGGTAAGAGGAAAGGTCCGTTTTTTTCAGGCAGCACCTGAGACATCAGACCCTTCCCAAGAAGATGCTCCCTCCGGAGGAGGAAACACAAAAACTGAGGAGTGCAAGGAGGGGCCTCCTTTTTAAAAGGATGAAAGAAGGTGTTTCCTGATGGAGTGGGAGGATCATGATATCTCAAGGTGCTGTCCTGAAAGACGCCTCGGGAAAGCATGCTTCTTCACGGTCACTTAACGTGTTCATTTTGCGGTTACGTGAGGCACTGCATGCATTGGTCTTTATTCTTACAGTAGAGAAGTCATTAATTATAACTTTTTGTGAATTGGGACATTTAAACTTGCTTTTTTTTTTTTTTTTATTCCAATCTAAATTTAGTAGGAGTCGGAGTCGGAGTCGGTGCATTGTTTGCCGTCTCCGACTCCAGGTACCCAAAATTTCCCCCGACTCCGACTCCACAGCCCTGCAGGGAACACAGTACATCCTCCTTCAAAATGTTAACAAATGAATCCAGCTAGTGTTGCAGAATGTGATGCTGCCCTAAAGAGAACCTTGCCCATGCAGGGTAAAGCAACAGATTCACTTTAATGGCCTTCCCTTGCTGTGAATATTTGCATTCCTTTTATTTCCCCACCATTTTGTTCAGATATGAGGAGTGAAGGAGAGTAGCCCTGTGTGAGCTCCGAGAACCCTAGTGGAGATGACACAGGGCTAAGGTCTCTCTCACTGCTTCCATGTGATAGTCCTGGGCCAATCACCAGCCTGCCACACAAGAAAGGTAATGAGTAACATGCTCCTCCATATCTGTAAGTACGGGATATTTCCTTTGCTCACAAAGGCTGAAAATAGCAGCAGGGGGAAGGTGAATGTAGGTATGCACTGTTTGGGAGCATTGACATTGGAGTGGTACAAAACAAAAACAAGCCTTAGCAGATAATCAGTACCTGAATGGGCAACTTCAAAAAACAAGGCAGATTCAGGGTGACTCCTAAAAGACTAACCCCCCCCCCCCCCCAGCAATGCATGTTAAATGGATTTAAGTTTCCTGACCACCAAGATTTATTTATTTATTATTTTACATCTGTCAGGGCTGGGCTCCTGCTACTTTCTGTGCTCAGTAGCTGCTCAGCTGTCGATTAAATTACCAGCTCCTCCTTGTTACAACAGTGACTCACCTGGCTATCATTAATCTGCCTCATTAGTTCAGCCTACAGCCAGCCCTTTATTGCTATTTAAGCAGTTTAGCTCATTTCCTCCTTGCCCTTGCATGGTCTATGATCTCAAAGTACTTCCTTCATGTGTATGACTTGGCCTGGCTGACTTCTCTTTGATGCCCATTTCTGATGTTTGCTCACGACTATGCCGACTTCTGGTTTCCTGATCCCGGCTTGTCCGATTAATCACTCCGCATCCAAATCTAGCTTCTGTTTTTTGACCTCACCTGTGTTATTTTTTACATTTAATTAAAGGTGCGATTTTAACTGCACTTTCTGTATCAGTCTGGTTTTTGATTCCGGACATCACATTTCACCATTTTTTAAAGTCTGGGTTAAGTAATTTCTTAACATTGTTTGTACTTACCAGTAAAAAAAAGCAGAATCAGAAAGCCCACAACTTGACCTCTTTGGATGAGAGCAGTGACCTGAAAAGTAAAGATAAAAAATAAATTAATCCAGGCAGACTATGAATAATACAATCCTGTTAGCCTACACAAACGGTACCAAGAGAGTAAGAATAATAATACAGGAAGCAGTAGCAGTATTTAAAATTGTTCATTGTCTTTTACAATTAGTTAAAATAGAATTTTGATGCCCTGATCAAGCTCACTGTACACGTGTGCCTTCTCGGCGCCTGGTATGTTTTTTTGCTGTATGGCTTTTTTTCTTGATACAGATTTTTTTTGTATGTTGAAAACCTCAAAGACTTTAAAAAATGAAAAAGAAATAAAATATAGAATTTTGAGCTCTAGTGTTTAAAATAAACTGGTCTGCACCCCAAAAAGATCAGAACTACAAGCAAACAAGGTTTACACATACCCTAGCATGCCTTCTTCTGCCTCCCCCATACCTTGTGGGACCTAAAAACTGCAAGACACAAGTGAGTGGCTCAGCCTATTAGCATTTACCAATACAAAATGGTTTGTTTAATGTTAAGCTTTAACAAAAATGGACCTTGCCACGGATAATTTAGGTCAGCCTTTCTCAACCTTTTCAAGACAGAGAAACCCTTGAAAAACCTTTCTAGTCTCAGGGAGCCCCTGCTTAAAATGACTACAACTCATGATACATTAGTGCGATGGCCATTGGGAAGAATTTCGCCTTACGAAATAGCTAAAAATATCAATGGTGTCAGTGGCAACTTATCAGACATTTTCTAAACACTCCCCTATAACACAAAATTATTGTTCAAATGAAATGATAAAATAATTATGGCCACGAAAAAAGAAGAGTGAACATTATTATGCCGTTACCTTGATGGTCAGTACAAAAGAGCCTTTTTAATATTGGTGGTGAGTTGATTAGTGTAGTGATCCATTATATTAGTGGCCAATGAAAGAAGAACCCCCCCTATAAAAGTAGTCAGTGCAAGACAGACGCTCTTATATTGTCAATAGTGGGAGGATTGCTCCCCTTTCAGACAGCTAAAAAGATCATTGATGCCAGTTGTAGTTGAGAGACAGAAATTGTTAATTGATCAGGAAACCATAGGGTTTAACGGAACCCTATTAGGGAATGGTTGATAAAGGGAAATCAGAGATTGAGAAGGTTGAAGAACACGGTCACCAAAGAGCCAGGAACAAAAAGGTTTTGACCTGTTGAAAAACTGCTTTGCTACGCGTATCGGTTTAATCCCAGTGCAGAGCATACTACACTTTACACATCATCCGCATGACTCAATGTCATAAAGCTATACAAATGCAGACTAGAAATAAGAAAATATAGGTCAAATTTCCGCATTTCTAGTCACTGTAAAATGCACTAACTTAAGTTACAACTTCAGTTACGTGGCATTAGGCTGAAAAAAAAGAAAAAAAAAAATCTAACTGTATGGTCAACAATGGGGGAGGTTAGACAATGATGGACATTTGAAAATTGAATTATATCGTTAGATCTACTGATCATTTTTGTATGTGGTTTTCACTGAAAGTAAAAAATGTTTTTAAATATTAACTTCCTGACATAATTGCAATCGGTTTGCTTTAATGAAGGTGGTGAAATTGGCCACTAATTGCAGGAGGGAATTGATACCAGGGCACATAATTCACAAATTGTTAATTGAAATTCCACATTTGTCATTCATGTTGAAAATGGACTGGGCACGCTGCCCTGAGAAACAATGAGTCGACAAGAAGGAATGATTTTCAACTTCAGATAATTATTTTTGAATAAAACAATGAATCTGTTGCTATACAGTACAATAAAAAACACAAAGAGGTTTTTTTTACTAAAGGCAAATCCACTTTGCACTATAAGTGCAAACTACAAGTGCAAAGTGCACTTTAAATTGCACTGAAATTGCACTTGGAAGTGCAGGCGATGTACATCTAAGGGGTAGATCTGAAATGAGGGGAAGCTCTGCTGATTTTATCATCCAATCATGTGCAAGCTAAAATGCCGTTTTGTATTTTCCTTGCATATCCCCCTCGGATCTACAGCGACTGCACTTCCAAGTGCACTTTTCAATTGTAGTTTGCACTTGTAGTGCAAAGTGGATTTTCCTTTCGTAAATAACCCCCAAAGTGTTGTTCCGACCAAAAGAAAAAAAAAACTGGCTTGTATCCAGCATGTAAATATCTGTGTTCAAACCAGATTCTTCTTAAAACAATGGAAGTCTTGTTGTGAAGGGTATGCAGTACTAGATGAAGGTTAAATACCAATGTAAAGACTCCAGTCCTACACTGGCTAGACCAGATGCAACCATTTTAGATATACATACACACAGATATATAAACATACATAGTTTCAAGCATCCCTGCCCTTGTCAAAGTATAATTTTCCAAAAATGCTCCACCCTTCAGTATTAGAAATCATGGCTTAAATTCCAGTCCCTGATTTTGCTTATGCTGAGATGAGATCAATAATCTTTATGCAGGAAAAAGCATTTCCTTAGTCTCCTCTACACCGGTGATGAGCCTGTAGCAAGTTACACTGTCTGTGTCAGCAGGGGCCTGGGTTATGTCAGACATTTGTGAACACAGCCAACAGTATTTACATGATGGTCCTCTAAGCCAGCAGCTCAGAAAGTAGACACTGACCCTGGATAAAGTCTGAACAAAGATGGAGTATATCTTTATTGAAAGGCAATGTCAGGGAAATTGCTGTGATCAAAGTGAGAGGTAACCAACAAATACCGGGAAATGTTGAATGTACACATTACTTACCACTCAGGAAATCAACATGAAAAATATATCTAATGCAAAGTCCACCTTAACATGGGTGATCATGCCTGTATAGGTCCACCTTAACATGGGTGATCATGCCTGTATAGGTCCCCTTAACATGGGTGATCATGCCTGTATAGGTCCCCTTAACATGGGTGATCATGCCTGTATAGGTCCACCTTAAAATGGGTGATCATGCCTGTATAGGTCCACCTTAACATGGGTGATCATGCCTGTATAGGTCCCATTAAAGGGTCACTAAAGGAAAAACATTTTTTTGCTGAAATGACTGTTTATTGGGTATAGAGACATAAACGTTAACTGATTCCCTTTAAAAATGATTAAAAATTGAATTTAATCTATCATATAATGTGCCTCTAGTTTCACTTTCGGTTTTAAAGGTACATACATGAAGTTCCGGGTGAGAAGTGAGTCGGGAAGACTCACAGAACAAAAACAAACAAATCCAGGGCAGTGTTTTGTTTTTAAAATGAATCCGATTGGTTCTGAGGAGTTTTAGACACACAGTAATGACAGCTTAGACCACCGTGAAAATCTCCCAGTACCATGGTTATAAGGAAACAGGCAACCAGGAAGTGTGGAGATCACAGCAGAATTACAGCTACTTCAAAGCAAAAACGAACAATGAGGACATGAAACCAGTACTGCAGTAAGGTAAAGGAAGCTATTTAGCTAAACAAAAAACATTTCCTTTAGTGACCCTTTAACATGGGTGATCATACCTGTATTAGGTCCACCTTAACATGGGTGATCATACCTGTATAGGTCCACCTTTACATGGGTGATCATGCCTGTATAGGTCCACCTTAACATGGGTGATCATACCTGTATTAGGTCCACCTTAACATGGGTGATCATACCTGTATAGGTCTACCTTAACATGGGTGATCATGCCTGCATAATATGTAGAGCCCATTTTTTGCAAAGTCTCTAACTTCCAAGTGATGTGTACAGGCAGTCCATTGAAAAATATTAGGATGCATGGACACAGCCACTGGCTTTATGTGATTGATACAAACAGGACTCGTCTCCACCCCCATTTCCCACGTCATTGGATTTGATTGACAGCAGCTGGAGCCAATGGTTGCGCTGCTATCAATCTATCCAATCAGGACTCGAGACACTGACTGGAGAGGGTGTGCTCGTCCCCGGTGCAGAAACGATCAGGCGCGGGCAAGTAAAGGGGGGCTCTGGGGGGCTGATGCATTACAAGAGGTTTTTTTTGCCTCAATGCATAGAATGCATTGAGGTGAAAAATTGCGAGGGTTTACAACCCCTTAAATATAGTAATATTTATGAACTACCACCAATTATTCAGCCGTCATTTAAATGCACACTCTATACTGTTTGCCTATCATTTAGCTAGCAGGTAAAGAGCACAAACTAAACCTGGATGTGAGACGCAGCAATGATCACAGAAAATGCAGTAACCACTTGCCGACAAGGCCCCTTCTGGCACTTTTTGTTTACAAGTAAAAATCTGTATTTTTTTATAGAAAATTACTTAAAACCCCCAAACATTTTAATATATATATATATATTGGTAAAATATAAATGCTAAATGCCAATGCTAGAATTATTGCGCTCGCTATAATGTTTGTGGCGATGGCTCACATGTATGGTGCGAACACCGTTTAGATATGTGTGCGCAACTTACATATGCTATCGCTTCTGTGCATGAGCAGGAGGACAGGGGTTTTTAAATACAGTACATATTTTTTTTTTCTTATTTTTTTTTTTTTTTTTTTTTACACACGATCCATTAATTTTTTTTTATTTTTTAATCACTTTTACTTCTATTACAAGGAATGTAAACCTTGCAATATAAATAAGAGATGCCAGATCTTCTTTATGGAGAGAGCTGATCGTTTGTGTACTTCCACCCTAGACCAGAAGCGACATCATGACATCACTCGGTCCTCCAGGATCATAAAGGTGATCAGAGACAATCTGGTCTCTATTCACCTCTATGGCCAGCCGCGCAAAGCGCCAGATCGTTACCGGGCGCTCCGATAAAAAAGGTAAGGCCAAAAATTTCTGGACGACCCCTTCCGCTGCTTCTGAAAGCAATTAAGTGGCTAATTAGCCGCTCAGAGTGCATTCTTGAGAAAGCCAAATCGCCGGCCGAAAAAAATAAAAATACCAGAGTTAGGGCCAATAGCTTCAGCCATAATCCCGCTAAACCACTTTGAGTCGTGACGTATATATACGTATTGCGGTCCGCAAGTGGGTAATATCTGCAGTTTAACAGACAGCACTACATACAGTTAGACGTACAGAGAAAAGACGGCCTACTGCAGACATCGATAGGCAAGGTATTTATCTTTCATAAAATAAATGAATTCTGAATTTTATGACTCCAGTGTGAACCGGGCCTTAAGCGAAACTAAAGTCTTTTTTCAAAAAACTGCAGACAGGCTGTTTAGTGCACAAGAGACACACAATGGGGTTGGATTTACTAAAACTGGAGCACTCAGAATCTGGTGCAGCTGTGCATGTTAGCCAATCGGCTTCTAACTATAGCTTGTTCAATAAGTGCCAGTTCACTCTACCGCTACTTGGGATCCGACTTCTGTTGCCCCAAGTCGCGCGACATGAAACATTCAATTGACATGAACGAGAGCCATCTTAATGTACACTACTGAAGTTGCTCCGACTTCAGAAAAGGTTCCTGTACTTCAAGGCGACTTCTAGGCAACTTGTGCCCATTGGTTTTAATGGAAGTTGCCTCCAAAGTCGGATCACTGTCCTAACTGAAGCAACTTTACAGGAAAAGAAAATATATTTTGCTCAGGCAAACCCCTTCCTCCCACAGAGCTGATTATTCTTTGATTGGTCACGCTGAAGTCGCCGTATTTGCGCTGTAAGTCAGGTTGCCCCTGTGTGAACCGGCACTTAAGCTTTGACAATAAAACCTGGAAGCCGATTGGTTTTTATGCAGCGTTGCACCTGATTTTACACTCTCCAGTTTTAGTAAATAACCCCCAATGTCGCTTCTGCAATAAAATAAACCTAGCTGACTGTTTGTAGCCTTCCTTAAGTCTGGTACACACTAATAATAACTTCTGAGTTGAACGAAAAAAAGCCGCTGTACTAACAATCCGTTATTACAGCGATCTCCCGTTTTCCTATTGTGTCCTGACAGGGGGACGCCCCCAGCCAGAACACTGCAGTCAGCGCTCTCAGCCATTGGGTGACAGTGCTGATCGGGAGCCAATCCGCAGACCTTTTGTTCAGTCATGCCCCTCGGACAGAAGCCTGTGTGTACTAGGCTTAAGAAGGTAAGCAGAGTTCAGCATACGCAGCTAAGTATACCTCCCAGCACTGTGCCTGCATGCTGGGATGAGTGAACTTCGGCACATGCAAGGTAATTACGTCATCCCACGCCAGCCAATCAGGGTGGATGAAGGCCAGCTCCCCGTAGAAGCTAAAGAAAATGATGACGATATCAAAGAAGGACCTCTCAAGGGTTGGACTGTTGGAGCTACAATTGCCGTACACAGCTCAAATTTTGTCCGATTCAGCAGGAATCAGCCAAAATATGAGCCATGGTTCGATGTGATGAAACTACCCGGCTCAACAAACATTTTGAGAAATCGAAGGAGCCAGACAGAATAAAGTCTACCAAAACAGCAGTAGTTACCTTTCGGGTATTGCGACAGCTGTGGGTGGCGACTGTCAGAAGACAATAGACATTAAATTAGTTTAGCATGGATGGGGGAATCTATGGAAAAGTCTTTCTGTTTATGGTGACCTTTAGTGAGAAATGCCTGACAATATTAGATTTTTTTTTTTTATGACAGACACAACAAAAATGCTAGAATAAGGCCTCGTTCAAATGGGCATACTACCATACAAGTGCTTATTCACTTGGTACCACAAGGGACCACACTCTTCATTTATATTACTTATTTTGTGGTTATATCCAGACACCAGGGATGCTCAATCTGAATAAACACAGGATACAGCAGAAATACAACATCCCCTTACAAGAGAACAACAAGCAGTTAACATGAAGGATAATTGCTATTCAGACGGGATGTTCCACCTTTGTCACTCAGTGAGTCCGGAGCAAAGTCATCACTATTTCATCACTCCAGTCCCATGCAGGAAGAACAAGACTTCACTTTTTAGGTCAGTGTTCTCAGCTCTTTAATAGAAAAGTAATTCTAAGATCATAAAAACCACAAAATTCCACCTTCCAAAAACTAAATAAAAATAGTTGACAAAAAGAGGTTCTATTTCAGAATGTTACATTTGAAATATAGTTAAAGGGTCACTAAAGGAATTTTTTTTTTTAGCTAAATAGCTTCCTTTACCTTGCTGCAGTCCTGGTTTCATGTCCTCATTGTTCGTTTTTGCATTCATGTTGCTGTAAATCCTCTCTGTTCTGGACACTTCCTGGTTGCCTGTTTCCTGATTACCACAGTACTGGGAGATTTCTCACGGTGGTCACTAATCAAGGAGGTGTGAGTAAAACTAAACTGGATTGGTGCTGAGGAGTTTTAGACAAAGTATCACTGCTCTCTATTGGCTGACTGCCCTCTAGTGGCTCTCTGTACATCAGAGAACCAGCAAACAACAGCAAAAACAACACTACACTGCAGGCACATTATATGATTGTTTTTTTATCTATTTTTAATCATTTTTAAAAGGAATCAGTTAACTATTATGTCTCTATGCCCTGTAAACAGTCATTTCAGCAAAAAAAAAAATTTCCTTTAGTGACCCTTTAATTCTTTTGTTTAAAAATAAATTTTTATGGTAACAACGTAGCCTTTGTACTGCCATTTGACACTTTCAATGAAGACTTTTCTGGCTCACCCAATAGATTCTGAAAATCCTAGCTTTCTGATTTTATATAGTGGTTTGTACATATATTTTCTCTTTATACTATGATCAGGACTTTAAAGGAAAGTTTAATTGACGTTGTCGGCTCAATATTCATTTTATGTAGCCTTCTATCCAGCTAGCAGGTGGCGCTCTAGTCTCCTTTTCACATCATAACATGTGAAATCTTTTTAGTTGGTAACCTAAAAACTTTATTAACATCAGTTCACCACCTTTACACTTCTTTAGGTTATCCACTGTATTTGAACTGCTTACATTTCAATAAAGGCTGTTCCTAAATTTTGACTGGTGGCATGTGTTTAAAGTGTACCGCTAGCGGCCGAAAATCGGCAGAAAAACAACGGCAAAGCGTCGCTAAAAATAGCAGTGTTTTACTGCCTGGGCGCTCTAAAATGTGACAACACTGAAGAAATGACACTTTGTAAAGCAGTGAGTGTAATGTGTTATATCCTCAAAATAACTCAACACACAGCCATTAATGTATAAACCGCTGGCAACAAAACTGAGTGCACCCCTAAGTGAAAATGTCCAATTTGAGCCCAAAGTGTCAATATTTTGTGTGGCCACCATTATTTCCAAAGCACTGCCTTAACCTTCTTGGGCATGGAGTTCACCAGAGCTTCACAGGTTGCCACTGGAGTCCTCTTCTACCCCTCCATGATGACATCACAGAGCTGGTGGATGTTATAGACCTTGTGCTCCTCCACCTTCCATTTGAGGATGTCCCACAGATGCTCAATAGGGTTTAGGTTTGGAGACATGCTTGACCAGTCCATCACCTTTACCCTCGGCTTCTTTACCAAGGCAGTGGTCGTCTTGGAGGTGTGTTTGGGGTTGTTATGTTGGAATACTGCCCTGCAGCCCAGTCTCCGAAGGGAGGGGATCATTCTCTGCTTCAGTATGTCACAGTACATGTTGGCATTCATGGTTCCCCCAATGAACTGTAGCTCCCCAGTGCCGGCAGTACTCATGCAGCCCCAGACCATGACACTCCCCACCACCATGCTTGACTGTAGGCAAGACCGTTGTCTTTGTACTCCTCACCTGGTTGACACCACACACGTATGACACCATCTGAAACAAACACGTTTATCTTCGTCTCATCAGGCCACAGGACATTGTTCCAGTAATCCATGTACATAGTCTGCTTGTCTTCAGCAAACTGTTTGCAGGCTTTCTTGTGCATCATCTTTAGAAGAGGCTTCCTCCTGGGCCGACAGCCATACAGACCAATTTGATGCAGTGTGTGGCGTATGGTCTGAGCACCAACAGGCTGACCCCCCCACCTCTTTAACCTCTGCAGCAATGCTGGAAGCACTCATATGTCTATTTCTCAAAGACAACCTCTGGATAGTATGCTGAGCACGTGCACTCAACTCCTGGCCTGTTCTGAGTGGAACCTGTCCTGTTAAACTGCTGCATGGTCTTGACCACCGTGATGCAGCTCAGTTTCAGAGTCTTGGCAATCTTCTTATACCCTATGCCATCTTTATGTAGAGCAACAAATTAATTTTTTTTAGATCCTCAGAGAGTTCTTTGCCATGTGGTGCCATGTTGAACTTCCAGTGACCAGTATGTGAGAGTGAGAGCGATAACACCAAATTTAACACACCTGCTCCCCATTCACACCTGAGACCCTGTAACACTAACAAGTCACATGACAACGGGGAGGGAAAATGGATAATTGGGCCCAATTTGGACATTTTCACTTAGGGGTATACTCACAAAGAGTGTTGAGTTATTTTGAGGGAGCAGTGAATTTACACTGTTATACAATCTGTACACTCACTACTTTGCTACAATGTAAAGTGTAATGTCTTCAGTGTTGTCACATATAATACATTTTTTTTTTTTTTTTTTTTTTAATGTGAGGGGTGTACTTACTTTTGTGAGATACTGTACCTTGGATTGTCTACTTTCCAAAAAGGGATTTGGAGGGATATTCGTACTGCCCTGGTATTTTAGGGCATCAAGAAATGATAGGCCGTCAGTATATCAGGACTGATCAATTTTCAAACACATACATACCACAGGTTTGTAGACCAAAGGAATTTAGCAGACTACATTTTGGCCTAAAGAAAGACTATTTTATAACGGAAACCAAGAAAAACGTGGGATGCATTTTCAACATTTTCTGTATTTTTTCATTCATATAAACAAAAAATAAAAAACACAGTTGTGATTAAATACAACCAAGAGAAAGCTCTATTCATATGACTTTATTTTGCACACAGTGTTGCATGATCAAGCAAATACCAGTTAAAAGCAGCGCAATGCTGAATAGCAAAAAATGCCCTGGTTATTAAAAGGAGAAGTACAGCCGCAGCTCGTTTGACTGTACTTGTCCTGTGGATCACAGGAGTACAGATCGTTTTGCTCTCTGCTGACGGCAGAGAGTCTGTCCAGGCTCGGGCATCATCACGACAATGGAGTCAGGATCTGCCTAGAGGATCCACTAAGAGGCAGAGGCTGCTCCCACCCCCTCCACAGACCAGTGCTCCAGTGAGCAAGAAGGGGGCAGAGCAGAGAGCGGTGACTGACAGTCACAGTCTCCCTGCTCACGGAACTGAGAGAAACAAGCCAGCCATCGGCAGTGTTCGAGGCGGCAGGGAACAGATGCAGAATCGGACCTATGCTGCAACCACCTAGGCAGGTAAGAAACTGAAAAAAATGGAAACTCACCCACACAAAATCGTAATCCTCGGTTCTCAGGAGGAAGTCGTGATGACGAAACGCATCGGAACGTGGCTGTATAGCAACCATTAGTGACGTTAGATGTAGGGTTGTCCCGATACCGGCGAAACTAGTATCGGTACCAAGCATTTGCCCGAGTACTTGTACTCGGGCAAATGCTCCCGATACTTGTAATGTCAGCAGTAATCAGTGCATGGGGAAGTTACAAAAAAATCTCTCTCTCTCAAATCAGCGGTGATCGGTGCTTGTAACTCCCCCACACACGATCACCGCTGACTGTCCCGTGTCCTCCTCCAGCCCCCCTCCGTTTTGCTGCAGTCTCCCTCCCTTTGTGTCCCCCGCCGTGTTTTCTCTCTCCCTCCGTGTCCCCCGTGTTTCTCTCTCCCTCCATGTCCCCCGTGTTTCTCTCTCCCTCCGTGTATCCCGCCGTGTATCCCCCTGTGTTTCTCTCTCCTTCCGTGCTCCTCCACCACCCTGGAACTGTATCGGTACTTGTACTCAGTCTTAAAAAAGTGGTATCGGGGACAACCCTAGTTAGATGCAATAACAGAAGTGACGCTCCGAGGGTTGCGATTTTGTGTGGGTGAGATACCGTTTACATGCGCTGATCCACTGTAACCATGTCATGCCAGTACCTGCATTTGCCAAGCATGCAAGGCAACTTCGTCTGGTGAGTGCACATCTAAAAGGGCAATGGAGTCACCATTTGCACGCGTGTGGTGGATGATTTTTGAAGTCAACCCTTTCGTTTTAATATATTTTTATTATTTTTTTAAGAAATAAAAAAGTACAATACACATTGGATTCATAGTAGCTAGTGCCAACTACCATTACAATTCAGACATGGCACATAGTAAGAAGATAGAAGCAATTATTTTGCATCAAAAAGATTAACTGAAGTCAACCCTTTCATACTACACAGTGTTGAATCACACTGAGCTTTCACGCTTGTTTAATGGACTGTTTAGTCATGGACTTTGTTCATTCATTCTTACAATCCAGAATCGCTAATTTGTGTTAATGATCATCATTTGTCACCAGGTGATTTGTTATTTGTGATTTAAAATCACTTTAACTCACAGCGCCGCCATTTACTGAATTAAATTTACAGTTGTATTCAAAATTATTCAACCCCCACTGAAATTGATTGTTTTGGCCAGTTTGACATTGATTTTGATCATTCAGTCATCCTGCTTACAATTAAATCAAAGAGGCACGTGTAGGTCAGACAAATATAACATAACATTTATAATGAAATAACCACAAATGTCTTTTCTGTGCTCACATCATTATCAGTTTTATTCAACCCCCAAGTGACATTCAATCTTAGTACTTAGTACAACATCCTTTTACAGTTATAACAGCTTTTAAATGTGAAGCATAGCTTGACACAAGTGTCTTTCAGCGATCTACGGGTATCTTCGCCCATTCGTCATGAGCAAAAGCCTCCAGTTCAGTCACATTCTTAGGCTTGCGCACTGCAACTGCTTTCTTTAAGTCCCACCAGAGGTTCTCAATCGGATTTAAGTCTGGTGACTGCGATGGCCACTCCAAAATGTTCCAGCCTTTAATCTGCAACCATGCTCTAGTGTACTTGGAGGTATGCTTGGGATCATTGTCCTGTTGAAAGGTCCAACGTCTCCCAAGCCTCAGGTTTGTGACGGACTGCATCACATTGTCATCCAATATCTCCTGAAGAGAATTCATGGTACCTTGCACACACTGAAGCTTCCCTGTACCTGCAGAAGCAAAACAGCCCCCAAAGCATGATTGACCCCCTGCCATGCTTCACAGTAGGCAAGGTGTTCTTTTCATCATAGGCCTTGTTCTTCCTCCTCCAAACACAGCGTTGATCCATGGGCCCAAACAGTTCTAATTTTGTTTCATCAGTCCACAATCCCAAAACTTCTGTGGTTTGTCCACATGACTTTTGGCATACTGCAGTCGACTCTTCTTATTCTTTGGAGACAGCAAGGGGGTGCGCCTGGGAGTTCTGGCATGGAGGCCTTCATTACGCAGTGTGCGCCGTATTGTCTGAGCAGAAACTTCAGTACCCACATCTGACAAATCTTTTCTCAGTTCCTCAGCAGTCACACTGGGACTTTTCTCCACTCTACGCTTCAGGTAGCGCACAGCAGTCGAAGTCAGCATCTTCTTTCTGCCACGACCAGGTAGCGTTTCAACAGTGCCCTTTGCCTTGAATTTGCGAATTATGCTTCCTATGGTGTCTCTTGGTATGTTTAACATCTTTGCAATCTTCTTATAGCAATTGCCCTTCCTGTGAAGAGTAATCACCTCTTCTCTTGTCTTCCTGGACCATTCTCTTGACACCATGTTTGTAACCACACCAGTAAATGTCTAGAAGGAGCTGAGTATCACAGTCATTTTAAAGCTGCCTAATTGGTGCTTATTAGGCTTTATTGCTGCTCCCTGACATCCACAGTTGTTTTCAATACCTGATTGAAAACACTTCAATGAACCTCTGTTCTTCAGAGTGGTAGTCTTTAAAGGGTCACTAAAGGAATTTTTTTTTTAGCTAAATAGCTTCCTTTACCTTACTGCAGTGCTGGTTTCATGTCCTCGTTGTTCGTTTTTGCCTTGATGTTGCTGTAAATCCTCTCTGTTCTGGACACTTCCTGGTTGTCGGTTTCCTGATCACCACAGTACTGGGAGATTTCTCATGGTGGTGACTAATCAAGGAGGTGTGATTACTGTGTGTAAAACGAAACTGGATTGGTGCTGAGGAGTTTTAGACAAAGTATCACTGCTCTCTATTGGCTGACTGCCCTCTAGTGGCTCTCTGTACATCAGAGAACCAGCAAACAACGGCAAAAACTAAACTAAACTGCAGGCACATTATATGATTGGTTTTTATCTATTTGTAATCATTTTTAAAATGAATCAGTTAACTATTATGTCTCTATACCCTGTAAACAGTCATTTCAGCAAAAAAAAAAAAAATTTCCTTTAGTGACCCTTTAAGGGGTTGAATAATTGTGTAAATGAAGAATTCACAAAATAAACATTTACTACAGCATTACAAAACCAATTGATGTCATTTTAGTTGCATATGGTTCTTTAACCACTTCCCGACCGCCGCATGTAGATATACGTCGGCAGAATGGCACGGACAGGCACATCAACGTACCTGTATGTGCCTGCCTAGACGTGGGTCGGGGGTCCGATCGGGACCCCCTCGCTACACGCGGCGGTCGGGTTCCCTCGGGGAGCGATCCGGGACGCCGGCGCGGCTATTTGTTTATAGCCGCTCCGTCGCGATCGCTCCCCGGAGCTGAAGAACGGGGAGAGCCGTATGCAAACACGGCTTCCCCGTGCTTCACTATGGCGCTGCATCGATCGAGTGATCCCCCTTATAGGGGAGACTCGATCGATGACGTCATTCCTACAGCCACACCCCCCTACAGTTGTAAACACACACTAAGTGTACACTAAATCCTACAGCGCCACCTGTGGTTAACTCCCAAACTGCAACTGTCATTTTCACAATAAAGAATGCAATTTAAACGCATTTTTTGCTGTGAAAATGACAATGGTCCCAAAAATGTGTCAAAATTGTCCGAAGTGTCCGCCATAATGTCGCAGTCACGAAAAAAATCGCTGCTCGCCGCCATTAGTAGTAAAAAAAAAAATTAATAAAACTGCAATAAAACTATCCCCTATTTTGTAAACGCTATAAATTTTGCGCAAACCAATCGATAAACGCTTATTGCGATTTTTTTTAACAAAAATAGGTAGAAGAATACGTATCGGCCTAAACTGAGGAGAAAAAAAATGTAGATATGTTTTTGGGGGATATTTATTATAGCAAAAAGTAAAAAATATTGCATTTTTTTCAAAATTGTCGCTCTATTTTTGTTTATAGCGCAAAAAATAAAAAAAACACAGAGGTGATCAAATACCACCAAAAGAAAGCTCTATGTGTGGGGAAAAAAGGACGCCAATTTTGTTTGGGAGCCACATCACACGACCGCGCAATTGTCTGTTAAAGCGACGCAGTCCCGAACTGTAAAAACACCTTGGGTCTTTAGGCAGCATATTGGTCCGGTCCTTAAGTGGTTAAGAAGTCCTTGTAGGATTTCATTCTGAATACAATTACAAATGTACACTAAATTCCCTAAAACCCTTTACAGCATTGGGGGGGTTGAATAATTTTGAACAAAACTGTACAAGTTAAATGCTTATGATCATCTGTTTAACCTAAATGGCAGCTTCAAACGCTATATTTGCTCCTGGCGCAGTGGTGGTACCTTTAGTGTGGGTGTATGTAGCTTTTGGACCTTCTGTTTTTATTTTTTTACAGCTACAGAATACAAGGCGACAACAAATATTTATTTCCGTTGGATGACGATATTTCAAACTTAGCCAGGAATATTGACAAACTTTTTGCTAAATGGATCCAATTCTTCTAATGGATCCTTTAAAATAATGAGCTCAGGGCCATGACATAATGAAATAACGAACATCTAGTTAATCACGGAGAAGCCTAGCATATAAGGTAGCTGACAGAGTAACTGTAATAGTAAATGAACCAAATTGACGTCTTCAGCTAGAATACAATTAGGAGACTTTCCTTTTTTTTCCCCCCATACGGTCACAGCCACCAGCTATTTGAGAAGGTTATCACTATTCAATTCCTAATTGTTTTTAAATCTTTATTTACACATTTCAAATAAAGCAGAACATTAGAGAGAAGATGTTAATATAGGCCAGCACATGATATCACGATTTTGCACAGGTCAAAAAGGTCACCAGAAAAACGCCTGTAATCTGCCAAAAAAGACGTTTGTGTACTTTGCGCTTCAGGCCTATTGCGTCAGGCTACAAAACGCTCAGAAGTGAACAGGAGCACTTTAAATGAATGGGATTTTGCTTGTTGGTGCATTTCAGGCATTTTTTCTGGCGTTTTACAATCTGAAAATGCTTAGGTGTGAATGCAGCCTTAACCCACCCATACCCCCATTAGGACCAAAGGGGGGGGGCATCAGTGACATAAGGTGCATAAAACAAACATCAGCGGGGGAACTCAAGTTAGGGATCCAGTCGTGGAAAAAGTCCCTGGAAATCACACCATACGCATACTCAATGGGGCATAAACCAAGAAGTGATAAATATAAAAAAGGAAAAAAAAAACAGGAGGAGAAGAAGGAGGTTTATAAGAGAGGGCTATGGAGGGTTAAAAATCAATAACGCCCAAGCTTTCCCCCTCATCCCCTCAGGGGGAGAGGTAACAGAACCGCAAAAGAAAAGGGGGGGGGAACAGGAATCCTTAGGCCAGAAGCATCATAAGCAAGCTGTAATGAAGATTTATATCGAACAGTGCATTATATATTCACGCCAACAATTGTTGTACATATCATAGGTAGTGAAATCTATCCATAACAACAACACACAAATTTCGTAAAATTATGAGAATTTGTGAAGATAATGATACCCCCACTCCTCTGCCAGCTGTATATCGAGCACCTTCAACAGCCAGTCCCTGAGAGTTGGAACCACTGCAGACATCTAGTGCACTGGTATAAGATTTTTACAGGTGTTAAGGAGGTGAGAAACAGCGATTTTCATGTAAGTGCATTACAATCATTAAAGGGGTTGTAAAGGTAAATGTTTTTTTCACCTTAATAAATCCTATGCATTAAGGTGAAAAAAACATCCAATGGTAGCGCCCCCCCGTTTTACTTACCTGACCCCTCGAAAGTCCTGTGCGCGTCCATGCGATGGTCTTCGGTTCCCAGCCTGGCCTTTGATTAGCTAGGCTGGACGGATTGATAGCAGCGCAGCCATCGGCTGGTGCTGCGCGCCGGGGCCGAGTTATACAGTCGGCGGCCATGCCCGCCGCTGTATCACGGGAGCGCGCTCGCAAAAGCTTTCCACCAAGGTAGGAAGCTTTTGCGAGTAGGAGCCGAGACAGCTGCCGAGGGACCCCAGAAGACAGGGTTAGGGGATACTCTGTGCAAAACGAGCTGCACAGTGGAGGTAAGTATAACATGTTTGTTAGTTTAAAAAAATTCTGCCTTTAGTGACCCTTTAAAGTGGAAGTTCACCCTAAAACAACTATCTAACATTACATCCAGCATACTAACGACATGTACAGTATGCTGGTATTTTTTTTTTGTTCGCCGTACGTACCGTTTAATTGTTATTTTCACCCCGGCTTCCGGGTTCTGATTCCCACGGGACTGGGCGTTCCTATAGAGAGCTTAAATATAAAGTAGGAAGTGCAGCGCTAAAAGTCCAATTAATAGAAAGTCCAAGATAGAATCCTTTCCAAAGTGACCGGTGATAAGTAATGAGTATAATCATGCAGGTGCTGTAGCGTGGTAATGAGTAGAAACACCTCAACCAATGGTAAGTAATGGCCGCTCACCTCACCAATATGACCCTCTGTTAGATAAGGTCATAAACAGCATTCCCATATGGGTATAAACACAGTCTCCAACACAGTCTCCAACAAGGAAGGTCAGCATTCACGCATCAGATCCAAATGTAAAAGAAAAACAGCACATAGTGTTTCTCCGTGGAGACAATATGATGAATTTTAATATATAAAAACACACTTACAGAGTGTAGGCACTCGATCCAGTGCCAGGAGTAACAAGCATGTGAATAGCTATGATCGCGGGTGACGTCACGCTCTCCCTACCGAACGTTGCGTCCTTGGGGCGGGACTTCTTCAGCGGTTGTAGTTACTGGATCGAGTGCCTACACTCTGTAAGTGTGTTTTTATATATTAAAATTCATCATATTGTCTCCACGGAGAAACACTATGTGCTGTTTTTCTTTTACATTTGGATCTGATGCGTGAATGCTGACCTTCCTTGTTGGAGACTGTGTTTATCATTGCTGGAGTATACCCCCCCTTGTATTGGAGACACCCATATGGGAATGCTGTTTATGACCTTATCTAACAGAGGGTCATATTGGTGAGGTGAGCGGCCATTACTTACCATTGGTGGAGGTGTTTCTACTCATTACCACGCTACAGCACCTGCATGATTATACTCATTACTTATCACCGGTCACTTTGGAAAGGATTCTATCTTGGACTTTCTATTAATTGGACTTTTAGCGCTGCACTTCCTACTTTATATTTATGCTCAGGAATTTTATCAATTGAATCCTAGTGTTCAGCTGCTCGTTATTTTATGTGTTTTATTGCGCTGATTATATTTTACATTTTGCTTTTTCTATAGAGAGCTTAGATGATTGACGTCTTGTGAAAAACTTCCTGTGGCGCATAAGGTGCGTCACCAGTTTTCCGTAAATAGCCGACCTGCGAGTCGGCGCTATACGGCGCCTGCGCCCGCCGTGTCGAGCTGACTGCGCAGGCGCCATATAGAGCCGACTCGCAGGTCGGCTATTTACGGAAAACTGGCGACGCGCTTTATGCGCCATGGGAAGTTTTTCACAAGACGTCAATCATCTAAGCTCTCTATAGGAACGCCCAGTCCCGCTGGAATCAGAACCCGGAAGCCAGGGTGAAAATAACAATTAAACGGTACGTTTTCGGGCGAAAAAAAAAACATACCAGCATACTGTACATGTCGTTAGTATGCTGGATGTAATGTTGGATAACTGTTTTAGGGTGAACTTCCACTTTAAAGGATCACTAAAGGCAGAATTTTTTTAAACTAACAAACATGTTATACTTACCTCCACAGAGCAGCGATAATGAGCTAGTATGCTATACATACTCATTATGCATTTGCCTTGCAGGGGGGTTCTTTTAAAAAGGGTGTAAGGTAAAACGGATCTTCACCACTAAGAGGTCAGTGCGGATACTTGCGCATGCTCGTGCACATTGCACTCATGCTAATATTTGTAAGCAAGGGACCAACATAATTTCTGCAATGCCAGTTCGTCGTGCACGGACGTGTGCGTGTACCAGTTAGCACTTGGCGCCCAGTGGCCTATTTAAACTGCTCTGTCTTTGTTAACAGTTGCTGGATGATCTTCAGCTTATTCCTGACTTCCCAAGACCTGATCTGCTGATCCTGTTTGTTCGTGCATGACCCAGCTCACCTTTGGATTTCGCCTCCGCTTTTTCCCTAACTTTGGTATCCTGAACTTGGCTCGTTTACTGGACTTGATCTGCCTGCTGACTTGGTACCTCATTGCCCGGCTGTTCCCAACCCTGACCTGCCTTCTGGACTTGCTTTGCCTGCTGATTCGGTACCCTGCTACCTGGTTGTCGCTGACTGCTGCTCTTCCCCTGGTTCCCCTGCCGTCCTATGCTCCGGTGCCAAGCTGCTTGTACTGCCTTCCCCGAGGACTGCGACTACCAGCTCTACCCACCTATAAAGTAAAGTAGACATCACAAACCAGCTACTCGGCACTTGTGCCACTCCTTGCCTTTACACTTCCTGTCCCCACCTTCAGGAGTGTAGGCAGGAGGAGCAAGGGAGGCCTCCATCACATTCCAGTCTCCACCAGGTACGTGATAGAGGGTTTACTTCCTCTTTAAGTGGTGAAGTTGTTTGGGCAAAGCTGGACATTACATGCATTAATGTGGCCCAATTCCCAGACCAGCAAAATAAGTTATCATATGGGAATCAGTGAATGATCAGCACAGAGCATCCTTCCTATGACAGAAGGTTAAAAAAACTTTTTCAGGTGTGAAACGCACATCCATATCTTCTAGACACAATCATTTCACACATCTTCCTAATAATTACATTCAAAGTCCAAGTAACAATATCATTCGTTCAGCACGCCTTGACTCCTGATCTGCTACAAGTTGGGTAAACATGTGTCTGCCAGAAGGACAGGGACTGTTTCTATAATCTACACTGAATAAATTCCTCCACACACACACACTGCATTACCCGCTACAAAGCTGCAATATCAGAGAGACCTTGTATGTACAGAAGGCGGGAGATTACATTTAACACATCTAGATACTCAAGTCAGACTACCAGTTTCACCTTAGATAACCCTCATGGCCCTCATACACAGATGGCTGAACCTGTGTGAAGTTGGCACCCCATGTTTGTAAAATCTGAATAAAAATATGCCATTCGTTTGTGCCGCGTTTGTGCTGGTTTGTGCCGCTAAAACGAGCGTTTGTGCCGGTTTGGTTTCTGAGATATGAAACATTCAATTTAATGCAAGCCCCGCCCACTTTGCACCCCATGTTGCTGAATTTTAAAAAAAAACGGCGCCATTCGTTTTTGCCGCGTTTGTGCTGGTTTGTGCCGCAAAAAGAAACGTTTGTGCCGCTTTAGTTCCGGAGATATTGAGCGTTATATTTTCTGTAACCCCGCCCACTTTGCAGCCAATGTTGCTGAATTAAAAAAAAAATGCGCCATTGTTTTTTTTAATTCAGCAACATTGGCTGCAAAGTGGGCGGGGTTACAGAAAATATAACGCTCAATATCTCCGGAACTAAAGCGGCACAAACGTTTATTTTTGCGGCACAAACGAATGGCGCTTTTTTTTTTTTAATTCAGCCACATGGGGTGCAAAGTGGGCGGGGCTTGCATTAAATTGAATGTTTAATATCTCAGAAACCAAACCGGCACAAACGCTCGTTTTAGTGGCACAAACCAGCACAAACGCGGCACAAACGAATGGTATATTTTTATTCAGATTTTACAAACATGGGGTGCCAACTTCACACAGGTGATGGCTGAGCCCGCTCAACGTGTTCAATGTAATTGCCGGTATTTCCTCCACCCGGGCAGCCCAGGTGCAGCCGTTATAAAGACCCCTTTCACACTGGGGGTCGCAGCTGCGTTAGCGCTACAGTGCCGCTTGTTTTAGTGCAGCTTTTACCCTCCGCTAGCAGTCGAAGAGGGATTAAAAATGCCCAGGTTTCTGCGCTTTTGAAGTGTTTCAGGAGCGCTGCCCATACATTGCAATGGGCAGAGGCGTTTTGGGAGCGCTTCCAAACCACCCCAAAGATGCTGCTTGCAGGACACTTTTTCTAATGTCCCGCAAGTGCACCGCCCAGGTGTGAAAGCACTCGGGCTTTCACACTCGGTAGTTTTCAGGCACTTTTACAGGCGCCATTTCTGGCACTAAAACGTCTGAAAACTGCCTCCGTGTGAAAGGGGTCCAAGTCACGGGGGCCCCATACAGCCTACCTGACCGGACCCTTTCCGATAAGATAAAACTGTATTCTGCTAATAAATAAAGCTGTGTGTGTGTGTGTGAATGAGGTCTTGGGGGTCATTCACATTGTACAGTGTGAATCAGTGTTTTATTTTTATGTGGCTGGAGCTGTGTGCAGGCAACCTATGCTACACCTTGGGAACAAAACAGCTGTACAAAACAGTTGCAGATCCTAATTTGACAGGTGACAGGTGTATGGTTCTGAACACAGTGCGCATTCGCAAGGCACTCACCCACACCTGTCAAATTAGGACCTGCGGCTGTATTTATACAGCCGCTGTATCCCCAAAGAATAACAGGCAGCTCCAGAGCACAAACAAACCGCGCTCACTCCCACTGTATGGGCCACATAACCTATGTAAATAAGCCTTTAGTTTTGTTTTTATTATCTCCTACAATTTTTTTTTTTTTTACAAAATGTAGCTTTTATTTTTTTTTTAACAGCCTTTTTAGGGGAGCATTCTTGAAATATCAGCGATCTAAACAGACCCCTGACGTATCACTTTTGAGACGAAAATGTGATTTAGGAGGCAGTTCTCAAATCGCTATTTCTGCAGCTTCAGCTGAACAAAATGAATAAACAAGAGCAGCTCTGTACAGTCTTCCTGCTCATTCACAACCTGAAGCATAATAAACACAGTTTACTATGCTTCAGTTATGCATCAACACAGTGATTGACTGGTACAGATCAGTCACTGTGCCTTATTAGCGGCCCTGCTTTAACCTCATGCCGCCCTCGTAATGCAAATGTGCAGGGACAGAGGGTGGGCTTTACCGGCCACACGCCAAACATATGCACCTATGGATGGCTGACATTTCTAGGCACGCTCCTAGCATAAAAACCAAGTCTTCATAAAAATCTCAAGTAGGGATGAGTTCAGGTGTGTTCAGACAAGAGTCCAAACCAGCCTGAGCTATCCTGCCAGGAAGCCGTCACTGCAGACAGCCAATCATAAGTGGCAAGGGCAATCCGTCCACTGCAGCCGCACAAATATTAGGAGCATGGCTGCAGGGCCCCCTACAGCGGAATAAGCCAGGCGGGCGTATATATGCCTGAGCTCCTCCCTAGTTTCTAGTCAGGATCGGGCACTGGTGTAATGGGCCCTGATCATGTGATCACTGTTACAGCCAATCACAGTAGTCAACAGTAAGTCTGCCCTGTCTCCAGACGTAAATACCCACTTAATGTGGAAAAAAAATATTACACCAATCAATAGAGGTCGACCGATATATCGGCCGGCCGATATATCGGGCCGATATTCAGTCATTATGGAGAAATCGGCATCGGCCGATTATTATCCAAATGTGGCCGATATTTAGCAGATCTGCATCAGCAGAGTGTGGAGAAGGAAGGAGGAACATGGGGTCCCCCCTCCCTTCTCCACACTGTCTGCAGAGCAGTGCCGTGTGTGTGAAGGAGAATGGAGCTGTCGGACTGATGTCGGGGTGGGCGGGACTCAGCTATCCAACACCAGCCAATGGGATGAGATCATTGGCTGGATAGCTGCTGGGTCCCGCCCACCTCCAACATCACGATGAATCTGAGCTCCTCTCTCTCTCTGCTCTCACAGTTTCACAGCACATAATGTAGCTGAATGTGTGAAACTCTCTCTTCATACAGTTTCACAACTGCTGCAGAGAGAAAGAGGAGCTCAGATTCGTTGCGATGTTGAAGGTGGGCGGGACTCAGCAGCTATCCAGCCAATGATCTCATCCCATTGGCTGGTGGACAGCTGAGCCCCGCCCAACCCGGGTCCCGCCCACCTTCAACATCGCAATGAATCTGAGCTCCTCTTTCTCTCTGCAGCAGTTGTGAAACTGTATAGAGAGTTTCACACATTATCTGCTACATTATGTGCTGTGAAACCTGCCAGTGCCATCTGCTAATGCCAACCAGCCAGTGCCACCTGCCAATGCCATCCAGTGCCACCTGCCAATGCCATGCCAACTAGTGCCACCTGCCAATGCCAACTAGTGCCATCTGTTAATGCCATCCAGTGCCACCTGTCAATGCCATCCAGTGCCACCTGCCAGTGGCAACGCCATCCAGTGCCACCTGCCAATACCATCCAGTGCCACCTGCTAATGCCGTCCAGTGCCACCTGGCATTGCCAATGCCATCCAGTGCCACCTGCCAATGCCATCCAGTGCCACCTGCCAATGCCACCCAGTGCCATCTGCCAGTGCCATCCAGTGCCACCTGCTAGTGCCAACTAGTGCCACCTGCCAAGGCCATCCAGTGCCACCTGCCAATTAGTGCCACCTGCCAGTGCCAACCAGTGCCATCTGCCAGTGCTAACTATTGCCAATTAGTGCCACCTGCCAGTACCATCCAGTGCCACATGCCAATTAGTGCCACCTGCCAGTGCCAATTAGTGCCACCTGCCAGTGCCAATTAGTGCCACCTGCCAGTGCCACCTTAGTGCCACGTGCCAACCAGTGCCACCTGCCAGTGCCATTGAGTGCCACCTGCCAATCAGTGCCATCTGCTTTTGCCAATTGGTTCCATCCAGTGCAATCTGCCAGTGCCAATTAGCGCCACCTGCCAAAAAATAAAAAATCGGCCTAAAATATCGGCCGCAAAAATCGGCATCATATATCGGCCATCGGCCGCCCCAAATTCTAAATATCCGCATCGGTATCGGCCAGAGAAAAACCCATATCGGTCGACCTCTACCAATCAATATAAACTATTTGTAATCTTTATCCTGCTGGCCTTAGTAAATAGATAGGAAAGTACATGAGATGTACTGGTTTTAAAATGTTTTTCCATTTCTTCAGTTAATTTTGGCCAAGGCCAGAAAGCATGTCATACATACCAAGAGTCTTCATGGTAATTTTTTATTCTTAAATCAGCATGGGCTTTCTCAGCTGGACACACCTTCCTGCCTGCATGCCTTAGTTAAGGGCAGATGGATTCCAGGAAATAAATTGTACATGAATCATCTTCCCTCCCTCAAGATGGCCACAGCTACAAATACTAGAAGGGTGTTTTATCAAAGTGATTTCTCAACAAAATCCGCATTTAGACATGGATGGATGGCGGAGTTTGCTGTTAATATTAAATTAATTAAATAGCGTTTTCAGTTTATGATGTTCAGCGGAGTTCTGCAATAATAGGGATGCTTGGGCTGGGTGGAAAAGGGTTAAATTCAACATTCATATATAAAACGCAGTGACATTTATTTAAGGACTGAATAACCAAAATATTTGCCAAGGGCTTGTTCACAGTCCTACACTAACAAATGTGGTTTTCATGCTGTAAATAAACCCGACCAGAAACAGGCACTATCAGCAGCAATGGAGCCCCTCATCTCTGCTACAGGATCCCGACTTAAGATTTTAATCTCATAAGTTTTTCCCAGGAAAAATATTTCAAAAGTGAATGTTCAATATTAAATCTGCTGCTTTCATTAAAATAATCCCCCGTGATCCTGCCATGAAGGTCCTTGTTCAGACACTTTGTTACAGCTCGACAACTCTGTCGCGGTCTCACCCGTTTTCTTTTGTGTTGTCAACCTGTCACAATGGTTTCAAGTGCCTCTGCAGCAATGCCGGCTGGCAGCACTCATACATCAAGTTCCTTCCCCCCCAAACTCACTCATACATGTCTTTATGGACCTTGCTTTGTGCACTGGTCCAAATCATTTGGTGGAGGTGGATAATGGTGTGGGGTTGTTTTACAGGGGTTGGGCCTGGCCCCTTAGTTCTAGTGAAGAGAACTCTTAAAAGGGACACTAAAGGTTCAGTTTTTTTTTGTTTTTAAATAACAAACATGTCATACTTGCCTCCACTGTGCAGTTCAGCGGCTGTCCTCCCCACAAGAGCTAACCCCCTCTGGGAAGCTCTCTCCCAAGGGGGTTAGCTTGAGGGCGCGCTCCCGTGTTATGCACCTAGCGTGCATAGCTGCGAGTGTATGACTCGGCCCCGCCCCCCCCAGCGGCCACGTCACTGGATTTGATTGACAGCAGCGGGAGCCAATGGCTGCGCTATCAATCTATCCAATGAGGAGTCGATCAGCCATGGAGATAGCGCCCAAGGAGATTCAGGGCTCAGGTATGTAAAATGGGGGCTCAGGGAGACGGCAAGTGCAAGGTGTTTTTTTACCATGATGCATTAAGGTGAAAAAACACAAAGCTTTACAACCCCTTTAACGCATCAGCATACCAAGAAATGATGGACAATTTTATGTTCCCACAAAGTTGGGAGCAACTTGGGGCTGGCTCTTTCCTGTTCCACCATGACTGCGCATCAGTGCACAAAGCAAGGTCCATAAAAGACATGGATGAGCAAGTTTGGGGTGGAGGAACTTGACTGGCCTGCACAGAGTCCTGACCTCAACCTGATAGAACACCTTTGGGATGAATTAGAGCGGAGACTACGAGCCAGGACTTCTCGTCCAACATCAGTGCCTGACCTCACAAATACACTTCTGGAAGAATGATCATATATTCCCATAGATATACTCCTAAACCTTGTGCACAGCCTTCCCAGAAGAGTTGAAGCCGTTATAGCTGCAAAGGGTGGGCCAACTCAATACTGAACTCTACGTACTATGACTGGGGTGCCAATACAGTTCATGTGCATATAAAGGCAGGTATTCCAAAACTTTTGGTAATATAGTGTATGTATGTATGTATGTATGTATGTATGTGGCATACCTGTGGGATCCATGTGGAAGCTGTAAATCACTGTAGCAGGAAGCACAATTACAGCGATTACCATTGCCTTCCGGGTTTTGTGTGTTGAGCATGTCCTGCCGCTTACTAAACACGCTTTGCATTTTCACAATGAATGAAAAGCGTTCTCTGCTTGGACAAGGTGGAAATCATGACACCACCGCCTTGTCTCTCCACCTTGTCCAGTCAGAGAATGCTTTTCATTCATTGTGAAAATGCAAAGTGTTCTTTAAATAGTGCCCATGCTAGCAAATGGTCTCCTGTATTCACTATGAAGCAGGGCAGCCACTCAGCACAAGACCCAGAAGCAATCACTGCAGTAGAAGTGCCTACTACAGCGATTTTCAGCTTCCATGGGGTTCCCACAGGTATGGCACATATGTACTTTCATTGGTCCAAGCTGGACCAATGTAACCATGCAAAAATCATTATATTTATTTATAAAATATATATATATATATATATATATATATATATATATATATATATATATATATATATATATATATATATATATATATATATATATATATATATATATATATATATATATATACATACATATATACATACATACATACATATACATATACATATACATATACATACACACACACACAGTATTTTAGTGCACTAATTAAGTTAGGTTGTAGTGGTATTTCACTATTAGACCCCTTTCACACTGAGCCGCCCATTTCGTACACTAGCGGGGCACATTTAACCCCCCGCTAGCGGCCGAGAAATGGTTAAAACCGCCCGCAATGCGCTGCTGAATCAACGCATTGCGGGCGCTATAGCCACGCTGTCCCATTGATTTCAATGGGCAGCAGCGGTGGAGAATCGGTAAACACACCGCTCCTTCACCGCTCCAAAGATGAGGCTAGCAGGACTTTTTTTTTACCGTCCTGCTAGCGCAACGCTCCAGTGTGACAGCCCTTGGGCTTTCACACTGGAGACAATGGTGCAGCTGTTTGAGGGCGGATTGCAGGCGCTATTTTTAACACTATAGTGCCTGCAATACTTAGTGTGAAAGGGATCTTATAGTTTTTCAAAGTTCCGGCTCTCCAGCTAATTTCTTCCTCTCTGCGACTGGTGGTGGGCCTGAACCCCTCTCCCAACCCACGTGCCTCAAAAACCATGGGAGCTATGGACACCGGTGGGATGAAGTCACAGCTATAGAGAATTCTCCACCGCTGTTGGCCCCCCTTTGTATTCCAAGCGAGAACATAGAAAACTATTTTTTTATTTAAATGTACAATTATATGAAGCCATTTATTGGAAAAGTAACAAAAGATCAGAGCAGAGAAAGTATCATTTTAGGCAAGTAATTGTGTTGCCTTATTTTAGGCTCATTTAATGCTTGTTAAGAATATGCAGCCCGATTACTGTTATACTTAAAAAGGAAATTTGTTCTCGTTTCGTTTGGCATTGCTGTTTTCATAATTTTAGTGCATGGCCCATCTGCTGGTAGCACAGAGTAAGGCAGAGGACTGAAACAAAGTACCGTAATGCATGCAGGGGTGTGAACTGGCCTGATAGGGAACAAGGCTTTTTCCCTGGTCTTGCATTGGGATTGTACTGTGCAAGGTTACCTAGTGCTGTACAAAAAGACACCTGGTGTGAATGAGCCTTTTTTCCTCCAACAAAACGTTTTGAACATAAAGATCCAACTATACATCACATTTGCTATTTAAAATGAACTCAAACTGATTCTATGCCAAGACATTACTGGGCAAGTGTACTATGATTAGCATTTGATCATCCTCTAGTGGCTATTTTAATGTGTCCTTAGATTATCACCTTGCTGATGCCTAGACAGTAACAGTCTGCCTCATACGAATATAAAAAAACTTGCTGATCCACACTGGATTCTATTTATTCTCAGCTTTCTAGAACATAGTACTAGATCACTTCTTACACGCCACAAAGAATAAAGCCTAGTACACAGGATGAAGAATATGGGACGAATATATACTCGAGTAAAGGCCGAGATTTTCAGCCCTTTTTTAGGGCTGAAAATAACCCCCTTGGCTTATACTCGAGTCGGTGTACCCGTCGGGTCGGGGGCGTCCATTTTTCAAAAGTCGCGGCTTACCCCTGGTCCGTGATAGGCGTTTGATGCAGTGTTCCGCTACCGCCTATCACGGAGGTCCTCTCATCCTCTGACTTTCCCAGCAGACACTGTGTTCAGTGTTCCGCCTATCATGGACATCCTCTTGTCCGAGGATGAAAGAAGGTCCATGATTGGCGGAACACTGAACACAGTGTCTGCTGGGAAACCGAGTCCGAGGATGAGAGGACCTTCGTGATAGGCGGTAGCCAAACACAGTGTCAAACGCCTATCACGGACCAGGAGGAAACCGCGACTTTTGAAAAATGGATGCTCGCAGCCTGTCAAGAATACAGGTACACTGAGGCTGCAATGGGCACATTGAGAATGGACACAGTAAGGCTGCAATGGGCACAGTAAGGTTGCAAATGGTCACAGTAAGGTTGCAAATGGTCACAGTAAGGTTGCAAATGGGCATTGTTGACCCTTTTTTCTGCTTACAGTAGCTGCTGCATTCTCACCCTAGGCTTATACTCGAGTCAATAAGTTTTCCCAGTTTTTTGTGGTAAAATTAGGGCCTCGGCTTATACTCGAGTATATACGGTAATCTTCTGGGGGGTTTTTTGCATGCTAGTCTCATATTGAACATGAAGAGGTTGCTACACTTACGGAAATTCTCATAACAGAATACAAATTCGGAAGCGATACAATGTATTATTTTGATTCATAGCATAGCATGAACAGCTTCCCAGCACAGGCACTCCCAACCTCTGTACGGCAACTCAGAGTTGGTCCCAATTATGGCCGGTTTCCTAATCTGAGAACTGGCAGCAATTCTTTGTTGCCGCCATAGCCGCAGGTTCTTTCAGGGTTAGTTTACCTTTGCCAAAAAACTGCCTATGCAAATAAGGTTAAATATATAAACCTTAGAGCGCCTTTGGATATAGAAAAGTACTAAAGTGACAATATCAGCTGCAAAATAAACTTGCTAAAGAAAAAAAAAAAAGCAATACAAACAGTGAAAGAAAGATTGCGCTAGAAATCGTCTGATATAAATACTGGACAAAACAATATCAAATAATTTATATATATATATATATATATATATATATATATATATATATATATATATATATATATATATATATATATATATATATATATATATTTGGAAATAGATCATTAACAGTCCCATATGGTGCTTGTGCTCAATAGATGTATCCTATGGAGTAGTGCTCAGACTGGGTGCCCCACATAGATGTACGCTCACCCCTGGGTGTTGAGCACCTATTGCTAGTATGGTCTGGTAAGCATGTGGGGATACCCCAAAAATCAATTCCTTAGGATGGCCTCTGGAAGTTGAGATGAGCTTTGCTGAGTGCCTGATAGTCCTGGCACCCGGAGTGTATAGCAGGCTAATAAAATGAAGGGTAATCGGCCCTGGAACAAAATATTATTTTTTATTATACAGGATATTATATAGCGCCAACAGTTTGCGCAGCGCTTTACATCAGGGAAGACAGTACAACAGAGGGCCCTGCTCGTTAGAGTTTACAATCTAGAAGGATTGCAAACAGAGATCTGAGGATGCACTTTTAAATGTATTTATTTTTTGTCCTTTTAGTTAAATCTGAACTCCGGGTTATGAGAAAAAAATAAATACCTTTTGCAGCCCCCCAGCACTGCAAGGGCAACGCGCTCATTTAGCCTAGAACAAAGCAAGCATACAACCTTTGCAGTGCAGGGGTCCCAATGCACGGGCAATTTGTTTCCACTTACCCTGGATGGACATGTGTGACTAGCTATTTAACTTTTTTTTTCCTGGAAAGTCAATAGCAGCAGCTGATTAAGCTAGACCACAGCAGTGTTTATGAATAAGCCATTGAAGAGAGCCAGGAACACTTCATTGTGTGTGATGGTTTCATGATGTAACCCAGCATCAGACAGCAAGTACTTCTGAATGCGCAACAAACAATGACATGTAGAGAACAGACAGAAAACAAAACCTACATGCAAGATCTGGGAAGAGGGAGGAAAACGAACATCCGAAGCTGCTATAAAATTTAGAGGACAGTCTGACATTTGATCAGTCACAGAAAGTGCTCTCATTCCCACTCACATATATTATTTTATTATTTATGCCTGACCATGGCCAGAGCTGTTCTCCGGGTCTTATGCTGGCCATACACTATACGAAAATTCGGCCGAAAATCGGTCGTAAAGAAAGATCTTTCGTTTTTCGGCCAGTTAATGGGCACAAAATCGAAAATCGTTTGGACGTTTTTGAGCCGAAAAAACTAAGGACAAGTTTGGAAATTTTCTGCCGAACGAACGATAAATCGGAAGGTTAATGTGTTTCCCGTCCAAACTTCCTGCACTAGGTATATGTAAAAAAAAACTAACCATTTTTTTTTTTTTTTTAAGTCCACTGAACGATTTATCGCCCATTACATGATGGCACTATCGTTTGCACTCACGAACAAACTTTCGTTTTTCGAAAGGACGATTTTTCGTGGAGTGTATGGCCAGCATTAGTTTCTGCAGTGACTGAATGAGCAATGGACAACTGTCGTACAACTTTCTGCTTGGCTGATCTTGCTTACTTCTGGGGATTACACACAACCATTCTTTATTCTGAGATCACCCAAAACCATGGCTGATGTTGCTTATTTTTGAGATTATCCATGACCATGCTTTCTACAAAGATTACCCAGGGCCATGGCTGATCTTGCGTTCTTCTGAGATAACACAAGACCGTGCTTTCTTCTGAGGTCAAAAGACCGTGCTTTCTTCCGAGATCACCCAAGACCAGGGCTCGACAAAATCCGGGCGCCAGGTCGCAATTGCGACAAGAAATTGTGACCTGGCGCCCGTGCCCGCCGGTAATCGAGACCGCGGCTTTGCGGCCTACAAGGTCGCAAAGCTGCGGCCTCAATTACCGGCCGTCTCGGCCCCGCCGCGATCGCGTGGCGGGGGAGGTGGGGCGCACAGAGGCACAGGATTCTGTGTCTCCGTGCACCCCACCTCCCCCACCGCGTGATCGATACGGGCCCGCGACGGCCGGAAATTGAGGCCGCGGCTTTGTGAAGGCCCAAGCTTCCTTCTGTGACCTGGCGCCATCTGGTGGTGGCCGTTGGCATTACAAGTAAAACCAGTTCTAATGTGTAATTTTTCACTATTTTCACTGCCATCCCCTTCCCTCTAATTAGAACCCCCAAACATTATATATATTTTTTATTCTAACACCCTGGAGAATAAAATGGCGATCGTTACTTTCTGTCACGCCGTATTTGCACAGCGGTCTTACAAGCGCACTTTTTTGGGAAAACAAACTTTTTATAATTAAAAAATAAAACAGTAAAGTTATCCCAATTTTTTTTATATTGTGAAAGATAATGTTACGCCGAGTAAATTGATTGATACCCAACATGTCACGCTTCAAAATTGCGTCCGCTCGTGGAATGCCGACAAACTTTTACCCTTTAAAATCTCCATAGGCGACGTTTAAAAAATTCTACAGGTTGCATGTTTTGAGTTACAGAGGAGGTCTAGAGCTAGAAATATTGCTCTCGCTCTAACTATCGCAGCTAAACCTCACATGTGTGGTTTGAATACCGTTTACATATGCTGGTGCTACTCATGTTTGTGTTCGCTTCTGCGTGCAAGCTCGTCGGGACGGGGCGCGTTTTCTGGCTCCTAACTTTTTTACCTGGCTCCTAGATTCCAAGCAAATTTGTCAAACCCTGCCCAAGACCATGCTTTCTTCTGAGATCACCTAAGATCATGCTTTCTTCCAAGATCACCCAAGACCCTGCTTTCTCCTGAGATCACCCAAGATCTGTGGTGCCGACATCGAGGGACACCAGGACAGGAAAGTCTCCATTTATTAAAGGCCAGCAGCTGCAGTATGTGTAGCTGCTGGCTTTAAAAAAAAAATTTGCCCGGAATACCCCTTTAACACTGACCTTTAAAGTTGTTCTAAACGTTTTAAACGTAATGCATTACCACGATCAGCCCCCATCCCCCTCCCTTTATTCTTACCTGAGCCCGATCTCGATCCAGTGCTGTGCCTAAGAGCTCTCCCGCCCCTTCACTGGACATGGACTCCTGTCAATCACAGCCTGTGAGGGGGGGGACAAAAAGTTCCAGCAGGAGACCCAAGAAAAGAAGGATAGGGCCTGCACTGTGCAAAACCATTGCACAGAGCAGGTAAGTATACCATGATTGGAATGAAAAAAAATTCTCTTTACAACCACTTAAAACTGACCATACACAATCTGATTGTAAAATCTCCTTTAGAACTACCAATTACTAGGCAATAAGGGACTGCATGTGATTAGATACAAACTGAATGTATTATTTAGGTTTGTCATATTACATAACTTTATTAACTGTAAAGGGGTTTGTACAATCAGATTGTAGCATGTATTACCACCCTTAGATGTGTAGGCTTTCTGAAATGTAACTTGACGGAAGCTTTGGCTTTAAAAAAATAAAATTACACATGCTTATAATCATTATATACACATGTACGTATTATATAATTACTGTATATCCCAAATGTCACTTCTTTGCAAACAATGTCCATTGTATACACAATTTGTGCACTGACCGCCTTCAGAAATTGAATTTTCTGCTTGTGTAATTTGCTTAGTGCCTTTTTTCAAAGGAGCGCACAGACCAGAAAATCAAATTATAGGCATCCCCTGCAGCAGGACCTCCCAGCTGAGGGGATGCAGATGGTGCTCCAGTTCTTAGGTGGTGATGATGAAGGCATAGTCATTGAGCAGATTTGTTCAGAACTAAATACAGTAAAACCTTGGTTTACAAGCATAATTCGTTCCAGAAACATGCTTGTAATCCAAAGCACTTGTATATCAAAGCATTTTTTTTTTACAGGGTATAAAAGAGAAGAGAGGCACCTCTAAGTGTAGCGATATGTTGCTAAATGTTGTACCCTCATTAAAGTGGATGTAAAGCCACTCTCATTCTTTCTAAACTACTGCCATAGTGCTGATCTATAAGGATATACATGCCTCCTGCATGTATCCTTAACTGTCAAATGTCTCCCCTCTTTCTGTTATAAGAACTGAAAAACTGCAGATTCTGCGGGTGGATCTGTTGTCTGGAGCTCTGTGGGTGGAGTTGTGATGTCAGTAGACTCCCCGCCCTCCTCTACACTCCCCTTACACTAAATTCTGCTATGATCACTAACATCCAGTCAAAACCCAGAAAAGTAACCACATGACTTCAGAAAAGGAGTGGGGGTGGGAATTAAAAAATAATGCCTGTCTATGTAAAATAACCTGTCACTCACTGCAAGGGGCAGAACGGACTAATGTTTTTCTCCGTAAATCCGTTTTATTTCACTGAACAATAAAAGAGGATTGCTCAGAGCTGGATTAACTCTGTGTGGCAAGACTGGGCACAGATGAGGAAATCTTATACTGTACATTGTAACAGCAAATACATTTATTTTTTGAGTTTATATCCACATTAACTGTAACCATATTGCTACACTTAGGCCTCGTACACACGATAGATTAACCAGAGGACAACGGTCTGATGGACCCTTTCCATCGGTCAAAACCGATCGTGTGTGGGCCCCATAGGTTATTTAACCATCGGTTAAAAAAAAGCCAACTTGCTTTAAATTTAACCGATGGATTCCTAACCGATAGGTCAAAACCGATCGTTAGTAGGCACGACCATCGGTTAAAAATCCACGCATGCTCAGAATCAAGTCGACGCATGCTTGGAAGCATTGAACTTAATTTTTTTCAGCACGTCGTTGTGTTTTACGTCACCACGTTCTGACACGATCGGTTATTTAACCAATGGTGTGTAGGCGTGACGGACCATCAGTCAGCTTCATCGGTTAACCGATGACAACGGTCCTTCAGACCGTTCATATCGGATGGACTGATGGTGTGTACGAGGCTTTAGAGGCTCCTCTCTTCTTTTTTATACTCAGTTGTGACATGACGCTACTCTTATATCAAGACATTGCTTATATATCAAGACAAAAATGTATTAAAACATTTTGCTTGTCTTGCAAAACGCTCTCAAACCAAGTTACTCTCAAAACCAAGGTTTTACTGTAAAAAAATGAATCTACAGAAAAAAAAAATTTATATATATATATATATATATATATATATTGCTTTCTTTTTAAATGAAAGATAGTGTAGGGACTTTGCATTGTAAAGCATAAAATAACTAAAACTTTACAAAACTACTATGAGTTAACAGGAATCCTCAATCTAAATTTAGAAAAGCTGATACATGGAACAATAAGCATATCCAGGAACTGGGAAAAATTAGGCAGCGCCCAACCCAAAGGTTCGTCACGTCATCCTACTTTTCTGTCTGGAAACAGTTATGTATGGTACAAGTCTTTCCACTAAGGGTTAATGTAAAAGTACAGTACAGCTGGAGATGCCCAACTAATGATCTCACCACCAAATCATGAGTCTATTTTTCCCGTCTGGCTGATGTCAGGACAGCCATCGCTAGGAGTGGCACCGACCATCGTGTAGGAAAATTGATCCTGAACAAGAATCCATGGCGGCTGTAAGATGCCAGCTGTTGAGAAGTGCGTCTAGTAGCTTCATCAGGTCATATGTCCTTCTGCTGTCCTGCTGGCATATATAATAGCAGTCCACAAACACTTAGAAACCTCGGACACATGAGCAGAGCCTGTCAAACTGGAAAAGCAGATGGTAAAGGCTGATCAAGGCAGGCAGAGGAAATATGGAGGGGCAGCTCTGGGAATTCAAGGATATGCTAGCAGGAGCAATAGGCCACCTTGGTGCTCCGACATTAGAACTCTGGAAGTTCATTAGGCCCCTTTCACACGGACAGATATAATGGTGCTTTTAGCTGCTGATTTTCTAGTTTTCTACCGCAGCTAAAAGCACACAATGCTTTCCTATGGCCCCATTCACACACAGGGAAGAGGGAAGTTTCAGGAAAAGAAAACGTAAAATTTGAAATAAAGAACGGTGAAGTAAAAAAAAGGGTCAGTGACCATCTGCAGACCCCCAATTGCCAGGAATGCAGCACCCCAAATTTCCAGGAATGCACCCACCATTGCCAGGAATGCACTCAACCATTGAAACATATAAAATATAGATGCGCTAATATTAACTTAAAAGGTGATAAAACGTACAAAGAAAACTAATCAGGGAGAACACTCCATAAACTGTGAATTACTAATATGTCCTTAATTAGTGCACAGTGATTAGCAGGATTCCATGCAGGGAAAAATCACTCTCTTCAATCTGAATTCTAATCCAGCCCTCCACCGCTGTGATCAGATGATACAGGCACTCACAGACAGGGATTGCATGAAAGAAAAGAGAAAAACCTCATTGCGCAATATTCGATGACAGATCAAAAATGTAATCAGAGCATTGACATATGCACTCACGAATCCCCGCTTTCAGTAAAGCATGAAAACGCCGCTCAGTGTGCTGTTTCCTCAGCTCGATCCGATGCACTCGGATTCCATCGCAGGCTCCTCCCTACGCGTTACGTCACAGGCACGCGACTTACTCATGGGTTCCTACTAGTAAGTAATGCACAGTTTATGGAGTGTTCTCCCTGATTAGTTTTCTTTGTATGTTTTATCACCTTTTAAGTTAATATTAGCGCATCTATATTTTATATGTTTCACTGTTTGGATTTGGTATCACACAGGATAGCAGCTATATTATTTGTTTTTTTATTTAGGTGCACGTGGAATTGATTATTTAATTAGCGCTGTAGTATATTTTTCACAGCACTCAACCATTGCCATCAGAGCAGCCTTGGAGGAGGCAGGACGAGCGCCAAAAGATATCCTACAGGAGAATCTCCTGTTTACACAGCGGCCTCTTTAAGAGAAAGTCCTGCCTCTTTTGATGGACAGAACAGTGATTCAATGGCAGCGCCGGAGACGGGACTTCCTATTACAGAAGCTGCCATGTAAACAGGAAATACTCCTCCTGTGTGCACAGCACTCGTCCCGCCTCCTATCCCGAGGCAGCCAGCCTATATATCTTTTGTGGCCCTGGCGCTGGGATCGTCGGGGGCCACAGAAGATATATATATGTTTAGATAACCAGGCAGATCAAAACCGGACAGCGGGTCGGACTTTAGACATGCCTGATTTACAATGCAGCATGAGAGGTTTGGAGAGGTTAGAACACGGAATGGTGGGCAGGAACACTCAAAACTCCCAAGTCGACAGGAACAAAGAAAATAAACTCACAATATCCAAAGTATCCAAAACATGAGACGCTATGGACTAATGCAGCCATCTAGGCTTCACCTAAAACTAATACCGTACATATGTTTTGGCAGAACCCTTTAGGCCCCAATCATATAGCAGGTTAGAGCCGTACATCTCCAAGCATTTCTACGGCAGGAATCACATGCATTTTGTGATCAGATAAGAAGCTTGTATAAATCATTGACAGGCCTGACCACAAGAACCTGTGGTCCCTGCCGCAGAAATACATGTATACAGTGGTGGTGGTGTACGGCCTTAATTAGCCATGTGAGTGAGGTCATAAATGTTGCCTTACAATTTCTTGAATATGGCTGAGCCTCAATGTCTCTATTGACAATCGATTCTAAAATATATTAAAAAAAAAAAATAAAAAAAAAAAACAGCCAAACCCCTGTGGCATCAAGAACAAAGTGAGCACCAATATAGTTCACCCGTAATAGTACAATATACACAAATGACTCAAAAAGTAACATTCTGGTGAGCATCAACGTCTCTTCTAGTTTATAAGCAGGAAACATGTAGCAACCGGATTATACAATGTCCTAAAATATACCATCATCTATGTAATGTCAGAGCACATCTTACCAAAAATGGGTAGACCCTTGCACCACATACAGTGGACATAAAAAGTCTACTGTTAAAATGTCAGGTTTCTGTGGTGTAGAAAAAAAAAATTAGATAAAGATCAATAGTTTTAGAACTTATTTCACTTTTTTAATGTGACTTATAAACCGTACAAACTCAGTTGAACAACAAACTGAAATCTTTTAGGTGGAGGGAAGTAAAAAAATATGGTTGCATACGGGTGCACACCCTTAGGCCACTTTCAGAGGATAAGTCGGATCCAAGCGGGCTACCTATTGACTCCTATAAGCAGGCGGATGTCTGCTAAAAAAAAATAAAAAACGTATGGTGATACGTTCAGCCATCCGTCTGGTGAATTGGATGTTGGATGTCCGTTTTACTCCCATCTCCCCACAGCGGGGCTTCCGACAGTGACGAGACCTGTCACCCGTCGGCTCAGCAGAGATCAACTGAGCGATCTCCCGCTGAGCTAGGGGACTGCACTGAGCGGATCCACCTCGTGTGGAAGGGGCCTCCAACTAATACTTTGTTGATACTTGGCAATATTTGCCCACTCTATTTTGTAAAAACACTCCAAATCTGTCAGATTGCGAGGGCATCTCTTGTGCGCAGCCCTCTTCAGATCACCACACTGATCTTCAATCGGATTCCGGTCTTGGTTCTGGTTGGGCCATTCCAAAAATTGAATCTTAAAACTTTTCTTCTTGTTAAGCCATTCCTTTGGTGATTTGGATGTATGCTTTGGGTCGTTGACATGCTAAAAGATGAAGTTCCTCTTCATGTTCAGCTTTCTAGCAGACGCCTGAAGGATTTGTGCCAATATTGACTGGTATTTGGAACGGTTCATAATTCCCTCTACCTTGACTAAGGCCCCTGTTCCAGATGAAGAAAAAAAAAATAGCCCAAAAGCATGATGCTGCCACCACCATGCTTCACTGTGGGTATGGTGTTGTTTTGGTGATGCGCAGTGCTTTTGCGCTAAACATATCTTTTAGAATTATGGCCAAAAAGTTAAACCTTGGCTTCATCACACCACAACACATTTTCCCACATGCTTTTGGGAGACTTCAGATGTATTTTTGCAAAATTTAGCCAGGCTTGGATGTTTTTCTTTATAAGCAAAGGCTTCCGTGTTGCTACTCTATCCCGTAGCCCAGACATATGAAGAATACGGGAGATTGTTGTCACATGTACCACACAGCAAATACTTGCCAGATATTCCTGAAGCTCCTTTAATGTTGCTGTAAACTTTAACAATTTTGGAGGGCCACCCAGTTCTCGGTAATGTCACTGCTGTGCCATATTTTCTCCACTTGATGATGACTCTCTACACTGTGTTGTTTCATGGTATATCTAATGCCTTGGAAATTCTTTTGTACCCTTTTTCTGACTGATACCTTTTAATAATGAGATCCCTCTGATGCTTTGGAAGCTCTCTGCAGACCATGGCTTTTGCAATAGGATACGACTAAGAAAATGTCAGGAAAGACCTACTACAACACTTGGACTTTATTTAGGGTTAATCACAGGCGCTTTAAAATGATGGCAGATGTGTACCGACTCCTATACAACATGAGTTTGAATACGATTGCTTAATTCTGAACACAGCTATATCCCAAGTTTTAAGAGGGTGTGTACACTTATGCAATCACATTATTTTTTTATTTTTACTTCACTCCCCTCTAAAAGATTTTAGTTTGTTTTTCAATTGAGTTGTATAGTTTATAGGTCACATTAAAAAGGCAGAAACAATTCTGAAAATGTTTTATCTTTATCTTAACTTTTTACATCACAGAAACCTGACATTTTAATAGGGGTGTGTAGACTTTTTATATCAACTGTAGGTGTTGGTAAATATAGGATTTCACAATTGGACAGTAAACTATGCGGCCAGCTATATGTCCATCATATGAACACTTGTAATGAGAAATAAGAACATATGGATAAGTAACGGGGCACGCAAAGAGCAAAAGCGCCAAAAGCAGAACATTGAAAAGTTCAGATGAGGGGCAATTTGTATGATCGGTCCCAATGTTGCTTAAGCCCATGAAATACTCAGAAAAAAAAAAAAGTCAGGGTTTAAGGCAAGCCCTCCAATTCCTGGTAGCAGTCAGATTGAGCAAAAGGCCAAACAACAAAATAATTAGTAGTTGAAGTAATTACAAAGCAGATAACATTTTTAACATTTCAGTGAATGCCAGATTTTGCCTTAGAGACAGGAGAATAAGTGAAGCTTGATAGAAATCTTCCCAGAATGCACTGCATCACTGGTCTAATCAAGGAAGATTCACTTTTTATTTTCTTTATTTTTTATATTTTTTTTTTAACAGTCTGACAAAAAAATCTAATTTTCAGAACACATTCCCTTGCACACAAATTTATAGATGGAGTCTTCTATATTTATAATTTGCTCAAAAAATAAAGACAAACATATACACAATGAGGGAGATTTACTAAAAATGGTGCAAACAGCATCTAACCTCAGCTTGTTCAATTAGGCTCCGAGAATAAACATCTGAAATCACACAATTTCAAAGCTGCATTTCAGTGCGACTTCAAAGACATCTGTGTGGCTTCATGCACAGATGTATATTAACCACTTAAGACCCAAACCTTTAGGCAGCTAAAAGGACCGTGGTTGTGCGACATGGCTCCCAAAGTTGATTGACGTTCCTCCGACCGGCGCATACTGCGCGTCACGACTTTCCGACAAAAGCCAAACGTCATTGCGCAGGCGCCGTATAGAGTCGGCTCTATACGGCGCCTGCGCAGCGACGTTCGGCTTCTTTCGGCAAATCGTGACGCGCAGTATGCGTCGGTCGGAGGAGCGTCAATCAACTAGGAACGCCCAGACCCGCAAGAATTATACCCGGAAGCCGAGGGATGAAACGGCGATAACGAGGTATGTACGAAAAAAAAAAAAAAACAGCATACCCGCAGTGTAATCAGTCTTCTCAATGTATTGTTAGAATTTTTTTTTTTAGGGTGAACCTCCAATTTAAAAATGCATTGTTTACTGTGAAAATGACAATTGCAGTTTGGGAGTTAACCACAAGGGGGCGCTGAAGGGGTTAAGTGTGACCTCATTTGTGTTTCTAACTGTAGGGGGGTGTGGCTGTAGGTGTGACGTCATTGATTGCGTTTCCCTATAAAAAGGGATCACACGATCGATGACGGCGCCACAGTGAAGAACAGGGAAGCCGTGTTTACACATAGCTATCCCCGATCTTCAGCTCCGGGGACCGATCGCGGGACTCCAGCGGCGATCAGGTCCGCGGGTCCCGCGGTCACGGAGCTTCGGACCGGGTCGCGGGGGGACGCCCGCGCCCCACGGCTGGGCACTTAAAGAGGACGTACCTGTACGTGCTTGTGCCCAGCCGTGCCATTCTGCCGACGTATATGTGCAGGAGGCGGTCCTTATGTGGTTAAAGTCGCACCCGGGAGTTGCCAAACGTATTGCAGGAATTACTTATGCAAATCTTTGTGGCGTGGCACCAATTGGAACAGTGCCATTGCCGTTCAATAGGCCTTGACTTATCATGCAATTTGACCTGTCAAATCGTTTCAATGTGAACAAGGGTTTCAACCTAGAAGATGACTGCTTACTATGCCCAGCTGCACTAGAGATTCTGTGTGCACCAGATTTAGTAAATCTCCCCTAATGTCTATTATAAACTAGCCAACCAAAGGGTGCTAAGGAGGTGTCCAACAATGACACCAACATCAAAAAGCACTTGAACCATCTGGTTAGTCTTCTGGCACTGGCTTCTTTGACAAGCCATCAATATCACTGCCAACTCACACACAAAAAAATAGAAGTAAACCCATATCCAGTTGGATGTCCTCCCTAAAGTCAGGTCACCCCTCAAACTCAACCCTTATCTTGCCTAAACTAAGGCTACAAAGTACGTACCTTTCAGATTCTGTTATACATTAAAGTTTAAGCCCTGAAGAATGTGAGAGTCTATGCCCCTGAAACGTTGACTTTAGCTTACATTTCTGTTCAATAAACATCTTAAAGAAACTTTCAACTTGAATGACCATCCCTTACCAGTCATGCCCAACCACGATCTTCTGAAGAGCCGTTTCTTTATCATTATCAGAGAGGCAACCTAAAGCCTTAACTAGGTTTACACATCTACTGGTATCATGGGTCTACCTCCAAGGTGTATGCCCCTCTGTGGGATCCACAGAAAAAAATTATTCCCAGCCTTACTGGTCCAGTGCCATTTTAAATCTAGCAGTTTTATATTGGACAGAAAATAAAAATTGCTCAGGTAAGGAATATGGGTAGAACCTATAGTAACAACTGGATTACTTTATATGCATAATCACTTGTTTTGGAGAACCTGTGTGGTAACCTCAAACTATCCTTGAAACGTAAGGAATAAGTTCACCTTTTAAAAAAATAAAAATAAAACGCACATGTTTTTGCAGGTAAAAAGATAAAAAAAAAAAAAAAAAAAAAAAAAGTGTATTTAACCACTTCAGCCCTGGACCATTTGGGTGGTCAAAGACCAGGCCACTTTTTGCGATTCGGCACTGCGTCGATTTAACGGACAATTGCGCAGTCGTGCGACGTGGCTCCCAAACAAAATTGCCGTCCTTTTTTTCCCCCACAAATAGAGATTTATTTTGGTGGTATTTGATCACCTCTGCGGTTTTTTATTTTTTGCGCTATAAACAAAAATAGAGCGAAAATTTTGAAAAAAATCAATATTTTTTACTTTTTGCTATAATAAATATCCCCCAAAAAATACATGAAAACAAAAAATGTTCCTCACTTTAGGCCGATACGTATTCTTCTACATATTTTTGGTAAAAAAAAAAAACGCAATAAGCGTTTATTGATTGGTTTGCGTAAAAAGTTATAGCTAGTAGATAGTTTTATGGCATTTTTATAAAAAAACAAAAAAAAAATCTTTGACTAGTAATGGCAGGGCTCAGTGATTTTTTTTTTTTTTGTGACTGCGACATTATGGCAGACACATCGGACACCTTTGACACATTTTTGGGACCATTGTCATTTTCACAGCGATCAGTGCTATACAAATGCACTGGTTACTGTGAAAATGACACTGGCAGTGAAGGGGTTAAGTACTAGGTGGCGCTGTAGGGAGGTTAAGTGTTCCCTGCATTGTGCTTCTGACTGTAGGGGGGAGGGGCTCTCTGTCTCATGACACTGATCTCCGCTCTGAGTACACGGAGCCGAGATCAGTGTCAGTGTCTTTCTCATTAGGCACAAGCATCTACCTCCGTGAGACGATTGCAGGACCCATGGTCCGACTCACGGGGAAGGCGCCAGGGTCGCAAGCGCACACGGCAGGCATTTAAAGGGCCACGTACAGGTATGTGATAATACCTGTCCGTGACATTCTGCTGACGTATATCTACTGTGGGCGGTCCTTAAACGATTAATTGTTTTAGTGGGAGCCTGGAAAGCATTGCACCCATGATTAGCAGACTGTGGGTGCTATGCAGTGTTCTTGCAGGCTCTGTGTATAAGCTGTTTACAATTACACATCAACAGGAAGCATCAACAAACTACCACAGTGCTCAACCGTGGTCATGGTAGTTCATTAAAGAGGATGTCCGCTGAAAAACAAAATATTAAAAGCTAGCAGCTACAAATACTGCAGCTGCTGACTTTTAATATTAGGACACTACCTGTCCTGGAGTCAAGCGCCGTCCACAGCAGAGGACGAGCGATCGCTCGTCACTCTGCTGCCCCCCGCCATCCTCGGTGAGGGACCAGGAAGTGAAGCGCTCCGGCTTCACTGCCCGGTTCCCTAAGCCTGCCGATTGGCTCCCGCTGTGTTCTGGGAGCCGAGTGTTCCCATAACACAACGGGGGGGGGTGACATCATGCCCGCAGTTTACCCGAGACTGTGTGGCCGGAAGTGGGTGCAAATACCTGTCTTTAGACAGGTATCTGCACCCCCCCTCCCCCCTGAAAGGTGTCAAATGTGACACTGGAGGGGGGAGGGTTCCCATCAGCGGGAGTTCCATTTTAGGGTGGAGCTCCGCTCTAAGAACTACAAGCTGGCAAGCTTGTATTTTTCAATTCACAGAACTCTGAATGAGTGACATCAGGGATACGGGGAGGTGCGGGGGCCAATAGATTTGTAGCATGTTACACGTTTCACCCCGAATATGGGTGCAACATGTTACAAAAGGTGAACTTATCCTTGAGGCTCGGTTCAGACTGCTGCGCTGCGAATTTGTTCTGTTTTTTGTCCTGTGTGAGGTGCAAATTTACCGCGAATTTCAGGAGTTGGACATTCTGTGATTGATGTTCGAGCCAAAAAAAAAAAAAAGTGTCAACTGCCTGTGCATTTCCTGTATTTTGTGGAGAATATGTGGTGGAATTCGCACATGTGTGAACCATCAATGCGATTCCAGAACGATTTAAATTAATGTCTATGGAAACTAAATTCGCATTGCACCGCTGTAAACTCGTAAAAAGCCCCTTTTTTTTTTTAAATCGCATCACATTCGTAGAGGAATCGCAACGCATGTATGTGAACGACTGTAATTGAAAACAATGACTTTATGGATGACATGCGAATTTAGAATGTTTTTGACGCATCACATTCGTTATGAAATCGCATCAGTGTGAACCGGGCCTTAAGCCTCGTACACACAATGAGAATATCGGACTTGGGCCGGTTCACACTACTGAGTCTTCAAAATTGCAAGATTTTACCGCAATTTCAGGGAATGCCAGTCTATAGAGCTTAATTTGCATCGCACACGGATCAAACTCGCACAGGACCCTTTAACGCAGCTTAGATTCGCAGTGCATTGATGTGAACGCCACTGATGGAAAACTATGTTAGTAAAATGACTCTGAATGAATTTGAGCAATCGCAACAGATTAAATTCGCAACAAAATTTGCAGCAGTGTGAACCGGTGATCTGACGATATGGTTCCGGCTATCGAGATGGTTCCTTTAAGGACTGTGCAGGCGCAATCCTTGCCGACGGAAATCACCGAACCTCCAGGGCGACGTGGAACTTGAGGTAAGTGGCCAGTCAGCCTCCTGGCTCTTTTTTTAACATCCTCCAATCCACGGGGATGTTAAGGAATGAGCCTGGATGCCGGCCAAGGTTCGGAGATTTCCGTCGGCAAGGATTGCGCCTGCACAGTCCTTACAGGAACCATCTCGATATAGGAACCATAACGACAAGTCACCAGCCCTAATGATCGTCTGTTTTTTTGTTTGTTTTTTTGCATGCTAGCCTTACAATCAAAAATGCAGAGGTTACTAAAGTTACGAAAATTCTTGCAAGACAGAATACAAACGTCAGAAGTGATGTAGTGTGTTGCATTACAATTTTGTTTGCGAGCATGCGTGGTCCCTGGTTTTTCAATTTTTTCAGACAAATAGTGTACTGATTAAACAAAAATCTTACGTTTTGGTATCAGACGAGCAAAATTTTCAGTTTGTCCCTTCGAATAATTTTGCATGAACTGTCGTGATCGGCTCCATGGCTGAAGGCAAGAAATTTGCATAATCTATAGTTTGTCTAAGGATTACTCCAATAAAACAAAAAACTACAGAATGATCATATTCCCTTGCAATAAAAACAAAAAAATAATAATAATAATAATAATAATAATAATAATAATAATAATAATAATAATAATAATAATAATATGTATACATATATATTATATCTGTCAGCAACAAACCATTTTGAAGTCACAAAGAAAGCAAGACACAATCAGATAATGTAATTTCATTAACCCACAGATCCTCTTTAGAACTGTTAAGCCTCTTATATAGAGAAGCATAAGCCTCTTGACTTCTTAAGAGTGCAAATAAAGAAATGGACCAATGAAACTTGGAACAAGTGTGGGTTTTGGCAAGCTGCCCCCCCATAAATCCAAATTATATGCATTTATGGAATAGGTTTTTGTGGGTGAAATTGATGAAAATCTACAATGCACTCTGGAAAAGGAGGGGGGGGTAGTAGCCATTTTAATATTCTCTGTTCCATTTATTAGTCTCTGTTCCAATGGCTATATTTTTCCAAGTCAGTCCTAAATGTTAATGTGTTCATGTGCCAGGAGGTATTAAAGGTGAACTCTAGGCAGATTGAAAAAAGACATAAAATTAATGCAGCTCTGTAACCACTGAAAGCCTACAATGTGTGCCTGTAAATGACAATGTAATAGGTAGCAAAGCATCTTTACCCCACAGTGCTAGCTCAGTGATAGGGTAATGTATGACGTTATGTGATCATGATACAACTGCCTTTGTTTTTGTTTTGGTAGTTCACATATTATATACTTCAAAAGAAAGGTAGCAAGTCCGAGACCGTGTTTATAAGCCCTACCCTGAAAATAAGACCTAGTTAAAGTGGTAAACCCTTACAACACACTTTTTGCTACAGGAAAGTCTATAAGGTGGCTTACCTGTAGCTACCCTGGATAGCTCATAAACTTGAAAAAACTGTTTTTTCATAATACATAGTTGATAAATTTTTTAAGTCCTGACGAAGGAGGATTCTCTGGCCCCCAAACAGTAATGTGAGGCTTTCTCCCTGGTGTGGTGTCGTGCTCGCCCCCTTCCTTGGACTACAGGAGAGTCAGGACGCCCACTAACACACAGCTCATTTCTATCTGCAATGGAGAGAGTGTCCTGACTCTCCTGTAGTCCAAGGGAGAGGGCGGGCACGACACTCCACACCAGGAAGAAAGCCTCGCATTACTGTGTGGAGTTACAGACAGAAGAACAGGAAGTGAGGATTTCTCCGAAGAAATAAGGACATTTAAAAGCAAAATCGAAGGATGAGGTAAGTGAAGGAGGACTGCACGGAGGTAAAGGAATCTATTTAGGAAAAAAAAAAAATTGTACCTTTACAACCCCTTTAAAGCCCCACTTAAACATCAATTAAAATATTACTATGAAAGGAAAAAGTACTGTACATATTATTCCTAGAGTATAAGGAACCATAAAGTCTGCCAGTACATTTGTTCCAAATAACAGTGTTCCTGGTATTTATAAAAGCACAGTCACAACGTCTCCAGGAATTAACAGAATATTTCCTCCTTAGTTACAGTACAACAAAGCTGCTCTGCATCTTCACTTATTTTTACTTCCCACGGCCTCGTAGCATGCCTTCTGTGAATCGTAATATTTCGAAAACAAAGTCAATTGTATATTCTACAGTGTCATGAGATAACAATGTACCTCGGCACAACTGTGGTAGGACTGACTATTGTGCAAAAGGGAGTGCATGTGCCTGGTCCTACTTTTTTAAGGGGTTAACACTGAGATGGTGGCAGTGGGCCTGTGTGTAAGATCATAAGTTGTGCCCCTTCCCCAAGTCTACCCTACAAGCCTATGCTATGGGTACTTACACACTGGGTCAGGCCTCGACAAATCCCAGTCGCCAGGTCGCCATGGCGACTAGAAATAGCATCCTGGCGAGTGGGGTCTTGGCTGGGATGGTGGACATGGCCCAGTCCTCGTACTGCCCATCACGGTCATTTTGAAATGCGATTAGCGGCGTCAGCGGGAATGGAGCAGTAAGGGAGCAGTGCGGCAGCCACTGATGTTTATTTTTTGTTCCATAGGACCGGCGCTCTGCGGACTAGCCCGAAGCTGCAGCCTCGCCTAAAAACATCCTGCCCACAGCTCGCCGCAATCCTGGGAAAAGGCCGCTCGGGCCTAGTCCGCGGAGTGCCGGTCCTAAGTGGCTTCGGCCTAGTCCGTGGCCCTTTCCCAGGATCGCGGCGGACTAGGCCGAAGCCTCGCCTAAAACATCCTGCCCGCAGCTCGCCGCGATCCTGGGAAAAGGCCGCGAGCGGCATCCGGCCGCGAGCAGGGTGTTTTAGGCGAGGCCGCGGCTTCGGCCTAGTTCGCGGAGCACCGGTCCTATGGAACCGGCGCGGTGTCCATCAGGAAAAAATAAATAAAATAAAAAACTCGATGTGAATCAAGTTTTTTTTTTTTTTTTTTTTAAATCACAGATTTTTTGGGGGGGCCAATGACAACTACAAATTATTTTCAAGATCTCAAAACCTTGCTCTTGGCCACAGAAGGGCAGGATTGATGGAATTAGAATATCAGCTGCTTTAGAGGAAAATGGATTATTTAATTTGCCTTATAAGAATGCTATTAGTCTGTCAGAGAACATGATAAAAGAGGAAAAAGGCTCAGTTGTTTCTTAAGTAGCAGCTATATTAAGGGGTCTTTTGTTAAAGAAAACTTGTGACGAGCAGCAAATTGGGTGCCAAACATAGAGAACAAAATGGCCGCCATTGCAATACTTTCTGTCACACCGTATTTGCGCAGCAGTCTTACAAATGCACTTTTTTGGGGAGAAAATACACTTTAAGAAAAAAAAAAAAATTTATATTGTGAAAGATAATGTTACGCCAAGTAAATCGATACCCAACATGTCACGCTTCAAAATTGCATCGGCTCGTGGAATGGCGACAAACTTTTACCCTTTAAAATCTCCATTGGCGACATTTAAAAAAATTCTACAGGTTGCATGTTTTGAGTTACAGAGGAGGTCTAGGGCTAGAATTATTGCTCTCGCTCCAACGATCGCGACAATACCATTTAAAACCTGTGTCCCCCACCCCGAAGGCCTCAAGACTTGACGTTACTTGATTTTACCAGGTTTTTATAAATCCCTTTTATTATTTGGAATCATTTGTCGGGATTGGTGAAGAAAAGCATATTACATGCGTACTTCATAGTATTGACTGCACTGCACCCACCTACTTCAGAATGCAGGTGTAGCTTGGTGGGTCTTCTTTGAGGTGCAGCCACAACTGACAGGAGTGGCTGCCAAAGGATGGCATCACAACAAGGAGAGCTTTCTGAATTAAATCCTCAATGTATGCAGTGAGAGTACAGGGTGCCCCCTCCCCAATGGGGCCTATGTACACTTTATACATTAAGGACACACTAGTGGTGGGTGACATGGTGGTATGGATTCTTCCACTGCTACACAACAATGGGTACATAAAATTGCACAGGTGGTGTGCCAGGGCACGCCCTAATCACCCCCATGCGGCATACATTCCCCCCAGTGCCCGGGCCAGTGTCATTTACTGGCCGCATCCTTTTCTGAATGAGCACAGTGAGTGATTGATACATTCATAACTGTGGTCATTCATAACTGAAGCCTAGTAAACTGTGTTTACTAGGCTTCATATTGTGAATGAACAGAAAGCCTCCCAGTGCAGAGCATTTCCCATTTGTTTACTGTCCCAGTGCAGCAGATGCTGCAGAGAAAGGGGGTGGGGAATCTCTGTCACAAAAGTCCATTTAGACCCCTAATATTTCACCAAAGCCCCCAGTGGGGCTCCTAAAAGAATTGTAAGAAAATATAAAAAAAAAAAATATATATATATAAAATAAAGATAGAGATATATATATATATATATATATATATATATATATATATATAGATATATATATATATATATATATATATATATATATATATATATATACACACACACACACACACACACACACACACACACACACATATATATATATATATATATATATATATATACATATACACACACACACACACACACACGTGTGTTTGAGCTTTGGGGTGCACACCCTAATGCCATAGTCTGCGTACTACAATGAATGAGTAGTCATGGTCTATACTACACTATAGGCATTTATCCGAGGTCACAGATCTTTCAAAAGTCTATTAGAATGAAGCCAATAAACTATTTATGGCTACGCTCACATCTCTGCACTCCATACATCACAAATCATCCCTATGAAAGATGCCTGTGGTTGCGACATGGTGGTTCAGCCTTTTTAGGGTTAAAACAATTAAAACAAGCAGCAAGGAGGCAACATATCGCCGATCATTTTTCAGAGGCGCGGCAAGGACTGCCGTATATCTGAATGAGCCCTAACAAGGTAGCATATGCACTTTGAGGATCATTTGTAATCCCCCCCCCCCCCCCCAATGCATGTCAACAGTAAACAATGTACTGGATTCAACACACCACAACCAGGGCAGGACTTAGGGTGGTGGGGGCCCCTATGCTTGAGTCACTTTCAGGCCCTACCTTTTATACATTACTTTAAATAGAACAAAATTATACATACACAAGCTATGTATTAGAGCTACACAATTCTGGATAAACTGAGAATAAAAATAGATCACGATTCTGAAGTAAACCCCGGCCGATTTTTGCAGTTTTTCAATTATTAAGTTATAACAGCTCATCACAATGCAATACATACTGTGAGGATAGGACCTTGTGCTGGGTGAGAAATGGCTGTTTTACGCCAGATTCTGTAGAGAAACACACGTTAATGGGTCAGCTGTGGTTTGGGCTTTTTAAGGCTGATCTAAACAGCATTCAAGGCCCCACCCCACAGACAGGAGGTCTGTGCTAAGGAGTCAGGTGACTCCCAAAAGCTCTGTGAGCGAAGACAGAGTGGATGCATCTCTGCAGGAGGCAGAGGTTATTACTGTTTGAGCAGCAAGAGATAAGCTAGGTGTGTGCTTAGCTGCAGCAGGACGTAAGCTAGATGTGTGCTTATGTCTAAGAAGATGGTAGTTCTGAGGAGCAGAACTTGGGGCCTAAGCTAAAGGCCTGAAACAGCCGGATGGCAAATGTGAAAGCCGGGAGGCTGAATTGTTGATGTATTTCCAAGATACAGGAATGATGAAAACCCCCTGCGAGGGCTACTTTTGTTTTCTTTGAACTTTACTTTTAAATAAAAGTGGGCTACCAGCCCTTAAAAACTCAGTATTGGATTGGCGTCTCACTGAAAAAGGCATCTACCCTTGGAGTCTGATCCCCAATCTTACAATACACACACACACACATACAGTACAGACCAAAAGTTTGGACACACCTTCTCATTCAAAGAGTTTTCTTTATTTTCATGACTATGAAAATTGTAGATTCACACTGAAGGCATCACAACTATGAATTAACACATGTGGAATTATACATAACAAAAAAGTGTGAAACAACTGAAAATATATTTCATATTCTAGGTTCTTCAAAGTAGCCACCTTTTGCAGCAGACACATCTCTAGAACTGTTAAGAGGAGACTGTGTGAATCAGGCCTTCATGGTAGAATATCTGCTAGGAAACCACTGCTAAAGAAAGGCAACAAGCAGAAGAGACTTGTTTGGGCTAAAGAACACAAGGAATGGACATTAGACCAGTGGAAATCTGTGCTTTGGTCTGATGAGTCCAAACTTGAGATCTTTGGTTCCAACCCCCGTGTCTTTGTGCGACGCAGAAAAGGTGAACGGATGGACTCTACATGCCTGGTTCCCACCGTGAAGCATGGAGGAGGAGGTGTGATGGTGTGGGGGTGCTTTGCTGGTGACACTGTTGGGGATTTAACCAAAATTGAAGGCATACTGAACCAGCATGGCTACCACAGCATCTTGCAGCGGCATGCTATTCCATCCGGTTTGCGTTTAGTTGGACCATAATTTATTTTTCAACAGGACAATGACCCCAAACACACCTCCAGGCTGTGTAAGGGCTATTTGACTAAGAAGGAGAGTGATGGGGTGCTGCGCCAGATGACTACCTCTTGAAGCTTATCATGAGAATGCCAAGAGTGTGCCAAGCAGTAATCAAAGCAAAAGGTGGCTACTTTGAAGAACCTAGAATATGAAATATATTTTCAGTTGTTTCACACTTTTTTGTTATGAGAAGGTGTGTCCAAACTTTTGGACTGTATATATATATATATATATATATATATATATATATATATATATATATATATATATATATATATATATATATATATATATATATATATATATATATCCCCCTCCCCAAAAAAAACGAGACCTTTTTAGGATGGTTTTGTTCTCTGTATTTCCGGGTATCTCAAGAGCCATTCGTACTGCTGTTATGCGATTCAAATCATGACGTTGCTTTCGCCCTTAGGCCTTGTACACACGATCGGTTAACCTGAGGACAACGGTCTGATGGACCGTTTTCATCAGTCAAAACCGATCGTGTGTGGGCCCCATAGATTATTTAACCATCGCTTATCGCTTAAAAAAAGCCAACTTGCTTTAAATTTTACCGATGGATTCCAAACCGATAGGTCAAAACCGATCGTTAGTAGGCACAACCATCGGTTAAAAATTCATGCATGCTCAGAATCAAGTCGACACATGCTTGGAAGCATTGAACTTCGTTTTGTCAGCACGTCGTGTGTTTTACGTCACCGCGTTCTGACACGATCGTTTTTTTTTTTTTTTTACAGTAAAAGCACGATCGTTTTTTTAACCGATGGTGTGTAGGCGCGACAGACCATCAGTCAGCTTCATCGGTTAACCGATGACAACGGTCCTTCAGACCGTTCTCATCGGATGGACTGATCGTGTGTACGAGGCTTTACTGTGTCCCTGTCGGTAATCTCACGCATGCGCCGTAACCATTCGTTGCTGTGTCTGCGGTTTTCTTTCACTCCCCTTTTGCGACGTCTTCCTTAGTCACACGGGGGAGTATAAGGAAGAGTGGAAGGAGCTAAACACTGCAAGACTTCTCCCCTGTGCCAAACAGAGGGGAAGTTCTCACAGACTGCATTCCGGCAAGCCGGTTTAGAGGGGCTAATGTGCGCAAGCGCGGTGACGTCATGCAAATGATCAGCTGCCTGTGTTATGGGCTATTTTTTAAGACAATGTTGTGTCCGAGGGTTTACATTACAACCACTTTAAATGACTGGCATATTATTGAAAAAACTAAAACGTAAGGGGCCCCCTATGGGACAGGGCCCATGGGCTTGAGCCCAGTCAAGCCCAATGGTAAGTCTGCCCCTGACCACAACACATAGATGCGATGTGGTGTACCGCGTTAGCCAAAAACGGGTCAGGTAAGCTTTCTACAGTGTTCTATAGCAACAGGAAATTTAGACCTTATTTACACCAGCTTACTTCAGAATACGCCTGTGCCAGGGCCATGTTCTGTGCAGGAAGTCCCACATGTCAAATGGGATGAAGCGGCTGCACCGACAAAGCCACTGTTCCCAATCTGACAGCCGTGTGTGTGTCGACGAACGCACATTGTCTGCAATTGGGTACACACACCTGCACCCAAGGGGTTGGCAATAGACATGAATAGGACTGCCTGCACAGGGATGAACAGAAGAACAGTGTATCCCCCCGTGAACAAACACAGCCCTTGCACGGGCGTACACAGAAGAATGCCCTTGTGAACAAGGCCTAAAAAGCAGAGACAACAGCAGTTGTGGACAGATGTGCGTGCACCCATAGGCGTGAATTGGTGCGCATCTTTGTGGACCGGTTAGGATAGAAAAGCAGATGCTACTATTGCTGCAGACTTATTTTCCACAAAATAATTTTAGAACCATTTGCCACAATATCGATCTTATCTTCCCAAAACCAAAACAACACGGTCCTGGAACAGCATGCAGTTTCCATATTTCTTTCCTAGCAGGTTCTCTTTAAAGAGTTTGCTAGCTCACAGACTGGTTATCTTCTGATTTTAACATTCATATGTCCAGCACTTGCATACATAACAGGAACATAAACAGGTCTGTACAGTTATTGGAGACTGGATTAAATATAAAAACACGTCTATTTAACAAAGAAGGATGAAATCTATATTTTGATCGATTCTTAACAGGAAATACAAATTTTTACAGTTTTGCCCTTTCATAAAATGTAGTTTGGGGCCTTTTCTCTGCGAGCTGTCACCATATTTTGACAGATTCAAAAATATACCAACAAAATGTCAATACAATTGTTGCTAACCAATAAAGACTTTTAACTAGATTCAGGTAGAGTTAGGTCGGCGTATCAGTAGATACGCCGACCTAACTCAGAATTTGCGCCGACCTATGTTTAAGTGTATTCTCAAACAGAGATACGCTTAAACATATCTAAGATACGACGGCTTGCGCCGTCCTATCTTAGGTTGCAATATTGAGGCTGGCGGCTAGGTGGCGCTTCCATTGCGGTCGGCGTAGAATATGTAAATCAGTAGATACGCCTATTCACGAACGTACGCCCGGCCGCCGCAGTACATTTACGCCATTTACGTAACGCATTACAGGCCTAAAGTTATTCCGTCAATTAGATGGAATAGTAATGTTAAGTATGGCAGCCGTTCCCGCGCCGAAATTCTAAATTTTTACTTCGTTTGCGCAAGTCATCCGTGAATAGGGATTTACGTTGTTTACGTCCACGTCAAAAGCAATAGGCCCGTGCGGCGGACGTAGCCACAATGCACACTGGGAAATGTAGGCGCACGGCGCATGCGCAGTTGAAAAAAAATGTCAATCACGTCGGGTCAAGCCTCATTATCATAAAACACGCCCCCTTAGACAAATTTGAATTAGGCGCCCTTATGCCCGCCCGCTTTAAGGCTACGCCGCCGTAACTTAGCAGGCAAGTACATTGTGAATCATGTACTTGCCTCGCTAACTTACGGCGGCGGCCTTAAGCTACGCCGCCTTAAAGTTGCGGCCATCTATGTGAATCTAGCTATTTCTGTTCAATATTACTTTCTCCTGTAAATGTCAGATGGCCTCCACTTTTTTTACTAGGTAGGGAAAATAAAGAAAATACTAACGAGGCAAATTTTTCAAGACAATGGGGGTTATTTGCTTAAGGCAAATCCACTTTGCACTACAAGTACAAACTACAAGCGCAAAGTGCACTTGGAAGTGCAGTCGCTGTAGATCCGAGGGGGCCATGCAAGGAAAATAAAAAACAGAACTTTAGCCTGCACATGATTGGATGATAAGATCAACAGAGCTTCCCCTCGTTTCAGATCTACCACTCAGATCTACAGCAACTGCACTTCCAAGTTCACTTTCAGTGCAATTTCAAGTGAAGGCACTACTACTACTACTTGTAGTTCGCAATTGTAGTGTAAAGTGTATTTGCCTTTAGTAAATAACCCCCAATGTGTGGCCACGACATATAGAGTAGCGTTTCTCAACCTTTTTTTGTTGGCACCCTTTAAAAAGTATGCAAAATCCCAAGGTACTCCAATATAAAATGTAACAAAACATAAATGTTACTTATCGAAGGGAAACTTGAACCTGGGACAATGCACACAACTGTCTTGCTTTTTTGTTCCCATGTTCCCTGCACTGCATAGATTAATTGCTAGTTTTTGTATAGAGGTTTGGAGAGGGGAGATATACCCACCCAATCCTCCGATCCTCCCAACACAAGACGGGTCTAGTGCAGTGGGCTGTTCCTGACATCACTGTGCCCATAGACCTGCTCTGGACATGAGGACATCAGAAACAGTCCACCACTGGACTATGGAGAAGTGCCGTTTACCGCTGGAACGCAGGATCGGGTGAGTATAAGGTGTTCTGATCATCCCTAGACAAAACATGCAGTAAGGGCACTTTCACACTTCCAGCGCCCGGACGTCGGCGGTAAAGCGCTGCTATTTTTAGCGCTAAAGCGCCTGAAAAACACCTCCAGTGTGAAAGGGGTCCTGACCCATGCACTGCAGGCACAGCCCCGCTACATGAGAACAGAAAAAGATTGCCCCGTAATTTGCTTTAACTTCACATCAAAAGCCCCCATCATATCAAACCCCCCCCCCCATCATGTTAGTGGCTTTCCTACCACATCAGAGTCCCTCCTAAAAGTGAGATCCCCCCCATATCAGATTCTCCCCTCCTCCGAGTTTTCGTATAGCAAAGTCCCCCAAATCTGCAGAGCCCATCACAGTTCCCATCTTTTGCCTCCAGCAGTGCAGCAGAGGATAGGAGGTGCAGCAGGTCTGGAGGCGTCAGACTTCCATTCACTTCTGAATGCTGGGGGTGGCCCTGCATGCCACCTGCCCTGGATCAGCATTATGAGTTGCCATGATGTGGGTTGACCAGCCAGCAACACTAAACATTGTCATAGAGACGCAACAAGATCAAATGGCAATTTCACAGTGTCCAAAATAAGATACACAATGAACACATGAGGATTTTTATATTTTTTGAAGATGTCAATAGAATGTTGAAGACGGGGGAAACAATAACTCAGAACTTCTGTGTTAACTATTATTCCCTACTTAAGTAAAACCAGGGTTGTTTGGGATATGGAAATCCGGATATCATACAATTAGCAAACCAAAAGAATACAAAATAAAATCTTTGCGAGGAACCACCCCTCTGATCTGTAGCTGAAAGAAATGAGTCACTCGCTATGTTACTAAGAGGAAGTGAATTTTCTAGCAATAAGGCTTCATTTCCACTGGCGTTTTTACAGCCACTGTTGTTAGGCTTTTTTACAGCTTAAAAACGCCTGTCCATGTTTATTTTGTAAAAAAAAAAAAAAAAAAAAAAAAAAAATTTTTTTTTTGTGAGCTGCAGCTTTAAAAATGCCGCGGTCGCGTTTTTGCGCGTTTAACGTCTGGCGTTTTTACAGCTCTACTCTGGAGCTTCAGAACGCCCTGGTCCCGCGTTTTTTTTACAGCTCAAAAACGTCTATGCCACTTGCAGCTCAAAAACGCCTAGGTGGGAATGAAGCCATAGAATAACATAGACAGGCGTTTTTAAGCTGTAAAAAACGCTCAGAAACGTGGCTGTAAAAACGCCAGTGGAAATGAGGCCTAACAGTTCCTTCATGCACTCTATCACAAGGCGCATACAATGAAGGTCTGACTATTAACACACCCAAATTTGTTACAGATACAGTAAACATTCAAAAGACAGATCCCTACTGATATTAAAGTGATTATAAACCAGCAATCCCCCCGCCCCCAAAATAAAGGGACTCTGTAAAATCTGCATAAAAACAAACTCGTACTTCTATTTTTTTTTTTTTGTAAAAAAAAAAAAAAAAACTCTTACTTTATGCACTATAGAAAATATATCAAAATGTTAAAATTCTGAAAATGTATAATGTTATGAAGAAAAAAAAAAAATGAAAAAGAAAATTTTGGAATTGATGGAAGCAGTGCAGTGCTTTTCTCAAAGGGTCAGATGTCATATTGAGCAGTGTTTTTTTGGGCCATGGCTTTATCATAAAGCAGTGGCCACCATGCGGCCTCTTATAATCATATCCACTCCTTAGAGAAAAAACATCCACCCCTTAGAGAAAAATATTCGCCCCTTCCTGTACACAGTGAGAGGAGGGGGCGTGCATAACCAGCCCCTAGCATCGTGAGCGAGCGCAGTGTTCATTGCTTATTGCTCAGTTTACAGCCGACGAACAGCTTTTCGGCCTCGGAGATCTCCGTAGCCTCCGACTGCACAAGCCCGGCGCCTGCACAGTCGAGGCCGGACCCAATCCAATAGAGGAACCATATCGTTAGGAACACCGGCATCCGATCCAGTCCACTAAAAACCAGACGTTCCTCATGTTTCTGGCAGATCGGATCGAATGACAGTCAGATGGAAACGGACAAACAGAGAGCAGCGAGCTGCGTCGGCCACCTACTCAGCGGAGAAATCCCCTGAGCAGGCAAATCCACTTGACGGAGTCCATCCCGTCTGAATGGGGCCTCAGAGTTTCTCAGAAGTAAAACTAGGCAGAGGCTGACCAGTCTGAAAAGCTGTTTCTAAATATTGTCAAACTATTTAGAATAATGTTGCTCAACGTAAAATTTCAAAAGAATTTAAACATATCATCTACAGTACATACCATCATCAAAAGATTCTGAGAATCTGGCGAAATCTCTGTGCAAGGAACAAGGCCAAAACGCAGTATTGGACGCCGTGATCTTCAGGCCCTCAGACGGCACTGCATGCATGACATGCAAGACATCACTGCATGGGCTCAGGAATACTGAATACACAGTTCGCCTTGCCATCCAAAAATGCAAGGTAAAAACAGTGTAAACTGTGTAAAACTGTTCTGTGGTCAGACGAATAGAAATTTGACATTTTTGGCAACCATGGGTCCAGTGTGTTCTGGGCTAAAGAGGAGAGGGACCTTCCAGCTTGTCACCAGCGCTCAGTTCTAAAGCCTACATCTCTTTGGGTATGGGGTGCATTAGTGTGTATTAGAGCTGCACGATTAATCGCAGAGAGAATCACAATCTCGATTCTCCCCGCCCGCGATCTCCCCGCGATTCTTCTGTTTCACGGCCGGTTCCACGTAACCAGCGTGGAACGCAAATGGCGCCGATATCGGAACCAACGTCAGCAGCCTGCGCCACTGGATGGATGCCTGGGCTTCTCTTGCAGATCTGTACAACTGTAGTGTGTATCCATGCGCCACCCAGTGGTTGCTGGCGGTACTGCTTCTGATGTATAAAAAAAAAAATAAAAAAAAAAAAAGAGAGACCAGTGATATGTCTATAATGTTAACCACTTGACCACCAGGCACGTAAACCCCCTTAATAACCAGACCAATTTTCAGCTTTCGGTGCTCTCACAATTTGAATGACAATTACTCAGTCATACAACACTGTACCCAAATGAAATTTTCGTCCTTTTTTTCACACAAATAGAGCTTTCTTTTGGTGGTATTTAATCACCGTTGGGTTTTTTATTTTTTGCGCTATAAAAGAAAAAAAGACTGAAAATTCTGTAAAAAAAAATAATTTTTCTTTGTTTCTGTTATAAAATTTGGCAAATTTAGTATTTTTTCTTCATTCTTTTGCATAAATGTGAAAGATGAAGTTATGCCGAGTAAATAGATACCCAACATGTCACCCTTCAAAATTGCACACGCTCGTGGAATGGCGCCAAACTTCGCTACTTAAAAATCCCCATAGACGACGTTGCAGGGTATTGCGGAGTATTGTGGGGTATTGCGGAGTATTGTGGGGTATTGCGGAGTATTGCGGGGTATTGCGGAGTATTGCGGGGTATTGCAGAGTATTGCGGGGTATTGCAGAGTATTGCGGGGTATTGCAGAGTATTGCGGGGTATTGCGGGGTATTGCAGAGTATTGCGGGGTATTGCGGAGTATTGCGGGGTATTGCGGAGTATTGCGGGGCATTGCGGAGCATTGCGGAGTATTGCGGGCATTGCAGAGTATTTTGGGGTATTGCAGAGTATTTTGGGGTATTGCACAGTGTGGGGGCATTGCAGAGTATTTTGGGGTATTGCAGAGTGTGGGGGCATTGCAGAGTGTGGGGGCATTGCAGAGTGTGGGGGCATTGCAGAGTGTGGGGGCATTGCAGAGTGTGGGGGCATTGCAGAGTGTGGGGGCATTGCAGAGTGTGGGGGCATTGCAGAGTGTGGGGGCATTGCAGAGTATGGCTGGTACTGCAGAGTATTGCACAGGGAGGGATGGCTGGATCTGTGACTGCATGTGTCACAGATCCAGCCCGAAGCAGCAGCAGCAGCTGCTGCTGCTTCCGCTCTCTCCCCTCTCACACTGTACCGTTCGGTACAGAGAGGAGAGGGAGGAACCGGCGTCATCACATGACGCCGGTTTGTTTACTAGTGATCGCTCCGTCATTGGACGGAGCGATCACGTGGTAAATCGCCGCTATCAGCGGCGATTTACCGTGATCCGTGATCAGCCGGGTCCGGAGGACCCGGCGGTCACGGAGACTCCCGTGTGCGCGCCCCATAGGGCGCGCGGGAGCGCGACTCTGGGAGGACGTACATTGACGCCCTCCCAGAGTTAGCCCTGGTTCACACTGGGTACGATTTGGAACGATTTGAGATGCGATTTGACATGTCAAATCGCATCTCAAATCGGCAGCAATTGTCGGCAATGGCACTGTCCTAATCAGTGCGACAACGCATCTGCGATTTAAAAAAGTAGTTCCTGTACTACTTTTTGCGATTTCGGGGCGCGATTTACATTAAATTGCGGCCGAAATCGCGGCAAAATCGCGGCCGCGAAATCGCGGTAAAATCGCGCATTTTACCGCGATTTTGAATTCGCAGCAGTGTGAACCTAGGCTGAAGCAACCGCCTTGTAGACGTATTTCGTCTATAGGGCGGTTGCTAACTGGTTAAATACCATATAACTCATATGAAAAAAAGCAGAATCAAAGTTTGATTCTGCTTTTTTCATAGGAGTTATATGGTCTTTGACATTATAGACATATCACTGGTCTGTTTTTTATATATTCATATTTTCAGATAAATCACAGGTTTATTTTTTTATTTATTTTGGGGGGGTTGGTTCTGGCATTCAGTTTATGAGAATCGTGATCTCTAGTCTAAGCAAAAGAATCGTGATTCCCATTTTGACCAGAACCGTGCAGCTCTAGTGTGTATGGAATGGGCAGTTTACAAATCTGGAAAGTCACCAACAATGCTGAAAGATATATCCAGGTTTTATAGCAGCATATGCTCTGATCCCATCCAGACATCTTTTTCAGGGGAGGTCTTGAATATCCTGCTAAACCGCATAGCTTCATGGTAGAAAAGTCCAGGTACTTAAACAGCCTGCCTGCAGTCCAGACCTTTCACTAACTGAAAATATTTGTCACATCTTGAAACCAAAAATATGATAAACAGGACCCAGAACTGTTGAGCAGTTAGAATCCGAGGTATGTGCTAATGACCGCTCTCTCTGGTACAACACAATGAACTAGGATTTTAAATAATGTTAGTATTAGTTAGAAGTTGACAATACGAAGAGGAATAGTAGTTCGGGGTCAGGCCGGCCAACTCTCCAGACGGTAAATAAAGTGGAATATGTTGTTCAAATTATAAGGCGGGTCAACCGGGTGGGCACGAGGGCAACAATAGGCCTCCAGCTAACCTTCCCTCGCACATCACCCACAGCCAGAGTCCTGCTGTCTGTTTCAATGGACGCAGCAGCAGGACACGTGAGCATGCCTGCACAAGTGCCCCCATTGAAAGCGCCTCTCCCTGGGGGCACCCTATGAAGCGGAGGAGCCAGGAGCGCTGCTGGGGCACCCCAGAAGAGAAGAATCAGGGCTGCTCTGTGCAAAACTCTTGCACAGAACAGGCAAGTATAACATACCTAAAAACAAACCTTTACAATCACTTAGAGATTCGCTTTCTCTATGCATCCATTATATTTTTAAGTGAAAGTAAATCCCAAATTTTGGGTTGTCGTCAGAAAAGAGGGGAAAACGTCCAATGGGGACAGTAGTTCTGTGACCTGGGGGTCCACAAGGAATTTTCTTAATTTGCAGGGACTTTATATCCACTTCCTGTTTTGCTACAGGACAGAAAGTGATGGGAAATCTCCACAATAGGACACAGATGGCAAAAAAAAAAAAAAATCTGACAGGGGTTAAAAATGAGAGAAAAAAAAAAAAGTTTTGCCTATAGTTCTACTTTACCAATTCCCACCCGGCCTATAGCAGAATGACGGCTGGGCAGTGGTTCCACTATCCTGACTGGGCATCATATGATGGTACCATGATGGACGGTATCATGTGGAGTCCCCCAAGGATCCCCCCCGTCACCGGTGCTTTTCAACATCTATCTTCGCCCTCTCTTTGATATTATCAGTAGCCAAGAACTACTCTATCACTCATATGCAGACGACACGCAACTGTATTTTCACATCTGCAACAAAAAGGATCATCATCTCAGTTTAGAGAAATGTCTCTCTTTGATAGAAAACTGGATGACCAAGAGTTATCTTAAACTCAACAGTTCCAAAACAGAACTTCTCATGTTTCACTCCAGTCGTAAGAGTCAACAACCTGGTCACCTCCGCCCATTCTGGGCCAAATCATCACCCCTAGCTCCAAAGTCAAAAGTCTCGGGGTCATCTTCGACACCTACATGACAATGGATGCACAAATTGGGTCAGTAGTCAGCGGATCTCACCATCTGTTGTGCCTACTACGCAGACTTATTCCATTTATCCCCAAAGAAGACGTAGCAGTCGTGGTAGGAACAATTGTGAACTCCAGACTGGACTATGCAAATGCCCTTTACCTCGGACTCCCAAAGTACCAAATCTCTCGTCTGCAAGTCGTTCAGAATACGGCCGCCAGACTTGTGACTGGGAAAATAACATGGGAATCAATCTCACCTTCGTTGAGAACCCTTCACTGGTTGCCAGTAAAGGACAGAATTGCTTTTAAAGTGCTCTGCCTGACCCATAAGTGCATCCATGGGAAGGCTCCGCAGTATCTTTGCGACAAGATAAAACCCCACAATACCAATCGCGTTCTGCGATCCACCGACCAAAATCTGGTCAGGGTACCCAAAGCCAGATACAAGTCCAAAGGAGAAAGAAGGTTTGCTTTCCAAGGTCCTAGACTATGGAACGCTTTACCAACCAGCATTCGGTTGGAGGAAAACCACCTGACCTTCAGAAGACAGATTAAAACTCTGCTCTTTTGATGTCAAGAGACAGGAACAACAAGCGCCCAGAGGCGATTTAGTTTGCATGTGCCGCGCTATATACGTTTTTCATTCGTTCATTCATACCATGCGATCAGCCGTGTCCAATCATGGCTGATCACGATGTAAACAGGAAGATCCGTTGATCGGATTTTCCTCACTCGCGTATGACAGATGCAAGTAGGAGAGTCATTCAACGGCTCTCCTGACAAGGGGGGGGGTCTGTGCTGATTGTTTATTAGCACAGCGGATGCCCACCCAGGACCACCAGGGATGCCACCAGACCACCAGGGATGCTCACAAAGATACCCAAAAATGCTGCCAATTAGTGCCCAGGCAAATGGCAATAAGTGCCCATCAGCAATGCCTGCCAGTGCCGCCTATCAGAGGCCATTGTCAGTGCCACCTTAGTGCCGCCTTATCAGTGCCCATCAGTGAAGGAGAAAAAAAAAACGTACTTATTTACAACATTTTAAAGAAAAACTTTTTTTCCCCCCCCCAAAATGTTCTGTCTTTTTTTATATTTTTAGCAAAAATTTAAAACCACAGAGGTGATCAAATACCACCAAAACACAGCTCTATTTGTGGGAACAAAATGATAAAAAATTCTGTTTGGGTACAGTGTAGCATGACCGCCCAATTGTCATTTAAACAGCTACAGCGCTAAAGGCTGTAAATTGGCTTGGGCAGGAAGAAGGGAAAGTGCCTGGTATTGAAGTGGTTAAAGATCTGTACAAATAAAAATCTTTTCAGAAAAGGAAAGCTAACCCCCAACTGAAAGATGGCATTTAGAGTTCAACTAAAAGCACAGAGGCAAAGACAAACCTTATCTTTGAAAAAAAGTGCAACCAAGGAATTTCGGTTATGCGATTGCACAAGAGTCTCAAATAGCATTCCCTATAAGTCTTTGCTGCTTAGTGTGAATTATTGTCATGCTGCAGTAGGAAATACCAACCGTGTCCATTAAAACTACAAATCAACACTCCCTTATTTCAAGTTTGCTCCTAGGATTTTCCTGACAGGAATACTTGTATCAGGACAAAAAAAGAAACATTTGGCCACAGCGTAGGCTTCTTGCCCCACGGATTAAAAAAAAAAAACACAACACACACACACAGCAGTTGCAGCCAGGCATGTATCAGTTTTCTTACAGATCTGGACACGGGTGCATTGTGGTCTGTGGGACATGGTATATAGCTGCAATCAGAGATGCCAAAAAAAAAAAAAAGTTGCAACACAGGCAGCACAGTTACACTCCTGTACATGTGTAGCGACGGAGTCCGCCAGCTCCCACCGGCTCAGCGGGATATCTGTCCACTGAGCCGGCGGATGACAAGTCCCTCTCTGCTCACTGAGCGGGGGGGAGGGGCTTGTGCAGTGCCACTGATTCTTATGGCGAGATCTGATGAAAACGGACAGCATGTCCGTTTTCATCAGATCTCACTCGATCAGATGATATGGACGGTTTGCATTAAAATGATAGATAGATAGAGGGAGAATGTGCTGCCTCCTCTTTGCCAGAATACAGGCTGCATTTTTTGAATCACAGAGCCGACTTCCTGAAAATTAAATCAGGACTAGAGGTCGACCGATATGGGTTTTTCTCTGGCCGATGCCAATATTTGGAAATCGGGTCGGCCGATGGCCGATATGTGTTGCCGATTTTTGAGGCTGATATTTTAGGCCGATTTTTTTTTTTTCCTCATCTCAAAAAACCTAGGATGGCAGTTACTGGCCCGCGCTGCATTCTGGGGTTTGTAGGCAGAGACAGGGCGCACAGCACGTCAGGGGAAGTTTTTTTTACAGTGGAGGATGTCGGCAGTGGCGGCCGCCGATTGGCTGTTACAGGCCCGCTGGTTGGCTGCCGCGCTGGGTGTACCAAGATGGCCGCGGCTCCGGAGCTAGGCCGAAGCCGCGGTCTTTCCTGATGCTGTGACCGCGGCGGCAATCCGCGGATTGCCGCTGCGGTCACAGCATCAGTAAAGGCCGCGGCTTCGGCCTAGCTCCGGAGCCGTGGCACCGCTAGCGGCCATGTTAAATATCGGCCTAATTTGGAAAAAAAAATAAAAAAAAAAAATCGCCCAATGCCGATTTCTCTAAAAACGGCCAAATATCGGCCTGCCGATATATCGGCCTGCCGATATATGATATATCGGTCGACCTCTAAATCAGACATCTCTCAAAGTGGTTTTAAACCCACTTTGACAACTTGCACCTACAGGTAAGCCTAGATTTAGGCCAGGTTCACACCTATGCGAATTGAGTGCGGCTTAAGCCACATCCAATTCGCAGAACATTTCTAAATACATTAATTTCAATGAGGCTGGTTCACATATGTGCGATGCATTCGCACTGTGCATTGTCGAAAAAACGTGTGCGTTTTCTAGGCATTGCAGTGCGGCTCAGGTGCGAATTCAGGCCCATTATCTTCTATGGCCGGAGCACGCACCTGAGTCGCAGATGTGTTCATTTCTCTTCAGGATTTCTCTCATTCAGCTCAATACACTTCCCCCCTCCCCCTCCCCTCTCCCAGGTCTCCAAATTCGCAGCTAAAACTGAGATGATATGCTGAACAGCTCTCTTATCTTTTTGCAGAGATAACAAAGCTGGAATTCGCACCGCACAAGTGTGAATCCGGCCTAAGGCTTAACCATGTAGGGTAAGGAGATATTTCTTGAACCTACAGGTAAGGAGATATTTGCAGAAATCACTGCACCGATGTCTACGGCGCAAGGTGGACTGAGCGTCCCGGCTTTAAGAATGGGATCATGCCAGGATTATGCTGGTCCCGCGCGCATGCGCAGGAGTGATATCATTGCCGCTCCGGCCAGTCACATCGCCGAGGCGGCGATACCCTGCAGAAGCTCCGAGGGGACATGACGGCGGAGGGGAACGAGGAGCACTTTGGGGGCTTCGATTTCAGGTAAGTGCCACATAATGAGCTAGTATGCTATGCATACTAGCTCATTATAAATCCTGTATAATAATTATGTCTCTCTTGCAGGGTTTTCTTTTTTTTTTTCATTGTTTTTCGGGGGGGGGGGGGGGAATTCCTCTTTAAAAAAAAATACAAATGTAATAACTGTGTTTTGTGTGGGGGGTGTACTAATGGGGGATTATTTGTAAATCCCAGAGTTCTGCTTTAAAAGAGAAGTGTGGGAAATAAAATAAAAAAAAAATGTGCATACTCCACTATATGGCTGAAGCATGAATCTGTTGCTGCAGCTGTCCCCTGCCAGCTTTATGCCCAAGAACTGAGCGACCAGTGCTGCATCTTTACACAGCAAAGTATGCATAAAACACATCAACATGACTCCATGGGGAAACAAAAAAAGTATTAAACAATTTTGGCTCGTGATAGTCGCCCATGCCACTTCCTGGCTAGTATATTGATGTATGCCAAACTGTGCTAGAATTTGCGGAGGGCTGGACGCAGAGGCTTTCATTAACATGACTCAAGCACCTCGAGCTGTACGGCCAGTGCAGCACAAACACTATAAAGACAATAAAATAAAATAAAAAAGGGGCAACGCCTGGCAAGCCTTTTCTACCACTGTCAACAGATGTGCAGAATCACTTTGCCTGGCTGGCTAATTATTATACATGAAAGTGGAACTGAAATTATCGAACTAAACTCTGCAAGACCTCTCTTCCCCTCTGTGAAGGATGAGCTAAAGTGCAAAACTCACGAATACAAAGGAATCAATTTAATGCTACTGAAGTCCGATCAATGAATGATCAGTTCTGATTTGTTGATATGGGTTCAGTCTCAAAGCAACAACTATGTCAGTTCTCTAAACCTGAGACATTCTGTGATAACCTGCCTGTATGATGAAGAAGATTTTATATATTATAATATATATTTATTTATTTTCGTCTAATGCAGGCATCTTTACAAAAAAAAAAAAAAAAAAAAAACTGCCAACTCTGCCATCACATGAGCAAGAAGAATACATAGAGCTCCATTACATATAGTTACATAGTTGGTAAGGATGAAAAACAACACCAGTCCATCCAGTTCAACCTGTGTGGGTGTGTGTATTTATATTCTGTCTCTACCACTTCCAATATCCCTGTATATGGTGTTCAATAAGGCCGCTTTTACAAAGAGCTGGGCGATTTTGGCCCCCCAAAATATCTGCGATTAAGAAAAAAAAAAAAAAAAAAAAAAAAAACTCGATTCACATCGTTTTTTTTCCTGATGGACACCGCGCTGGTCCTAAGCTTTTAGGCGAGGCTGCAGCTTTGGCCTAGTCTGCCACAATCCTGGCAAAGGGCTGCAGACTAGACCAAAGCCGCAGCCTCACCTAAAACATCCTGCCCGCAGCGATCCTGGAGAAATGGTCTTTTCCCAGGATCGCGGCGAGCCACGGGCAGGATGTTTTAGGCGAGGCCGCAGCTTCGGCCTAGTCTGCGGAGCGCCGGGGACTATGGGGGGGGGGGGAATAGGATTTTTTGTACTTACCGTAGAATCCTTTTCTCTGTCGCCCATGGACAGACACAGCTCCTTAAATCTTGACAAGTGGGTTATGTTCCTGTTCACACCTCTACCAGGAACATAACCCACTTGTCAAGATTTAAGGAGCTGCGTCCGTCCATGGACGAGAAGAGAACAGTCGATTTGCCCTCGCAACTCGATTCGAGATTCAAAACTATTTTTTCCCCAGCCCTACTTTTACATGTCAGCGCTAAAGCGCCGCTCGTTTTAGCACTGTATACAGCGCTCCCAAACTACCCCAAAGATGCCCCTTGCAGGACTTTTCCTAACATCCTGCAAGCGCACCGACCAGATGTGAAAAGTCACACTGAAATTAATGGGAGGTGGTTTTCCGGCGTTATTTAGAGGCCATTTCTAGCGCTAAAATGCCTGAAAACCACCTCGGTGTCAAAGTAGCCCAAGATGCCCATAAGAGTTTTTAAAAATTTACAATTCCCAACTATTATACAAACTGACTGAAGTCTCGATCATGTTGTAATGTAGGGTTGGTATGTAAAACTTACATTGGCCATAGAACATCAAAATAAAATTAATCTAATAAAAAAAGGATCATGTAGCCAGTCTCAAAAGATTCCTTTTAAGGCTTCATGTACTGCTTTGACCGCCAACCCCAGCAAAAATCGTTCTGCGATTTTGCACATTTTGGGGCCGGCCGTCAAAACGTTCCTATCCTAAATGCGATTCTTCAGCATTCAGGAGAGGGAGGGAGGCAGCTCCTAAACTATCCTAAAAGCCTATGGCCCGGATTCACATACTTCGGCGCATATTTATGCCAGCGTAGCGTATCGAATATACGCTACGCCGACGCAGCGCAGAGAGGCAAGCACAGTATTCACAAAGCACTTGCTCCCACTCGCCAGCGTAGGTGGAAGTGGGCGTGAGCCATGCTAATGAGGCGTGACCCCATGCAAATGATGGGCCGAGCGACATACAAGTACTTAAAACGAACGGCACATGCGCCGTCCCGTGGCCGCATCCCAGTGAGCATGCTCAGAATCACGTCAAAACAACTGCCTAAGATACGTCAAATCACTGCCTACGACGTGAACGTAACCTACGCCTAGCCATATTCACGTACTACGTAAACGACGTAAAATACGACGGCTGTGTTCCCTGGTCCATACCTTTGCATGAGTTGTGCCTCCTATATGGGGAATAACTTTACGCCGGACGCAAGTCTTACGCAAACCGCGTACATTATGCGCCGGGCGCAACTATGTTCGTGAATCGCTGTATTTCACTCATTTGCATATTTTATTTGAAAATCAATGGGAGCGCCAGCATAAATATGCGCCCACGATACACCGGTGTAGGGAAGTTACGTCGGTCGGATGAAGCCTATTTTTAGGCGTATCTCTGTTTGTGGGCACGGCGCATAGATACGACGGCGCATATTTGCACTTACGCGGCGTATCTCGAGATACGTCGGCGTAAAGTGCTTTGTGAATCTGGGCCTATGTGTACATTGACACATAGGGGGTTATTTATGAAAGGCAAATCCACTTTGCACCACAAGTGCACTCGCTGTAAACCCGAGGAGAAGATCTGCTGATTTTATCATCCAATCATGTGCAAGCTAAAATGCTGTTTTTTATTTTCCTTGCATGTCCCCCATGAATCTACAGTAACTGCACTTCCAAGTGCACTAGTAGAGCAAAGTGGAGTTGCCTTTAGTAAATAACCCCCATAGGCTTTTATTGAGCCCACACCAAAAGCATACCAAGTTTAGAAGCTGCTAGTGTACATGGAGCCTTAAAATTCAGCAACCGCAAACTATCATATTGCCACTGGAAATATAAACAACTTCTATATATGATTAAAGCTGACAATGTTGCCATCCCTGGTCTCCCTTCCCCATCAATATGCTAATGAAAGTTTTAAAATAAAACCCTGTTCCTCCCTATGCAGTGCAGACAGATCCTGGCTGGTGGGAGAAGCTCTATATAGCTTAAATGGGTTGTAAAGGTTCATCTTTTTCTCTCTAAATTGGTTCTTTTAAGCTAGTGCATTGTTGGTTGACTTACCTTTTCCTTTGATTACCCTTCTAAATGTTTTTTTTCTTTGTTTGAATTTCTCACTTCCTGTTCCTCCTCAGTAAGATTTCCACCATCATTCCAGCGGTGGAAAGTCATTTAGAACAGCTTACTGAACACCTTACTGAGGAGGAACAGGAAGTGAGAAATTCAGACAAAGAAAAAAATTATTTAGAAGGGAAATTGAAGGGAATGGAAGGAAAAGGTAAGTGAACCAACAATGCACTAGCTTAAAGTAACCTATTTAGAAAATAAAAAACAAACCTTTACTACCCCTTTAAAAGGGGAGAGAGAGAGAGATAGACGCCACGTAAGTGCAAATATGCGCCTTCATATCTGTGCGCCATACCCACAAACTAAGATACGCCTAAAAACAGGCTTAATCCCGCCGACGTAACTTGCCTACGCCGGGCCGAACAGCAGCTCCGTGTCTGAATGGACAAAGGGAGCGGCTCGGCTCGGTTGCCCCCATAAGTGGCTTGCCGTGGGGGACATTCAACAGGAGGGAGGGGCCAGGAGCAGCAAAGAGGGACTAGAGAAGAGGAGGATCCGGACTACTCTGTGCAAATCCACTGCAATAGAGCAGGTAAGTATAACATGTTTGTAAAGTAAAAAAATAAAAATCATTATCACTTTAATGAAAACATCCCCACGTCCTGCCTCCTTAATTCTTGCATAAGCCCTCAGCTCTGATGCAAGCAACGGACTGGTTATTGGGAGAAGTTATGCAAATATCAAAATGCCTTGATGGATGTTAGTCAGGAGGAACATTTGCATGCAGACCTCCCCCAGGTAATATGGTGACTGAAATAATGATTGTTGCTGTATGCATGTATTAATAAATTCTTATTGACTACATTCTGAACTTGAAATATACCACATTTACATCCGCGTTGAATATCCTGTTGCCACCCCCCTTCTTTGACCCCCCCCCCTCTTCCCGCTCCCCCCCCCCTCTTTTCAGTAATTTACTTTAGGCTCTATTACGTTTGTCCTCTCAAGTACTGTTAAAAGGTTGGATATTGTTAAAACTTCCAGTGTGAGCACGAAAGGATTGTAGAACAAGATACGGTCCTAGAGTCAGTTTAGATCGCAATAGATAATTGTGGTAAGGCATAGCGACTCTAGGCATTTAGAAAACCAGTCATTACTATTCTTGTATGCACTACTCTGTGGATAATAAGTAGTCTATCGTGTAATGCACAATAACTTTATTTGTTAAGGAGTTTCTTCTTTTTGTAAAAATTTTACTTTATTGTACCTGTACAATTCTTTATCACTTAAATAAAGATATATTGACAAGGAATATCCTGTCGCCATCTGAAAGCTATACTCTGAGTGTGATGCGCAAGTGTGACAAAATATGCTTCTGATCTAAAGCTCTATACATTTTATTATGTTGCTTATGCATGTTTTCTTTTTTGAGCAAGCCATTTCTTTGCCATGAATGCCAAGGAGGTCCTTAGGCTAAATGTGAAATGCGTAGACTCCAAGGATCATACAAAGATAATTGTTGTCAGCTTATTAATATGTCTTGCATAATATGTTTTTTATAATAATAATTGTCATGTAATTTTGTAATAAATACATATATATTTGAACACTTGTGTGACCGTCTCTCTCTGGTACCAGTAAAGTCCGGAATTAAAAGTTTTTTTTGGTAGATGGTCATATTTGGATGAGGTACCTCTTTAGTTAGCCGATTATTCCTTATAGTTGAAAGAATGATAGTCAAATAATGAAACGGAGTGGGTCAGGGACAGTCAGGCTGGGGAAGAAAGGGATAGAACAGGGCATCTCAACCAGAATTCCTCCAGGAGGTTGCTGGAGGGTCATTGAGCAATAGGCGATTTCTGCCTCTCAGATAAGTAACCACCGACACCATTGATCTTTTTAGGCCCCTATGTCCGCATTTTCATCCATCCGTTGCGGATGAAAATGGGACATACATTGGTCCCTATGGGATTGCGAGTGTCAGCGGATGACCGTCCGCTGACACCCGTAATCACCCGCCTCCGCAAAGATCCTATTTTGGCGGATCGGGTGAACACGGACATACGGTCCGTGTTCATCCAATCCCCCATAGGGGAGAGCGGAGGAAAGACAGGGCGGTCCCTGCACAGTGTGCGGGGACCGCCCTGTCAGCCAACGGCTCAGCAGGGATTTTACGGAGGATTCCCGCTGAGCTTGACGGACACACGGAGGCGGATCATTACTGATCCGCCCCGTGTGAAAGGGCCCTTAGCCATCTATAAGATGGAATTCTTCGGCGTATTGCCGGCGGTAGCTCGGCGCTGCCCATTGATTTCAATAGGCAGGAGCACATTAGCAGCGGTGAGTTCACCGCTCCAAAGAAGTTGCCGGCAGCACATTTTCTGATGCCCTGCCAACGCACCACTCCAGTGTGAAAGCCCTCGGGCTTTCACACTGAAGACAATAGTTTATGGGCGGATGGCAGGCGCTATTTTTAACACTATAGCACCTGCAAAACGCACTCAGTGTAAAAGGGGTCTTATGTTCTATGAGCTGTAAATATAAAAATGATAAGCAGGGGTTCCCTGGAGCTAAAAAGTCATTTCAAGGGATCCTTCAAAAGGTTGAGAAAGGCTGTGCTAGATGGCGTTTGATGTTTTCCAGTCAGGAAATGAGATGGGCTTTATGTGACTTGAGGTAGTTTCTAATGCTCACCATGAGAAGTTCACAGTGTACGGTGAAAGGCTGGGGATCCAACTTGAGAGATAGATATACAGTACATATAAATAAATAAGAAAAGCCTCCCATTTCCTGTTCTTCTGAGGAGAAGTATTTATATCCAGGACACAAACAACTTAAAAGGCCTAATGGCACAATTAATAATACATCAATTTGCTTTGACTTTAGCAACATTACCATGCTTGCGCTCATTAATGTCTGCCACCTGACATCAACAGTAAAAGTCTCAAACAAGGAACGCGGCCATGCTCCTTCATATAAAGCATCTTATTTTTGGATGGACACCAGATGGACCTTTAACCACTTAAGCCCCGGACCATTTTGTTGCTAAATGACTGGTCCTCTTTTTGCGATTCAGCACTCATCGCTTTAACTGACAATTGCGCAGTCGTGCGACGTGGCTCACCAACAAAATTGACGTCCTTTTTTTTCCCACAAAGAGAGCTTTCTTTTGGTGGTATTTGATCACCTCTGCGGTTTTTGTTTTTTGCACTATAAAACAAAAATAGAGCGATAATTTTGGAAAAAATGCAATATTTTTAACTTTTTGCGATAATAAATATCTACAAATAAGATATAAAAATGTATTTATTTTTTTCCTTAGTTTAGGCCGATACGTATTCTTCTACATATTTTTAGGAAGAAGAAGAAGAAAAGAAAAAAAAAAAATCGAAATAAGCGTTTATTGAACGGTTTGCGCATAAGTTATAGCATCTACAAAATAGGGGATCGTTTTATAGCATTTTTAATAATATTTTTTTTTTTTACTGGTAATGGTGGCGATCTGCGATTTTTATCGTGACTGCGTCATTATGGCGGACACATCAGATACGTTTGACACATTTTTGGGACCATTGTTATTTTACAGCGATCAGTGCTATAAAAATGCACTGTTAGTGTGAAAATGACACTGGCAGTGAGCGGTTAACCACTAGGTGGCGCAGTAGGGGTAAAGTGTTTCCCAAGGAGTGATTTTTACTGTAGGGGGACGTGGCTTGCTGTGACACATCACTGGTCGTGTTCATGATGACTAGGAACACGATTAGTGACAGTGTAACTAGGCAGAATGGGGAGATGTTGCATTTACACTAACATCTCCCCGTTCTATATCTCCGTGAGACGATAGCGGGTATGCCCACGGCGATCGAGTCCGCGGGACCCACAGGCGCGCTCACAGAGATTGTGGCGGGCGCACGCCCGCAACAACTGCTTCTTAAAGGGGACGTACAAGTATGTCCTTTTGCCTGCCCGTACCATGCTGCAGATGTATATCTGCGTGCGGCAATCGGTTAAAGAAAGTCTGTCATGAAAGAAATATAGGGGTTGCCATTGACATTCTGAAAAATGCAAATTAACTGGTTGTTATGCTAACCCTCTGGCAATAAAGTGGGACTAAAGCCTTTTTTTTTTGTTATCCGGTCCTGCATCTCTGGCTTTCCTATGTCAGTGAGCAGGGGAGAGGAGGGAGTGCCAACAATGGCTGGGGCATGGAAGCCTATGGGTGATGTGACAGCTCCCAGGCACAGTTAAGCATTCCTTCACACGGAGAGCTAAAGCTGTAGGATCACGTCACCATACAATTCTAGAAAAAGGCAAATGTACAGATCTTTTGCACACAGTGTAGGCAGGATAGGCAAGAGTCAAGAGAAGGAACATACTTCACAATAGTCCATTTCAATACCCTTGGAGACACCAATGAATGTCGGAGTAACTCCAGATGTCCTTAGCTACATACTTGTTCCGGTTCAGTGTACCCAGGCAAAAAAAAAGAAATCTGACAGCAAAATAACCAGCATTTTTCAGAAGTAGTCAGTTATACCAGCTTTATGTTTTTTTCATGACTTTTAAAGTGCAAGTTCCCCTTTACAGAAAATCTGTAAGGTGTGTGACGGTATTAGAATGATATCCCCGTCAAGCATTCCCTTCTCCCCATACAAGAACATCCCCTCCTGGAATCGCCATACTAAGCCACACATGCCAAGGCTTAATGCTGGAACAAGAGACTTTAAAGCGGTGGTTCCCCCTAAAACAAATTTCTAACAATACATTCGTAAGACCCGTTACACTGCGGGTAGGCTGGCTTTTGTTTTTGTTTTTTAGTACATACCTCGATCTCGCCGTTTCGTCCCTTGGCGGTGGGCGTTCCTAGTTGATTGACGTTTCTCCGATGGGCGCATACTGCGTGTCACGACTTTCCGACAGAAGCCGAACGTCATTGCGCAGGCGCCGTATAGAGTCGGCTCTATACGGCGCCTGCGCAGCGACGTTCGGCTTCTTTCGGAAAGTCGTGACGTCACGTATGTGCCTGTCGGAGAAACGTAAATTAACTAGGAACGCCCACCGCCAAGGGACGAAACGGCGAGATCGAGGTATGTACTAAAAAACAAAAGCCAGCCTACCCGCAGTGTAACGGGTCTTACGAATGTATTGTTAGAAATTTGTTTTAGGGGGAACCACCGCTTTAATGACACAAAAACTCAGCTTATATTTGGTTACAACCTGTTAGGAACAATGAAATCTCCGCCCCCCCTCACACAGTGGGGTTTCCCATACAGATTATAGGAGACAAGTCGGAGCCGACCATGCAGACACATTTCTTTAGATAAAGACATCAGTGGAGTTAATTACTACACTGAAGCAATCAGAATAATTAACATACCACTTCTCTAATCATTTAGCCTGATGATACAATACACATCTTTTAAGGGTAAACACAGATCTTCTTCACACAACACAATAGATCAATTAACGTTTAGAATAGTGAGGGGACATTAGCACTTCAATAACCTGTTAGAGGAATGAATCACACATGAAATTCCTTTCTACCTCTAACACACATGGCTAGCAGGGAGCATTAAACTGAGACATATAGGCAAATGCATCACAATGGCCCCCCTTTTTCTCCCTGCTCCGGCAAACCCGGTTGGACCTTTCCTGGTCCAGTAGGGTTGACGGGTTCAGAGCTTTTAGTCCGAGGTTAACTCCCTTTTTGCGTAACTGACCTCCCTTGGCAACTGCTTCTGACTCAGGTATGCCACCGGGTCGTCAGATCACACCCCGGTCAGTCCCCAAGTCTTTGTGCGATCTGCAGAGTCACCAGAAGTCCGTGTGAAGACGGCGAATGGGTCTGTGCGCCGCCATCTAGGTGCCCCGCTATGGGAGGGGGCAGGTTATGGCTCTGAAGTGACAATCACAGGAGATTCATAAAAAGAAAAAGTTATATTTGTTGAAACGCTGTAGCACTGGTGCTCAGAGTTCGGGGGGGGGGGGATCAGTGCCCCATAGGGTCAGCCACCCTCTGCTCCCTCCGCAGCCGCCGGTTCTCCTCTTTGAGCTTCTCCAGCTCCATCTCCAGTTCATGGAGCCTGGGGGGGTCAGCCTGCTGTGACCTCAGGTGGTTGTTCTCCTCCTCCATGCGGCTTATGCACTCCTCCAGCTCTATGTACTCACGGATCAGCTCCTGCTTGCTCATGTCCTGCAGGCTCTCCACGTGGTCCTTCATCATCAGGAACTGGGTGGTGGTGTAAGGGGCCACCGGTGGGCCCTTGGCGAACATCTCGGCCCGCATCTGGGACGCCCGCTGCGACTCCCTCTCCTCCAGTCGCTTCTTCTCCTCCCAGGTCAGCTAGTTATACGGCTTCCAGGACCTCTTCTTCTTGGGGGGTAGCCGGCGGTGCCTCTTTCTGCCCAGCTCCCTCCAGGGCCCCTCCCGCTCATGGCTGTCGCCCATGACCAGCTGACAATGGTGTTCCCTGTTGTCCGTAATACCAGATTGTACCGTGAGGACTTCGTAAATGGTGTCCAATGGTTCTTCCGGACCCAGCTCCTGGAGATCCCAAGCCGAGTCTACACAATGGGCTGCTGCTGGTGGGCGGTACCCAGGTTGAGACCAATTTGACCTGGTGTTGTCGTTCATGGGGCAATTCTGCTTGAAGTGACCCAGCTGTTTGCACCGTAAGCAGCGTTGTTCGTTGTCCTCCTGGCGTGGATAGCGAGGGCTAGATGTCACCGGTCTGTTAGGAGGTTGGCATCTAGCGGCTGGTGGGTGTGAGGGCACCGTTGGTCGTGGAGGTTGTACCCGTGGTGTGACCTGGTTTGTCTTGCGAGTATCCGCATATTCATCCGCCAACTTCGCGGCCTCTGGTAGAGTCATGGGCCTGCGATCTCTCACACAATCTTTGACATCCGTCTGGATGCGATTGTAAAATTGCTCCAGGAGCATTAGTTGCAAAATGTCCTCTGCGGTGGTGGCCTGGCTGCTGTTAACCCAGTTAGAGGCCGACAGGGACAACTGGCATGCCCATTCCGCGTAAGAGTCTTTCGTGGTTTTGCGTGAGTCCCTGAACTTCTGTCAGTGGGACTCTGGGGTTACTGCATAACGAGCCAGGAGTGCTTCTTTAACCCTGGCGTAGCTATGGATATCCTGATCTGGCACGGTCCGGAAAGCATCAGAAGCTTTGCCTGACAGTTTGCCTGACAATATTGCAACCCACTCTCCTCTAGCTATTCGGTGCAGGTTACATTGTCTCTCAAAATCTGCCAGGTAGTTATCAATTTCACAGTCCTTTTCATCAAAAGCTTTAAAAGCGCTAAACGGAATCTTCCTTGTGTCTGCTGTGCTGTACTCACTGTTCGGAGAATGTGCGGCTGCTTGTTGGACTGCTGCCAGTTTTAACTGTAGCTCTGCGTCTCTTATTTGTTTAGCCTCCTGTAGCTCTGCGTTTACTAACAGGTCCATCACTTTCAGCACCACATCCGGCGTTGGGTTCGGACCGAACCAAGCTAGCTTCTCTCTCATTAGCTTGTTGGTTGGTGACTCCTCCTGAATCACTGGTCTCTCCATCTCTTGTACTGCTGGCGTTGCTGCAATCCCGTCCTCCTGGTCTAACTCCATTAATTCTGCTATGATGATGACCCGCTTGGTTTTGTTGCTAGCAATCCTTCCACAAACTTCCAGTAGTTCTTCCAGTGTCTGCTTGGAATCCGGGTGTAAAGGGGAATAGAAGGGAAAATCCCGCTGCTGCCAACCATTTGTGACGGTATTAGAATGATATCCCCGTCAAGCATTCCCTTCTCCCCATACAAGAACATCCCCTCCTGGAATCGCCATAATAAGCCACACATGCCAAGGCTTAATGCTGGAACAAGAGACTTTAATGACACAAAAACTCAGCTTATATGTGGTTACAACCTGTTAGGAACAATGAAATCTCCGCCCCCCCTCACACAGTGGGGTTTCCCATACAGATTATAGGAGACAAGTCGGAGCCGACCATGCAGACACATTTCTTTAGATAAAGACATCAGTGGAGTTAATTACTACACTGAAGCAATCAGAATAATTAACATACCACTTCTCTAATCATTTCGCCTGATGATACAATACACATCTTTTAAGGGTAAACACAGATCTTCTTCACACAACACAATAGATCAATTAACGTTTAGAATAGTGAGGGGACATTAGCACTTCAATAACCTGTTAGAGCAGGGTTTCTCAACTCCAGTCCTCAAGGCGCCCCAACAGGTCATGTTTTCAGGCTTTCCATTATTTTGCACAGGTGATTTGATCAGTTTCACTTCCTTGTAATTACCACAGCTGTTTCATTGGATGGAAATCCTGAAAACATGACCTGTTGGGGTGCCTTGAGCACTGGAGTTGAGAAACACTGTGTTAGAGGAATGAATCACACATGAAATTCCTTTCTACCTTTAACACACATGGCTAGCAGGGAGCATTAAACTGAGACATATAGGCAAATGCATCACAAGGTGAACTTACACTGGAGCCCCTGCCCATTGCACCTGGTCCCGCTAACCTGGAGTCCGGTGATCTCCCACTCTGGACAGATCGTATCACCGCTTTACTAGTCCGGGGATTTGAAATCCCTGCGGCTTTCCCTCTTTTTTTTTTCTTCTTTTTCTTTTTGCAAGCTGGTCTCATCGAAAACTAATAGGTTACTAAAGTTGTGAAAATTCTCGTTGGACAGAATACAACTTTGTAAATCATGCAATGTAATGTATTGTATCATTTTCTAGCATGTGCAGTCTTGGTCACTCAATTTTTTCATACAAATACTATACTAAATTAAACAAAAATCGTTCCTGTCATCTTACAAGAAACATTTTCCTGCTTGTCCCTTCGGATATTTTTAGCATGAACTGTCGTCATCGGCGCTCGAAAGCTGTGTAATAACGAACAGATTATCAGACAATCGCTCCAAATATGGTTTTCTCATCGTGTGTGTACGAGGCAAAAACTTAAAAAAAAAAAAAAAAAAAAAAAAAAAAAAAGGTACAACACCAGACACTTTCACCTTTCAGGACTTATGCCTCTCAGGTGAAATAATCGAGACATAGCCTCTCCAAGTCATACTCCATTCTCCATAATCTTCTGTGGTATTTGCTGAAGTGGTATGTCCCCATTAGGGAGAGAGTTCACCCCAGCAGAAATAGACCAAATCCTGTTCTTTGTCCATAAGACTTCAATATATAGTGCAATCTACAAATAAGTGTCCATAATTACCTCTCATTATAGTGTATCCTCCATCCTAAACAAGAGATTTCCAAATTGCTCACCAATTTGCAGTAGATTAGGTCAACATTTAGGTATAAATTCCAGGACAGCCCTACCTGCCCCAGGCTGTAGCTTACCTGCCCAACTTCTCATCCTTAACCACCCAAACTCAGATTTTGTATTCTACCACATATGCTCCCCTTACCCCCACCCATCTCTCCTTTCCTTTTTCCTTCTACACTAAACAGGGCGGGTGAACTTAATTCCCCTGCCGGTCATTTTATTCTGAGTGTCAGCAGCTATGGCTGTCAGAACACCCAACTTATGGCTGTATCTGACTGGATACAAAAAATGGCCAAACATTTTCCACCTTTGAGTTTCAGATTAAATTATTTCAGGCAGAGAGGTATCAACAGGGCCACCTAGGGATTGCATTATGACCAGTACATCAGAAACTGGGCAAAACATTGTGTATGACCAACTTTAGGCCCGTTCACTTTACATTTAGTGGGAACAGTAGTTCACGCTCACTATTTTTTTTTAAGCAACCAATGTGTTTCCAGGCGTCGTGTATAGGGCAGTCCATTCATTTGAACACTCATTTTTTGTGCCAAAGAAGCTCAGGGACCAAATTCTGGCCCTCATTCAGGTGTGTTTTTATACACGTATGTTGTCGTAGTAAAACTGCACCACGTTTGAGGTGCCATCAGGAATGGATGCCCCCTGAAATTTGGTGGAGCATTTTGCCACGATTTCAGCGCATTTTAGAATCACAGGCCCATGTCCATGAATCCAAAGTGTGAACGGGGCCTTAGGCAGAGAATATCCTAGGATCTACAAAGCTCAGCATGCTTTTGCCTAGACCACAGAGCCCTAAATTACGTGCAAGATAATAGAAATATGAAATGCTGAACAAGAAATTTACTTTTGACCTTAGCCAAGTTTTTTCTAAAATGGTCAAGCAGCTGGCCAGCAGAAAAGTGCTCAGCTTTAGTAACCCTTCTGTAGAAAATGCAGCCAGGCCTATATAATGGTGACATAATGTCTCACTTCTGCTCCAACACAATGACTGACAGGACAGTCATAGAGATCCTTACCCTCTACGGTAAGTTCAAGTGTCAGAGAAGAAATTTCTAATAATGCGCTCAAAGAATTTTCTACGTCTTCTACGGATTTTGTCTTTTACAACGTGACAGACAAACACTCTTGCATCTTACGGAACCTGTTAAAACACCATCAGGGAGCTCTAATAAGGCATTTGTGACACATTTCTGGCAGGGTGCATGTAGTTGAAAGCTATACACCAAACTCATAAAAATCCTGTCCTGTAACATTTTATTGTAGTACAGACATGTGGGACAACTTCAAATAGTTCTTATTTTAGACACTTATACAGCACGCCGCTATTGTTGTGACAGATTTGATATACCGGCATATCAGTGATAAGGAAAGTGGAAGTAAATAATACCTCTTTCATGTTCGAGTTCATTGTTGGATGTGTGGCATCTTTCAGACAATTCAAAAACAAAATTAATGTGGACCTTCGCCCACTTTCTGTCATCTAACCCCCATCCCCCTCCTTTTTTTTTTTATTCCCCCCCCCTATTTTCAGGGGAACCCTCCCTGCACTTCCTGAATTCTTGCCTTGTTGAGAATAATGTATGCAGGAGGCTGTAAGCCTCTGGGAAACCCACATCATGCATCTCAGGAGGCCTCGGGGTACTCTACAGGCATGTGCCACAGCGTTCCATTGGGGGGGGGGGGGGGGGGGGGGGAGGATAGGTGGGCGGATGTCTCTTCCTGCTTCTTGCGGCTAGCCCTCCCTATCCCAGATGATGTCGCAAGGGGTGGCTGCAAGAACCTGAAAGATACAGCTGGATTCCGATGACCTCAGAGAAAACTATGATCGTGCAGGAATGGCTGGAAAGCCGCGGAACAGCACTTGCAACACTGCTGGGTTTAAAAAACAAAAACAAAAAAAAACACATTGCGGGTGACATTACTTTTTAGGGCCAGTTCACACCAGACGCAGTTCTGTTCAGTTCTGTGTGCTTTTTTTCTGCACAAAATGCACGCACAGTGTTTACCGTGTATTCTAATTAGGGTTGTCCCGATACTAGTATCGGTATCGGGACCGATACCAAGCATTTCCCCGAGTACTTGTACTCGGGGAAAATGCCCTGATACTTTACAGATACCCGACTTTCCCTGTATCCTCCTCCAGTTCCCCCATCCGTTCTGCTCTCTACCTCCATGCTCGTGTCCCCCCTCCGTGCCGCTGCCGTTCTGCTCTCCCCCTCTGTGCCGCTACTGTCCTCCATTCTGCACTCCCCCCTCCATGCCACTGCTGTTCTCCCTTCTGCTCTCACCTTCCAAGCTCTCCCTCTACGTGCTCCTGTTTCCCCCCTCCCTGCTCTGTGTCCCCCTCCATGTCCTCCTCCGCCCCCTCTGTCAGGATGGAGAGCGGCGGTAGGAGCCGCAAAACCCGGCTCCTAACTTTTCCGAATGAACAGAGCCAGTGATCACTGACTCTGTCCATTCATATGACAGAGCATCGTAAACTGTGTTTACGATGCTTCAGTTTATGAATGGATAGGAGCCTGTCTTCTGTCCATTCATTTCCAGTGCAGATGAGAAAGGGACTGGGGAATCTGTGTCATTAGTCCCTTTCTCTGTCTCAAAGGTGAGATGTCAGGGGTCTGTTATGACCCCTGATATCTCACCAAAGCCCCCCAAAAGGGCTAAGGGAAAAAAATGGCAATAAAAAATAAAAATAATTAATTGTAAAAAATAATACATATTCAAATAAAAAAACACACTGACACAACCCCCCCCCCCCCCCAAGAAAGCATTGTAAAAAAAAAAAAAAAAAAAAAAAATTGTGAAAAAATTTAATTGTAAAATAAAAAAAAATACTGACACGACATATAAAAAAAAAAAAAAAGTATCGGCAAGTACTTGAAAAAAAGTACCGGTACTTGTACTCGGTCCTAAAAAAAGTGGTATCGGGACAACCCTAAGGCCCCATGCACACGAGACGCTGGTAAACTCGAGTTCAGAGGCATTTGGGCATTTTTTTCAACTGCCCCATAACACATTTAATGTTATCCTATGTGTCCATGCACACATTCACGTTTTTTTGCGTTTTAAAGCAGTTGGGTTTAGGCTCGTTTTTTCAGAAGCAAAATGTTGGGTTCAGACGCAAAAGTTTTTGCGTTTCAAAGCTTTGGGAGGGTCTACAATGTCTTTGTTGTAAAAGCTGATAGCCGTAAACGCGGTAAAACGCCGCTAAACGCGGCAAAACACAGCGAAATTCGTGGCAAAAACGGGCGTTTTAAACGCCGGTTTTTGCCTTTGAAAACTTGAGTTTACATGTGTTTGCATTTGCTTCTCGTGTGCATGGGGCCTAATTCTAATGGCTCTAGTTCACACCATGCAGTCAGTTTCTGCACTGGAAACTGACTGCATGGTGTGAACTAGAGCCATTGGAATACATAGAAATCACTGTGCATGCATTTTTAGTGCAAAAAAATGCACACGAAAATGTACGGAACTGCATCTTGTGTGAACTGGCCCTAAAAGCGTAACAAAAATCCCAAAAGGGGATTAGATCTGTTTAAATCTCCCTTCACACCCCAGAATTGCGGGGTTTTGTTCCTGTGTTCATTCTTTTTCTGGCCCCCACCCTTCACCACAATTCTGGCTTAGACCAAAAGGATGTGGCCCTGGTCCTGCAGTCTCCTGGGATATTTGCATACCATGCAGAATCGGGCACATGGAGTGATGGAGGGGTGGCTGATCTTGAGTATGTTTGGATGCTTATAAGAACCCATTTGACTGAGTCCACCAAGAAGCGGTCACTTGTAATGGGCCAATCATGTGCGGTGGGTGTATGACAGCTTCTTGGCGGGCTTGGTCATATGGGTTCTTATAAGCATTCAAACACACCCAAGCTCATCTCTACTCTGGAAGTGATATTTCATTCTTCTATAAAGCCCTGTACACACAGCCGAGAATCCCGTCAGGAAAAAAACACCGGTTTTCCTGACGGGATTCCTGGCAAGCTTGCCGTGCATACAGACGGCCATTCAAAAGAACCGCCGTTCTTTTGAATGGCAAGAATGCTGTGACGTCATCGATGCCGTCGTCGCAATCTTGCTACACCCTACACTATCCTTGTATGCTACCGCGCATGCGTCAAAGTCTCATCGAGCATGCGCGGGTTTACCTGGGGACAGGTAAGCATACTGACGTACGGTTTTCTCGGCAGGAAACACTCTTCTGAGAATCCCAACAAGGAAATGGAGAGCAGGTTCTCTATTTTTCTCGTCGGGATTCACGGCAGTTTTCTCGACGAGAAAGCATACACACGCACGGTTTTCACTGCAAAAGCTTTCTTGTTGAGTGTGTACGAGACTTTACTCTCCCAACTCCTCCAAACAGCTTTTCTGGTGATAAAACTTCACCACTTCACAGTGGAGATGCCGGAGTCAGAGTTGTGACCAATTCATATCCACCTTACCGACACGTGACATTAATCTGATGCCAAGTTCTGCCATTTGTCACACTAACATGAGACAGACTTCTAGAGGGTATCTACCACTCTTTTTGTATTCCGAGAACTGTTTTTTTAATATACCTCCATATGAGCAATGTAAGATGAAATGTCACCTCATACAGAGAGCACATTGCTTATGTTGTGCAATCATACAAGTTCATACTGATTAAACAGAGTTTATACTGTCTGCCAACAAGACAAGGAACACAATCCAGGAAAACCCAAGGGCCCGTCATACACAACATCAACATGTCCTTGTAGGTATCCATTCACCTTGAGGACATCTCCGAAAGAAAAAAATGGAGATCACACCATCTAAAAACATGTAGTCACTTCACAGATCACAGGCCCAGTGGTGGTTCTAGAACAATTGTAAACACATCCTTCCACCTGGCCTCTCCTAATACATCATCTAGATACCTGTGTGTCTTTACAGATATCACCTGACATAAATCAGATCCATCGGCCTCAGTGAAATCCCATGCAAATGCAAGAAATAAACCTGCCCGTGTGTTTTATGCGGTCACCACTAAGACATCCACATGCAAACTTCCATGTGTAAATAAACAGTGCATATAAATCAAACGATGGGGCTGCAATATAACTCACTGCAGATGGTATTCTATTTAACCCTTTGATTTCAGGACACATCTAGAGCCAACGGGTGGTAAACAAGCCTTTGGGAGTCATGACAGGCTATTCCTGCCTGAAGACTTAGAAAGCAAAATGCACTTCAGCATTAGACCAAAATAGAATGCTGCATGGGAACATAACAATTTCAGGAAACAGATCCGATTGTCACCCATGGCTTTCAGCTGATCCTATTAAGTATAGGAGGATCTGATTGGTTATGTATAAGAGGATCTGTTATGAAAAAGAGGATCTAGTCTGTTATGTTTAGTAAAAATGCAATATCCAAGGAGGATCTGATATGTTAGAGAAGATCCAATCTAATCTGTTATGTATAGGATTCACTTTGTTATGTATAAGACAATCTCATCTGTATAATAGGATATGTTGGTGTATAAGAGGGATGTGATCTGTTGGTGTATAAGAGGGATCTGATGGTGTATGGATGGATCTGATCTGTTGGTGTATGGAGGGATCTGGTCTGTTGGTGTATGGAGGGATCTGGTCTGTTGGTGTATGGAGGGATCTGGTCTGTTGATGAATGGAAGGATCTGGTCTGTTGATGAATGGAAGGATCTGATCTGTTGGTGAATGGAAGGATCTGATCTGTTGGTGAATGGAAGGATCTGATCTGTTGGTGAATGGAAGGATCTGATCTGTTGATGAATGGAAGGATCTGATCTGTTGGTGAATGGAAGGATCTGATCTGTTGGTGAATGGAAGGATCTGATCTGTTGGTGAATGGAAGGATCTGATCTGTTGGTGAATGGAAGGATCTGATCTGTTGGTGAATGGAAGGATCTGATCTGTTGATGAATGGAAGGAACTGATCTGTTGATGAATGGAAGGATATGATGCTGTATGGAGGGATCTGATCTGTTGGTGTATGGAGGGATCTGATCTGTTGGTGTATGGAGGGATCTGATCTGTTGGTGTATGGAGGGATCTGATCTGTTGGTGTATGGAGGGATCTGATCTGTTGGTGTATGGAGGGATCTGATCTGTTGGTGTATGGAGGGATCTGATCTGTTGGTGTATGGAGGGATCTGATCTGTTGGTGTATGGAGGGATCTGATCTGTTGGTGTATGGAGGGATCTGATCTGTTGGTGTATGGAGGGATCTGATCTGTTGGTGTATGGAGGGATCTGATCTGTTGGTGTATGGAGGGATCTGATCTGTTGGTGTATGGAGGGATCTGATCTGTTGGTGTATGGAGGGATCTGATCTGTTGGTGTATGGAGGGATCTGATCTGTTGGTGTATGGAGGGATCTGATCTGTTGGTGTATGGAGGGATCTGATCTGTTGGTGTATGGAGGGATCTGATCTGTTGGTGTATGGAGGGATCTGATCTGTTGGTGTATGGAGGGATCTGATCTGTTGGTGTATGGAGGGATCTGATCTGTTGGTGTATGGAGGGATCTGATCTGTTGGTGTATGGAGGGATCTGATCTGTTGGTGTATGGAGGGATCTGATCTGTTGGTGTATGGAGGGATCTGATCTGTTGGTGTATGGAGGGATGTGATCTGTTGGTGTATGGAAGGATGTGATCTGTTGGTGTATGGAGGGATGTGATCTGTTGGTGTATGGAGGGATCTGATCTGTTGGTGTATGGAGGGATCTGATCTGTTGGTGTATGGAGGGATCTGATCTGATGGTGTATGAATGGATCTGATCTGTATATAGGAGAATGTATGATGAGAAGAGTGCTCACAGAAGTGTAGTCTGATAGCTGTAACTCTATATTATAGAAGTCAGTGTGATCAGTAGAGGGGACTCACCGATTCAGCAGCAATGGCCGATGTGTGTGTCCGGTGTAGAGAGATCCCCGGATCCGGTGAGGATGGTCCTGGACACAGATCCAATGTGGTATGAATGATTCCAGGCAGAAGGTAGTATTGGAAGATGTGTGATGGCCGACCTTCTCCTCCAGTCCTCTGGGGGGATATGATCTGTACACACGGACTGTCCCGGTGATCGGTGTCAGTAGTTCTGATGGCTCATCTCCCGGTGTTCTATCCCTGATCACTGAACACGGTGCCGCTGTGCAACCCAACCCGTACAATCCTCAACTGCCGGCCGGCTCTGCTCTTCTCCCGCCCCTGGCTCCGTCCCAGAGCTGTAACAGGATGCAGAGCAGAGAGAAGGGGCGTCTGTTGTGTGATGGGGGAGGAGAGAGGATCCCCCTCTGTATGGACTGAGCACACCGCCGTCCTACACACCACCTACCATCCCCTTCTACATGCTTTCCCCGTGTGACATATTGCAGGAAGGGTGACGTCACCCCACTAAGCCGGCTGTCAGGGGCAAAATGGGCGGAGACCGGTCCGTAGGAGACCCGAGGCCACGCCCGATCGGTATCCAGGCAACCGGAGGCAGAGCGGCTGGGGCAACTAACTCTCCAATTGGACTCATGTACATGACGAGGACTTCATAACTATTGGTCCATTCACGTCATGCTGCATGTAAAAACTCAACGCAACAATTCCAAAATGCATGTGCGTTGATATTCATTTTGCGCCCCGTTCACACCTTGGCGTTTTTTGTGAATTTTGCAGATTTGCACTACAGAACGTGTTCCACAGGAAACCATGTTAAATGAACTGCAGTGCAAATCTGCAAAATGCAAAAAGCACTAAAAATGCCTAGGTGTGAATCCAGCCTCAATGCAGGTAACATTTTGTTGCATGAAAAATGTGCATTTTAAAAACGCATGAGACAAACTGCAAAAAAAGGAGTGCAGGAGCTATAATATCCCACAAAAGTGAGTACACCCTCATTTTTGTAAATATTGTATCCTTTCATGTGACAACACTGAAGAAATTACATTTTGCTACAATGTAAAGTAGTGAGTGTACAGCTTGTATAACAGTGTACACTGCGGGACTGATGGGCACTCATAGGCGGCACTGATGGGCACTTATGGGTGGCACTGATGGGTACTTATGGGGGGCACTGATAGGTAGGCACTGGGCATGGATGGGCACTGATGGACACTAAGGGGTGGCACTGATGGACACTGAGGGGTGGCACTGAGGGAATTGCTGGGCATCACTTGTTTATCCCAGTGCCCATGATGCCAGTCAGTGCCCAATTGTGGGCACTGATTGGCATCTTTCTCATTTTTTTTTTACTGCCCCCTTCCCTGATGGTCCAGTGTAGGCTTCCCTGGTGGTCCAGTGTGGGCATCCGAGGGGGGGCTGCGCTGATAAACAATCAGCGCGAACCCCCCCTGTCAGGAGAGAAGCGAGTGAGGAAGAGCCATCAACGGCTCTTCCTGTTTACATCGTGATCAGCCGTGATTGGAAACGGCTGATCACGTGGTAAAGAGTCTCTGCCGGAGGCTCTTTACCGAGATCGGAGATGCAGGGTGTCAGACTGACACCCGCATCCAGGGCCGATCCTAGGGTCACAGGCGCCTGGGTGCAGAAAAATTTCTGGCGCCCCCACATGGGCGTGGTCATCTTACTAACTCCTCCCTGTTACAAATGTTTCTATGGCAACGACTCAGAAACAGAGATGTTGCCTTAAGGAGTCTTCATTATCCTGGGATCCTCCAGTGATCTCTTAACAATAAACAAATTACAGGAAGAGAGTACACTAATGGGACCAGGAGGGGGGGGGGTCTCTCTGATGGACACAGAGAGGGCTTCTGTTAGGAGGTCTGGTAGAAAGAGCCCCCAGACATACTACATACATGATACAGGAGATGATCAGAGACTGCAAACATGATACAGGAGATGATCAGAGACTGCAGACATGAAACAAGAGATGGTAAGAGACTGCAGACATGGTACAAGAGATGGTCAGAGACTGCAGACATGATACAAGAGATGGTCAGAGACTGCAGACATGGTACAGGAGATGGTCAGAGACTGCAGACATGGTACAAGAGATGGTCAGAGACTGCAGACATGGTACAAGAGATGGTCAGAGACTGCAGACATGGTACAAGAGATGGTCAGAAACTGCAGACATGGTACAAGAGATGGTCAGAAACTGCAGACATGAAACAAGAGATGGTCAGAGACTGCAGGCATGAAACAAGAGATGGTCAGAGACTGCAGGCATGAAACAAGAGATGGCCAGACTGCAGGCATGATACAAGAGATGGTCAGAGACTGCAGGCATGATACAAGAGATGGTCAGAGACTGCAGGCATGGTACAATGGATGGTCAAAGACTGCAGACATGGTACAAGAGATGGTCAAAGACTGCAGACATGGTACAAGAGATGGTCAGAGACTGCAGGCAAGAAACAAGAGATGGTCAGAGACTGCAGACATGATACAAGAGATGGTCAGAGACTGCAGGCATGATACAAGAGATGGTCAGAGACTGCAGGCATGATACAAGAGATGGTCAGAGACTGCAGGCATGATACAAGAGATGGTCAGAGACAGCCGAAATTATACAAGAAATCAATTCATCAGATGCAAGCTACCAGTTCCCACCAAATCCAGCTCATCAGTGCACACCAATTGCAGCCTGTCAGTGCTCCTGGATCACAGAGCAGCGACGATCTCCTGCTGTCACAGAGCTTGGATTTGAATCTCCCGGGCAACCACTGTAACAAAGTCCTGCCTCCTAGACCAGCTTGCGGCTTCTATGATACACGTCACACTGATTCAATTTTACTGCATTAGATCAGTGTTCCGTCTAGCTCACAGGACTTTGTTACAGTGCCGCCCGGAATTTCAGACCAAAGCTTGTACGATGTGCGAGACACACACAAGCAGCAGCATCGCTAGGGTTGGTGTCACCTGGTGCGGTCAGCGGGAACCACAGGTCAGCAGCCAGCAGGACCCACAGGTCCACAGACAGTTCCCTGCAGGACCTACAGCCTGTGGGTCCTGCTGGGAGGTGGCCGCTGATCTGTGGGTCCTGCAGGGGGCTAGCTGCGGATCTGTGGGTCCTGCAGGGGGCTGGCTGCGGATCCTGCAGGGGGCTGGCTGCAGACCTGTGGGTCCTGCAGGGGGCTGGCTGCGGACCTGTGGGTCCTGCAGGGGGCTGGCTGCGGACTGGTGGGTCCTGCTGGGAGCTGGTTGCGGACCTGTGGGTCCTGCTGGGAGCTGGTTGCGGACCTGTGGGTCCTGTTGGGAGCTGCCCATTACCTGTGGGTCCTGCTGGCCTGTAGGCCACCATGGCTAGCTCCCAGCAGGACCCACAGGTAATGGGCAGGACCCACAGGTAATGGGCAGCTCCCAGCAGGACCCACAGTGGGCAGGACCCACAGGTAATGGGCAGCTCCCAGCAGGACCCACAGGTAATGGGCAGGACCCACAGTTAATGGCCAGCTCCCAGCAGGACCCACAGGTAATGGGCAGCTCCCAGCAGAACCCACAGGTAATGGGCAGGACCCACAGGTAATGGGCAGCTCCCAGCAGGACCCACAGGGGGGGGGGGAATAAATAGGATTAGCATGTGGGGGTCAGGGTCTCTCACCTCAGCCATGGTCCGATGGCAGCTGCTAGCTCAGCAGGACTTGCAAGTTGCATGGCCTCCTCCATTTCTTTGGGGGGGGGGGCAATGCTTCTGTGCTGTGGTCAATTTTATATCACATGCACTGATTTCAGCCGGCAGCATAAGAGGGATCCAAACCCGGAGTTGTAGCACAACTCTTCTCTACTTCAGTGATGCTTGCCGCGCATTTCTCAAGACTCATTTCATACACCAGGAGCCTCAGCACACAGCTACAACTCCCAGAACCCTTCTGGGAGTTGTAGTCTGCAAGATCGATGGCACTCAGTCAGTCTAGCCAGACCAGGCAGAAGGCATTCAAGGCACTGGGCAGGCTTAATCAGCTCAGCTGAATCAGGCAGCCGAGCGGAGATAAATCTCCAGCCGCAGAGGCGGCGCGCTGTGGATGCTGGGGCGGCCGCGGGCTCTGACGTGACGTCGTCACTGACATCCCGCTCGGCTATCAGATTGCTTCGGCGAATCGGCGACTCAGCTTCTCAGCTTTAAAAAAAAAAAAAAAAAGTCCCGGCGGCTCGCTCGGCGCCTTGCGGGTGACAGCGCTGGGGTGCGGGGCACCCACTGCACCCCGTGTAGGATCAGCCCTGCCCGCATCACCGATCGCCGGGCGCGCGTCGGCATGTAATCCTGCTGGACGTCAATAGACGTCCAGTCAGGATTTCACAACCACTTCCCGGACGTCAATTGTCTATTGACCGGGCGGGAAGTGGTTAAGTGGAAATTTCCAAATCGGGCGCAATTAGCCATTTTCCCTCCGCGGTGACTCGTTAGTCCCATGATTGCCTAGATTTGCATGGTTGCATAAGGAGGCATGTTAATTTAAGTTTTCCCTAAATATACAGGGTTCCTTATGTTCACATAGGAATACATGTCTGGATGGATATATGTTGTGTAATGTTGCATAAGACGTTCATTAAACGCATGCTTGCTTGCCTCATTATGTAACCATGCAAATCTAGGCAATCATGCAACTTTAGGCGATCATGCATCCTATGTGATTCAGCATTTTAGGCTTATGCCGCGCACACACGATCATTTTTCGGCATGTAAAAAACAACGTTTTTCAGCATCTAGAAAAAACATAATTTTTCCAATTCATCATTAAAACGATGTTGCCCCCACACGATCATTTTTAAAAAATGCTCTAGCAAAGCGCGGTGACGTACAACACGTACGACGGCACTGTAAAGGGGAAGTTCCATGCGGATGACGCCACCCTTGGGGCTGCTTTAGCTGATTTTGTGTTAGTAAAAGACGATTCGCGCTTTTCTGTCTGTTACAGCGTGATGAATGTGCTTACTCCATTACGAACGGTAGTTTTACCAGAACAAGCGCTCCCATCTCATAACTTGCTTCTTAGCATGTGCATGTTTTTTCAAGTCGTTTTAGCCCACACACGATCATTTTTTACAACCCGAAAACCGACGTTAAAAAATGCAGCATGTTCAAAGTATTTTTTTTTGTCGTTTTTCAGAACCCGGAAAATTATGTGAAGCCCACACATTGTAACATTTTTTAAAAACTTCGTTTTTTTCATGCCAAAAAATGATCGTGTGTACACTAGGGGACAGTACATCTCTTCCATCGCTAGAGTTAAAAAACAGCACTCGGCTAAGACTCAGGTGTGCGCAGCCCATTGCATTAGGGTGTGCACCCCAAAGCTCAAACACACACTACTGATCGCTCACTGTGTTCATTCAGAAAGAGTCAGTAAATTACATTTAACCACTTAAGGACCGCCTAAGTGCCCAGCCGTGGGGCGCACTCGCGACCCGGTCCGAAGCTCCGTGACCGCACCCGCGGACCCGATCGACGCTGGTGTCCCGCGATCGGGTCACAGGACCTGAAGAACGGGGAGAGGTGAGTGTAAACACACCTTCCCCGTTCTTCTCTGTGGCTTGTCACTGTTATAGGGAACGACGATCAGTGACGTCACATGTCCAGCCACGCCCCCCTACAGTAAGAATCACTCCCTTAGGGCACACTTAACCCCTTAGCGCCCCCTAGTGGTTAATCCCTTCACTGCCATTGTCATTTTCACAGTAATCAGTGCACTTTTATAGCACTTTTCGCTGTGAAAATGACAATGGTCCCAAAAATGTGTCAAAAGTGTCCGATGTGTCCGCCATAATGTCACAGTCACGAAAAAAACGCTGATCGCTGCCATTACTAGTAAAAAAAAAAATTATTAATAAAAATGCCATAAACTATCCCCTATTTTGTAAATGCTATAACTTTTGTGCAAGCCAATCAATAAACGCTTATTGCGATTTTCTTTACCAAAAATATGTAGAAGAATACATATCGGCCTAAACTGAGGGAAAAAAAATATTTTTTATATTTTTTTTGGGGATATTTATTATAGCAAAAAGTTAAAAATATTGAATTTTTTTCAAAATTGTCGCTCTATTTTTGTTTATAGAGCAAAAAAAAAAACTCTAGAGGTGATCAAATACCACCAAAAGAAAGCTCTATTTATGGGAAAAAAAGGACGGCAAAATTTTGTTTGGTAACCACGTCGCACGACTTAAAGTGATGTAGTGCCGAATCGCAAAAAGGGGCCAGGTCCTTTACCTGCATAATGGTCCGGGGCTTAAGTGGTCAAACCGGCCCCTTCCTTTATTCACCCTAAATTATCCCTGCAGCAACAGCCACCAGGAGAGGAGGGAAGCCAGCAGCGATGCAGGAGGAAGGGGGGCTAGGGCAGTAAGCAGATTAGGGTGTGCCTGGGCACACCTGGCACACCCTGTGCGCACACCTATGACTCAGACGTTGGAACAGGCGGTTACTGACCATACTGACACATACAACTCTGACCCCACCCCGGACCATTTTGATCTGTTGATGGCGGCTCAGAGGAAACTACAATTGCACCTCACTGAGATCACACGTTTAGAAACATATAAAGGCAAATAAAGGGCTTTTGAACAAGGAGATCGGAACGGCCGTTTGTTGGCCATGATGGCCCAACACAACCAACCTCTCACGCTGGTATCGACCCTACAGACCCCGGGAGGTGGGACAGTGTCCTCCCCCTCAGACATCTTACAGACCTTTAACGACTTTTACAAGACTCTGTACTCATCCAGTCTGTCCACGGATTTCCAGCCTGAGATGCTAAACGACCTACTAGACCCGCTGACGCTCGGCTGGTTCTCCGGTCACGAAAGGGAGACTTTGGTTCAACCATTTACAGCCTTAGAGGTTCAAATAGCCATCCAATCCTTTCCTCCTGGCAAAGCTCCTGGGCCGGATGGACTCCCAATGGACTTTTACAGGGTGCATGTGGGCCTCCTGGCCCCCCTGCTAGCACAACTATATACCACATGTTTGGCAGATGGCAGTCTGCCTGCATCCATGTAGCATGCTTACTTGACACTGATCTATAAACCCCCTAAAGACCCCACTTCCTGCGCTTCATATCGGCCCATAGCACTTCTTAACACCGACTTTAAGATCCTAACTAAACTTCTGGCCCTTTGGTTATACCCCATATTGCCCTCAGTGATAGATCCGGACCAGACGGGTTTCATGCCCCAGAGGTCCACAGATGTTAATCTCAAAAGGCTTTTCACTAACATTCATGCTCAACATGAATGGAGTGGCCCTTTCTGTGGGAAACATTGCGCAGGGTGGGCTTTCCTCTGCTCTTCATAATGGCTCCAGGTGATTTACAGGTCCCCCACTTCCTAGGTGCGTCTGGGTGGTGGACTATCCGTCCCCTTCAGGCTCTTCAGGGGAACTAGACAGGGTTGCCCTCTTTCTCCGGCCTTATTTGCCCTTGCTATTGAGCCGGTGGCGGAAGCTCTCCGCACTTCACTGTACATTAAAGGTCTGTGTGGGGTTGCTGGAGGAGAAGGTGGCCCTGCACGCGGACGACATGTTTCTCTTCCTTAACGATGCTGGTCCTTCGCTGCAGGGAGCACTGACTGTTCTGGACACCTTTGCTAAGGTCACAGGACTCAGGGTGAATTGGTCCAAGTTCCTCCTCTTCCCGATTGACCGGGCGGCCATGTCTACCTCCCCACCTGATAGTCCCCTTTGCTGGGTCGATTCTCTTAAGTATTTAGGAGTGCACATCTCCGCCTCAGCATCAGAATATATACCGTTGAATCTGGCCCCGGTGCTTCTAGAGGCCCAATCAAAGCTTAAAGTAACCTCCCTCTGTCTGTTTGGGGGCGGGTGAATCTCATTAAAATTAAGATTGTTCCCAAGCTTACTAACCTTTTCCGCCATTCCCTGCAATGTGTACCCAAGTCCTTTTTTCGGAAATTGAACCAAATTTTCTCCTCTTTCATATGGGGCTCCTCACCACCCAGATACCGGCTGACAACATTAATGAGGCCACGGACGCAGGGTGGCATGGCATTTCTGGACTGCTACAAGTACTACTTGGCCACGCAGTTGGTGACTGTGGCTTGGTGGTTGCGGCTGGACAGGACAAACTCGTCCACTGTGCTGGAAGCTACAGTGGTTGGCTCATTGGAAGCCCTCCAACTCTTGTTATACCGGGGGCCCTCGTGCTCCGTATCCACTGACCCCATCCATGCTTACCACCCTGCGAGCGTGGCGAGCTGGCCTGGCCATTGAAAAATCTAAACCCTCTGAAATCTCCCCAAATGCTTCAATCTGGATCAATCCTAACCTATCTCACTTTTATTAACTTTTAGATCCCTATGTATGGTCAAAATACGGCATCAAACTCGTATCACATATAGTGTCACAAAATGCCTTGTTGCCCTTCTCTGACCTCTCCTCCACTTTCAACCCGCCCAATCATATCTTTTTTTAGATACCACCAACTGTCACATGCAATTACAGCTCAGTTCCCGCTTTCCTCCTGCATTGTGGCCCAGTCGGAGTTGGAGAGAACACTCAGGTTTAGTTGTGATGTAAAACCCACCTCGCATTTGTACTCGTATCTGCTCTTTGTGTCTCTCCCCCCCCGCCATGAAAGGCTGCGGTCCAGCTGGCAATGTGACATCCCCACTTTAGATGCAGACGACTGGGATGACGTCTGGGATCTCTCTTGTCTGTCCGGGACAGGTTGGTGCAGTATAAAATTGTTCATAGAGCATATTTCACCCCACACAGACTTCATAAGATGAACCCTGCACATTATTTGGAGGCAGTGGCAGTGCCCCGGGGTCAGACAGTACTGGGGGAAAGTGTTGGATTTGATCAATAAAGTTGCAGTGGTCCATATACCATTGGGGATGAAAGTATGTCTCTTGGGAATCATTGAAACCATTGTCCCGACCTCCGCAAAAACACATTTTAGTCAGCCTGTTGCTTTTCTATGCACATAACAATATTGCTATGCACTGGAAAAACCCACTCCCTCCTCTTTGGTGCAGTGAAAACGCTTGGTGAACACCAGCCTTCCCCTGTACAGGGACACCTATGCAAACCGAGGCTGCCCACTGAGGTACGACAAAGTTTGGAGTGCTTGGCTGGCAGAACCTGAGACTGCTTGCTGCACAGAGATACTATTGTGAGGCTTGGCCCTCGCTATTACATAGGTGGTCTTTGATACACTCGCCCTATATGGCTGAGATGTCATACTTCAGGCTATATTTAGGCAAGGATTTGATGTACCCTCACCCTGTCATATTACTTGACACCATGTATACATTACAGTAATGTAGTGTGCCAACCATTCCTCTGACTATATTGTAAGCGCTTAGGCTATGTGTGTGTTTATGTTTGTTTGTTTTTTCTCTGTTTTTATGTGTAAAACTTTTAAAAATAAATAAAAAATTGTCTGAACGCATCGGTCAGACGGCAACCTTCTCCACCGCTCCTTCTGTGACTGACCGAAGCCTCGGCAACACGCTGTCCAGGACCAGGAAATTGTAAAATCCCAGGCTCTGGAAATGCATTGCACAAACCTTTCTGCAAAGCCTCACGAAGATGTTTCATCCTCTGCTCCCTCTTCGAAGGCTGGATAAGTCCTGCAACCTTACCCTTGTAACGTGGATCAAGAAGGGTTGCCAGCCAGTAGTGATCCCTCTCCTTGATCACACAAATCCGAGGGTCCTTTCGCAGGCTTTGCAGGATCAGAGAGGCCATGCAGCATAGGTTTGACGAGGCATTCGATCCAGAGTCCTCTGGGTCACTAAGGGTGACATAATCCGCAGCCACCTCCTCCCAGCCACGTACAAGTCCTTGGGTATCTGGGAACTGTAAATGATCCCTTGAAAACTGCTGCTGATGCTGAGTGCTAGGCTCCACCTCCATGCTGACACAATCCTCCTCCTTTTCCTGTGTGAGCGGTACTTCCTGTGTGAGAATACTGTCTAGATAAAGGGGGCCTTGAGACGTAAGGAAGTCCTCCTCTTCCTCCCTCTGTTCTGCCTCAAGTGCCCTGTCCATTATTCCACGCAGCGTGTGCTCCAACAGGAAGACAAGAGGGACAGTATCACTAATGCATGCACTGTCACTGCTCACCATCCTCGTGGCCTCCTCAAATGGTGACAGGACAGTGCATGAATCCTTGATCATGAGCCACTGGCATTGCGAAAAAAAGCCAAGCTCCCCTGACCCTGTCCTGGTGCCATACTCGCACAGGTACTCATTGGTGGCCATCTGCTGCATGTACAGCCTCTGCAGCATTGCCAACGTTGAGTTCCACCTGGTGGGCATGTCACAGATGAGACCGCTCTTGGGCAGGTCGCATTCCTTTTGAAGGTCAGTCAGACGAGCACTGGCATTAAATAACCACAAACTTTCCTGGCCTGCCTCATGACATCCTGCACCACCAAATTAAGGACGTGAGCCAAACAGGGAACATGGGTCAAGTGTGCCTGTCGGAGGGCAGAGAGGAGGTTGGTGCCATTGTCGCAAACCACCATTCCTGGCTGAAGCTGGCATGGCGTCAACCACCTCTGAGTCTGCCCCTGTAGAGCTGACAGAATCTCTGCCCCATTGTGGCTCCTGTCCCCTTAGCAGACCAACTCAAGCACTGCATGGTATCTTTTTGCCTGAGTGCTTGTGTAGCCCCTAGAACGCCTACAGAGCACCGCTGGTTCTGAGGACAAATCAGCACAGGAAGAGGCCATAGAGGAAGAAGAGGAGGGGATGAAGGAGAGAGGTGTGGCAGAATCACCACTACCACCATTTTGGAGACATGGTGGCGGAACAAGCTCCAATACTGCACCCTGTCCTGCATCCTTCCCAGCTGCCAGCAGGGTTACCCAGTGTGCCGTGGAAAAAAGGTAACATCCCTGTCCATGCCTGTTGGACCATGAATCAGTGGTAATATTAACCTTACCACTGACCACCCTGTCCAACAAGGCCAAGACATTGCCTTCCACATGTCGGTAGAGAGCGGGAATGGCCTTCCGAGAAAAAGAATGGCGTTTGGGAACCTGCCAAGCCAACCCCAAGCCAAAGGCAAAAGTCATAGAAGACTTGGCCCGAGTGGTAAAGGTGAAAAGAAAGCCTTCCATCCGTCTATGCATGAGATTGTTGGGAAAGATGGTAGCCTTATTCGAGGCTGTCCCTTACGCCCAGTTTCACTCAAGACCATTACAGGGCGGAATTCTGTCAGCTTGGATCAAAGATGTTCAGGCCCTGGATCTTCCTGTGATCTTATCTCCAGCGGTTCGCCAGAGCCTCAATTGGTGGTTGCTCCCCCAAAAAGTGTCAGAAGGAAAATTCTTCACTCCAGTTACCTGGAAAGTGGTGACCACAGACGCCAGCCTTCTGGGCTAGGGGGCAGTGCTGGAAGAAGCATCTGCCCAGGGGAAGTGGTCCCGGGGGCCGAAAAGCTTCTACCCATCAACATTCTGGAGATTCGGGCAATTCATTTGGCCCTCAAAGTTTGGTCTTTCAGACTGCAAGGCTGGTCTGTTTGAGTTCAGTCCGACAATGCTACGGCCGTAGCCTATATCAATCACCAAGGAGGCACCAGAAGTCTGGATGCCCAAAAAGAGGTGAATCACATCTCAGCCTGGGCAAAAAGGCATTTCCTCTGCGGTCTTCATTCCAGGGGTAGAAAATTGGCAGGCAGATCTTTTAAGCCGCCAGCAACTGAGTCCAGGAGAATGGTCTCTACACTCGACATGTTTCAAATCATTTGTCAGAAATGGGGAACCCCAGATGTGAAACTGTTGGCTTCCAGGTTCAACGCAAAACTGGACAGCTTTGTGTCAAGAACAAGAGATCCCTATGCTCATGGCTCAAATGCCCTGACAATCTCTTAGGATCAGTATTCCTTGATTTATGCGTTCCCTCCAGTACCGCTCCTCCCATGATTCCTTCAGAGAGTCAAGAAGGAAGGAAAGTTAGTGATTTTGGTCGCCCCGGCTTGGCCCAGGAGACCCTGGTATGCAGAAGTTGTAAGGATGGCAGTAGGAAAACCTTGGGTTCTTCCATTACGCCCAGACCTACTATCGCAGGGTCCAACATTCCATCCTGCCTTACAAAGTCTAAATTTGATGGTTTGGCTGTTGAGAGCCACATTCTGAGGAAACGTTGTCTCTCACTTCCAGTCCTATCCACCTTGGTTAATGCTAGGAAGCCGGCATCCAGGCTCATCTACTACAGAATCTGGAAGGCATATGTTTCCTGGTGTGAACCCAGAAAGTGGCATCCTAGGAAGTTTGCCATTAATAGGATTCTTGCCTTTCTTCAGTTGGGCTTAAATATGAAGTTGGCCTTGAGCACTGTTAAGGGCCAAATCTCGACTTTGTCAGTTTTCTTTCTTTTTTTTTTTTTTTTTTTTTTATTATTATACAGAATTTATGTATTTTTTTTTTATTTTTTTTTTAATTTTAAAATAAGTTTATTGAAGAGCAGTACAGTACAATTCAATGCCACCAGAACATCCTGGGGCGCAGTGAAAATCACACAATACATATTAATTATTCGATATAGATTAATAATCGTCACTCAATATTAAATAGGTCATCCTAATCAACTATGTACTAAAAGATCTTATAAAGGCAGGAAAACCTGATAAGTGCACTTAGTTCCAAAGTCCATCCCGACACCCCTAATGGGCACAAACTGTGTCGGGAGTCGACTTAAAGTGTTAGATTCAGAAAGTACACCGTTAAAGGCTGGACTGAACTCGTGGCTCTGAAGAAACTGAAATCCCCAGACCCACGTGAGAGTCCAATAGTGAGGAACATAGTGTTAAATTCCAGTGGCTCAGTGTAACCAGGGACGATCCAACAATAATATCCAAAGCAGAAAATATCTCCCTTGGGTATGATACCACAGAAGAAACGTTCTCTAACTCAAGAGTTGTGAATTAAACTGACTGCTGTCAAACAATGAAGTAAAAAATAAATAAAAACAAAACAATAAATAATAATAAAAAATAAAAAAAATAACAGAGAAGTAAAGCTAGAAATAAGAAAAGAGAGATGAGATGAGAAAAGAGAAGAGAGCATTGCCAGCTGCAGATTTCAAACGCTCGTGGAGGACCCCAAGATTCCCGGCTTAAGGGATATTCCTGCATATCTGGCCCAGGGTTCCCATGTTGCTTCAAAGAGTTCAGTGGTATTTAGGATTGAACTAACCATTTTCTCCTGATTCATAATCCAAGATATCTTCCTCTTGGCTGCCGAAAACGAAACCAGAAGTTGCTTCCAGGCACTGGCCAAAGTGATTTTTTCTCCCATAAGCATGAAAGCTATTAATTTTTGAGTATGCTTAGGAGCCTGTGGGATGTGAACCCCAAGCAACGCTATTTTGGGGGATTTCTCCACAGGTATGCCCGATATCTTTCGTATGAGATAGAAGATTTTATTCCAGTATCCCCTAATTTTCGGGCATTCCCACCAAATATGAAGCATGGAGCCCTGGGCATGACACTCACGAAAACAGAGCGGTGAAGCAGCTGGGAACATCGCCGCCAACCTACTGGGGACTAGGTACCATCTCATTAAAACTTTCAAATTAGCCTCTATCGGAGGAATATTAACAATTCCTTTAACCACTTCGTTACTGAGCCTGTTTTTCAGATTCAGTGTTTACGAGACTAAAACAGTTTTTTTTGCTAGAATATTACTTAAAACTCCCAAACATTATATATATATTTTTTTCTAACACCCTAGAGAATAAAATGGCAGTCATTGCAATACTTTTTGTCACACCGTATTTGCGCAGCGGTCTTACAAGCGCACTTTTTTTGGAAAAAATTCACTTTTTTAAATTAAAAAATAAGACAACAATAAATTTGGCCCAATTTTTTTATATATTGTGAAAGATAATGTTACGCCGAGTAAAATGATACCCAACATGTCACGCTTAAAAATTGCGCCCGCTCGTGGCATGGCGTCAAACTTTTACCCTTAAAAATCTTGATAGGCGACGTTTAAAAAATTCTACAGGTTGCATTTTTTGAGTTACAGAGTAGGCCTAAGGCTAAAATTATTGCTCTCACTCTAATGATCGCGGCGATACCTCACTTGTGTGGTTTGAATACCGTTTTCATATGTCGGCGCTACTCGCGTATACGTTCGCTTCTACGCGCGAGCTCGTCGGGACGGGGCGCTTTAAAAAATTTTTTTTTTGCTTTTCGCATTTATTTTTATTTATTTTAGAATTTTTAACACTGAAAAAAAAAAAAAAAAATTATCACTTTTATTCCTATTACAAGGAATGTAAACATCCCTTGTAATAGAAAAAAGCGTGACAGGTCCTCTTAAATATGAGATCTGGGGTCAAAAAGACCTCAGATCTCATATTTAGGCTTAAATGCAAAAAAAAATAAAAATTTTGGAAATGTCATTTTTTCAAATGACAAAAAAAAAAATGTCTCTTTAAGAGGCTGGGCGGGACTGACGTTTTGACGTCACTTCCGCCCAGCAGAGCTATGGGGGACGGGCGAAGGAGATTTTTCCTTCAGTCTCGTCCCCGCTCAGCTGCCGGATGGTCGCGATCCCCTCCGCCGCTACCGACGGCTCCGGTAAGCGGCGGAGGGCGCGGGACAGCGGCGGGAGGGGCCCCTCTCCCGCCACCGATAACAGCGATCTCGCGGCGAATCCACCGCGGAGACCGCCGTTATCGTGTACAGGACCGTCGGCACTAAAGATGGATACCTCAGTTGTGGCAGCAGCTGCTGCCGTTACTGAGATATCCATCTTTAAAAACAGGACGTCTTTTGACTATGGGCTGGAAAGCAAGTGGTTAAAAGCTTTCGTTCCTACCTTATGCCACTCCTCCAGATCCCAGGATTCCTGTAGGTCCCTCTCCCACGCCTCCATGTAAAAGAATTTAGAGGTAGATTCTGAAAGTGACATGTATATAATGGAAATGCCTCCCTTTTGCTCCGTCATTTGGTTACACCAGAGCTCATAACGAGTGAAGATTGGAGGACAGGGCTTGTTCTTCCAAATTAAAGATATGAAGTGGAGTATTTGAGAGTATCGGATCTTTTCAGAATCCGGCATCCCCAACCTCCTCACACAGTGCTGCAATGAAAGCGGGTCAGAGGTAGAAAGGAAGTCCCCAATTCTATAGATCCCCTTGTCCAACCACCATTGAAAGGCTGTAATGTTCATACCCGGACCGAACAGGGGATTACGAAAGATGTGTGCTAAAGGTTGAGTGTCCGATATCAAAGAAGGAAGACACCTCAAATCATCCCAAAGCTTGAAGGACTGAGACAATGAAGGAGACATTATTGCAGGCCTGAACTTTCGGGAACACCACAGTAGATTGTCTAACGAATGATTAGGAGCCGCCATACTCTCTATTTCAATCCAATCAGGTTTCTCGTATTTTGTGTAAACGGTCGATAATTGAGCAAGCATGGCCGCTTGATAATACTTAAACAGGTGCGGAAGACCCAGTCCCCCACGCGTCTTAGGGCTGTATAGAACATTCTGTGCCAATCTATATCCCTTACCCCCCCAAATGAACTTAAGTATTTTACCCTGGAATGACTTGAGTTGATCTCTTTTAATTGCTATCGGGAGAGACCTAAACAAGTAAAGCAGTCTAGGCAAAAGCGTCATTTTAATGGCATTAATTCTGCCCAGCCACGAAATTTTATGTTGTGCCCACGTCTGGAGATCAACCTCGAGTTTGCGATACATGGGAGGGAAGTTAGCCTGGTAGAGAAGTTCAAATTTAGGAGTTAGATTAATTCCCAGATATCGGATGGAAGCATCTGCCCATTTAAAATCAAAGTATGGTCTTAAGTGGTCCACTACTGCAGGTTTCATAGAAACGTTAAGTGCTTGGGATTTGGTTGCGGATTATGTTAACCCGCAACCCCCGAAATATCACCAAAGGATGTGAGCAATCTGCAAATATTAGGGAGAGAAGTGACCGGGGATGTGACAAAAAGAAGGAGATCATCCGCAAATAGTGCGCACTTATGTACTTGTTGTCCACAGTTCACCCCTTTTATACTTTGGTCAGACCTGATAGCGATAGCTAGTGTCTCTATCGCTATAGCGAAGATCAATGGGGATAGGGGACAGCCCTGCCTAGTGCCTCTAGCAATCCTAATAGGATCAGAAAAGTAACCTTGTAATTTGACCCTCGCCTCAGGTTCAGAGTATAGGGAATGCAATATCCCCAAAAAATTCTCCCCAAAACCCCAACGCTTCAGGATCGTGAATAGATATGGCCATGAGAGGGAATCAAAGGCCTTTTGAAGGTCTAATGACAGGAGAAGCCCCTCCTGGGAAGGACCTCCATCCCACCCTGATTGAAGGATCGATATAATGTCAACCGCTCGCCTGACTTGGTCTGGGCCCTGTCTCCCTGGAATAAAACCAACTTGGTCTTTGTGGATATATTGGCTAATAAACGAACTTACTCTGTTAGCTAGAATTTTGGTGAGTATCTTCAAATCATTGTTGATCAACGAGATGGGCCTATAGTTTTCCACATGTTCGGGGTCTCTATCTGGTTTTGGAATAACAGAAATAAAAGCCTCATTGAGATGAGGGTGCAAAGCTTCCCCCTTCCGTTTGGAATTAAAAAATTTCACGAGTTGTGGAGCCAGGGTGTCTGCAAATGTTTTATAGTAAGGCGCCGAGAAGCCATCCGGCCCCGGTGCTGAACAACTCTTTAAGTTTTTGATCACCTCTAAGGTTTCCTCCGTGGAAATTGGAGCCTCCATAAGATCAATGTGGCTCCTACAGAGGCTCAGTATCGGCAACGGATCTGATCTAATCCCAGACACCTCCGCCGTATCAGCTGACTTATATAAATTAGAGTAGAAAGTCTAAAACATTTGCAAGATGTGTTTAGGATTAAGGGTCGTTGTCCCGTCTGGGGTTCTGATTTTTGGGAGTGCAAATGTGCGGAATCTCGGCGAGAGTTTAGTGGCTAGTAATGTGTTAATTTTATCTTTATGTAGATAGAATCTAGCACCACTACAACCCATGGATTTCTCAGCCTTCACTGTGAGCGCTAAATTCAATGCTAATCGAGCAGTATCCAACTGAGAAACATGGACCTTCGTCTGGTCTTTCTTATGCTGTCTACATAAAGCTGTGAATTCCTTTTCCAATTTCTCTACTTCCGAGGCTCTGTCTTTTTTCAATTTGGAGGCTATCTGGATTAGCTTTCCCCGGATCGTAACCTTGTGTACGGCCCATAACATCTCAGCCGAGACTCCATCCACATCGTTAAAACTGAAATATTCTTTCAACGCCCTGTCAATATCTGAGACTATGATTGGGTCGTTCAATAGAGATTCATTGAGTTTCCAATGTGACATGGGAGATTTGGCAAGGTGGCCCTGTAAGGAGAGGACAACCATAGCGTGATCCGAAAGGGCTGTATCTTTTATATAAGCTTTATTGACCAAGGGGACGTGTCTCGCGGAAATAAGCAAGTGATCGATCCTAGAATAGGATTGATGTGGATTGAAAAAGTGGGTATAATCCCTTTTCGTAGGGTTGAGTTCCCTCCAGATGTCCACAAGACCCTGTTGAAATATCAATTTCGCTATTTGAGAGCTGGCTCTAACAGGATGGGTTAACTGTGCTGCTAAAGGTTTGGACTTGTCTAGACTTTGGTCAAAGGCGATATTAGGGTCTCCCCCGAACACCACCGTTCCTTCCAGGAGCGGTTCTAAAACATTAAACATAGATTGGAAAAATTTTGCTTGCCCTTTATTGGGAGCATAATACGAGACAAAAGTTCATCCATTACTCCTTTGACCAACAGAAATCTGCCATCTGGGTCCTTATGTTCTAACAAAGATTTAAATTTGCATGTTTTAGCAAAAAGGACTGCAACCCCTTTTGTCTTGTCTTCAGCGTTTGCAAGAAAAAATTGGGGATAATGAGCATGGATGAACGGTGGGGAGTAACTGATTGGAAAATGGGTCTCTTGTAAAAGAACAACCACCATTTTTTGAGAATGATAAGCTTGAAGTATCTTCCTTCTTTTAACAGGGGAATTCAGGCCCTGTACATTATGTGAGACCACTCTAAGTGGAGGAGAAAGTGAGGAGTCAAGAGGCATGATCAGTGAGGAAGATGCACCATGTATCAGTAATAGAACTTACCCCCAACGATGAGAGGCGTGGAGAAGATGGACACAGGTAGCGACCTAGACTGGGACCTGGATTGAAGCAAACGAGACCCTGCATCTGCAGTCTGGCAATCAAGGAAAAGAAGTTAGAAAAGAGAAGAAAAAAAGAAAAAAAACATATCCTACATTGAATCAATTTAAACAAACAACAACGGAAATGGGAAGACCCCACCCCATTATTGCCATACAAACAACCAACGTAGCCCCTACTACGGGCTACTAGACCAACCTCCGACAGGGAAGAATCCACTGCCTAAAGGTAGGTGGAGGCGCAGGGCAACCGCCCCAGCCACAGCCATCCCTATATATCAGAAGATATATCAGTTATCAACAAAATGCAATATTAGTGAGAACGATAACATTCTATGTAAAAAAATTAAGAAAATAGAACACGGTCGGCCGAAACAAAATATCAGTAAAGATAACCACTCCCTTATATATAAAAAAAATATATAAAGCATGGATACGGGGGTTATAGGGAGTTGTGAACCCAAAATATCCAATTACATGTTAACCAATACACATAAAATGGTAATACCAATGTTGAGTTAGTGAGAAGGAGAGCAACATATAAAAAAAACAAAAAAAAAAAAAATTTTTTATCGATATATGTTTTATAGAAAAAGCACTAACATATTGCAAACCCCTCCTCGTGCCATATATGACAGAGAAGAAATGTGAGGGAAAAGAAAAAAAAAATGTAATATTCCCAGTTAATGGAAAAAACAATGGTAGTCCCCATAGAAAGGCGAGAGTTCAGTTCGGAGGTCCAGAGGGTTTTCAAACTGTAGCCTCTTCTGCCAGTCCCAGGCAATTAGCGGAGGTGAAATTCAGATTCACACGGATCCCCAACAGCGGAGAGGAGACCCAATTTGGAATCAAGCCAAGAAAACACAACAAGGGTCAGAAAAAAGAAAAGTCAGTCTCAGTTCCGAGGTCAGGTAGTAGCCGGATGCTTAGTACACCTGCTTTTATTCATCTTCCATGTGGGGGAAATTGGACTAGTGGGAGTGGGACGTTTGGATGAACTTGCTTGTAGATTAGAAGTGTCCATTGCTGGGTCCTGCGTTATGAATTTCAAGGCAAGGAAGATTTTTTCTCCCTCAGAGAGCGTAGTAAATGAGTAGGTTTTTCCCTTGTAGTTAAACTTAAGGGCAAAGGGGAATGCCCACCAGTATTTGATTTCCCTCTGCGCCAGCACTGTCAGTAATGGCTTAAGAGCTCGACGTTTTTGAATAGTCATGGGAGAAATATCTGCAAATATTTGGATATCATTTCCCTGGAAGGAGATGCGAGACTGTTGGCGTGAGATTTTCATGATCTCTTCCTTCACAGTGTAATAGTGAGGTTTTACCACAACATCCCTGGGTGAACCATCTTTCTTGAGGGGACCCAGAGACCTATGAGCCCTGTCCAGCTCTAGCTTGTGTGAGGTAATGGAGGGGATCATGACTGTAATGAGGTCCTGGACTGCCTTTGGGACATCCGTGATGGTCTCTGGAAGACCCCTGACCCTAAAATTGTCCCTCCTTGAGCGGTTCTCAAGGTCATCAATTCTGTTTAGGGCCACATCAAGTTGTTCTTCCAAAACCTGAATGTGATCAGTATTTAGATTGGCCCTGGATACAGTAATGTCCAGCTTCTGTTCAATCGCTTCCATTCTAGAACCCAGGTTCTGGAAATCAATGCGGATGTCATTTGTAATTCTATTTGCAGTTTGAGCAAGTCCCCTCTCAAGTAATTCTGACAATTTCAGAAAGAGTTCTCCTGTATTCTGAGGAATAACCAGGTCTGGGTTTCCTGAGGAGATAATGGCGTTTGTGTGTATAGGTATTGTTCCCATAGGAGATAGAGCCTGAGGTAACGGACTCTCTAAAAGAGATTCTGTGGAGGTTGAAGAAAGGGACATGAGACTCGGGGTAATGGGAACAGTCTGAGGGGGGAATGTCAGTGAAGCTGGAGCAATCACTTGCCTTCCATCCGTGTGTCTCCCAGCGTTTGAATCCAGCATCTGAGGCGCGGCCGCCATCTTGGATTCGGCCTGGTTCTTCTTGGCGGAAAACTGCTGTTCCAGGCCCCTCCGGACCGCACTACTATACATGGGGTCAGTGCTGAAGTGTTCCCCTAACGAATCCACCACATAAGAAGTGTCCCGCCACCGTGAATCCGGTGCTAGGGCCGCTGAATGGCTGAGGCAGTGTGGAGCTCCCGGCTTACGCGGCCATCTTGGAAGCCCCCGCGCATGCGCCTCCGTCAGTTTTCTTTCAAAAAACGCTTGACTCATTCCCTAGTCAGGGCCTTTGTTCAGGGTGCACTGCCATTGAATCTGCCGATTAAGTCTCCCGTGTGCCAATGGGATTTGAATTTGGTGTTGTCTGTTTTACAGAAGCTACCTTTTGAACCTTTACACCAGGTTTCTCTAAGACTGTTGACACAGAAACTGTTTTTTCTTGTAGCCAAAGCCTCGGCTAGGAGGGTATCGGAATTGGCGGCTCTTTCCTGTAAAGAACCGTATATGATTATTCATGAAGACAGGGTGGTGCTGTGGCCTCACCCGAATTTCTTACCTAAGGTGGTTTCAGGTTTTCATCTTGTTGTGGCAAAAACTGTGCTGTATGCAGAACACACCGCCATTTTGCCCTGTGCTAAAAGCACATACTCAGTCTTAATGAAATAATCCATATTTAAGCTAAATAAATTCACTTACCATTCATTCTCTGCCATTCATACAAGTCACGAGACCTCACACCAGTTTGTTCTCAAATTATCCTAGCTCCAGCCATCACTGGTTTGCCGACGCCCTCACAGGCAGTTTTATTAAAAGCCCAGTAGGAAGTGATGTCACGACATGTGACCGCCTCCATAGGAAGTGAGCTCACAGGGTGTCAGCTCCACCCAGCAGATGCCCATATACGGAAACCCCTCCAACAGGGATTCCATACAGTAATAACAAAATAATACAACAACACCACAATACAGTAATAATCAATAACAATACAGCAATATAATAACAATAATAGGATACAGTTCCTGATGAGAGGAGCTTATCTGCAGGTGTATGTTCACATCACAAAACAGTATTGATCAGGTACTGAGGGTTGACAGGAGCGCACACCAGCTAAATTTACAATGCGCTTGCAGAGCGGACGCACTGAGAAGGCGAATATCTGTGCATCACACAGGGGCCCTTTCGCCGGCCGACATCCCCCCTCCACAAACACCCTTCTCCAAATCAGGAAGTGTATCTCGACCAGTCTGTCTTCCCCAATCAGCTTTCTAGAGCGGTCTGAGGGAGAACCAACCATGGGTGACACTATGACAATACATAATAAATACATCTTTAAATTTCCACAACAATCTGAACCAAGATATAGTCCTACCGTCTTTCTTTGCAGATCCGCAGTCTGCAGAGGAAGAGAGTCTACACTCTCAGGATGCTGTAAGAGCGGTAAAGGTTTATCTGCAAGCTACGGCTCAGATAAGCAAGACTGATTGTCTATTCATTCTGCCACAAGGCCCAAAGAAGGGCCAGGCGGCGTCAAAATCCACTATTGCAAGGTGGATTCGACAAGTCATTATTCAGGCCTATGGTTTAGAAAAGGAGATACTTCCTTTTCAGGTGAAAGCGCACTCGACTAGAACATTTGGTGCTTCATAGGCAGTGCATAACCAGGCCTCCATGGCTCAGATCTGTAAGGCTTGGTCTTCGGTCCATACATTTACTAAATTCTACCAGGTAGATGTGAGAGGTTACGAGGATGCCGCCCTCAGGCGTAGTATGCTGCAGGCAGCAGTATAGATCCTCTGGCTCGATGGCGGTCTTATTCTGATCTGTGTCTCCCTCCCCTCAAATTTTAGCATTGCTATGGGACATCCCATTAAGTAATTAAGGCTCTGTGTCTCGTGATGTATGGTCAAGAAAATAGGATTTTTGAATACAGCTTACCTGTAAAATCCTTTTCTTGGGAATACATCACGTGACACAGAGCTCCCACCCCTCTTCGGAGTTAACGTTGAACACTTATTGCTTTGCTACAAAACTGGGGTACTCTCCATTTGGGAGGAGTTATATAGGGGAGAAACTCAATTCTAATTGGGTTTGCCAGTGTCCAATCACCTGTGGTGACTACATAACCCATTAAGTAATTAAGGCTCTGTGTCCCGTGATGTATTCCCAAGAAAAGGATTTTACAGTTAAGCTGTATTCAAAAATCCTATTATATATTATATTCTACCTGCATTAAAATGCTATTATTAAAGTGATTTTTGAATAACTTCTAATTTATTAGTAAAAAAAAAAATGTAAACCCTAAAATATGGTTTTACCCATGGACTGTTCTATTACAGTTATACAGGGGTTTATACTTGTACACTTTATTAAAAAAAAAAAAAAAATCATTTTTAATTCATTTATATGAATGGTGTATAGCTGCATTACATATTCATTACATATGTGGATTCCATTCATTTACTATACACCATTCACATTTAAATAGGCACATGTATGATCTTTAAATATTGATAAAAACAATGTTTTTTAATAATTAGGTTAATGTATATTGTGTAGGGGGGAATGTAACTTTATTATTTTATTAATATGTGGTGTGTAATGTGTGGTGATTGTATTCAACTTTGGTATTTTTCACTTCCAATTACTGTAATCCCGCTACATCACGCAAGATTACAGTTATATGAGCTGTTCTCAGAATTTCCCGGCATTTGTAGATCGCTTCTCAACTCAACATGAGAAGCGAGCTACAAAGCTTGATAAACAGGCACTCAGAGGAGAGTGATCTCCTCTGAGAATGCCTGAGAACTGAATAGCGGTATTTCTCTTTTCGTCCATGGACACAGCTCCTTAAATCTGGACATTTGGGTTATGTTCCTGTTATGACTAGGCAGAACATGTTAGTTATTGTAGCGCCCCCTTACTTTCAGTATGGGCACTACGCTAAAGTTAGTGGGGAATGGGAGAGTTACCTTGCTCCCATTCACTATTTGTTCAAACTGTGGGACTTCTGTCATTCCAGAAATGTCCACTGGGTCAGTCTGTGGTCCAGGGATGCAATATCATCCCTGTCCAGCAGTTGGCGCCAAAGGGGTTCTGTCAGAGTAAGTTTCTCCAGCAGCCAATCAGAGGAGTTTTTCCCTCGGGGGCGTGCTGGAGAGGAGTATATCTGTGACAGGTGGGTTCCCGATTCCACTGAAAGGTTTGCTGTCATCTGGTGACCAATGCAGAAATCTGGTGACCAATGCAGAAATCTACTGGGAGGATTCGCTCCATCTATCTATCTAGCTCAGTTACTGTAATTGGCCTGTGGCAGAGGCCCGAGCCGGGCCTGTGAGAGTGGCCTGTTCCTCCCAGAAATCCTAAGTGACATCTTGGCTGCCAGGCCTGTAAAAAAATGGTCTGTCCAGGGGCACTTTACCCACTAAGTTGGTGTGGCGACGAGTTACAAATTGGTACTATGCAGAGCAGTACTGACTGCTCTATCTAATATTCAGGCCTGATACTGCAAGGTTCTTCCTCCCTATCTATTCATCAACTTTGTCCTTCCCAATTGATGTTGATGTTGGCCGTGTTGGCCTGGAAAATAAAGCATTGGAAAAAACCTTTATTCACTGTCTGGACCTTCGCTCACTGTTTGTCTCTACAATTGCACCCTTAGACAACGCCAGGGTAACTTAAATAGGCCGATCCCAAATCAAACAGCGGCTCCTTCGGGGGTAGCGCTACATGTGGGGGCTCGTCCGGGATTCGACTGTTACAATTGGCAACCAGAAAGTGGGTGATTATTTCCTAAGGAGCGGAAAGTGTGTCCAGTGTTGTGTACTAGAACTGTACTAGAACTGTCCGGCAACGAGGGCGTTAACCTCGAATCACTAAGCTTGGGCATACGTGCGGCATAGCACGCGCCTACAACGTGTCTGGGCAAGTTCTTTCAAGTGGGCGGAGCCACCCCTGCGTGCAACATGCAGAGAGTTTCGCGCCAAACGAGGGGTAGGAACGCCCACTAGTGCGCCAAAATCGTCAGAATTACCTTTGTTTCGAACGGGACGGATCACTGCACAAGAATGTCCGGAATTTCGAAGGCCCCTACTGCTATGAGACATCCCATGACCACCCCGGGGGTCCTTTCTGTGCCCGCTGCTTCCTGTGTGTCTGTGACGGACACGGGCATTCGCTTGTCCCCGAGGGGACAGTTCGTGTTGCTGTCCAACAATGGGGTAGAGATGATTGGGCTGGCCTGCCCCCAATGCGCGGAGTTGGCCGTCAGTTTCCTGCCCATTGCCCGGTGCCGTCGGTGCCGGGTCTCCCTATTCGAAGTCTTGCCACTGGTCCAATCTCCTCGGGAATACTGCCTGGATCCATCCGCGGGAACCCTCACTAGGGAGGAAGAGACTGTGGAACCGGAGATTGCCACCGAGGTGGAGGCCTCATGGCCGGAGGCTCTCCCCACCAAGGAGAGCGCCGAGCCAGAGGCCCTGGATGATGGGAGTGCCGTCGGCTCGTCCATGAAAGCTTCACTGCCGGCTGCCTGGATCACTTACCCCCAGGAGGTAAGCCCATTGAGCGAGAAGGGAGAATTAAGTAACTTTGTGGCCCGCATACAGGCCGAAACCGCCCACGAGGCCGTCTCAGTTGGCGCGGCCTCTGTTCGATGTGTGCCCATCGGAGGGAGATCTCTCCGACCTGTTGACTGGGGGGCGATACGAAGGCCATCCGGCCTAACCCGGCCACTGCCTCGCTGGCCTACCTCCCTGCTGGAGCGGAGGATTCATCTGACCCAGAGTTCTGGTCGGGCGACTCCACCATTGAGGGCGATGACTTGCCCGACCACCTGTTTGAGCTGCGATTCCCCGAGCAACAGGGCTTTGGAGAATGTTGGAGCTTCACGAGAAGGAGAAGGAGGAAGAGGCGCTCTGCCCAGAGTGCACCTTGTGGGCCAAGTGGCCCATGTCTACCATGGGGAGCGGGTGAGTCCGTTGTGTGATGTTCCTGTTGGACTCATCGCTCCTCCAACTTAGGACATACCGTCCCTGTTCGGGCGCCTGAAGCTTGGGCTGCCGGGTACTATTCGTGTGATCGGGTGAGTTGCCTTATCCGGGTGCTCACCCAAATAGGGGAAGGTTACGGACAAGTATGCCCCCACTCTGTTGTTTTTTTTCTCTCCCGGTTTTCCCTTTCCCCCTGGCTCCTCCAGAACCACATAGACTTTTGTGTAGAACTCTTGAGGGGGGGGGTTGGGTTCAGTCAGTTAGAGTGGGGACCTTGCCAACTTCTTCACGCAGCTTTGGAACATTCGATATGGAGAAAGAACTATTTTTCCATCTTTTTTTTTTTTTGTTCACTTCCCTTTGCTGCCACTTCTGCACTTTTGAATTTATGACTGTTGCAGTACCAGCACACTGACCACTAGGGGGCAGTGCGCTGGTCGTGTGTACAGCCTAGCGGACATTTTTCGACGGACATTTGTCCAGCCGACCGATGGTGCCATTCGATTGGGGAGTCGGTTTAAGGGGGACCCTGAGGCAGGTCGTCCACACAGAGCCTGAACAAACCAATTGGGGATCCGGTGACCAGAGTACTGACAGGTATGTTTGCTGTCATCTGGTGACCAATGCAGAAATCTACTGGGAGGATTCGCTCCATCTATCTAGCTCAGTTACTGTAATTGGCCTGTGGCAGAGGCCCGAGCCGGGCCTGTGAGAGTGGCCTGTTCCTCCCAGAAATCCTAAGTGACATCTCGACTGCCAGGCCTGTAAAAAAAGGTCTGTCCGGGGGCACTTTACCCACTCAGTTGGAGTGGCGACGAGTTACAAATTGGTACTATGCAGAGCAGTACTGACTGCTCTATCTAATATCCAGGCCTGATACTGCAAGGTTCTTCCTCTCTATCTATTCATTAAAGCGGGGGTTCACCCGTACATAACACTTTTTCCCCTTAGATGGATGCTCGTTTTGTCTAGGGTAATCGGCTAGTTGTTTTAAAATATGAGCTGTACTTACCGTTTACGAGATGCATCTTCTCCGCCACTTCCGGGTATGGGCTGCGGGACTGGGCGTTCCTATTTTGATTGACAGTCTTCCGAGAGGCTTCCGACGGTCGCATCCATCGTGTCACGATTTTCCGAAAGAAGCCGAACGCCGGTGCGCAGGCGCAGTATAGAGCAGCACCGACGTTCGGCTTCTTTCGGCTACTAGTGACGCGATGGATGTGACCGTCAGAAGCCTCTCGGAAGACTGTCAATCAAGAAGGAACGCCCGCTCCCGAAGACCCATACCCGGAAGCGACAGAGAAGACGCATCTCGAAAACGGTAAGTACAGCTCATATTTTAAAACAACTAGCCGATTCCCCTAGACAAAACAAGCATCCATCTAGCATCCATCTAAGGGAAAAAATTGTTTTATGGGTGAACTCCCGCTTTAACTTTGTCCTTCCCAATTGATGTTGATGTTGGCCGTGTTGGCCTGGAAAATAAAGCATTGGAAAAAACCTTTATTCACTGTCTGGACCTTCGCTCACTGTTTTAGCCAGATTCAGTAAGAGTTAGGCCGGCGTATCAGTAGATACGCCGACCTAACTCGGAATTTGCGCTGTCCTAAGTTTAAGTGTATTCTCAAACAGAGATACACTTAAACCTATCTAAGATACGACGGCTTGCGCCGTCCTATCTTAGGGTGCAATATTTAGGCTGACCGCTAGGTGGCGCTTCCATTGCGGTCGGCGTAGAATATGTAAATCACTAGATACGCCTATTCACGAACGTACGCCCGGCCGACGCAGTACAGATACGCCGTTTACGTAACGCATTATCAGGCCTGAAGTTATTCCATTAAATAGCTGGAATAGTAATGTTAAGTATGGCCACCGTTCCCGTGTCGAAATTTGTAAATTTTACGTCGTTTGCGTAAGTCGTCCATGAATAGGGTTTTACGTCATTTACGTCCACGTCTAAATCAATAGGACCGTGCGGCGTACTTTGCCGCAATGCACACTGGAATATGTAGGCGGACGGCGCATGCGCCGTTCGTAAAATACGTCAATCATGTCAGGTCAAGCCCCATTAACATAAAACACGCCCCCTCAGCCGAATTTGAATTAGCCGCCCCGTCCGCCCGCCCGATTTATGCTACGCTGCCGTAACTTAGCAGGCAAGTACTTTGTGAATCATGTACTTGCCTCGCTAACTTACGGCGGCGTAGTGTAAATGCCATACGCTACGCCGCCGCAACTATGCGCTCGCCATCCTGAATCTAGCTATAATGCCGCGTACACACCATCACTTTATGTGATGAAAAAAAATGACGTTTTTAAAAACGTCACTTTAATTGACCGTGTGTGGGGGAAAACGTCGTTTTATGTCTTCTAAAAAACGACCAAAAAAAATTGAAGCGTGCTTCAATTTTATGTGTCGTTTTTCAAAACGTCAACTTTTACTTCACAGAAATTGACCGTGTGTAGTAAGAAACGTCGTTTAAAACAAAGTTTTTTCACCCGCGCATGCCCAGAAGCTACTTATGAAGCAAGCTTCAATGGAAAAAGTGGTGAGAACGTAACCTCGCTTTGCTAGAACATTGTGAGAAAAACAATGGTGTGTAGGCAACTTCGTCTTTGAAAATTGAAGTTTCAAAAACGTCATTTTTTACTTCACAGAAAATGTCGTTTTTTTTCATCACATAAAGTGATGGTGTGTACGGGGCATAAGTCTCTACAATTGCACCCTTAGACAACGCCAGGGTAACTTAAATAGGCCGATCCCAAATCAAACAGCAGCTCCTTCAGGGGTAGCGCTACATTATCTTAAAACATGTAACTTTAACAGAGTTGAACAGCCCGCCCAGGGGGCTGTCCCTCCGGTCATAACCCCTCAACATGCAGCCTCCGTTTTTTTCTGCCTAGCAGAGAAGAAGGACGTGGCTCCCTTTGGGCCCAGAGTCCTGAAGAGATTTTTTATTTTTCTTTATTTTTTTTTTGTGATTCTTCTATCAACTGCCGGCTGGGTGACAGGCTGGATATTTTAGATCCTTGTAGTCTCCCCAGTCCGGCCATCGAGCGTGAGCAGTCCTTAGCTATGCGCTGGGTCGGCCCCATGGCTCCAGTGGTGGCTGGTGAGCTTTTGCTCCGGGGTCCACATATGACTGGTTTGCTGTTGTCTCACTCACAGTGGACCAGGCAGACAGCTACTCCGTACCATTGGTTGTGGGTCTGTCAGGGACGCGCCAGCAGTCCTTGCAAGGATGGGTAAGTACGGTTCCTCTTGCCTCGGCGGGATAAAAAAGCTGGGCATTCCCAGGATTAAGGGATTCTCCTGTCCTCCCTTTCCCCTCCTGCCCTAGGGCCCACTGCGACCGGGGTGTACCTGTGGGGGACCGTGGGGCGCAGGGGTTCCCTTTCTGTGAGGGGGGGTCTGTCTCCGAGGAAAGTCTGTGCGTCCTTCTCGTCCACATCGCGGTGTGCTCAGGCGCCATTTTTACAGCGCCAACGCCATTTTTTGTGTCTCAATTGAAAATTCCATTGGCGGCCATTTTGCCGTGGCCGTGCTGTGACGCAGGTCGGCCTTGTGGGTGGCCATTTTTTTTGTGGTCCGCGCCCTTTTATCAGTGGGTGATAATGGAGTCAGTATCTGGCCTTTCTGCCCCTGCACCTATGGTTCCCATGGATACACTGTCAGTCCTGGAATAATTTGTTGCCAGGGTAGAAGCGGCGTGCGAGCGTAAGGGGGGTAAAAAGCGCCCCCTTTCCCCGCCATCTTCTGGGGAATGCTCTGACTCGGATTCGGGCCTGGCTGCAGCTCAGGACGCCGGTTCTGGTATGTCAGAGGATGCGGACCAGGACCTCCCTGGTGAGGAGGACCCCTCGTCTGGGTCAGTGCAAGACAGGGCACTTGTGAGTGCTCTTATTGATGCTGTGAGGGACTCTCTTAGGCCAGTTACACACGAGGCGGACTCCGGAGTCCGCCTGCTCCTGCCAGCTCATCGGGAGATCAGTACGCAGATCTCCGCTGAGTCGGCGGATGACAAGCTCCTTTCTGCTCACTGAGCGGTTTGATTTGATTTGATGAAAACGGACAGCATGTCAGCGGACATGTCTCCGCTGACATCTGACGCTCCATAGAACTGCATGGAGCGGCCGTTCTGGTCTGCCGTCAAAACTGACAGGCAGACCTGAACGGTCTGTCCATGTGAAAGGGGCCTTAAAGTGGAGGTTCACCCAAAAAAATTTTAACAGTAGATTGGGCTTAATTACGTGAAGCAGAATCAAGTGTTTTGATTAAAATCAATGCAGTACTTACTTTTTTGAGATAGATGTTCTCCCGCCGCTTCCGGGTATGGGCTGCGGGACTGGGCGTTCCTATTTGATTGACAGCCTTCCGACCATCGCATACAGCGCGTCACCAGGTTCCGAAAGTAGCCGAACGTCGGTGCGCAGGCGCCGTATAGCGCCGTACCGACGTTCGGCAACACGTGACGCGCTGTATGCGACCGTCGGAAGGCTGTCAATCAAATAGGAACGCCCAGTCCCGAAGACCATACCCGGAAGCGGCGGGAGAACATCTATCTCAAAAAAGATAAGTCTTCCAAAGGTCTTCCTTCCTTTGGAGAAGTTGCAGACACTCCAGTCGGCGGTGAAATTGTTAGCCTCCCGAAAATGGTCGTCTCCCCGTTTTTGCATGCGAGTTCTGGGCCTCATGGTGGCCTCCTTTGAGGCAGTACCGTATGCCCAATTCCACACTCGAGTCTTGCAGAAGGAGATCCTGTCCAAATGGAACAGATCTCCATTGTCTCTGGATCGTCGGGATCAGGTGAGTCACCTGGTCAGGGCTTCCCTGAGTTGGTGGCTGAGATCCCCGGCTCTTCAGTCCGGGAAGTCGTTCCTTCCCTTCCATTGGACTGTGATCACGACGGACACCAGCCTCACAGGTTGGGGGGGGGGGAAGTCCGGGGGGTCCAGTCGGCCCAGGGTCGCTGGACTCCAGACGAATCCCGCCTACCGATCAATGTACTAGAACTTCGAGCGATCAGGCTATGCCTCTCCTTGTGGTCGCAGAGGCTACAGGGTCGTCCGATCAGGATCCAGCCGGACAACGCCACAGCGGTGGCATATGTCAACCATCAGGGGGGAACAAGGAGCTCGGCTGCAGTATTGGAGGTCCCTCACATCCTGAGATGGGTGGAAAGGAGCGTGCTGGCTCTGTCAGCCGTTTACATTCCGGGCGTAGAAAACTGGCAGGCGGACTACCTAAGTCGCCAGATACTGGATAAAGGGGAATGGTCGTTACATCCGGAGGTGTTTCAACTCCTTTTCCGGAGGTGGGGCACACCAGACGTGGATCTCCTGGCTTCTCGACTCAATCGCAAGGTGTCGGGGCTTGTGGCCAGGTCCAGAGATCCTTGAGCAGACGTGTCAGTGGCCCCGTGGGGTCAGTATCGGCTAATTTATGCCTTTCCCCACTAAAGTTGCTTCCTCGTCTGCTCCGCAGAGTGGACACAGAGGGGATCCTGGTGATTCTAATTGCTCAGGATTGGCCCGGCGTCCCTGGTACGCCGAACTTGTGCTCCTGGTGGGCCAATGAGGGAGGACCTTCTGTCTTAAGGTCCCATACTTCATCCTGCTTTACAGTCACTGGCTTTAATGGCACGGCTATTGAAAGCCAGGTGCTAAGGGACCAAGGTCTGTCGGATTCGGTCATTTCCACCATGCTGAGGGCACGGAAGTCATCTTCGCGGAAGATTTACCATCGCACTTGGAAGGCTTACATCTCTAAGTGTAAAAAAAATAAAAAATCTCTATCTCTATGTGTGAAGAGATGGGGTGGCGTCCAAGAACATATTTGGTTTCCAGAGTCCTGCTGTTTTTGCAGCGTGGAGTGGATCAGAGACTTGCCTTAAGCACCATTAAGGGTCAGATTTCAGCCTTGGCTGTGTTCTTTCAACGTCCCTTGGCGACCCATTCTCTAGTGGGTACATTTGTGCAGGGGGTTCAACATGTGATTCCCCCTCTTAGACCACTGCTTCCTCCATGGGATTTGAATATGGTGCTCTCAGTTCTCCAGGAACCTTCTTTTGAGAACATCAGAGAAATTCCTCTCTTGACGCTGTCTGAGAAGGTGGCCTTTCTAGTGGCCATTACATCTGTCAGATGTGTTTCTGAACTGGCGGCCTTGTCTTGAAAGTCACCATACTTGATCCTTCATAAGGATAAGGCGGTGCTACTCCCGCAACCGTCCTTTCTTCCGAAGGTAGTTTCACCTTTTCACCTTCCTTGTGTCCTCGACCGTCGCATCCCAAAGAGGCTACGCTCTATACTTTGGACGTGGTATGTGCTCTACGGGTGTACCTGTCTGCTACGGCTCCGTCTTGGAGGTCAGACTCACTGTTTGTGGTGGTGTCTGGTTGGGGCATGGCGGTCTTGTCGGCCACCATTTCTAGGTTGATCACACAGACCATCATCCAGGCTTATGCCCTTTCCTGTCACGGCGCATTCGACCTGGGCAATTGGCGCCTCCTGGGCTTTCCGACATCAAGCGTCTGTCTCACAAGTGTGTAAGGCGGCCACTTGATCGTCCGTTCACACCTTTTCCAAATTTGACAAGATTGATGTGAGTGCATCTTCAGATGCTTCCTTCGGCCACAAGGTTTTGCAGGTGGCTGTTTAAAGTTGCAACTCCTCCGTTGAGGAGCTCTGCTTGTTTGGGGTGAAGTTAGGTCTTCTTTTGATTGCTCTTGCCACCCTCTTTTTTTCTGACACTGCTTGGGGACATCCCAAATGTCAAGATTTAAGGAGCTGTGTCCGTCCATGGACGAAAAAAGAAAATATAATTTTTTGTACTCACCGTAAAATCCTTTTAAGTCCATGGACGGACACAGCACCCACCCCTCCTTTTAAGTTTGTGCTGCTTTTTGACAAACTGAGGCTGCATGCTGCAGGGTGAGGGATTATGGCCAGAGGGACTGCCCCCTGGGCGGGGCTGTTCAATTCTGTTAACCACTCGACATCCGGGCATATTTTGGCACTTTTCTCCTTTATGTAAAAATCTAAATTTTTCCCTAGAAAATTAATCAGAACCCCCAAACACTATATATTTTGTTTTAGCAGACACCCTAGGGCAGTGATGGCGAACCTTGGCACCCCAGATGTTTTGGAACTACATTTCCCATGATGCTCATGCACACTGCAGTGTAGTTGAGCATCATGGGAAATGTAGTTCCAAAACATCTGGGGTGCCAAGGTTCGCCATCACTGCCCTAGGGAATAAAATGGCGGACATTGCAACTTTTTTCTCGTTTGGTATTTGCGCAATAATTGTTCAAATGCCTTTTTTTGGGAAAAAAAACCAGTTTCATGGATTAAAAAATAACAAAACAGTAAAGTTAGCCCAATTTTTTTGTATAATGTGAAAGATGATGTTACACCGAGTAAATAGATACTTTACATGTCAAACTTTAATATTGCATGCACTCATGGAATGGCGCCAAACTTTAGTACTTAAAAATCTCCATAGGCGACGCTTTAATTTTTTTTACAGGTTACTATTTTCGAGTTACAAAGGAGGTATAGTGCTAGAATTGTTGCACACACTCTAACGCATGCGACGATACCTCACATGTGGGGTTTGAAGGGCGTTTACGTATGTGGGCGGGACTTGAATTCAAGTTCACTTCTAAGCGCAAGCTACCGAGGACAGGGGCGTTTAAAAAAAAAAAAAAATTGTAATTTTATTTTACTTCATTTTAACACTTTATTTTACATATTTTTTTGATCGCTTTTATTTCCTATTATAAGGAATGTAAACATCCCTTGTAATAGGAATCACTGTAACAGGTCATCTTTATGGAGAGATGTGGGGTCAATAAGACCCCACATATCTCCTTCAGGCTTACAAGCATTAGATCGGTGAAAAAAATTCACCGATCTAATGCCGACAACTGCGATTGCGGCTTTGTTTACTTCCGGGTACCGGGCGTGACGTCATAACCTCACGCCCGGACCTCCGACGGTCATAGAGATGACTGGTAACCATCTGGTCACCAGTCATCTCTATGCTTTCCCAACGAACACCGGCCGATTCGCTCTCCGGGCCCCCGATGGCACGGGAGAGCCCGGAGAAGCACCGGATGGCGGCGGGAGGGGGGGGGTGTCCCGCCGCTATGATCATTCTTATGTTGGACAGAAGACGGTGACAGAAAACGGTGATATCTGAATGATGCCTGTAGCTGCAGGCATCATTCAGATATAACCGCACAAAGCCGAGGACGTCCATGGACATCCTCGGATGTCAAGTGGTTAAAGTTACATGTTTTAAGATATCTATCATGTTCTGCCTAGTCCTCTCCTATGAACAGGAACATAACCCAAATGTCAAGATTTAAGGAGCTGTGTCCGTCAATGGACGACAGAGAAAAGGATTTTACGCCGAGTACAAAAAATCCTATTTTCACTGCAGTTTGATAAACGGACTAAGCTTCCCTCAGAATGACGCACTAAGGTTACGCTCTCACTTAATTGGCTGTCTCTCTAAGACCCCTTTCACACTAATGAGTTTTTCAGGCGGTTTAGTGCTAAAAATAGCGACTAAAAACCGCCTGAAAAACTCCTGCCCTGCAGTCTCAATGTAAAAGCCCGAGTGCTTTCACACTGAGGCGATGTGCTGCCGGCATCTTTGGAGCGGTGTGTTTACCGATCCTCCCCATTGAAAACAATGGGACACCGCAGTAATATCGCCCGCAATACGCCTCTGCAGAGGCGCATTGCGGGCGGTATTAACCCTTTTCCGGCAGCTAGCGGGGGTTAAAACCGCACCGCTAGCGGCCGAATACCGCCACAATTCCGACGGTATAGCGACGCACCTCCCACCCCGGTGTGAAAGGGGCCTAACGGTCTCGGGTTCAGGCTCTGCCCCCTCAATCCTGTCTAACAACTCGCGGCTCTGCCATTGGTCGGTAGGCGTGGCCTGTGACAGCTTTGGTCTCCCTGGTTCCCCCCCCCCCCCCTCCGATCAGGGCTGTGCGGACAGCAGCGCGGCTTCATAATACATGTATATCTCCAGCTATAATAAGGAAGAGAAACAGCACAGCATTTTAAACGACCAAACTTTATTTCTGTTTTGACAAATTGTACAGAGAACGCCTATAGGTCACGTGGTAACGAAGCGCCTCTGCTATAGGCTAGGGCTTCTCATTACCAAACAGGCAGTTTCTGATCCGTCCAATCATCAACAGTCTCTGTGAAGCGTTCCGTCCTTGCCTCCTTGTTACTATGGTAAGGGAGCAATCCATTAAACTCCAAAAATAGGGGTGGTGAGGTGTAAAAAATATAATTGTTTCTTGCTTTAAAATCAATATGATTCCGGATATTAGAATAGGTAAAAATAAATAACGATCACTGCACAGGTGTGTACAAGACACCACAGCGGTGTGTTTATGTCTCCTTCCCGCCAGGTGGTAATGATGAAGTTCCCCTCAGACAGTCTGTAGTCCGGGGTCTCTGTAGTTGGTCCGGGATTAGAAGCATGGACTAGTCCGGTAGTTGGATGGGATCTGTGACATTACCTGGAGGAAGGAGATCGTGAGAGAGCTGAGGTGAGCATAGATGAGGTGTGATCTCCCCCCTGTGCTCTCTGTGTGGTCCGCTCTACCCTACAGTCATGCTCTGCTGTCACTTGTAGTGCTTCTGCTGCTTACTGTGTCATTTCTGAAGTCTGCCCAACTATTTCCAGGAAGTTCCAAAATTAGGGAAGTTAAATCTCCATATATAGCAAAACGTTTAGTACATATGCTTTAACCCCTTCATCAGCAAACAAACCTAATGCTGGCTACATACGATGAGAAAATCGGACGACTAACTCCGCTTTCAGAGCTATCGTAGAATCATCTGATCGTCCCTTCTGATTATTAGTACACCGCTTTCGAGAGCCGATCGCCACCGATCATGCAAAATTATCCGAAGGGAAAAAACACGAGAATTTTTCTCGTACAATACCAGAACAAACGGCTTTCGTTTAAACGGTATAGTATTTCTCTGTAAAGAATCCAGTCACCAAGACCGTACATGCTTGGAAATGGAAGAATAGAAACTATTGAATACCTTTTCTTATCAGCACTATATACAGGGGCGTACCTAGAGCATTTGGCACCCGGGCGGATCCTATATCTGGCACCCCCCCCCACCTTAAAATGTAAAAATACCCCACTGTGCCCCCTGCATACCTCTGCATCCTTCAATATCTCTTTGACACTTCTGTGTACCCCCTCTCCACAACTGCACCTCTGGACCCTTTTACATTACACAGCACCCTGCACCTCTGGACCCCTTTACATTACACAGCACCCTGCACCTCTGGACCCTTTTACATTACACAGCACCCTGCACCTCTGGACCCTTTTACATTACACAGCACCCTGCACCTCTGGACCCTTTTACATTACACAGCACCCTGCACCTCTGGACCCTTTTACATTATACAGCACCCTGCACCCTTTTACATTACACAGCACCCTGCACCTCTGGACCCTTTTACATTACACAGCACCCTGCACCTCTGGACCCTTTTACATTACACAGCACCCTGCACCTCTGGACCCCTTTACATTACACAGCACCCTGCACCTCTGGACCCTTTTACATTACACAGCACCCTGCACCTCTGGACCCTTTTACATTACACAGCACCCTGCACCTCTGGACCCTTTTACATTATACAGCACCCTGCACCTCTGGACCCTTTTACATTACACAGCACCCTGCACCTCTGGACCCTTTTACATTACACAGCACCCTGCACCTCTGGACCCCTTTACATTACACAGCACCCTGCACCTCTGGACCCCTTTACATTACACAGCACCCTGCACCTCTGGACCCCTTTACATTACACAGCACCTTGCACCTCGGGTCCCCTTTACATTACACAGCACCCTGCCCTTCGGGAACACCTTTACATTACACAGCACCCTGCACCCCTTTACATTTCACAGCCCCCCACAGCTCTGAACCCCCTGCATGTTACACAGACCCCCCCCTTCAGCGTAGCCTACCCTTCAGTGTAGCCCCCTTCAGTGCAGACACCCCCTTCAGTGTAGCCCCCTTCAGTGCAGACACCCCCTTCAGTTTAGCTCCCATTCAGTGCAGACCCCCACGTTCAGTTTAGCCCCTGTTCAGTGCAGACCCCCCCTTCAGTGTAGCCCCCCATTCAGTGCAGACACCCCCTTCAGTTTAGCCCCCATTCAGTGCAGACCCCCACGTTCAGTTTAGCCCCTGTTCAGTGCAAACCCCCACCTTCAGTTTAGCCCCCATTCAGTGCAGACCCCCCTTCAGTGCAGACCCCCACCTTCAGTTTAGCCCCCATTCAGTGCAGACCCCCACCTTCAGGATACCCCCACCTTCAGTTTAGCCCCCATTCAGTGCAGACCCCCACCTTCAGGATACCCACCTTCAGTGCATGCCCCCGTTCAGTGCTGATCCCCCCCTTCAGGGTACCCCCACCTTCAGTTCAGCCCCCCTTCAGTGCAGGACCCCCCCCCCCCCCCATTCAGTACCTCAGATAAGCGCGGCAGCGTCCCATGCACAGCAGGTGAGGTCCCCCTGCCCTGTGTACACATAACAGAGGAGGGGGAGGCAGCTTCTCTCTGCACGGCTATGCCTGCATGTGTTATATCAGGCGGGACGGGATCACTCAGGTACACAGCCGGCGGCTGCGAGAGGGGGGATGGTTGGTGCAGCGGTGTGTCACCCTGCACACCCACACACGGCACACCCCCTCCCCTTCCATTGATTCTGCCTGCCTACCTGATATCAGGCGGTATCGCTCAGACACAGCCGCGCCGCGGGAGGAGGGGATGGTTCGTGCAGTGGTGTGTCACCCTGCACCCCGCACAGCCCCCCCCCCCCCCTCGGCCCTATAGCTTGCCTCAGGCCCTCCTTGCCTGCCTGTGCGGCTGTGCCTTTCATCGCGCTGTCATTAATATAATCGCGGAATCGCGGAGGGGGTGCCGGCCTGACACCCCCCCCCAGTGTGTGGTACCCGGGGCGGCCCGCCCCCTCGCCCCCCACTTAGTACGCCACTGACTATATAGCAGTCTTGTGACTTCTATCAGTGTCTGGTTAAAGCCTGTAGGAGGAGTTTTCATTCTCCCTCGATTGTCCTATGAGGCTGCAGGACCCCTGACCCTCTGTCTGGACAGTGCTGATTGGCCCTGTGCTGATCACATGCACCCTCTCAAGAAAAAAAGAACAAAACTCTTTAGCAAGTAAAGATGTGCTTGGGCGTGTTCGCAGCTCCACGTGCCTAAGCCCGCCAGTAAGCTGACAGCACGCAGCGCCAATCACAGGCTCTGAGACAATTTCCGATCTCTGCAGCTGCGGACCGGGAAAATGTCTCAGTACCTGTGATTAACGCTGCACGCTGTCAGCTTCCTGGCAGGCTTGGGCATGTGGAGCTGCGAACACGCCCAAGCTTATCCTTATTAGTAATGCACACCAAACTGAGCATGTGCAGAGTGTCCCCAAGGCTCTGTACTATCAGGAGATGTATTGGGGACAGTTAAAGTGATTGTAAAGGTAAATAAAAAAAAAATGACAAACATGTCATACTTGCCTCTTCTGCGCAAGGGTTTTGCACAGAGTGGTCCTGATCCTCCACTTCTGGGGTACCCATGTGGTGCTCCTGGCTCTTCCTTCTCATCGAGTTCCCCCCACGGAGAGCTGCATTCCATGAGGGCACTTGTGCGGGCACGCTCCCGAGTCCTGATGCTGCATCCATTGACACACACAGCAGGACTCAGCCCCACCCCCCCATCACTGCATTTGATTGACAGCAGTGGGAGACAATGACTCCCGCTGCTATCAATCTATCCAATGGGCACCCGAGACAGCGGTTGGAGCTGCTGGGCTCATCCTCGACACTGGAACAAACGGGTTCAGGTAAGTAAAAGGGGGTCTCTGGACAAAGCTGCAGCACAGAAGGGTTGTCACCTTAATGCTGAGCCGCTGCTTTATGCGTCCATAAAACACAGGTTGCAGGTTGCACTGCCCCCCACTCTCTCCTCCTGCAGCAGAGCATAGTATGCATTTAGGTAGAAAATCTTGAAGCTTTAGAACCACTTTAATGTTTTTGACTAAAATGATTAAATTATGCTTAAAGGAGTTGTAAATATATTTTTTTTTTTGCTGAAATGGCTGTTTACAGGGTTTAGAGACATAATAGTTAACTGATTCCTTTTAAAAACGATTAAAATAGATAAAAAACAATCATATAATGTACCTGTAGTTTCTAGTTTCGTTTTTGCATGTTGTTTCCTGCCTCTGCTGTACAGAGCCACAGAGCCAATACAGGGCAGTGATGATTTGGAAAACGAAACTGATTGGTGCTGAGGGGTTTTAGACACACAGTAATCACACCTCCTTGAAGTTGGCGACCACAGAGAGAAAGCTCCCAGCACTGTGGTTATCAGGAAACAGACAACCATTAAGTGTGGAGATCAGAGAAGAATTACAGCAACTTGAGAGCAAAATCAAACAATGAGGACATGAAAACAGCACTGCATTAAGGTAAAGGAAGCTATTAAGATAAAAAAAATAATTCCTTTAAAAAACCCTTTAAAAGTAAGAGAGGCTTAAAGTGGAGTTCCACCTGGAAAAAAAAAAAAGAAGAAGAAAAGTCAGCAGCTACAAATACTGTAGCTGCTGACTTTTAACCGCTTACCGACCAGCCGCCGTCATTATACTGGGGCAGGTCGGCACGATCCTGCGAACCGTTGTAGCTGTATGCTGGTCCCTTTAAGTGGGATAGCGGGTGCGCGTGCGCCCGCTGCACTGTGAGGGTGCCGATGCGTGTGGCCGGCAGTCACGGTCACATGAGGCAGAACAGAGACATGTGGCTAACTTAACTGTTGTCTTATTTTTTAATAAATAAAAAAAAAAGTGAATTTTTTCCAAAAAAAAGTGCACTTGTAAGACCGCTGCGCAAATACGGTGTGACAAAAAGTATTGCAATGGCCTCCATTTTATTCTTTAGGGTGTTAGAAAAAAATAACTTTAGGTGGTTAAGAATTTCTCGAGGTGACTTGCATGGAACCAGATGTGCTTGTGATGGCGGTGGCTGTTGTCAGCAGCACCCAGTTCCAGTGGCTTTCAGTTGTCTTGTTTGTTCAACACCCAATGACTTCTGTGAACATCTGAAACAGAATCTGGGTCGGGATAGAGTTCAGAACACCTGTATGCACTTTTATAAACACTGTACAAAATGCATTCTTACAGGCTCCATTCACACTCGTATGACTCCAAAGACGTGCGACTTTGGAGTGCAACTTCAATGCATGCATCTGGCGTGTGACTTGCCCTTTTGCAAAATCAGACCTGCTGTTGCATGAAAAACATTCAGGAACGACATTAATGCAACTTTTGAGGGTTAACATTAGGGGTGCAACGGATAAAAAAACTCACGGTTCGGATGGTTCCTCAGATCAGAGTCACGGATCGTATCATTTTTCAGATCAGCAAAAAAAAATCTCCGCCCACTACTGTAATGTCCACATCTCCCCCCACTGTATACCTAGGCCGCCGCCAGGTGTACCAAGATGGCCGCCGCTCCGGAGCTAGGCCAAAGCTGCGGCCTTTCCTATGGCCCAGGCAGCGGAGCTCAATCCGTGGATCACGTGGTGTGCCGATCCGAACACATTGATCCGTTCGGATCACGGATCAATGACGATCCGTTGTACCACTAGTTAACATTCATGCCTATGGCCCTCAAGTTGCGTGAAAGTCAGACCAAAGTAGTGCATGAACTACTTTGAAGTCGCTGTGACTTTAAGTCGCCCATTTATAAATGGAGTATGACTTTTCATGCAACTTTTATCTCCAAAGTAGCATGACATGTTATGCAAGTGTGAATGGAGCCTTATGCCCCGTACACACAAGGGGTTCTCCCGTCGGAAAAAAAACTGATGTTTTTTCCGACGGATTTCCTCTAAAGCCTGCCTTGCATACACACGGTCACACAAAAGTTTGATGAACTTTTGACTGCCAAGAATGCGGTGATGTAAAAGACTACGATGTGCTGAGAAAATTAAGTTCTATGCTTCTGAGCATTCGTCGTTTTGTTTCCGAGCATGCATGTTTTTTTTTGCACGTCGAAAAAGCATACAGACGAATGGTTTTCCCGCTAAGATTTTTTCCTGACAGGAAAGAAGAGATCCTGCTTTTTTTTCGTCAGTTTTCCTGTGGGGAAAAAGTCCGATGGAGCATACACACGGACGGGATTCCCGCCGAAAAGCTCTCATTTGAGTTTCTCCGATGGGAAAACCGATCATGTGTACAGGCATAAGTGGCAGTTCACACTGATGTGATGTGGGATACGCAGCCATTCCTGTATATTTTCTTCACCGCACTATGCAATGCAGTCCAATTTCTGTGTCAATCACATGCAATTTCCTCCACCGCAATAGTGTGAATCAGGACTTAAAGGGGTTGTTTTTTTTTTTAAATAACAAACATGTTCTACTTACCTCCACTGTGCAGCTCATTTTGCACAGAGTGGCCCCGAACCTGGTCTTCTGGGGTCCCTCGGCGACTGTCTCGGCTCCCCCCGCAAGGACTCAACACCTTAATGTGATCGAGCATGGTGTTGAGTTCCTGTGGGCATTTTTCCGTGATGCAGCCGCCGGCTATTGCCGCTCTCTGTATCACTCGGTCCCGCCCCTGGCCCGCCGCTGGATGTGAATGACAGCAGCGCGAGCCTATGACTGCGCTGCTTTCAATCCATCCAGTGTAGCCAATCAACGGCCAGGCTGAGTGGCGAAGAGGTTGTCGGGGGAGAGCACGGGACTTTTGAGTGAACAAACATTTACCTTTACAACCCCTTTAAGGTCCATGTCACACAAATTGTTGTATGCTTGCACTCATTCTAGTGCCTTACTACATGCTGGGATGTATATCCTTCTATTTCATGCAGTGCCTCATACCTATCTAGATTACCTGCAAAAGTTCAGTTTTACCTGAAAATAATTTTTTTGTCTTAAATTTTTTTAGGTTTTATTTTCTTTACCTTGAAAAAGATTGTAAGGATGGAGAACTACATCTTATATGAAGAAGTTGGAAAGGGAAGCAAGTCTGTAGTGTACAAAGGGAGAAGAAAGGGCACCATCAATTTTGTTGCTATACTCTGCATAGACAAAAGTAAAAGAGCAGAAATTACAAACTGGGTAAGTGCATGTCTCATGTTTAAAGGGCAAGTTTACTTTTTAGAAAAAAATGCACTTTAGAACTTTTTTCTTTTTCTTTAGATCGTGTAAAGCAGGGGTGGCCAACCAGTGGCCCGGGGGCCACATGTGGCCCGCGAAGCCCTCTGATGTGACCCGCGACCTCCTTCTCTGGAATGGAGGGTTGGCAAGCCCAGATCGCAGGTTACCGACTTGCCATACCACAGCATCAGTGTTGTGAATGAAGCTGGTGGTAGAGGAAGAAAGCGGCTGCAGAGCAGAACCCCACAAGCTGATGCTTCCTCTACAGCGCTGGCTTTTGCCACAGGTGGAGTCTATGGCAAAGTTCAGCTAACCCGCAGTATAAGATACGAAGAAAGAGGATGGATAGCCGCACTCCAATGACCAAACGGTTGTCTTTTATTCAAAAAAACACAGCAAGTATATCACTTCACAAGGTGCAACAAAGGAACAGGTAGATAGCCGACGCGTTTCGCACTGAGCTAGTGCTTAATCATGGCTAACCCGCAGTATAGACACAAGTGCACTACGCTGTGGGTAAACCGCAGCACATCAGTGTGAAAGCAGTCTTAGGCCCTTTTCACACGATCGGCCCGATCAAATGGGACCCTTAATTCACCTCTATAGATCGACTAATGTCCGTTTACGCCGGCCTACCTCCAATCCAAAAAACAGAAGAGAATTCATCCCCTTTCATCTGGGCGGATAGTAGGGCCTATAGAGAAGCCGCGACCTGTCATCCGCCCGCTACGCTCATTGTGGCCCTCGACTGGTTACCAAGTTACTTAAGTGGCCCTCGCTCTTCAAAAGGTTGGGCACCCCTGGTGTAAAGCATTGCATCAGCGGTCAGAAGATCGCTGGTGCCATGCAGGTCTCCAACAGATCTGCCAGTGTATCTGTGTGCCCATACATCCCGTATGGGCAAGCAGGTGCAATCTGACTGGAAGAGAGAATGAACTACATAAAAAAAGTTTTGACTTTTAGTTATACTTTAATGCATTTTTGGAGATACCATACTGACAACTTTAGCCCTGGTTAACACTGCTGCATTTTGAAATTGCGATTTGACATGTCAATCACACCGTCCTAATCAGTGTGACGCCGCATCTGCGTTTCATAGAATGAATATGAACCTTGGATGTCTGCAGACTTTTCCTGAAAAGTTTGACCAATTTAGTTGACAACTCGTTTAAACATATCCCAACTATTCAGGATAAAGTCATGCATTTACATTATCTTGGGTTTATTAAACGGCACGCGTGTTTTTAAAACTCATTGGGGTTAATTTACTAAAACCGTAGAGTGTAAAATCTGGTGCAGCTGTGCATGGTAGCCAATCGGCTTCTAATTTTAGCTTGTTCTATGAAACTTTGACAAAAAATTGGTTTCTGTGCGGAGCCGCACCAGATTTTACACTCCTCCGTTTTAGTAAACCAACCTCAATAACTGCTTCATTACATCTAGAGTGAAGCAGGTGAGCAGTTCCAACCTTTTAGCGCTTCTCGTTTTCTTTGCTGTAAAGTTTACAGTGAGTTTATGTCTACTTTTGTTTCATTTTCCCATGTAGGGCAAAGCAACAGGTTTCCTTTCAATAACAACTTTATAGTAACACATTTTGCCTGGACAATTTTTTTTTTACAAAGGCCAAATACAAAATAGTGGTGTGGGGTGGGGGTTTAAAGGATATGAAAGCAGGTCAATCACACAATATTCCATTATATAGCAGGAGGAGCACAATCAGGTTAATTACAAAAATACAAGATATCAATGACAAGGATTGGCATTAGAACCAGATAAATGCCTGATCAGGTAGGGGAAGAACCTGGAAACATGTAGCCAGATTCACGTAGACGTGCCTAACGTTAGGCAGGCGTAAGTTAGAGAGGCAAGTGCTGTATTCACAAAGCACTTGCGTCCTAAGTTACAGCGGCGTAGCGTAAATGTGCGGGCGTAAGCGCACTTAATTCAAATTGGGAAGAGGTGGGCGTGTTTTATGTTAATAAGGTATGACCCCACGTAATTGAGCATGCGCCGTCCGTGGACATAACCCAATGCGCATGCTCCAAATTACGCCGCAAAGACTCATTGGTTTCGACGTGAACGTAAATTACGACCAGCCCCATTCACGGACGACTTACACAAACGACGTAAATTTTTTTAAATTCGACATGGTTCCGACGTCCATACTTAACATCTTTTTGGTGGTTTATCTTTACGTCTGAAAACGCCTTACGTAAACGGCGTATCTTTACTGCGACGGGCAAGCGTACGTTCGTGAATAGGCGTATCTCGCTGATTTACACATTCTAGGCGTAAATCAGCGTGCACGCCCCTAGCGGGCAGCGTAAATAGTCAGCTAAGATACGACGGCGCAGGCGGTCGTATCTTAGCAACATTTAAGCGTATCTCAATTTGAGAATACGCTTAAATATACGACGGCGCAGATTCGGAGTTACGACGGTGTATCTACTGATATGCTGGCGTAACTCTACCTGAATCTGGCTAAAGGTCTTTTCCAACAGGTTGGCTTTGAAACATCCCTCTCCCTGCAGCTTATACTTACCTTTCCTTTGCTTCTCGGTACCTCTGTTCAGAACTGGAGACCCAAAGGAATGCCTGTTAGCACGTGAGGTGCGAGTAACCTACTCCATGCATCAGTGCTGTCACACAGAGTCCATGGCTCAATGTAAGCTACCACTTCAGAACCTCCTAGCTTACACTGGACTTTATGTTGATGGGGAAGGGTAAATTAAAGGGAACCTTGTTCATTTTCCCTTTGTGGGCAAACCACAGGTTCTCTTTAGCCCTCTACCAAAAATCAGGATGACAATCATCTGGACTGATCGTGTGTATAAGGCTTTAGTCAGGGCCATGCTAGGCACTTGTGCTGTTGTATGACTGATTTTTCTTACTTTTTTCTTTTATTTATTTTTTGTCTTGTGTTGCCACTTTACAAGTGTCATGTTTGTACTATGTTTAAAACATCAATACAAAGATTAATAATAAAAAAAAGGCATATCAGGATGCCTTTGGTGTGACTTTTAAAGCTTGCTCAAATTTGGCTGTCGAAGGTCACATCTGCAAGTAGCTGGGGAACTCTTCTATCAGCAGCTTAATTTCTATTTGCATTTGTTGATGAATTGGCCCCTATTTATACTCTACTCAATGCATGCACTTTTTTTTTTATATATAATAATTTTATGATGCTGACAATGAATTACCCTAATGTCGAAAGCAGCATTATAATATTATTAATATTTAATTTTGTCTCTAGAGTGCACTTATCCCTTAAGAGAAGAAAATACATCTTCTGTCAGTCATTTTTTGTAATTGTTTTCAATTCATTGTGTAATGTATTTGAATATTTTAAAATCTCCACAAAGCCAAACAATTTATTCCAGATAGATAATTGGTGATTTCTTACATCTTGTTAACATTTCGACAGCAAACTTGTCTTCATCATTTTCCAATTGCCCCCACCTTTTGTGCAGGCCATCATTCTGTTTTCCAGACCTTTTATTTATATTACAATACAAAAAAAAAATGGAGAATGAGTATTTAATACTTCTGTTGCAGCAGGAGAAATACAAAATATTCCATGGCACAGTAGAGTTCAAAACAACCATAGAAGATCTCGCTTTGTGTGACACTCCAAACGATTAGGAGAGTCACACAGCAAGTGGAGGAAAGAAGTGCAGGGGATCTCTATCCTTGAAAATTTCTTCAATCATCTCTATGCAGTGCTGGAGCAACCCCTAGATAACAATAAATGGTTTATAGTTAGTTCTATTTATTTATTGTTTACGTTTTTTTTTTTTTTTTTTACTTTTTATATATTTTTAGGGCTCATGTAAAATAGATTTACAAATGAAATGTAACAGAGTGCACCAATGACATAGAGTTCATGTTATGTGGTATTTGCTATAGGCAATTAGGCTATTCACTTTGCAAAGAAAGTTGCGCTTTGCAAGGGAGCTTAATGCCCCGTACACACGATTGGACCTTTTGTCCGACCAAATTCACATTGGATTTCCGACGGAATTTCAATCGGAGGAAAAGAGAACATGTTCTCTATGTAAACTCTGATGGAATTCATCAGAATTTCCGATGGGGCATACACATGGTCAGAATTTCCGATGGAAAAAGTTGTTCCAATTCCGATCGTGTGTAAGGGGCATTATGAATAGACTGAAATTTCACTTTGCAAAGAACCAATCAGTGCATAGACAATTGAGGGATTTTTTCTTTATATTTGCTTGCACATGATTGGATGTTGGAAGTCAGCAGAGCTTTACCTCATTCACTAAGTTCTCAGGCAGTTCCTTTGCAAAGTGAACAGCTTTTACTGTAGTAAATCAACTCCTGTAAACCCTTTATTTCAAAAGGGTAACTAAGATTAGACGAGTAAACGTGACAACATTTCATGTTTACTTTGATTTTCATAATTGTGTTAGGTTTTTAGTCCTACGGTACCTATAGTAAAGAAACAAAGACATTATATACATTGCCATTAGTGCTTATTCACTGGTAGATAAAAAAAACTACAATGCTGGATCAAATATTCTAACACCTTTCTTCCTATATTGAACATAATACAGCTGGCACCCCCTAGCACACATAAATATGAACATTGAATGGGAATTGAATGTGTTGGATACTGCTAAATGAGTAAATTGAAATCTGATTGCAGTTTTAAATGAAGGAGGATGTGTGTTCTGCAATGTGTTTCTCTTGACTTACCATTAGGAGGAATTATGTAAATTCAATATACGTTTTTGTCCAGGTCCGTTTGACTCACCATGTTAAGAACAGAAATTTGGTGACGTTTTATGAATGGTATGAGACGAGTAACCATCTGTGGCTTGTCGTTGAGTTATGCACAGGTAAGATCTTTTACCCTATAATTTTAAACTGGGGTAAATATCCCATGGCTTTGTCTGTTTGGGCTTGTTGTTTTACAATGGCTGAATGACCATGGATTACTTCCCTTCATCCGTGTCCATTAACAGACCATAAACAAGATCAATTCTTTGTAATTCTGTTTTCTCTTCAAGTACTTGAGATCTACAGTAGGCCCTGTTTTGCCTTATTGCTTTACTTAAATCCCTTTTGTCTGAAACAATGCAACTCCCGGAATGATCTTGTATGAGTTCAGTGGGCCGTAATAACAATTTATTGCTTAGAAAGTTGCAGAATTTCTGGAAAAGTTTAATCTCTTTATCAAGTGGTTCATATCCAAATATTCCTGGAAATTGAAGGCGTGCGACCGTTTCTTTTTCATTGACATCATGCATATTTGCATTTAATTCATATGAACTTAATAAAAAAAAAAAAAAATGTAGTCCAGCTGAGTTTGACGCTGATATAGCAAATATGTAGCATCAATTTGGCTTAGATGTTTTTTTTCTGAGCTGATAATTAAACACATTGTAAATAGATGTGAAGTCATTTACTGCGTGCCTTTTGCATGAGTATTTTACCACTAATACCACCCTAACCTTTAGGCCGGAATCACACTAGTGCGTTGCTTTTTTGAGCTGCGTTGTCGTTGCAGATTTCTCTAGAGGGTGTTCTGCAGATCAACTGCGGTTTAGCTGCAGATCAGGTGCGAATTTGGAGACCTGGGAGAACTTCCGGGTGAGAGGAGAGTGGGGGAGAATTGTATTGAGCTGAATGAGAGAAACTCCTGCAGAGAACTGAACACATGTGCGAATTAGATGCGTACCCATAGAAGATAATGGGACTGAATTCGCACCTGACCCGCACCGCAAGACATAAAAACCGCATGCGGTTTGGAGGCAATACGCAGTGCGAATGCATCGCACATATGTGAACCAGCCTCATTGAAAACAATGTATTTTGAAATGTCCTGCGAATTAGATGCGGTTTAAACCGCACTCAATTCGCATAGGTGTGAACCTAGCCTTACATTTTTAATGTTAGATTTGAGTTCGGCCCAGGTTAAGGGTAGTGATTGGCGAATGTCCTTGGGTTTGTTTTGCAGGATATTTGGCGAATTTATCATAACATTCACTAATTGTGAAGGTTAATGCAAACCTATTATAAGTCAATATGAGATGAATATCCAAAATCAATTCTGCCCATTTTTAAAGCTAATAGGCAAAGTATTATCATACAAAGGGCACGAAAAGATGGGCACTGCCATAGACCTGTATCAATGCAAAATATTTTTTAGCAGAGCTGGTTTTAAAGTTAAATACCATGCTTGGGGGGGGTGTATTAAATGTGTCTGTGAACTGGTGCACCTGTACTAAAGCAAAACTGACATTTTAAAAGGAAAGAAAAAATAAAGCGGCTGAGGTAATGATCATTAGCATACATAGTCAGTGATGGCAGCCAGGATTTATTTTTTTTGGCATAGGTACTCTCTCAAATGCATTTGGGTCTGGTATGGATTTTAACGGGGGCCTCATACCAAAGTAATGAAAAAAAAGTTGACCCCCCCCCCCCCCTTCCTGGAATAACTTCAATTTGCAGCACCAGTCTCCCTGCACTGTCCGATTTATTGCATGTGCAGTTGGGTGCAGGCTATGTGACATCAGGAAGTCACATCCAGGTCCTAAATCCAAGATAATAACACTGGGTATCTGCAGCGGTGGGGAAGTCAGCGATTGGACTGGTAAGTACCAGTATTTGTAGCTGTTGAGATTTCGCTTTCACACGTCCTTGTGAAACTCCTTTTTAATTTACCAGTCGGAGTTGAAGTTGATGATGGCATTGATTTTTACATTTTAAAATGGATATGGATATGCTTCTGAATCCCACATTGCAGACAGCCATAGACAGTTCAAATGTCGGCCAGTTCAGCAGGGACCGGCCTGAGATCGGAACCATGTATGGGCAAGCTGGTTGTACCAGCTTCTGAATCCCACATTACAGCCGGCTATAGACGGTTCAAATGTTGGCTGGTTAATCAGGGACTGGCCCGAGATTGGAACCATGTATGTTCAGGCTGGTTGTACCCAAGTGCGAGATCTCACCTCCATATTGTTTTCCCCCAGTGGGAAGGGGCAGGGAAAGCCGTCCCTGCCAGGAGAACACAGTGATTACTGCTAGTGTCTATAGACACTGGCAATAATCGCATCAACAATACAACAGGCCGGTTGTACCCAAGTTAACCACTTGCTGACGGCCGTACGACTTTGTACGGCCTCAGCGCGGCTCCCAATCTCTAACAGGCCGTGTTTTTACGGCCTCTCCTTTACACGTTCCCCGCGCGCGCTCCCGAGCGCGCGGCGGGGAACTTCTGTACTGGCCGTGTCCCTTGGACACAGCCAGTCACAGATCGCCGTGAACGGCCAATCGGAGCGGCCGTTTCCTAGGCGATCTGTGCGGCCAATGAGAGATGATCTCATATGTTTACATATGAGATCATCTCTCATTCCCGGCTCTCGCAGACAGCGGTGCTGTCAGGGGAGAGAGGAGACGGATCTGTGTCTCTTGTACATAGAGACACAGATCGGTCACCCCCCCAGTCACCCCCCCTCCCCCACAGTTAGAACACTTATTAGGGTACACATTTAACCCCTTCCTCACCCCCTAGTGTTAACCCCTTCCCTGCCAGTCACATTTATACAGTAATTAGTGCATATTTATAGCACTGATTGCAGTATAAATGTGAATGGCGCCAAAAATGTGTCAAAAGTGTCCGATGTGTCCGCCATAACGTCGCAGTCCCAATAAAAATCGCAGATCGCCGCCATTTCTAGTAAAAAAAAAGCATTTATACAGTAATTAGTGCATATTTATAGCACTGATTGCAGTATAAATGTGAATGGCGCCAAAAATGTGTCAAAAGTGTCCGATGTGTCCGCCATAACGTCGCAGTCCCAATAAAAATCGCAGATCGCCGCCATTTCTAGTAAAAAAAAAGCATTTATACAGTAATTAGTGCATATTTATAGCACTGATTGCAGTATAAATGTGAATGGCGCCAAAAATGTGTCAAAAGTGTCCGATGTGTCCGCCATAACGTCGCAGTCCCAATAAAAATCGCAGATCGCCGCCATTTCTAGTAAAAAAAAAAATAATAATAAGTCTGTCCCTTATTTTGTAGGCGCTATAACTTTTGCGCAAACCAGTCGCTTATTGCGATTTTTTTTTTTTTTTTTTTTTACTAAAAATATGTAGAATACGTATCGGCCTAGACTGAGGATAAAAAAAAAACGTAAAAAAAAAAATTGAGCTATTTATTATAGCAACAAAGTAAAAATATTTTATTTTTTTTCAAAATTGTCGCTCTATTTTTGTTTATAGCGCAAAAAATAAAAACCGCAGAGGTGATCAAATACCACCAAAAGAAAGCTCTATTTGTGGGGAAAAAAGGACGTTAATTTTGTTTGGGAGCCACGTCGCACGACCGCGCAATTGTCAGTTAAAGCGACGCAGTGCCGAATCGCAAAAAGTCCTCTGGTCAGGAAGGGGTTTAAGTGCCCAGTAAGGAAGTGGTTAAAAGAATGATCAACTTGGGTACAACCAGACTGTTGTATTGTTGATGCGATTATTACCAGTGGCTATAGACCCTAGCAGTAATCACTGTGTTCTCCTGGCAGGGACGGCTTTCCCTGCCCCTTCCCACTGGGGGAAAACAATAGCTGTAGGAAAGACATTTGCTCCATTTATGGTCAGCTTTAGTCGAGAACCTGTGAATCCGATATAAGAGGATATTGTATAGTTTTACTGGTGATTTTTGCTTTCACTGCTTTCTCCTATAATGGAGATTAATGCATTTCAGGAGGCTCCTTGGAGACTGTCATCGCCCAGGATGAGTACTTGCCTGAAGACACAATACGAGAATTTGGTGTTGATATTATTTCTGGACTTCATTATATCCATGAACTTGGAATTATTTTCTGTGATCTGACTCCTCGGAAGGTAAGACCTCAGTATAATGTATGTTTAGTTGTTGTATTTGTGGCTTATAGACCAGCCCTCAAAATTTCCACTCGCCTGCTAGCATTTGGCGAGTGGATTTAAGCTGGGGGCGAGTGATGACATGGTTGCATGACCAATGTCCCTTCAATCTGTGCCTACACTTAGAGCCCCAATGCGATTGGCGGCCGAAGAGGAAAGGTGCATGCTCAGGAAAAGTAGTCTGGTGAGCCGCGCACAGGCAGAGCAGTACACAGGTGCTCTCCTTACAATTCTCATTAAGCCAAGGGACCTAACAGTATGACCTCTCTGAGCCTGCCCCCCTCCCCCCGAACAATGTAGCTGGAGAGCAGAGAGCAGGGAGCAGGAAGTAATGAGTCAGGTGGAGGATTGCGAAAATTACCACTCCGGGTGTCCAAGGTAGGCAGTGCAGCGCTCCCTGAAAGTTGCCCTGACATGAGAGTGGCAGCCTTCCAGTTTGTGCAGTTTTCTTGTTCTTGTGCTCTATGTAGGTGTCCAGCAGTTCAGCCTGAGCACTGTGAGCAGACTGTTCTCAATGTGCGCTGTGCTATGGTGTCAATGGCTGTGCAGTTGTGTGGATCTTGGCGCTGGATTGTACTCCCTCCCGCTGTGCTGCAACTCCTCTCCTCACTGCCAGCCTGAATAAAAGGGGGTAGTGGAGACATGCAAGCATTGAAGCCGCACACACAGGCTCCTGATGATGAGATGAATAGGAGAGGGAGAGAGAGGATGGATGGATGGGAGTTGCAGAGGAGACAGCAAGAGAATGGGGAAGAGATCCAGTTCTAGTGCCCTGTCCCTCTGGTCTGCCCCCAGTGCCCTGTCCCTCTGGTCTGTCCCCAGTGCCCTGTCCCATTTTGTTAAAGTTGTTTTTGGTAATATTTAATTGTGTAACTTGATTCTGCATAAAACATTTAACAGTGTCATTCCATGAGATAATCTACGAGGGCGTGTTTAGGGGCGCAATTAGGCGTGGAGCAGTGTATGAATTAGGTGGGGCAACTGGTGGTGAGTAACTCTTGAGGCCTGGCTAGTAGCTCAGGGCTTGAAATTTTGAGCCCTGTTATAGACTATATATTTATCCAAACAGGAGGACTGGGTACATATCCAACACTCCTGTTGAATGAACATATATAAACTTTTATATTTCCTGTGTGTTGTGTGAAGGGGTGTATGTACCTTCCCTCCAATGACCTCTTGGCTTTCCTCACTAAGTGTAACTTCAGCTCCCTGCCCCCTGCTTTCAGAAAATTCAGACCAGCTGTATAAATTTTGGAACTTTGGATAGCTGTAGAGAAGCAAATACCGTAGATAAATAGGTACAACTTATGTAGGTCTAGTCACTTCACTTGGATGTAAGGGTTTACAAACACATTTAATAAAAATTGTAAAGAAAAAGCTCACCCCCCACTTCACCAAGAGGGGTCGAATTTCGGTCAGGGTTCCATGTTGGTTCAACATGGCTTGCAGTTGGGTTATCAGATTTGCTGAGACCTATGTCAGCCCGCACATCATATTCTCTGAAATATGCCCAAGCACACTCGGGGGGAAGATCTTAAATGAGGGGTTCTTCTGATTTTATCATCCAATCATGTGCAAGCTTAAATACTGTTTTTTATTTTCCTTGCATGTCCCCCTCAGATCTACAGCGACTGCACTTCCAAGTGAACTTGAAGTGCAAAATGGATTTGCCTTTCGTAAATAACCCCCTCAGTGTTATGAGCATGTTGTCTCCCCAATCCTCTTGTACTTTGCAATGCTTCCATCAATATGTCAGTGAGATCCTATGCATGCGTGGTGATCAACACTCTGTACTGGCATTATCGAGCTTGTGTGAGATCTCGCCTCCATATTGTCCTGCGCATGCTCAATAGTGACAAGTCTGTACTGCCACTACCCTGCATGTGTGTGACCTCCCTGTCATTATTCCGACATCACAATTTGGCTGCAAGGTCCAGCACGTGCAAGGTAGTGGCAGTACAGACCAAGCACAGGATCTATGCAGAGGATAACTTTTTCTGATTAGTACTACCACCATTCTGCCGAATGCCCACCCGCCATTCCTCCCTGGCCCCCTTACCACTCTGCAGCCACCCCTCTTACCCTTTAGTAGCTCCCACACTCGCCACTATGCAGACCCCACACTATAGCACCCGAAAGTTCTCCTAGTACCATTTCAAACCCCCTACCAAACACATGACCAACCTGTACTGCTATTACCACAGGATCTCGCCTTCATATTGTGATGTTAAACAATATGACCCTCCTGCTCGCCTCCTCCCCCCTCCCCCCTCCCCCCTCAAGAGGCTTTCTCCACCCCTTTAATATTGGTCTGTACTTTAAAGTAGCAGGCATGCACAGGACCTATAAAGAGGTAAGCAACTTCAGTTTATCACCTCTACCCCCCCCCCCCTCCAATACCACTCTGCTACATGCTGGTTCTTACCACTCTGACCCACCTTCTCACCACCCACCTGTCCCCTCACTGTTCTTCTCTAACTTTCTCACCGCTTGACAGCACCCCCTTTCTTGCCACTCTGGCCCGCTTTCTTAACACTTTGCCAACCATTTTTGCCATGCCTCCTTGTCTACCACCTTTCCTCTCATCCCCACCCACCTTGGGCCCATACCTTACAGCTCATGTTCATTTGAGTTGTTCAGAACTTTATGTTCTGGCACTTTCCACATTTTTTTTTTCCTTACAGTTTTCTCTATTGGGCATTTCAGGGATGCTTCCCTGCAAGTTTATTGTGAAGAAAATAGACTTTATTCAGTATTTTCTCATAGGTTTTTAAGAACCCCTGGACCGATCTGGGTGAAATTTGGATATGTTGGTCCCCCAGATCGGGGCTATCAGGAGATATGTAATGGTAGGGATACCTTGTGTGGAAAGGGGTGTTCCAACTTTTGGGAAAATTGTGTGCTCCCTGCCTGGAGATAATCGGTTTATTCCTTAACTGATCTCAATATCTCCCAGGCAGAGAGAGGGCAGGTGTACTATAAAAGCTTGATGTGGTAATGTCGTCTGCTACTGTCATGTAAATGAACCGTAGTCTGACTCTCAGGAACCTTTCATGGTGTGATGCTAATTGACACTGTATTGTGTGAATTTTGATTGATGATAAATGTGTATTGTGTTGCAGGTGAGAAGAGCTTATCTTTTGTCACCTAAATGATTAGTAATTAACTCATGTAGATTATCTCAGAGACAGAATGTCTGTCTCCTAAATTAGGTGTATTGGAGGCTCGTTAGTACCCACTGTATGATGTTGTTGGTGGAGTGTGTCATTGTCCATCTCATTACTGCAAGTATTCTTTTTGGTGTATATAAGAGCCTGCCTTCTCAATAAAGAGGTTCTATGCCTGGTACACCCTTCATGAAGTCTTGGCTCATGTTTGGGGGAATATTCTAACCATTGGGAAGAATCATCCTGGAAACTGTATTCATCTCCACTATCCCTATACCTCATATGGTAGCGATAATCACTTATGCTTGGCGATTGAGGGACGGAAAGAAGGCCGCAGTACCATAACCACTGCAGGTCTTAACATTTATGTTACCTTGGGGATTGAATTATTGTGTGACATTCACAAAGTTTATGATAGTATTTAAGGCCTCGTGCACACAGACATATTAAAATACTTCAAAGTATGTTGGATCTTTTCAGTGTAAAAAAATGCTTGTTTTGGCGCAAAATTACGCACTTTTATGTGCATTTACAGGTTATTGCATTTAGAAGCGTAGGCACGTAAATTCATTCTATTGGCTAGCCAGTAGAATGCATTTACGCGCACCCAAAAGCAAATTTGGGGCATCATTTAATGCCCCTAAATGCTGCTCTAAAACATGAATGTAAGTACCATAATGTGGACAAGCACATTCGCTAAAATAGAACTGCTTTCAGAGGCATAGAAAAAAAAATGCCAATAAAAGCAGTTTTTTTTTTTTTTTTTTTTTTTTTTTCTGCTTGTGTGCGGCCTAAATAACACTAATGGTAAAACAAGCAGGATGTTATTTTAAATTAATTTTTTATTACATAATTGTATAGACTCGAGAGTAAGCCGAGTTTTTCAGCACTTTTTTTGTGCTGAAAATTCTCCCCTCTGCTTATACTCGAGTCTCTCCCGGCACTGTACCCATCTGAAGCTTAATCCCCCGGCACTGTGATACATCTTCAGTCTTGTATCTCCCAGCGCTGTGCCCATCTTCAGTCTTATTATCTCCCGGCGCTGTGCCCAGCTTCAGTCTTATTATCTCCCGGCGCTGTGCCCAGCTTCAGTCTTATTATCTCCCGGCGCTGTGCCCATCTTTAATCTCATTATCTCCCGACACTGTGATACATTCAGTGTAAGCTGTGTAGTGTAACCAAGCGCCGCCTCCTCCTCCGTGATAGGCTGACTCACTGCTGGAAAACCAAGTCAGTGTTCCGTCACGGAAGAGGAGGAGGCGGCGCTTGGTTACACTACACAGCCTACACTGAATGTCTCGCAGCGCTGGGAGATAATGAGACTGAAGATGAGCACAGCGCCAGGAGATAACGCCGATTAATGTACCGTACTTGAGGCACAGTGAGGCATGGGCACAGTGAGGCATGCACATGGACACAGTGAGGCACGGTGAGGCATGTAGATGGACACCCTAGGCTTATGCTCGAGTCAATACGTTTTCCCATGTTTTTGTGGTAAAATTAGGTGCCTCGGCTTATATTCTAGTCGGCTTATACTCGAGTATATACGGTAGTTTTTACAGCACTCTAATGTATTATGTAATTACACCATGTTACACAGTATGTCGGTGTACTAAATGGTGTTTATGGGGTTTAAACATGTGTTTCCTGGGAACTCCATTTGTAATAAATAGTTAAATTCTCTTTTTTTCTTGACTGATATTTAGGCTTCCTACATTTGAGGCATTGCTTGCACCGACATGCATATTGATAGGATTGTCTACAATTGTCTTTGTTGTTGGCCAGCAAACAGCAATCTGATAGCCTTGTATCACTGAGGCAGCAGCTGGAAGATAGCTATCTAGAATTGGTGCTGTGCATGGGAACAGAAGTCTAAGTAATCCCAGGAGAGTACCATTGGCAAAACACAACAGGGTTCACTAATACTGTTACACACATCTTCCATAGCTCTCTTGGAAACTGTTTTGACTAAAAGGAAACATTTTTTATTAATGTTTGAAAGGTTTTTATTTTTTTTGTCCTAAAGTAGTATTAAAGCCTAACTCCATGCTTTAGTGAACTTTTTAAATAGTTTATCTGGACCTGCTTGGGCCAAACAAACAATTTCCTTGACTAAGAAATGCAGCGTTTTTTAGTGCTGCATTAACCGTTTGTAGCCTCAGCTACATATGGTATACTGTACCATGTTTTGGCAGTGAGACAGGAACTTCCTATCCTACAGAATTGAGTCAGGTTGAGCAGTGCTCAGCCTTAAACAGGAAGCTGTGTATTTACTGAGTGAATACAAGGCCTCCTCTGGCTGTGGAGAAGGGGTGGACGGATGACGTCACAATCCTCAAATCAGCCAGTCAGAGGAGGCTTTGTATTCATTAAAAAAATACAAAGCCTCCTGTGAATGGCTGAGCAGTGTTTTAGCCTGACTTGATTTCCATCTCACTGCAGTAACACAGCTAAGTATACTGTATGTAGCTAAGGGTCCATCCCAGGAACATGCACATCTAAAGGTCGCCCAGGGATATGTTGTTTTACTTTTGCAATCAACAAGAAGTTTATTTATCACCCCCCTACTGGCTGTAATGCAAAGACAAAAACACAGCTATAGGGATGGACTGATAATATGCATATATTTTCAAAGTAAAAAAATAAATGTTTCAGCAATACTAATACAACATTTTGTGTTGGTGATTAATGCTCATTATTAATATATATTCTATATTAAATGTGACTTTAGTACTCCTTTCAATAGAGTGAGGAAGGGTTAGAATCTCTTGTGTGTATTGCTGTCTGTGACTCTATTGAAGAGATATCTTAACATTTCCTGTCACACATGGTCAATAAATTAGAGGTAAGTGGGTCCCAGCACAGGAAAGCGCACAAAGCAATAACAACTTAAGCAAGGTTCTAACATTTCACTGTACCAAAATATTTGATGTTATTACTATTTCTGTACCCATTTCCCAATACTTGCTGGGAGGAAGTGATGTGAAATTTCCTCAGAATGGACACTGGACTGCAATAAAAACTAAACTGAGGTTCTAAACCTTCCGCACATTATGCAAAATTAAATTAAAGGTTTTGGCTGGATTTAAACAGACATTTCGGTAATGTTTTGATGCACAGAACGTTTGATTTCTCCAATATGTTCCACTTTTTTTTATAGATTCTTCTTGATGGACCGGGCACTTTAAAGTTAACAAACTTTAGCTTTTCGAAAGCTGAAGGAGAAAACCTAGAAGAATTGTTTGCCTTGGTAGGATCAGCTGAGAATTCAGGAGATACAGGAGAGACTACACCACGACGTAACCTGAGAAACCATATAAAAGGTCATTTGAATTGTTCTAATGCCTAGAACACTAGAGCAGGGGTCCCCAAACTTTCTAAACAAAGGGCTATTTTACTGTCCTTTAGACTTTAGGGGGGCCAGACTGTGGCCAATGGGGGTAGAAAATGCCCCAGCATCAGTGGGAGTAAGCAATATCTCAGCTTGGTGAGCAGTGGGAGTAAAAAGATTACATGGCACCTATGGTCAGTAAGGAGAACACATTGGCAGTAGTGGGAGGAATAGTGCCTCATCATCGGTATCAGGAGGAGGAATAGTGTCCCATCGTTGGTATCAGAGGGAGGAATAGTGCCCCGTCAGTAGTAGGAGGAATATTTCCCCATTTTTGTTGTCAGTGGGAGGAATAGTGCCATATTGTTGGTGTCAGTAGTAGAAATAGTGCCCCAGTGTTGGTATCTGTGGGAAGATTTAGTGTTCAATCATTTTAAATCAGTAGGAGGAATTATAGTCCACAGTTGATGTCAGTGGCAGGAATAATGTTCCATAATTTTTATATCACTGGAAGAAATAGTGCCCCATTATTGGTATCAGTGGGAAAAATTATGCCAAACTGTTAATGTCAGTGGAAGGAATAGTGCCTCGGTGTCAGTAGGAGGCATAGGGCCCCAAGGGCTGGATGAAGGCAAGCAAAGGACCACACCTGGCCCAATGGCTGCTGGTAGGAGACCAATGCACTAGAACAGAGGTCAGAAACCTTTTTCCAAGGGCCGGATTCAATGTATGTGAATGCATGGAGGGTCGCATTCACCTGCTAATAAGATAATAATAACCCCAACATACTAATAATAACAGTACAGGTTTACCTCCCTTTAAGGTGCTTCACTAAAACAAAGCCAGTTCACCCTGAGCGAGCATGTTGCTGGGCATTCGGATTTTACTGCCCCCATCCTGGCACCCAAGGGTGGTTGACGCCAGCCCTGCCAGCCAGCATGGTCTGGAGATGGGGTTCCTTCCCTTAGGGGAGGTGGGGTCCCTGTCCCAAGGGGAGATGGGGTCCCCAGTGTCGGATCTGCAGGATCGAGACATCATTAGGAGGGACGTGGGGACTGGATAGTTCTCTTTCCTACTACGGTTACGGAGACCACTAAACCTGATTTTACTCCAGTTGCCATATGGCAAATTTGGTCAACTAAGTCCGGAGTCTAGGAAATTTTTCTGGCATGGCATTTTATCGGAAACTTTGCTATTTGCTGTTTTTGCTGTACATCAGCCACTACGGTTTATCATTACTAGGACGTCTTTACACCTGAGAGGACTTATTTTTAGTGGATTTCGCTATTTTAGTTTGCAGAGAAATTTCAATTTTTTTTGGACTGATTTTTCACATGAATTGTATTTTATTTATATTTCTTGAATTATATTATATTTAAATTTATCCGCATGCACAGTGCACTTTAGGATTAGTTGTTTGTGTTTTATCAAAGCAGCTAGCACTGTTTTTTCACATGGAGTCACTCCGATGGATTATCTTATAAAATTGGACTTGCCCTAGTGGATTACTCAGAAATGTTGGCAGTATTTTGATAAATTGGTGTAAAATTTTAATTTAATTTATTTTTATTTTTTTTCGTTTTGGATAGACTATAAAAGCTGTCATACTTTTATTGCTTCTGCGTCCCGTCACTTCCCTTCCTGGTAAAACGAAAGGAGGTAAATAGCCCAAGTGGGGCCATGGAGCAATCAAAAGCATGATAGTATCCGACCTTTCTCCATTCTATGCAAAACTTTAAAACATGTCCAGAGCTTTGTATAGGAGTTCTGCTTTAACCTAGAAAACATATCTACCTTTTTTACAATTGAATTTTTTCCAGATGCAATTTGTAATTTGAGATGTTAACATTTTCAGTATGTGTTCGTTTTTATTTATTTATATATTGAATTATATACTGAAGATATGTTTTTGTGAAACATTTTTTCAGGATCACCAGTTTATGCTGCCCCAGAAGTAATCAGAGGAGCAGATTTCTCAATTTCTAGTGATCTTTGGTCATTGGGATGTGTGTTATATGAAATGTTTACTGGTAAGCGCTAATTAACTTTTAAGCATTTTATTTGTGATGTAACCCTCATTTTTTTTAGTTCATTGCAGAAATCAGAATTATTGTATGTGAAGGTTTACCAGTCTGTAAAGTCTAAACCGAGAACAATAGCACTACAGTTAAATAAAAGGTGAACTTGAAAGCAGTCAGACTTCAGTTAACATGTCAACGTTTGTTTCTATTTTGACAGGGCAACCCCCATTTTTCTCAGAAAGTTTCTCAGAATTGACAGAGATGATTGTGAATAAAGACTTCCCCCCACCTCAGGGTAAAGTACTACTGATAAAATTACTATATTTGTTATGATAGCTTTTATTGTGAAGACATCTATTGTTGATCGTAATGGGGCTTGCTCCTTATAAGCATACCTGTCAGAGTACTGCTTTAACTTTAAGTAGATTAATTCTGGTTCTTGGACCTTTCTGATTTAGTTTATTTTACTTATTTTTTTTTGGTATCTATGATTTTGGTTTCCTTTTCTTCCTAAAGCATGGATTTCCCTAACCTTTGAGCTTGGTGCCATCCAGTTACAAGAGTCCACCTAAGTGGTTTTTGAGTTTAGCAGAGGGTATGACATCACAATCACCGCCCCCCCCCCCCCCCCCCAGAGTTTGGACCTGGTGATTTAGCCAGTTCAGCACCCGAAAACCATGTTCGTTAGAACAGAGCTGTAGGTTGGAACTGAGGGGAGTCATTGTCATCTTACCCCAAATAATAAAATGACAGTGTTTCTTTAAAAGCACACTTAATTGGTAAGGATGCAGGCCACGAAGCTGGACCTAGCCCATAAATCATGCCACCAGTTTCTGATTAAACCAATCAGTGACTCCTTCAGAAAGAGCTTTATAGCCAAGAAAGGCTGAACAAACCTGGCTTTCTGAAGGAAACCTGCATTCTATTCTAACAGCCAAGGACATTAACCAGCAGGGCTGCCTGCATTCTAGTAACCAAAGATTTTAGGCATCAGGGGCCACTTGCATCCTAGCAACAAATAAAAAGATGGAGTAAATGGGGTCGGGAAACTGGGTGGGAGCCCTTTAATCAATATTCCCCCTCCTCCTGGAGAGGTCACTAAACGGGGTGCAGTGTCATATGATCTCTGCCTGAGCTTTACAGCTGCTCTGAGTAGGAGCAGAGAAGCTGTAAACTAAGGAATAAAGAAGGTAATATTTTAAATTTCTTTGGAGAAGCATGTACAGGTATTTAGATGTCAATCTATGGGCCTGTATTTAAATAAAATTTGTCAGATTTTTCTCTATATATTAATACTGTATTCATGCAGGCACAGTTTACACTCTATTTTCAATGTAAAAAAGTGAGTGTTATACGCCAATAAATACAGTACATTTGAATGTGCCACGTAATACAGTAGATCAGGGGTCTCAAACTCAAATTACCTGAGGGCCACAAGACAAGTTTCCATATCCCATGGGGGGCCGCATGCAAACTTTCAAACTTCAAAAACAGTACTGGTGTCAGCGAACGCATTATTAACCCTGACCACTACACTACACACTGACCACTCACCATCAGGGTACAGCACATCAGGGCACAGCACACATGAGTGCACAGCGCACATCAGGGTACAAAGCCCAGCACATCAGTGTACAAAGCCCAGCACATCAGGGTACAGGGCACAGCACATAGGGGTACAGCACAACAGGCCACATCAGTGTGCACGGCACATTAGGGCAGGGCATATCAGGACAGGGCACATGGCACAGTGCAGGACATGGCACATCAGGGCACAGCACATCAGGACAGGGCACATGGCACATCAGGGTACAGGGCACATGAAACAGCACATCAGGGTACAAAGCCCAGCACATCAGGGTACATGGGGCACATGGCACATCAGGGTACATGGGCCACATCAGGGTACATGGGGCACAATCAGAGCACATGGGGCATATCAGGGCACATGGGGCACATACGAGCACACCAGGGCACAGGACATGGCACATGGCACATCGGGGTACAGGGCACATGAAACAGCACATCAGGGTACAAAGCCCAGCACATCAGGGTACCCCATGTACCCTGATGTGCTGGGCTTTGTACCCTGATGTGCTGTTTCATGTGCCCTGATGTGCCCTGATGTGCTGGGCTTTGTACCCTGATGTGCTGTTTCATGTGCCCTGTTGTGCCATGTGCCCTGTCCTGATGTGATGTGCCATGTCCTGTAACCTGATGTGCCATGTGCCCTGTCCTGATGTGCTGTGCCCCGTGTGCCCTGATGTGCCCCATGTTCCCTGGTTGTGCCCTGATGTGCTCTCATGTGCCCCATGGCACATCAGGGTACATGGGCCACATCAGAGCACATGGGGCATATCAGGGCACATACGAGCACACCAGGGCACAATCAGGGCACATGGGGCACATCAGGGCACAATCAGGGAACATGGGGCACATGAGGGCACATGGGGCACAGCACATCAGGACAGGGCACAGGGTACCCTGATGTACAGAGCCCAGCACATCAGGGTACATGAGACACATGAGGGTACATGGGGTACATGAGGGCACATGGCACATTGGGGCACAATCAGGGCACATGAGAGCACATCAGGGCACATGAGAGCACATGAGGGCACAATTGGGGCACATGGGAGCACATCAGGGCACATGGGAGCACATCAGGGCACATGGGAGCACATCAGGGCACATGGGAGCACATCAGGGCACATGGGGGCACATCAGGGCACATCAGGGCACATAAGAGCACATCAGGGCACATGAGAGAACATCAGGGCACAGGTCAGCATTTACTTGTTGTTTTCTACAAAGGCAGAGTAGCGCAGGAAGCGTCTGTCATAAGTTCACTTGTCTCTCATGTCACGCTGCTACTCCTCGGCAGCCCCCCCTCTCTTCTCGTCCATCTCAGATGATGTCACAAGCAAATGGGGATGGACGAGAAGAGAGGAGGGGCCACCGGGGAGTAGCAGTGTGACATGAGAGACAAGTGAACTTATGACAGACGCTTCCTGCGCCACTCTTCATGCACCTCGATCTACGGGCCGGTACTTTGAGACCCCTGCAGTAGATGATCATAGCTGTAAATTATGTTAACAGTGTAATTGATGTTTTTAAACACCTTTCTTGACGAGTCTTCTGAAGCACCCAGTGTATCGGACGTGAAAATGTTCAAATTTTGCTGCATGTCTTGTCTGTGTCAGGTCACCTGTGGCCAGGTGACAAGTGCACCCCGTTGGGGTCAGGAATGCACCACAGGGTAGTGAACCCTATAGCCGACTGCTGCTTTCAGAGAGGAAGCGTGAACCCAAGATCGCCCAGGGCGCGGAGTCTAAGACCCAGATTTGTGTTCACCAGAGCCTCTAGTGGTGAGGATGGCCTTCGCCGCAGCTGGATCCAGGTCGCGACCCCTGGGATCCCCTAGGTCATGCTCCGCAGAGAGAGAGGGGAAGCAGCAAGCAGGACAAACGGTAGTGATGGGTAAGCCGAGGTCGGGGCAACAGGCAGACAAGGGTAACCCGAGGGACAGGCAAAAGGTCAAGGCCACAGGCAAACAGGAGAAGTCAGGGACGAGCCAAAAACGGTACACAGAAAGGTAATCGTAGCACACTGCAGACAGGAACTTAAGCAAACAACACTGTTAAACAGCACTGCAGACCTGTAGTGCAACAGTTAATATAGACTCTGCTCTGCTCTCCGCCTGGGGGTATTTGTACTGTCCCTGCATTTTATGGTCTCAAGAAATGCGATAAGCAGTCAGTTCATCAGGACTGATTAATTTTCAAATATATATATAATATAGATTGTTCTGTTATTTTTACAAAAAAACTTAGCGGAATACATTTTGCCCTAATTTTATAAAGAAAGCTAATTTATTTGTAACATTTCAAAACAAAACTAAGAATAGGTGTTGTGTGGTACTTTTTCATTTATTTAGCAAAAAAAAAAACCCCAGTGGTGATTAAATGGCACCAAAAGAAAGCTAAAAAAAAAAAAAAAAAAGATAATTTTTTTTGGGGGTAAAGTGTTTTTTTGGGGTAATTGCATAATTAAGTAATTGTCACTCAAAGTGTGATAGCTTTGAAAGCAGAAAATTTGGCCTGGATTGGAAGGGGGTAAACGTGTCTGGTCTTGGTTAAAGCGGGAGTTCACCCTAAAAAAAAAATGTAAGATTAGATTCATGCTCATTTTGTCAAGGGGAATCGGGTAGTTTTTTTACGAAGCAGTACTTACCGTTTTAGAGCGATCTTCTCCGCCGCTTCCGGAAGCGGTGGAGAAGATGTATCTCTAAAACGGTAAGTACGGCTTCGATTTAAAAAAAACTACCCGATTCCCCTTAACAAAACGAGCATGAATCTAATCTTAAAAATTGTCATTTCCGGGTGAACCTCCACTTTAAGTGGTTAAAAAAACTGCAGCTACAGAAAGACATAATGCCAAACACACTAAAGATAAAGTAGATTTCGGGTTTACATACACTTTATACCGATCTTCGATTTTTAAGTAATTCAAGCACAATTTAAACTCCAATGTAATAATAAATGAAATGGCATTCTAATGTTCTTTTTTTCTTACCAGGCATGTCATCTACCAAGCCATCTTCTGAGTTTCTGTCATTACTTAACGGTTTGCTACAGAAGGACCCATTAAAAAGGTAAGGAGACCTGAACAAAATAGCTGGATGAATGATGTCTGCCAGTGGTTTCCCAAGGCCCATGGTGTTCATATGACAATAAATACATGTAAAATGAAAACAAACCAAACAAATTCGAAAATGCATCTAGAACAAGATCCAAACTAAAAGTAAAAACTTGGTTCAGTTAGCAAATGGCAGCAGATGAAGGTGCACACATGTCGCAGTCGTTATGCTTTGCATTGCAGCTCAGCAAAAATCATCTCCCCCATTGTGTCTGGCGGGCAGCATCTCGCCTGCATCTTCTACCCAGCTTCAATTGGTGATACAGGATGGCGTCGCTCATTTCAGAAGGGACATTTCATGTGGGACCTTAGTTCTGCTTTAATGTATTCTGCTTCTAATGGCAACATCTAGAAATTTTAATTGTGCCTAATGCCCTGTACACAGGATCGGAATTTCCGATGGGATAAAATCAGATGGAATTTTCTGTCGGAATTCCGTTTAAACTGTCTTACATACACACTGTCAGACCAAATTCTGACTGTCCAAAACGCGGTGATGTAAAACACTACGACGAGCCGAGATGCTTCCGAGCATGCGTCGACTTGATTCTGAGCATGCGTGTTTTTTTTCTCCGTCGGAGTTCCACACAGACGATCGGAATTTACGATAGGGATAAAACATGTTCTATTTCTAAACTCAGACGAAAAAAGTTCGATAGGGCCCACACACGGTCAGAATATCCGATGAAAAAATTCCGCCTGACTTTTTTCATCGGAAATCCGATCGTGTGTACAAGGCATTAGATGTACCCTGCAATTTTTTTTTTCTCTTGAATGACTTCTGCATAATAGCATTGCACTGCCAGGTCTGTGAGTGTGCCTAGACATTCTTGTGCTTGCAGCCTTATAGCTGTAAATCTGCAGTGATACCCAAGGCACTGCTGCCTCTGACTTCTAGTTTTAAAGGAGAAGGTTACCTTTTGGAACATGTTACATGTTCCACCTGTATTTATGGTGGAACATGTAACATGTTTCAGCAGCTGCAGCCTCCCTCACCCCCCACCCCCAGTGACAGCGAGCGGGCATCTTCTCTGGGTGCCCACTGTCACTATTTGAGAAAGATGTGGCTGTTATTGACTCCGCCTGCACGGCCACGTCATTCATTCAGTCCTCTGTGAATGGGAACCTACAAGTCTTGGCAAGGCTTGTAGTATCAATTTACCACCACAGTGCTGTTGAGCGCTCTGCTAGTTCATTCATTCTTCCTGTCAGTGTGTATCTGTGTGCCCATATGAGGTACAAGCAGACAGATACACTGAGAAGTTTGAAGTAGTGTTGCATGGCACCCGCGACCTGCAGATCATGGGTGCAATGCTTTCCAAGCTCCAAGTAAAATAAATGCACATTTTATTTATTTTTTACCTGCAAAAAGATTTGCATTTAGTTTTATTTTTTTTATAAGTGCACTTACCTTTTTAGAGATTTGGAGTGAGATTTTAGTGTTGTCACTACTGTGTTGCTGCTCATTGTTTTTCTTGTTGGAGGCTCTGATATAAGGAGGCAGTTCCTGCCTATACCAAAATGACAGTTTCCACTCACAAACATAGTACAGAGCAAAGCATTATAAATCAGTAAGAGGGGGAAAAATCACCTACAGGAAGACCACAGGCAGACCTTTGTCCTCTGCCTGCTTTTTTTAGGGTAAATTTCAGTTTCTCTTTACATTTTCATTTGTAGAATTTAGCCTAGGTTCACATTGGTTCAATTTGGCATGCGATTTTACGTGTCAAATCGCATGCCATATCGATGGCTATTGCCGTCAATAATGGCACCATCCAAACCGAGGCAGCCCCACACCGATTCCCAAAAGTAGTTATTGTACTAATTTTGGCGACTTCGGAGGGCGATTTGTATAGACCTCTCTGCATGAACCAGAACAGATGTCTGTCATATCGCCCCCGAAGTCGGACTGCATTACCGTGTTGTGCCTGTTTTTCGAACCCGTAGCAATGTGAACCCGGGCTTAGAGACAGAATGCAGATTTGCGGTTTACTAAAAACACAATAATAAATAATAATGTCATCTGACCAGATATAATTTCAAGTCTATAAAAGGATATTAAGCCAGTGAAATTAATAGAAACAAATGATTCAATCCAATAAGCATGCAACTCTAATAAGATAAACAAATAGAATTAGCTGCAGTAAGGTTTGTTGTCTAAATCCTCAAGCTCATGTATTCATGTTTTACAACAGATTGACACTTAGATACCAGACTAGAAGGAATTGCTTTCACAAGGTTTTACCAGCTAAGTTGTGTGGAAGAAGTTTAAAGCTGAAATCCAGGAAAAACAAACATACATATTGGGGGTTATTTACAAAAGGCAAATCCACTTTGCACTACAAGTGCAAAGTGCACTTGGAAGTGCAGCAACTGTAGATCCGAGGGGGACATACAGGGAAAAAAAAAAAAACGCATTTTAGCTTGCACATGATTGGATAATAAAATCAGCAGAGCTTCCCCTCATTTCAGATCGACTTCTCAGATTTACAGCGACTGCACTTCTAAGTGCACTTTCAGTGCAATTTTAAGTGCACTTTGCACTTGTAGTTTGCACTTGTAGTGCAAAGTGTATTTTCCTTTCGTAAATAACCCCCATTGTCTACATGCAAAAGCCATGGGCATTCTTACCTGAATCTTGGTGTTCTTTGTGTATTTCTTCCAGATCTGTGCACTTTGCCTCCGTTCTACAGACCGGTCACTGCTGCTCTTTTTTTGTGTACAGTCACTGGTCTTTTATCCGCCCCCTCTTGTAGTTTTCTGCAGGCAGCCTGTAGTGTATGTAGCTATTGCGTCCCTCCCACAGCTCTCCTATTTGCGTAGGATAGATACAGCACAATGATTACATCGCTGCTACTTTTACAAGTTAATATCTGGGCTCGCAAAGGCATTTGGTGCACACAAAGTCAGTACATTTCCTTTGTGGCTGTTAAAAAAATATATTTTATAACGTTTTTGTGTTTTGAGTACAGCTCCTTTTTTTTTTTTTTTGCTGTTGACAAAAACACGGCCAGTCAGGTTCCTCCACCCGAAACTCGCCCATCCGTGCCTTTTATGGACCTTGCTTTGTGAATTGGTGCGCAGTCATGTTGGAAAAGGAAGGGGCCATCACCAAACTGTTCCCACAAAGTTGGGAACATGAAATTGCCTAAAATGTCTTGGCATGCTGACGCCTTAAAACTTCCCTTCACTGGAACTAAGGGGCCAACCCAACTCCTGAAAAACATCCCCACAGCATAATCCCCCCTCCGCCCAATGAGTTGGACCAGTGCACAAAGCAAGGTCCATAAAGACATGGATTAGTGAGTTTGGGGTGGAGGAACTTGACTGGCCTGCACAGAGCCCTGACCTCAACCTGATAGAACACCTTTGGGATGAAATAGAGCGTAGACTGAGTGTGAGTGTGTGTGTGTATATATACTCATGTGTGCATTAAAAAAAAAAAATCATAAACCCGGAATAAGTGCATGATAATGCCATACACTTAATACATAATTAGCGAGTGAAACTATTTCTTCCTTTATGGAAATAATTGGCTCTTATCTAGTAGCAGTATGCAAAAGTATGAACCAGAATGGAAAACTTGAGTGTTTCCAAGGGCAGAAAATTCCATTATTTTTACCTTGGCTGCTGTTGTGCTTTATGGAATTACGTAGTTTTCTGCACACTTAATTAGGTTCTTCAGCATAATTGAAGCTTAATTCAAGACAAGCACATAATATACACAGCTAAAACATGTAATTTTAATAGTATTCCAACTTCAGAAAATATTCTTAATTCTCTTCAGCCAGTATTCTTATACAGGAAATGCTGCTAAACAGGATAGCCAAGTTCTGATACATATCCAGTCTTCTGATTGGACTAGGAAGGAGCAAAAGCCTAAATATGAGGCATCCCCTTCTTTCTCCCCCTGTAGATATGTTTACTATGTTAAACTGACAGCACTGTGCTTTGCAGTGGAGCTTGACTGGCTGCCAGCGCTTGCACATTGTGCCACTCAGTTCTTGAGACTTAAAAAGACCTTGTCCACTTGCACATAGGATTAAATAATGTCACATTTTTTACTGATCTGAACACAGGTGCATTATGGTCTATGGAACAACGCACATAGGTGTGCAAAGATCAATAATACACCCATGAGTACAGAGGCGTAAAAAATAAATAAAGCATTCAAATGTAAAATGTTCTACTTTACGCATGTATATGTGTGTGTGTGTGTGTGTGTATTCACACTCATATTATGATGCTGTTAATTGAAAGAAGTTGAAAATAATTTAATGCACATTTATGTGCGGTCTTTATGAGCGGTCTTGCTTTTAACAAGATCCTGAGTAAAAATATCAGTAAATTATCACATCTGTGAGCAAAAGGCCTTAGCCAGGTAACTGCATTTAAAACATTTTTTTTTATGCCCACTTATCTGTTTTGTTACTTTGATATCTGCCTGGAATTCAGCTTTAAAAAGAATTCATGGATGCATCTTAACATACATATGTTGTTTTTCTCTTCATAGATGACATATATTACATTATTTCAATCAACCTAATTTCGCAATTACTTGTCAAATAGCTGCCATGAAGCTATGATTATGACACTTCATGTTACATAATCGTATCCTACAATCCGCTAGGTTATCTATTTTCATTTACATTTATAAAAGTTACTTTCCTGAATGATTACGCCTTTTTCTACTATACTGTTGTACATGTTCTGTTAATGGAATATCTTTTTCTATCATATTATTGTATATGCTCTGTTAATGGAATTTTGTTGATAATTATAAAAATTCAATTTAAAAAGAGCAAACTACATATGTTGTTTTGCAGGATTACATGGACTGAATTATTTCGCCATCCTTTTTGGAAAGATGCATTTTCTGGAGATCCTCGGCTGGACCAAACTAGCAGCACCCTTGGGTATGATATATGCATTCTAGTCCATAGCCAATAAAAAGGGGGGTATTCATTCTTTTATACTATCAGAAAATTTGGAAAGTGGCAATGCCATGGTACAAAATTGGTTTGTCTATCCCATCTTCCCAGTATGTTTGGAGTAGTAGCAGAATTCGCCTGCAGCAATCATAATGCAAGTTTAGCAACCATTTCATACTGGTAGGTTGGAGCTCCGCACTATTACATCATGATTTATCAACATGGTACTTTCTATTCAGTGTTAATGGCAGCAGGCATTGTTGCGTCTAACTGGGTAGGGCTGTGCCACTCTGTGGCAGCTTCCAAGTCCCCACCGTTATACAAGAATGCCAGACCATTCTGCCCCCACCCCCACATTCCTTTGGTCATCGTGGTAGCCCATCATAGTCATAGGCCAATAGGCATAAGCAGGAGGGAGCAGGCAAGTTTTGACATCTGGAACTGTCAGAATGGCTTGGCATAATGGCAGGGTAGGTGTCTGCACTTTATACCTTACAACATTGCTCTCTCTATGGCATACTTGCTTTAAAGCAAGTACCTTTAAATACCTTTTGCTGTTAATAATTTAAATGAACTTTGTCCCACCTTGGGTCTGATCCTCATTTGTAAAAATTGATGAATACCTCTGTAGCTACCACGCTCTAGGGCAGTGATGGTGAACCTTGGCACACCAGATGTTCAATTTTCAATGATGCTCATGCACTCTGGAGTGTAGTTGAGCGTCATGGAAAATGTAGTTCCAAAACATCTGGGGTGCCAAGATTTGCCATCACTATTCTAGGGTCTCCTGGTCACTGGGGTTAGCAGAACAACCCGTCAATCACAACCAGCGACCTTTCCCATTTTGGCTTATGCTCTCTTGTCTAGCGTACAGCTTCTGATGAAGTAGTTACATACCATGATATGCGTGAATCTATCCTGTGAATGCCCTTAATACTTCATTGCAGCATTATATGAGTATGGACTTCCTGGGATTGTTTTTCCAGCACTTCTTGGCTTTGTGTTTGCAATATAGGTTTTTCAGTATATTGGATTAGGATGCTCCCAGTTATGTTTGGTACAAAGGTAACAAATTTCTTGAAAATACATCCTCACCCGCACAGCGAATCCAGTGTTTTCCCACAGCGAATCCAGGTTTGGGTGACATAGCCTGGCTCCAGTGCTGCAATCCTGGTTTTGTTTCAGCTGGCTGCCTCTTCTGGGTATAGCCAAGTCACTCTCGATGTACTGGGCCTACCCTCCGGCACCTCTGTGTCCCTGATCCTGCAGCTTCTTGGAAGATGTGATGCAAGAATCCCAAGAGACTAAGAACAAGTGCTAATATCCTGGAGTTGGGCTTTAAATAGGCATCATTTTAAGGCTACAAGGGACACAGAGGCATACAGAGGCATACATTGGATATGTTCAAAGCAATTATGCAGCTGTACAAACCGTTACACTTAGCCATAATTGGATATCATACATACAGGCTCACTTTAAATATTTGGAACTTGTAGTGAATCCTGTTAAGCCAGGCATAGATGGTGCAATTTTTCTTTTTCCGCAAACACAGTCAATGTTGATGAGGGTAGGCCTCCTGCAAAGCCATTGTGTTTTCCCTGCCGCAGCCGGGAGAACACACAGTGATTATTGCTAGTGGCTATACTGGTTGTTCTCAAGTTGATCTAACTAGCCGCGATTCAATCCACCTATGGCTGACATTAGATTCTAGTTTTTATTTTTATTTGGAGAATCAATCATTAATATATTTAATGAAATACTACATGATGTAGGCAGTGGGGGCCACTCCATTAGGGGTGCAGGAGTGCCTCCCAGACATTAATCTATATGCAGGTTGCCAAACGCATGCATTTCAATGTTTTTTGTCTAGTTACAATGTTGCAGATGTGTAACTTTTTGTATAATGATGATGGTGAGGATAGTAGAGAGTTAATGATTGTGGTATTTGTGGCTGGTGGTGTGAATGTTCCTCTTCCCGCTATGCACACATTGTTCCCGATGATAGCGTGGAGGTGGCACCTTATATAAAGGTTATTTTTAGCACTTTAATGTTTCCCGTCATCCGAGAAAATCAGAGGATGAGATTTGTGGGCTGGTTGTATAGGTCAGGGCCTGCTGAGCGAGGAGCCACTTGTGCGACAGTTTTATATGGCTGCGTCGATGAGTTGACCACGTTGGCTTTCATCATCTTTTGGGCTTTTGTTGGGCTTCACCCAGTTTTAAGCCTCCAACACAGCTGTTTCTGTTTCAGTTAATGACTGTTTCAACCTACATATGAAATTGATGATTATTAGCCCTGGCCTGGTATAAGGCCCCTTTCACACAGGCGAACCATTCATGTCCGTTTTTTCGGCGGACCTGAATGGGCGCTCCATGCAAGTCTATGGAACGTCGGATGTCAGCGGTGACCATGTCCGCTGACATCTGATCTGATCTGCTAAAATCAGACAGATGCCGATACGTCACCATCTGTCCTGGCGGATTAGATCGGGTGAGATCTGATGAAAACGGACATGCTGTCCGTTTTCGTCCGATCTCTCCATAGCAAGCAGCGGTGCTTGACAAGCCCCTTCACGCTCAGTGAGCCTTTGCCTGTCATCCGCCGGCTCAGCAGAGATCAACAGAGAGATCTTCCGCTGAGCTGGCGGACTCCGCTGAGCGGATCTGCCTCGTAATAGTTTAATCAAAAACTGACTCTAACAAAATGGCTGACTTTGCAAGTGGAAGAATTTATGGTGGTTTGAAGACAAAGGGTAGTCACGCCAAATATTGATTTGATTTAAAAATGTTAGTTCTGTTTGCTCACTTTACATCTTGTAAACATATATTTTTTAAAGCATTCTTACATTTACACCATTTTTCACACCTGTCTAAAATATTTTCATAGTACTGTATAATATACAGATAAGTCAGGATTTTTTTTTTTTCGGCAGTCATCACAGACTGGAATAGCAATGCAATCGAACATATAATAATACACAGTAATGGACATTATCATGTGGTTTTATTAAAGCGGTAGTAAACATTGTTTTTTTTTTTCTTTCTGGAACCTGCAAGGTTAAAGGGGTTGTAAAGCCTTCTGTTAAAAAAAAAAAAAAAAAAGGGGTTGTAAAGGTAAACATTTTTTTCCCTAAATAGCTTCCTTTACCTTAATGCAGTCCTCCTTCACTTACCTCATCCTTCCATTTTGCTTTTAAATGTCCTTATTTCTTCTGAGAAATCCTCACTTCCTGTTCTTCTGTCAGTAACTACACACAGTAATGCAAGGCTTTCCCTGGTGTGGAGACAGCCTCTTGAGGGGGCAAGCAGGAGTGTCAGAACGCCCACTAATACACGGCTCCTTTCTCTATCTGCAAAGTAGAGAGCGTCCTGACCCTCCTGCTCGCTCCCCTCCCCCCTCAAGAGGCTTTCTCCACACCAGGGAGCCTCACATTCAGAAAAGTAGGAAGTGAGGATTTCTCAGAAGAAATAAGGACATTTCAAAAGCAAAATCGAAGGGTGAGGTAAGTGAAGGAGGACTGCACTAAGGTAAAGGAAGCTATTTAGGGAATTTTTTTTTACCTTTACAACCCCTTTAAGCCATAATGTGTTAGCATGCATTGTATACTAGAACATTTTGTGAAACTTACCATTGAACGAAGCCCTTCCAGTGGCGAGCTGTCCCCAATTCAAGGCTTCCATCTTCATCTGTCTTCCTTCTGGGTTCGCAGACTCCGGCTGTGTGAGTGTTCGGAGCCGTGATGATATTACTCCCGAGCATGCGCGTGGGAGCCGCCGTTTATGGCACAGGTGGTCATTCCTTTAGAGCGCATGCAGTACACATTTTAGGAGGTATTTACAGTACCAATAATAAGGCTTACATATAGGCTTACCTATAAGTACAAATTATGCACAGGAGGTGAGGAAATATTTTTTTTGGTAGCTTTTTTTTTTTTTTGCTAAATTTTGCAGCAAAACAGGGAACACAATCATTATGAAAATACACAAGACTAGATGATTGCACACAAGTTTTCATTATTATTAGTATAAATGCATGCAAAAGAAGCATTATCCATTCCTAAAACTTCAAGCGCATAAGATAAGCCAGGCCTGAGACTTGAGGTAAATCTCTGCGATAACCTCTCAGGGAAGAATAAATTCACAAAGTATTGTTTACATTGGATTTTATTAAAAACCACGAGCCGTGCCGTGTTTTATTAGTCTGGTGTTGCTGTGGAATTGATGTGTTGGAGAATTTCATTTTCCTTGACTATTGATGTTTATAGCCTGGAAAGGTAATTACATTTTTTGCCGTTTGTACGGATATCCACACAACTTGTAAAATTTCAGTCAAGCAGTTGAATGTCCTGATGAAATACAGAAATCCTTACTGTTTTACCTGACAAAGTATTTGTAATTCTTCATAGCTAGTTTTGTAATTTGCACACTTTATCCACATTAAACAGCCAAACGGGGAACATGTATGTCCTAATTAAACAGATCAGTTTTCTGTCACCCCACCCCCTCCATCTTTCTTATTAGGCAGCAAAGCAGCATTGTCACCTCTGTCTAGTGACCAGGAAGCTGACATGAAAAGCTGTAATGTTAGGGGTTATTCTCATGGGCGTTTAAAATGCAGCATTTTGATTCTTTTTAGTTTTGTATGCAACTTAAAGCAGGAGTTCACCCGAAAAACAATTTTTAACATTGGATTGAGGCTCATTTTGTGAAGGGGAATCGGGTGTTTTTTTTTTAAATCGAAGCAGTACTTACCGTTTTAGAGATAGATCTTCTCCGCTGCTTCCGGGTATGGTCTTCGGGACTGGGCGTTCCCGAAAGAAGCCGAACGTCGGTGCGGCTCTATATGGCGCCTGTGCGCCGACGCAAAACACCCGATTCCCCTAGACAAAATGAGCCTCAATCTAATGTTAAAAATTTAGTTTTTGGGTGAACCTCCACTTTAATGCGGCAATATAGAAATCAATGGGTCCAAATACACAGCTGTCTGCAAATAAAAATGTACACTGAATTTATTTGGAGTATGAAAAATTAGGACATAGTTGGGTTGATTTACTAAAACTGGAGAGTGCAAAATCTGGTGCAGTTGTACATGGTAGCCAATCATCTTCTAACTTCAGCTTGTTCAATTAACCATTTGCCTCATTGGTACTTTTACCCCCTTCCTAACCAGGGCAATTTTCAGCTTTCAGCGCTGTCACATTTTGAATGAAAATTGTGCGGTCATGCAACACTGTAACCAAACAAATTTTTTCTTTCTTTTCCACACAAATAGAGCTTTTTTTTTTTGTAGTAGTATTTATTCACCACTGGGGTTTTTATTTGTTGCTAAACAAACTAAAAAAGACCGACAATTTTGAAAAAAACAAACAAAAAAAAACAAAAACGTTTTCATAGTTTGTTTTCATAGTTTTTGCGATTTCGGGCCGCGATTTACATTAAATTGCGGCCGAAATCGCGGCAAAATCGCGGCCGCGAAATTTTGAATTTCGCAGCAGTGTGAACCTAGGCTCAATGTCCCTTTTTAACTACATGCCGACTAGCCGCCACAGTTCTACGGCGGCAGGTCGGCTCCCCTGCGTGAGAGCACGTAGTGTAACGTCACCACGCGAAGCGGCCACTAGGGGTGCGCGCGCGCCCCCTGCTCGCTCCTGACTCCCGCGCTCGTGCCCGGCGGTCGCTCGTTACAGAGCGGGGCCGGGAGCTGTGTGTGTAAACACACAGCTCTCGGTCCTGTCAGGGGAGAAATGCCTGACCGTCTGTTCATACAATGTATGAACAGCGATCAGTCATTTCCCCTAGTGAGTCCGCCCCCCCTACAGTTAGAACACACCCAGGGAACATACTTAACCTCTTCCCTGTCCCCTAGTGTTAACCCCTTCCCTGGCAGTGGCATTGTTATAGTAATCAATGCATTTTTATAGCTCTGATCGCTATAAAAATGCCAATGGTCCCAAAAATGTATCAAAAGTGTCCGCCATAATGTCGCAGTATCGGAAAAAAATCGCCGCCATTGCTAGTAAAAAAAAAAAATATATATAAAAAAATGCCATAAAACTATCCCCTATTTTGTAAACGTTATAACTTTTGCGCAAACCAATCAATAAACGCTTATTGCAATTTTTTTTTTTTACAAAAAAATATGTAGAAGAATACGTATCAGCCTAAAGTGAGGAGATTTTTTTTTTTATATATATATATATTTGGGGGATATTTATTATGGTAAAAAGTAAAAAATATTATTTTTTTTCAAAATTGTCGCTCTAAAAACCGCAGAGGTGATCAAATACCACCAAAATAAAGCTCTATTTGTGGGAAAAAAAGGACGGCAATTTTGTTTGGGAGCCACGTCGCAAGACCGCGCAATTGTCAGTTAAAGCGACGCAGTGTCGAAACGCAAAAAGTGCTCTGGTTATTGACCAGCAATATGGTCTGGGGCTTAAGTGGTTAAAGAAGCCGCTTATCGGCTCTCTTCTTCCGTCCTCATGCTGTCAACATGAGGAAAGGAGTGCCAATAACCGGGCCAAGCCTTTGATGGGGGGTGGAAACATGTGGGTAAACAAAAACAAAAAAAGTCAGATATCGGCGCTGCAGAGGGGGAGCAGGATGGAAAAGAGGAGAGTGCCGAGGGAGGGTGAAGGTCCGCTTTAAGCTTTGAGGGGAAATAAAATGGAAGCTGATTGTTTTCTTTGTAGAGCTGCACCAGATTTTATGCTCTCCAGTTTTATTGAACTAACCCCAGTGAGTCTGGGGCCATAAATATCTGCAGATATACTCATACATGCATAAAGTCATTAGCCATGTATCGGCTGTTTGTTTATGTGGATGGTGCCCCAGGTGCTGCGTTCAGGCAGTCTGTGTAAGTCTTTAGGTATGCAGCGCTGTACAGACACAGACGCTCCTCCTAATTTGACAAGTGTGGGGGTGAGAGGCCCTGAACACACACTGCATTTGGGGCCATTCACCTGCACTCCAGCCACATAAACAAACAGCCGATTCATGGTATACAGGCCTCTGCGCCAGTTTGAAGCCAGCCTTTCTCAAACTTTTTTTTAGCCAAGAGGAGAGGCAAGAACCCTTGAAATATTTTCTAGGTCTCAGAACTGCTAAAATCAAGGAACAGTGGGGAAAAATGTTACTTACATCAGTGGTAAGTGGGAAGAATCCCCCCATTACAGTGGTGGCCACAATGCCACCCTTCCCTTACTGCATAAAAGGTAGGAACACTAGACCAAAAGATCAAAGCCCAAATGAATTTTTTGGCATTGCACAAAAAAAAAAAACAATGCGCTTCAGGGGTCAAAAAACTCCCCCTCCATTACTGCTTCAGGTAAAATCAGAACCTTGGGCCAGATCCTCAAAAGGGATATGTCGGCGTAACTGCTGTTACGCCGTCGTATCCCTGTTTCTAACTATGGAACTGATCCACAGAATCAGTTTTCCATAGTTAGGCAGAAGATCCGGCATGTGTAAGGGACTTACACTGCCGGATCTTAGGATGCAGTACCGCATCCGCCGCTGGGGGCATTTTGCGTCGAAATGCCGCCTCGGGTATGCAAATTAGCACTTACGGAGATCCACAAAGCTTTTCAGCTTCGTTTCTTCTCCGTAAGTTTTAGTTTGCAATTGTAAAATTAGGGCTGCTTTTACAAAGTGTAAACTGTTTACACCTTGTAAAAACAGACCCTTCAGTCCAGCGACACGATTTTTTTTTTGTTTTGAATTTTTTTTTCGCGCCGTATCTTTTTTTTTCCCAACGCAACTTTATTGACCCGTCGCAATCCACAAAGCTTGGCGTAACGTAATTTCGCGCTATGCACGTCGGGAAAATGACGTCACAAGCATGCGCAGTACGGCCGGTGCGGGAGCGCGCCTAATTTAAATGGGAATCGCCGGCGGATTTTAAGTTGCACAGCCAAAAATTTCTAGGTAAGTACTTTGTGGATCGGGCACTTAGGTAGAAATTTTAAGGCAGTGTAACTTAAATGGGAAAAATTAAGTTACTCCGGATCTTTGTGGATTACCCCCCTTGAGTGGACTCAAAATGGGGCTTTCCTGTGTGAATCTGTTAAGAGAAGGGCAAAATTTGGAACTTTAGATGAGATGTGTGTTAGAAAAAAACAAATAGATTATACGCTCAAAGAGGTTTATTCATATAAATATGCATGGGACATGGGACATATGACGAGCTGATATCCCGTACAATCTATTTGTTTTTCTCTATCAGCTCGTCATATGTCCCATGCATATTTATATGAATAAACCTCTTTTGAGCGTATAATCTATTTGTTTTTTTTCTAACACACATCTCATCTAAAGTCCCAAATTCCCCCCTTCTCTTAATAAATAACAGGGATGAACGTGTATGCTCGTTTTTGACCCTATACTTCATTTAAAGTCTGAATTGCCCTCCTTTATACTACTGTGTGAATCTGTGCAGGGGAGCTAATTGCTGGATCAGAAGAAATAATGGGCCAGCAGTATCTTCTGCTGGTTATGCCAAGTGGCATTGAACATGGCAACTGGCACAATCAGATGGGAGGTCAATCGGCCATGGATCAAGAAACCCCTAGCAAACTCTGGAGGAACTCTAGGGACCACTGAATCCAGGTTGAGAAGGGCTGGTCTAAAGGCTGTAAACACATATTCTCCCCATTTCCCCCTTAGCTGTTATGCTCGGTTTCTTCATAAAACATACTTAATACACTGCAGTGATTTGCTGCTCAGGTGTCATAGACAGTTTCCTGCACCACCTCAGATCGTTGGATGCGTCACCTAAGAGGTCGCCTCAGATTAGGGTTGCCACCTGTCCGGGATTCTCCCGGACAGTTCGGGTTTGGAATCATGTGTCCGGGTTTCAGACTGCCTGAAACCCGGACACATTCAGACTGGACTATGGCTTTCCAGCAGGGTTTCTGGCTGCAGTTGTCTAAGCTGAGAGTGTCCGTTACACTCTTTCCCACTGCCCAAAGCCAGCACTAACAATCCCCCCCCAAACACACATACACACAGACAGGAGAGGAGAGAGGGCACCTCTTCCTCCCCCTGCCCCTCTTTGTCTGCCTGGAAATTTTAAGTCCGGCAGCCTCAGATACATCTGGATGAGAGGTGCTGACTGCCAAGGGGTGAGTGAGCTGACCTTCTGTGACTGAAGTCTCCCCTCTTCTCTCTCCTGCCTCTGAGTGGGTACCCTAAGTAAATCAGAGTTCTCAGAGCCCCCCTTACTTCAGAGTTCCCCTTTACACCAAAGGCCACAGTGTTCCTCCTTACATCAGAGTCCTCTCCGTACATCAGAGTTCTCAGTGTTCCCCCTTAAAGGGTTCCCAGAGCATCCCTTATGTTGGATTCCCCAGAGTTCTCTCTTACATCAGAGTCTGCAGAGTGCCCCCTTACAGTGAAAGGGAACTCTGCGAGTTCAGATGTAAAGGGGGGACTCTTGTTATTAACTTCATATGATTAGAAATGTTATTTAATAGCAAAATATATGTAGAATTTATACTATAAAAAAAAATTGCTGTGCGCTGCTAAAGTTTCCGGGTTTGACTTGAAGCAACAACGTTGGCAACCCTACCTCAGATGGCTGTCTTTTCTGGTTCAGGTAATGTGGCCCTTGATGACATGATCCAGCTCTGCCCTCCTGCTGCCCAAAAAATGTTGTGCCTCCTCACCCAAAAAGAAAATCTGCTATTATTATTGCTGAAGAAGATGGTTGGGTGGGGGCGGTTGAAGGTAGGGACTTAAAGTCCATTTACAAAGTGAGGTTTCACAATAATCACAACAGTTTTTCTCTCTTGATATATACTTTAACTAAGCCCAGCAGGGTGACTGTAGACTGGCAGCAGTCATTAAGAATTAGGGAATATTAATGTATAACAACATGCAGGAAGTAAAAATACAGCTACTACATAAGTAATTCAGAAATGCATATGAAAACTGTTGTCTCCATCTACTGGACACTTCTGTTACTACAAAGTTGATGCTGCAGCTGCATGGCAGGAACACAGAGCAGCAGAAAACTAGTGATATTATGAAGAGGAAAACCTTTGCGAATGCAACTGCAATATTTACCTACTACTTCTTACCTTTTATATGTTTTGTTTGTTTTTGTTGCATCACATTAAAGTATATGTATACCCAATCAATAAAATCTCGCATTAGCATATAATTTTAAGTTGCTTCCAATATTTTTAAATCTTCATGTTTTATCAAAATGACATATTTTGATTCTGCTTTGAAGCTCCTTGTTCTGGCACTTTTTGTTATTGGGTGACAACTCTTTGTGCCTGTGTCCCAGTTGTGCGCGTGTGTTGTCACCCTGGCTGGTTGGCTGCCTACATGCCTAAGGAAGTGGTTCTGCATGCCCCCCGAAATTTCACTCTTTTTTTTTTTCTGTGATGTCATCATAACATAAAGTGTTGGACCCCATTTGGAGATCCCTGATGTGCTGGTGACATATCTTTAATTCTATTTTGTCACCCTGTCATACCATCTTCCAATGGAGACCTACAAGTGAGATTTTATCATCCAGGAATTTCACTGGTAACATCCACAACTTCACCTATCATGTAATTAAGCTACCTTTGTGTATAATTTTTTGATACTGAATAAAAAAAAAAGATGCAGGGTTGTCTAATAGGCCATAATGAGTGTTTACAGCAGGGGTGCCCAACCAGTGGCCCGGGGGCCACATGTGTCTCGCATAGCTCTTTTATGTGGCCCACGGAGCCCTTTTATGTGGCTCGTGACCTCCTTTTATGTGGCCCGTGACCTCCTGCTCTGGGATGGAATAATATAGAATACTGTTATTAAAAGTAAGTTTATTACTAATATCACAGTGTATATATGGGCATATCTGTTCTGCAGTGGTTACTGGGCTGCTTTCCTACTGATCCGCAGATGCAGAGCAGTGTGCCTGCGGGTTACCTGCACTGAGCCATATACTTCTATTACCTGCGAGTTTGGTGTGCTGAGAGTAGAGTGGGCTCTATAGAGCCGAGTGGGCTGCCATCCACCCTCTTTGCTCATTGTGGCCCGTGACCGGTTACCAAGACGCTTAAAGCGGGGGTTCACCCTATAAAATAAAAACATTTTTTTTTTTCTTCTAGCCTAAAATTCGGCATTGTAGCGCGAGCTACAGTATGCCGGTCTTAGTTTTTTTTATCGCCGTACTCACTGTTATATCGTACATAGTAGATTCCGACTGCCCACGGGGAATGGGCGTTCCAATCCAGACGGAAGGTGATTGACGGCCGGCTCTGGCGCGTCACGCTTCTCCAGAAATAGCCGAAATAGGCTTGGCTCTTCACGGCGCCTGCGCATAGTCTGTGCGCAGGCGCCTTGAAGAGCCGAGACCTACTCCGGCTGTTTTCGGGGAGCGTGACGTGCCAGAGCCGGCCGTCAATCACCCTCCCTCTTGAAAGGAACGCCCATTCCCCGCGGGCAGTCAGAATCTACTATGTACGATATAACAGTGAGTACGGGGATAAAAAAATTAAGACCGGCATACTGTAGCTCGCGCTACAATGCCGAATTTAATGCTGAAATGTTGTTCTGCAGGGTGAACCACCGCTTTAAGTGGCCCTTTCTCTTCAAAAGGTTGGGCACCCCTGGTTTACAGAATAGTGAAGGCAGAGTTGTCAATGATCCTGAATGGCAATGCTTGCTGCATTTCCTGTATGATAACTGATTTGTCAAATAACAAGTGTTCATTTTTTAATCTGGCAGGATGAACAGCGGGGATGGGGGCAATCCTACCAAAGAGCAGACTGAAAGCCCTGGCAGTACACACAAATCCTTTAAGATTGGTTAGTGGCAGTGATCGCTTGTTAAGAAATTTTCACTTGCTGCTCTTTTCATAGTTTTCTTATATTATTATTAATCTCTGTTTTAGATCATCCAGAAGATCTCAGACCCAAAAGTGGCCTTGGTGGAGAAGCGAATGAATCTATTTTCTTACTCAGGTACAAAGGAAATGCGCATACAGTAGATAATGGATGCCTTTTTTCGAAGTAAAGCTGTAATGCCTTGTACACATGATCGGAATTTCTGATGGAAAAAGTCTGACTGCCTTTTTCCATCGGATATTCCGATTATGTGTAGCCCCATTGGAGTTTTTTCATCGGAAATTCTGATAAATTCCATCGGAGTTTAGATATAGAACATGTTCTATTTTTCTCCGATGGAATTCAGTCGGAATTCCAATGTGATTTGGACGGGCAAAAGCCTGATCGTGTGTACGCAGCATTAGGTTCTACCTATTTACAGCATCTGAAAAAACTTTTGTAAAAGATAAAAACAAAGAGGAGAATTAGAGAAGTTGGAAGGGGAAATGGGAGATTTTTTAGGTGATAAGGACTTAGGATCACGGTGATGGTGAAAAGAGGAAAGTATATGGGTGTATATATAGGTATAAACACTGAATTACCAGGTTATAGATCAACTTCCAATACTGTGATATATTGGGACAGGACCATAGGATGTGGAATAATGTACCTGATCCCCCGCATTGTCTCCAGCATTGGGGGGAGACCCCTTGGACAAATTTGAACAGTCTACTGGGAGTGAGATACCATCTTAGTTAGATTTTCTGGAAAAATTCCCAGAGGTTGGCACATTTGGTAGAAGAATATGTTGTGGTTAAAGCCATTTGCCATTGATCTTTTGAGTAAACCCTACCAAAGTCTCTTTCCAAGGCTTGCATATCAGAGGATTTCGTAAACACTAGTTTGTTTTGAAGATGGGAATAGAACAGCGATATACCCCTAATGATCGTAGTTTTCGATAGGTAATATTGGGATATTTGCCAAGGGAGGGAGGTGGATAACCTAGTGAGCCGTCTTAATAGGTGTGAAACCTGTAGGTATCTGTGATGTTCAGTTGGAGGAATAAAAAACTCCAACTGGAGAGCCCTAAAACTCTTGAGAGCAGGTCCCACAAAGAGGTCCTCCAGTTCCAGTTCTCTCCTAGATCTCCAGTGCACGAGAAAAATGCCTGGTATTAATAGGGATAGCGCAGATAGAGGGAATTTCAGTGGGGTAGGTTTAGACCCGGGGGAAACATGTGTCTTTAGTGTTTGCCACGCTTCAAGAGATGCTTGTATGGTTGGTCCCACATCAGTGGATGGATGTGAAAGGAAAGGACTCAAAATCAGGTAATTGTAAAGGTTCTGACCTGGAATCTGGTATTGCTCAAGGAGAGTCCATAAGGTGGGCGGGGAGGGACAGAACCAGCTTTTCAATTGGGCTAAGATGGCGACTGTATACTAGTCTCTGATGTGTGTGTGTGTGTGTGGCCTATTCCACCCACCTTCCTATGTTCTATAATCTTGCTAAATGCGCATTGAGACCTATAATAAGGCTTACCTGTAGGTATAAAGAATATCTCCTAAACCTGTACGGTTTAGGAGATATTCCCCTCGAAATGAGTAGATGGAAGTGAGGTAGTAGGTATTGGCGCCTCTTAATTAGTGTAAAAACCAAAAAATAATACTAAATGAAAATAAAACTTAAGATGAGGAATAGATCAGTAACCTCCTATGAATCCGTGCCTAGAGGATTGGCAAGTGGATACTTGCCAGAGAGCGACACAGGGCTAATTCTGTGAAAGCGTCTTACCCCTTGTGGGTGCCTGGATCTGGTGAGTGAGGGACCCACCAGAGCATGTGAAGAGGGAGCACTAAGCACACTGTCATCTGCATATTATATGAAGCACAAACCACCTTTTTTTGCATGGACTGTTTATTTAATATCAGTGGATATTCACAGCACAGAGCACTTTAATTTAATTCATCCATTAATAATATATATATATATATGTATATATATATATATATATATATATATATATATATATATATATATATATATATATACAGTTGTATTCAAAATTATTCAACCCCCACTGAAATTGATTGTTTTGCCAAGTTTGACATTGATTTTGATCATCCTGTCATCCTGCTTACAATTAAATCAAAGAGGCATGTGTAGGTCAGACAAATATAACATAACATTTATAATGAAATAACCACGAATGTCTTTTCTGTGCTCACATCATTATCAGTTTTATTCAACCCCCAATTGACATTCAATCTTAGTACTTAGTACAACATCCTTTTACAGTTATAACAGCTTTTAAACTTGAAGCATAGCTTGACACAAGTGTCTTGCGGCGATCTACGGGTATCTTCGCCCATTCGTCATGGGCAAAAGCCTCCAGTTCAGTCACATTCTTAGGCTTGCGCACTGCAACTGCTTTCTTTAAGTCCCACCAGAGGTTCTCAATCGGATTTAAGTCTGGTGACTGCGATGGCCACTCCAAAATGTTCCAGCCTTTAATCTGCAGCCATGCTCTAGTGGACTTGGAGGTATGCTTGGGATCATTGTCCTGTTGAAAGGTCCAACGTCTCCCAAGCCTCAGGTTTGTGACGGACTGCATCACATTGTTATCCACTATCTCCTGGTACTGAAGAGAATTCATGGTACCTTGCACACGCTGAAGCTTCCCTGTACCTGCAGAAGCAAAACAGCCCCAAAGCATGATTGACCCCCCCGCCATGCTTCACAGTAGGCAAGGTGTTCTTTTCATCATAGGCCTTGTTCTTCCTCCTCCAAACATAGCGTTGATCCATGGGCCCAAACACTTCTAATTTTGTTTCATCAGTCCACAGAACACAAAACCAAAACTTCTGTGGTTTGTCCACATGATTTTTGCATACTGCAGTCGACTCTTCTTATTCTTTGGAGACAGCAAGGGGGTGCACCTGGGAGTTCTGGCATGGAGGCCTTCATTACGCAGTGTGCGCCGTATTGTCTGAGCAGAAACTTCAGTACCCACATCTGACAAATCTTTTGTCAGTTCCTCAGCAGTCACAAGGGGACTTTTCTCCACTCTACGCTTCAGGTAGCGCTCAGCAGTCGAAGTCAGCATCTTCTTTCTGCCACGACCAGGTAGCGTTTCAACAGTGCCCTTTGGCTTGAATTTGCGAATGATGCTTCCTATGGTGTCTCTTGGTATGTTTAACATCTTTGCAATCTTCTTATAGCCATTGCCCTTCCTGTGAAGAGTAATCACCTCTTCTCTTGTCTTCCCCGACCATTCTCTTGACTTCACCATGTTTGTAACCACACCAGTAAATGTCTAGAAGGAGCTGAGTATCACAGTCATTTAAAAGCTGCCTGATTGGTGCTTATTAGGCTTAATTGCTGCTCCCTGACATCCACAGGTGATTTTAATACCTGATTGAAAACACTTCAATGAACCTCTGTTCTTCAGAGTGGTAGTCTTTAAGGGGTTGAATAATTGTGTAAATGAAGAATTCACAAAATAAACATTTACTACTGTATTACAAAACCAATTGATGTCATTTTAGTTGCATATGGTTCTTTAAGAAGTCCTTGTAGGATTTCATTCTGAATATAATTACAAATGTACACTAAATTCCCTAAAACCCTTCACAGCATTGGGGGGTTGAATAATGTTGAACACAACTATGTATATATATATATATATATATATATATATATATATATATATATATATATATATATATATATATATATATATATTCCAATTTTTTTTATAACTGTATGGACCTTTTTTCAAATGTTTTTTCAAATGTTTAGTTGTTGAGTTGATTTTGAGCATTATAGTCTTTGTTTATGATCTAGAAAGGGTTTGATATATATCCATATATACCCACACACCACAAATAACTATATAGGCACGGATTCATAGGAGGTTACTGATAAATTCCTCATCTTAAGTTTTATTTTCATTTAGTATTATTTTTTGTTTTTTACACTAATTAAGAGGCGCCAATACCTACTACCTCACTTCCATCTACTCTTTTCGTTCCATTTCGGTGGAATTTCACGTAGGGGCAGCCACTTAACAAGCAGTACACTTTCTATACTAGCACCACTGCAGCACTTGAAAATAACTGGTCCGTAGCGCGGGTTCTACCTACCCCCCTCTTTCACATTCCCCTCGCAATGGGCCGCTGACTGCAGCAGCGCATGCACAGCGGGGATCCTCGGCAGTCGCCGGACCTTGCTGGAAAGAAGTATCCCGTGCGCCTGCGCGGGAGTGACGACATCGCCGCTCCAGCCACTCACGGTGCACACTAGCTCATTATGGCTTTTGCTTTTCAGGTATGAAAAAAAATAAAAAAACAGCAGCGGGTTTACTACCGCTTTAACAGGTTATCTCCAGAACAGGGACAAAAGGCAAACATAAGGGCTTTAATTAGCCGTAAGCCACTTTAACGGTGCGTGCGATCATTTTTGGAGTTGACCAAGTTCCATTCCTTCACGGTGCGATCTGGGTTGCGGTTGTTGGAACCCTGGGGAGGGTCATCAGGAATGATATGCCATGTTTTAAGTAGCTCCAAGCCTTTAGCGAGGGTGTCCACTGTGTGCTCTTTCCCATCATTGGTGATAAGTTTTGTTGGAAACCCCCATCTGTAGGTAATCTTTTTGTTGCGTAGAGCCTTGGAAATTGTATTGAGGTTTCTCCTTTTTTGCAGCGTAAATTGAGACAGGTCAGTGAAAAACTGCAAATCTTTATATTGTACTGGGAGGAGATCCTTATTGTGTGCTACAGACATTAAACGTTTCTTCACATGAAAAAATTGCAAACGCATTATAATGTCCCTTGGCACCTCATCTGGGAGATCAGAGGGTTTTGGTAACCTGTGAATCCTGTCTATTGTGACCTCTATTTATGTAAGGTCAGGCAGGATAGAGGTAAACACTTGAGTGACATAGCTACGCAGATCTGACTGTTGGAAAGACTCAGGGACCACCCGCAGCTTGAGGTTGTTCCTCCTGGAACGGTCCTCAATATCTGCGATTTTAGCCTTGACAGTCTCCATCTCCTCGTCTTTGGCATCAACTAGGCTATTAATTGTGGAGGCAGACTCCCCCATCTTTGTTTCCACATGATCCACTCTTTCAGATACAGTTTGTATATCTTTCCCAAATTTGTGGATACATGCCATCATGTCGTTATGGAGTGAGCTTCTGAGTGAGACTAGCATATCCTTAAGTGTGATATCTAAGACTGGCTGATTGCTAGTGGAGAAGCGATCGATGGAGTCTGGGAGCTCCCTGGTATCATTCCCTGAGTCTAGGCCCGTGCTCACCTCATGAGAAGGATCCGTGCCATCAAGCTTGACTCTGGACTTCTCAGGGCTCCCAGAAGCTGAGGAAGATGCAGGAGAACGACCGCTGCCTGTTGGTGAGTTCCTTTTAGGAGGTTTTGCTTTTTTCTGTGTGAGATGGGGAGTACTAGCTGCGGATGGCTTAGGAGATCTGGCGCCATCTTGCCTCTGCTCCCATGTGAAGAACTCTGTCATCTTTGGCTGGTGTCAGTGGAGTGTAACCGCCGGCTGCAGATGTCACGATCGCCATTTTCTGGGCTGCTACGGTATGTGCCGCTGTGTCCCTGGTTCGCCTGGAGCTCCGGTCTCATGCGGCCATCTCTGTCTCCATCAAGCTCCGCCCCCCTGTGACTAATGTTTTATGTTTAATCTCATTTATTACATTGGGGTTGATTTACTAAAACGGATGAGTGCAAAATCTGGTGCAAAAAAACAAAAGAACAAAAAGCGGCGCCCTCTAAGCGTAGTATGACGTTTAATTAGAAACACAAAATCAACATGAATTCTTATGAGGATGGTACTCACAAGACTGCGAGGGATACAGGCAAATCAACAATAGAGTGTCATCCGTGGCTGACTTCCGGGGTACAGGGACTCCGCTGATGTAAGCGTCGCTCGATCAACACATGCTCAGACCTCACTTGGGGGGAGACATGGTGAACGGTCCAACGGCTGTTGCACGGTGCAGCGTCTGTAGGGGATCCCTGGGTGGTTAACCAACGCTGGTGGAGCAGGGGAGTACAGAGGCGCCGTGAATCGGCATGGTGGAACGCAGCCGTGGAGCGCAAGCGGCGGGGCGTCACTTCCGGGTTAGGTCACGGGGCGGTGCACGCGTTCGAGGCATGCGTGCCTCTTCATCAGGCTCTGAAGCCGTTGGACCGTTCACCGTGTCTCCCCCCAAGTGAGGTCTGAGCATGTGTTGATCGAGCGACGCTTACATCAGCGGAGTCCCTGTACCCCGGAAGTCAGCCACGGATGACACTCTATTGTTGATTTGCCTGTATCCCTCGCAGTCTTGTGAGTACCATCCTCATAAGAATTCATGTTGATTTTGTGTTTCTAATTAAACGTCATACTACGCTTAGAGGGCGACGCTTTTTGTTCTTTTGTTTGTTTCAGAAATTGCTTCTTCTTGACAGCTGGCAGCCTCCTCAGCAAGAGTATTTATTGTATACATTGTTATATGAACTTGATCCTATGGACTGAACTTTTTCATATCATATTTTTTATATGGTTTACAATTCCCATATATTTTTTAAAAGATAGCTGCCATTCACCTTTTTTCCCTTCCTGTCCTAATATCCAGTTCACTGCCATCTTACAATTTGTTTATATGTAGTCCTTATCTTCTACATTTCATCTGGAGAGCGCTTGATTTAATTGTTTGTTTTATCAAAATCTGGTGCAGCTTTGCATAGAAACCAATTGGCTTCCCTTTTCTTTTTTGTCAAAGCTAAGGGCCCTTTCACATGGCTCTCTGATCAGGTACGTCTGTCAATTTTTCAGGTGAACCTAATCGCACCCTCCAGTCTCCCCCTATGGAGCAGCGGATGTCAGCGGACACATATCTGCTGACACCCACCACCATCCGATCCTGCCTGCAAAAAACAGATGGATGGTGGTGGTCCTATTTTCTATCCATTCAGCGGATCAGATCCGATGGAAAAGGTTCGCCTGTCCGTTTCCATCCGATCAGCTGGACTGTTTCCCCATAGTGTGGAGTGGGACTGTGTCTCTGTGTGCTCTGCGTGGTGGAGCGGACACGGACCTGTTATCCATCTGCTCAGTGAGGATCAGCGGAGCGATCCCCTTGTGAAAAGGGCCTTAATCAAACAAGCTAAAGTTAGAAGATGATTGACTACCATGCACAGCTGCACCAGATTTTGCACTCTCCAGTTTTAGTAAACCAACCCCAATATGCATACAGTACAGCATGTCAAATTCAGTAGTACCAAATACAATCGACTTCTTGTATATTTTATCTATTGCAAATATTTAAAAAACCTTGTTTTGGTATATGGTTTGTAAGTTTAAAATGTATGATTGGGCATCTATATTTGCACATTCAATTCCCAGGCTCTGCTTCCTGCTGTGTTATACCACAAAATGGTTGTGCTTTATCAGTCCTTCTCATGATGCAAGTCCATGGGTCATTGTCACAAGGCAGGCTCATTGTAGTAATAATCTTCTCTGCCTCTAGTGATTTATCTACCATTCTCTACATTTATTACAAAAACACTATGGCATGCCATACTCATAGCAAATTCCTTTCCTGCAACCCCAGACAGTGCTGACAGGGCGATCCCTTTATATTCTCCCTGGCGGATTGTGGAGGAAGATGCCCCCACCGGGCGAAGAGAGTGATTTTTGCCAACGGCTATACCAGCCGCTAGTGATAATCGCATGCAAAATCCAGCAGGCTGGTTGTACTCAAGTTGATCGATCAACTTGGTACATTCAGCTTGCCCATACATGGTTCAAACCATCTATGACCTGCCTAAGGGCGAGCAAGCATATAAACATGTGAAAGTTGCATAAAATGTACTGTGGGCAAACAGTGCAGATTTCCGAAAAATAATTATGTACTGTGAAATCAAAATGTAACCACAAAACCCTGTGTCTGACAAGTTTTAGGTAAATTAAAAAGTTGGTTGTTGTGTTTATTCATTTTGAATGAAGATCCAGCCCACTAATAGTATTTATCAAACAACTCTTATTTACACATACTTTCCGCTGCCATACCTCCCACAAATCCTGATGTCATACAGAGGCGATTCAGTTCGCAAGTGTTGCGCTTTATAAGTTTTTCACTCACTCATACTATCTGTACTTCTCTGCTGCATGTACCTCTGACTGTCACAGCCTCCACACTCTTCCCCTGCACATACTGCTGGCTGTCGTAACGTCTATACGCCTCTTCTGCACATACTTTGGACCGTCACTGCTTTCACATTCTTCCCCTGCACATACTGCTGGCCGTCGTAACCTCTATACTCCTCTTCTGCACAAACTTCTGATCGTAACAGCCTCCATATACCTCTCTTGCACATACTGCTAACCTCTATACTCCTCTTCTGCATGTACTTCTGACCATCACAGCCTCCACACTCTTCCCCTGCACATACTGCTGGCCGTCGTAACCTCTTTACTCCTCTCCAGCACATACTTTGGACCGTCACTGCTTTCACACTCCTCTCCGGCACATACTGCTGGTCGTTATAACCTCTATACTCCTCTGCTGCAAATACCTCTGATCGTCACAGCCTCCACACTCCTCTCTTGCACGTACTGTTGGCTGTCATAACCTCTATAATCCTCTTCTGCACACACTTTTGACCATCATTAGTTTCACACTCCTCTCCTGCACATACTGCTGGCTATTATAACCTCTATACTCTGCTGTACATACAGTACCTCTGACAGTCACAGCCTCGACACTCCTCTCCTGCGCATTCTACAAGTCGTCATAACCTTTGTGCTCCTCTCCTGCTCATACTTCTGACCGTCACAGCCTCTACACTCTTCTCCTGCACATACAACCGGTCATCATAACCTGTGTTCTCCTCTCCTGTACATAAGGCCTGTGTCATACCCTCCTCTACACTCCTTTTCTATAAATCCCACAGCCATAAACTCTCTACTCCTATCCTGCACATATTGCTAACCATAATAACTTTATATACATTTCTCCTTCCCATACTGCCTCCTATCATACCCGCTGCACGCCTTTCCTGCACATGATGCCTGCTATCATGCCCTCTGCACTCCATTCCTGCACATGCTACCTGCTATCATACCCTCTGCACTCCATTCCTGCACATGCTACCTGCTATCATACCCTCTGCACTCCATTCCTGCACATGCTGCCTGCTACCATACCCTCTGCACTCTTTTCCTGCACGTGCTGCCTGCTATACCCTCTGCATTCCTTTCCTGCACATACTGTCATGGACTCCACACTCATACTTTGTGTACTCCTCTCCTGCACATACTGCCGTCCATCATAACCTCTGTACTCCTCTCCTGCACATAATGCTGACCGTCATAACATTTGTACTCCTCTCTTGCATATGGAGCCGACCGTCACAATTCTGTACTGCCGATCATCCTAACCTCTTTACAGCTTTACTACTCATACTCCCTCCTGACAAGTCCTTCACGCTCTTTTCCTGCACATGACCTGCCATCATACCATCTATACTTCACTCCTGTACATACTGCCCGCTGTTGTGCATTTGTTACATGTGCATGATGTCAAATTCCCTGCAGTCCTCCACCACTGAAAGAGGTCTTCAACATTGTTTGTATTATCCCCAAGCATGCCCATTTTGGAAAAGGCACACTTTTGCTAGTATTCTTAAAATGTGCCGAGCTGCAAAGCATAGGTGTGTACTAGCCACAGAATAATGAAGGGATTTTTAAAATGCATTTTACTGCTTCAAAATAGGCAAATGTTAAGAGCCCCTTCAGTATCCATAGCTGGGTATTGAGCACAAGCAAATCGGACCACCAGGAGCTGCTTTGAATCTCTTCCACAATTTATGTGCCATTGAAGGTCAGAAATGGCTTGATGAAAATCGGGAGCACCCCTTGCTATTAGATTCATAAATCATTAGTATGTCATATGTTTGTGAAACAAAAAAGTTCTACTTCAATTTAATAATACAAATTGGAATTATTGCAGCTCTTACACCACCCCAAGACCGAGTACTGCTACTGGTAAAGGCAAGAAACTACCAGATCCTATACTGGCCTCAGTGCAGGAGACTGTTGAAAGTCAAAAGGTAACCATTATTATACTTGTACATAATTTTTCTACATTTTCAAAGGTAACCATAACAAATTATAGTATAGCCTTAAAGTGTTTGTTATTTTTTTTTTCCTGTTCTAGTTCCATCTGTTCTATAACAGTAAGCTCCGCAGTGGCTGTCATTTATAAAAAATTGCTGTATAATATCCTTTTTCAAAGTGCCATTTAGCACTCAGGTGACTGCCCGCTGGTCTCCTCTCCTGATGTGATAGCTGCCGGGGGAGGTGCTGAGAAACCCCTGCTCACCCGTCAGCCAAAAAGAGGAGGAGACAGGCAGGCAGGCAGTCACGTGAGCACCGAACGGCGCTCTTAAATAAGCTACTATACAGCAAATTTTTATAAATTACATCCACTGTGGAGCTTACTGTTGTATAACATATGGAACTATAGAAGGAAAACGGAGCAGAAGAGGAGGGGGTGAGCACTGTTACTAGCTGACAGGCAGGGAGGGGAGGACAAAGGAGGACTCCCACACAGAAGAGTAGGGCTGCGGATGATGAAGGCATGTAAACTGACCACGGTGTCGGGGCTCAGCAGCCATGATACACCGTAGTCAGTTTACATAAGGGAGGGCTCAAACTGGCAGGATCAGCCAGGTTTTTTAGGTGTTACAGGGGCCAAATGACACAGCACAAGCACTGTGCTGTATAACATGCTTTAAAGGAGCAGGATTTTTTTTGGAGTTAACAAACACTTTACTCCCTGACTGGTATTTGTGTATCTCTATTAAAATGTCAGTGGTCAATTGTTGTTGATTCATTGAAGTAAAGGAGGTCAAATGCAAATTTGAGTACTTATTCTGATCTTCTAAATGACATGGATAGGCTCCATGCTTGCTTACCTTCTTCTTAGCATAGTGTGCCTTATGCTTTATACCTCATTGTGCAGTAAGTGCACTTATACATACAAAAGCTACTGCATGTGCAATTATGCCCACTTACCTAACAACAAAATTTTTTTAGCCAGCCAGCACTCAAAAAAGGATTCATACCTATAGTAAACAATAAAACCAGAATATAATGCAGTACTAACAAAACAAACTATAAAATATGAAAAAAGTTAACCATTCCCTCGTAACGAACCAGAACGTAACATAGAGGCAGCCAATCAATGTTCTTCAAATTCCTAAAAAGTTTAAAATGTTATCCAAGCTCCTTGAAATGGTGAAAGTGCATTCTTCAGTGAAATGTTCTATATGCATGCTTTTAAGAATATTGATTGGCTGTCTATATGCACACTTCACTAGTCCCTTCCACGCGTACAGTATTACGGTACGGTACAGTAAACCCCTTATGGTACATTTTAGGATGTACCACTCTTTCTTTGTTTTCCTTTCTTTCCCTTTTATCTCTCTCTATCCTAATTTCTTTTTTTTCTATCCATCTCTCTAGCCATCTTTCTTGTTCTTTCTCTTTATGCTTTCTCTCCCTTTTTCTTTGTTCCTCTCCCTCTTTTCCTCTCCCTTCCAATGTATTCTCTAATTGTATTCCTTCTCTTTGGTGGGGGGAATAGGGGTCGGAAAAGTATTAGTGGCAGTGCTGGCAGGGAGTTGGGATGAGTGGCAGTGCTGGCGGGGAGTTGGGATGAGTGGCAGTGCTGGTGGGGAGTTGGGATGAGTGGCAGTGCTGGTGGGGAGTTGGGATGAGTGGCAGTGCTGGTGGGGAGTTGGGATGAGTGGCAGTGCTGGTGGGGAGTTGGGATGAGTGGCAGTGCTGGCGGCAGTTGGGATAAGTGGCAGTGCTGGCGGGGAGTTGGGATGAGTGGCAGTGCTGGTGGGAAGTTGGGATGTGTGGCAGTGCTGGCGGGGAGTTGGGATGAGTGGCAGTGCTGGCGGGGAGTTGGGATGAGTGGCAGTGCTAGCGGGGAGTTGGGATGAGTGGCAGTGCTGGCGGGGAGTTGGGATGAGTGGCAGTGCTGGCGGGGAGTTGGGATGAGTGGCAGTGCTGGCGGGGAGTTGAGATGAGTGGCAGTCCTGGCGGGGAGTTGAGATGAGTGGCAGTGCTGGCGGGGAGTTGGGATGAGTGGCAGTGCTGGTGGGGGTGGGATCAGTGGCAGTGCTGGGGGAAGTTCTGATCAGCCAACTTAGGTGCTCTTGATCAAGGTCATCTGAGAACTGTAGTGGGGACTTTTAATGGCAACTCTAATGACAGGTAGTGTTACTCACTGTGTCTCCGGCTTAACTGTGTCTCCAGCTCTGTGGTGTCTGGCAGCCATGACACCAATGCCGAAATCAGAAGATAGGGTCTCCTCCAGCCCTTCCCACTTCACATTCCTCACCAATCAGCTGAGCAATAGTCTCTGCCCCCCACCCCTGCTGGGAAAAGAATGCAAAGAGGCTTAGTGGGCGGCCGCGGGCTCCAGGCACAGCTGGGCTTCCACAAGCTCCAGGGAGACAGCCCTGCTGGATGGACACGAAAAGGCTGGGAGAGTGGTGCGGGCTTCAGAAACCGCACATGATTCGTTAACCCCTGGCAAATAGTAATTTGACCCCCGAGGGGGTCCCAACCCCCAGGCTGAGAACCACTGCTTTAAAGTGACAGAAAACAAGATTCTTATTGTAAAAACGGTGTCTGTACACAACCACTACCTAATGAAACTGTAATCTACTTTTTGTGAAATCTTTTCCTGCTGTGTTTTTCTGCATCCTTGTAATGTCGTCTGTGAGCTCCCAAACCTTTTCCCCCTCTTCTTTTTGTATATTTGTTTGTAATTAGCAGTACACATTAATTGTGATCATGTGTACTGCTCTATGCCAACTATGAATGCCATACATGGCTAATATCCAACATACAGTGGTAGTATGAAGAATGAACATGGCTACTCTCCAATAGGAATTTGAAAAAAAGTTATTTGGAGATGGTTGAGAGCAATAAGTATTTTTTTGAATTTGGAATACATTCTCTTGAATATAATATATATTTTTTAACTGGCGTTTAGGGTGACTTTAAATGTGCTAGCAATACATTATATTATCCAGAAGATGTCACTGTTGCTCTTGCTGTTCATATTGCTCTTTTAAATGTAGTAAACAACTGAAGAAAAAAAACGGTGACCATGACATCTAACTCTATTAGTTTTTATATTTAATTTGTTTATTGGATTACAGCACGCACCCACTATTTGAAATTCAACAGAAGTGCATTAATTACAGGAATATAAATGTTGTTTAAGAGGCTTACTCGAGGTGTCCATGTGCCTGAACCTCTACAAATGCTTTTAGCAATTAGCTGTTGATCTGGAAGCTGGTTTAATTTTACATCTTCCCATTAATGTTTCATTTTAATGTTACAAAACAGTTTTCATTTGACCTAATTTGTATTTTGTTTCATTTTAAACAGCCTATAAGCTTACTTTTTCTTATTTCTGCTTTTTAGATAAAGCTTATTTCTGGTACCTGGTTAAAAGACAGTTTTCCCATTTTACAATTTTGTTCAAAATGATTAATTTAGTTATATTTTACAATCTATCATTATATTGCAATAAGACGATGATGTTTCCAGGTTAGACACAATAGCAAACTAATACATTTTTTGGGGAATATTTATTTATGTAAACCAGTAGTTTTCCTAGCAGCATTATAATACTATTTAGAGCAGTATGTTCGATTGATGCAATATTGCAATATTTTCATATTTCCCCTTGCTCTTCCTAACTTCTGCCTACAAAACCTTGTACTTGTGGCACGTTAAGCATGTTAAAACCCATGTTTTATTTGTTTTATAATGTGTGTTACGGTGCCATTCTGAATACATACATAAGTAATTAAAAGTGGTCGTAAGCCCTACATATACCCAGTGAAGTGACTGGCCTTGGGTGAAACACAGAGATGAAAAGAATCCTCCTACAAGAGATGCACCTCTTCTCTACATCCATTCAAAGTCCAGAACTTCTAAGGCTTGTCTGAGTGGTCAGAAAAGGCGCATTTACAGTACACAATGAAAATCGCAGATCGCCGCCATTACTAGTAAAAAAAACAAAATTAAAATGCCATAATTCTACTCCCTATTTTTGAGACCCTAGAACTTTTGTGCAAACCGATCAAATACGCTTATTGCAATTTTTTTTTTTTTTACCAAAAAGAAGAATACGTATCGGTCTAAACTGAGGGAAAAAAACGTTTTTTTCTAAAAAAAAATTATGATATTTATTAAATCAAAAAGTAAAAGATATTGTCTCTTTTTATAAAAAAAAACGTAGAGGTGATCAAATACCACCAAAAAAAACTCTATTTGGGGGGAAAAAAGGGCGTCAATTTTGTTTGGGAGCCACGTCGCACGACCGCGCAATTGTCTTTCAAAGTGCAACAGCGCTGAAAACTAAATATTGGTCTGGGCAGGAAGGGGGTGAAAATGCCCTGTATTGAGGTGGTTAATAAACATAAAAAAGGCTGGAACTCTGTTTTAAAGTTTAAAGTGTGCCTGGAGAGGTCTGGGAAAAAAAGGAAAATTTTGCACCATCAAACTCTACGTAGCGATATAAAGAAACAAAGGATCCAAAACTATGTTTATCATATATGCCGATGGCATTATTAAACATAGATTTTAAGATACTGACAAAAATATGAACACTGAGATTACAGCCCCTATTGGAAACCATTATAGATTCAGATCAGACAGGATTTATGCCACGAAGAACGACAGATGTTAACCTACGTAGACTGTATACAAATATTCATACTCGTCATGTACACGAGGGATCGAGGACGGTGGCCTCCCTAGATATAGAGAAGGCCTTTGATACTATCGAATGGCCTTTTCTATGGGAAATACTCAGACGGATGGGCTTTCCATTAATGTTTATTAACTGGATCCAAACTATATATAATAAACCCTATATATAATGGCACCAAGTCAGCCTTAGTGGGGAGGGATAGTATTTGCGATCGCAAGTCCTTGTCCCCTAGCACCTCTCCCACATCTGAGTGGCCATCAGGGCTGTCTGAGCAAGAGGTTGAGGTGGGGGGAGCGAGGACAGCAGTATTTGTGGAGAAGGGACCTGGGAGGTTGCACGTGCAGCACGAGATTGCTCACCCGGTGCCATCTTGGAATTGCCAGCAGGGCCTCAGAGAGTCTCTGAGAAATAAACATCCAGGGACCCGGAGCAGCTCCGAGGTGGTGTGCTTTGGCTGTGGGAATGTTTGCCGCTTTGGAGGCATAGTGTGTAGCTGAAAATCTCCCTGAGAAGGCTGCTGTAGGTGCGAACTAGCAAGCGGACTCATGAAACTCTGATGTGTGTCCGAACACGCTAATGTTGTGGCCATGCCCCTCTGCTCTATCTTAATTAATGTACGATATGGATGTTGGACAATGACATTATCATGGTTTGTATATGGGCAGGGCCGCCATTAGGGGGGTACAGGCAGTACACCTGTAAGGGGTCCGGAGGCTGCCAGGGCCCCAGATGGCAACCCCCCCTTTTTTTTTTTTTTTTTTTTTTTATAAAAAACTATATATATTTTTTTAATATATTTTTATTTTTGGGACAATTTTTTAGGGGTCCGGAGGTCCCCAGGGGCCCGGAGATCCCCAGGGCCCCGGATGACAACCCCTCCTTTTTTTTTAATAAAAAATAATAATTATTTATTATTATTATTTTTTTTATTTTTTTCATTAATAATATATATTTTTTTTTACTAAAGGGCTCAGAGGTCCCCAGGGCCCCATGTGGCAAACACCCTTTTTTTAATTTTTTTTATAAATGTTTTATTTTTTATTTTTGTATATAGATTTTTTATTTATTTTTTATTAAAGGGCTCAGAGGTCCCCAGGGCCCTGGATGGCAACCCCCCCCCCCTTTTTATTTTTATACATTTTTATTTTATTTTTTATATATATTTTTTTTTTATTGAAGGGCCCAAAGCTTTTTTTTTATTTTTTTTTATTAAGGGGCCCAGAGGTCCCAGATGGCAACCCCCCCTTTTTTTTGTAATTTATTCTTGTAATTTTTTTTAATATATATTATATAATATATATATATATATATATATATATATATATATATATATATATATATATATATATATATATATATATTTTTTTTTCTTTATTTCTTATTTTTTTGTAAAGGGGCCCCCCCTTCGCTTCTCAATTTGCAGCAGCCCCCCCCCGCTTCTCAATTTCAGCCAGCAGCACTCCCCCCCCCCCCCCCCCCGGTTCTCTGCTCCAGGGGGCCCATGCCTGAAGCTGTGTAAGGGGCCCCATAATTCCTGATGGCGGCCCTGTATATGGGCTTGTGTGTACTTTGTGTTATGCTATGTGGACATTGAGTCAACGATACTATCAGTGTGTGTTCTGTCTTAATACCATTCTTTATTGTTGATTTTTGTACCATGCCAATGTTTTCAATAAAGGCAATTTTTTTTTAAAAGATGAAAATGGGACCTATCCATCTCTTGACTACGAAACCTTTTTTGTAAATGGGACCTTAGCCACAAAAGAAGCAAGCAGAAAGAAGAAGAGAGCATTTAGGACTAGGTGCCCTTAATGAAAATCTGGCTCTAGGTGTCCCAACTCACTAAATAGCACATCAGTGCCGATTGCCTATATGCAAGACTAACCATTTGAACGTTCAATGTTCCCTGACCTCCTTTTGTTTTTTTTTGTCTGCACTGTACCAATCATAGTACTTCCACTTTCAGCAATAACTTAAAGTATTGTACCAATGCAATCCTTTTGTTTGTTTTTTTCTTTCTCCAAATATATATTTTTGTTATTGCAGGTGGACAAAGTATGTTCCAGTCAGCAGGACCTTCATAAAAAGATAAAGAGCCTTATTTTCACAGATTCTGATCTCGTTGTGTCACCTATCATAGATAATCCAAAGGTACTTTTATACTGTTTATTGCTATGCATTTTATAATATTATATATTTTTTTCAGTTGTTCAGTAAATCATTTCTTTGGCCAGAGGCTTTAAGACATTAGGGTTGATTTATAAAAGCTGGAAGAAATCGAATACATAAAATGCTGTGCTCTGAAGAAGTGAAATAATAGATATTACATTTGCTTGTCTTTCTTGATATACATGCATTTGGCCTTATGATGTTGTTCTTGTTTTTATGGCTGTTTTGTTGTACCTGACATCCAGCATTTTTTATTTATTTGGACTTCTAAAGATAGCAACAGAGGAGATTGAACCAGCTACAGTAACCTTTTATTTTTATATGTTTATTATTGTGTTTTGCATGTATGACACTGCAGTGTTTTCTGAACTTTTTTTCATGTGTGTGGAACTAAGGCCCCATTTACATGGGCAGTTGAGTCATGTTTTTACACCCATACACATCGTGGCAGCAAAGAGGCTTTGCAGGGAGGCAAAAACATTGGGCATGTCAACTAGAAATCCAGCAATTGCCATTTTATTCCCTAGGGTCTCTGCTCAAATATATATAATGTTTGGGGGTTCCCAATTAATTTTCTAGCAAAAAATATTTATTCTCACTTAAACAAGTGTCAGAAAAAGACGTTAAGTGGTTAAACTTCCTGCATTTACATACAGATGTGCTCTAAGAAGGAAGTTGGTTACAGTGTTTCATGTTGTTACAAACTTGGCAGACTACTTGGATTTTTTCTTTAGGCAGCATTTACACGAGGCGGACTCCGTCGCTACGGAGTCCGCCTGCTCCCGCCAGCTCAGTGGGAGATCTGTCTGCAGATCTCCGCTGAGCCGACTTATGACAAGCTCCTCTCTGCTCACTGAGCGGGGAGGGGCTTGTCGGGCACCAATGTCTCCTATGGAGCGATCTGATGAAAACGTACAGCATGTCCGTTTTCATCAGATCTTACCCGATCCAATCCGCCATGGACGGATGGGGACTTGGAGGACTGCCCGAATATTTTCTTTTGACAGCTGAGTGAGCAGATAAGTCTCTCCACTTGTTATGTGAAAGAATCGACAAACTCTGCATTGGAGATCTCAGGGGGGTTGAATCGTGATCACAATTTTTTAAGGATTAATTGTGCAGCTCTAATGTCAACTTTTGACAGGCAGTACCACCAGTCAGCCCAATAGAAGTGACTGGGGCCATGCAAAAACTGTGCTGTAACGGCATCTCATTGCTGTGAGGAAGGGTTTCAGGGTAAAATCTTTCTTCAAAAAGGCATGCCACGGCTGGCATATAACTTACTGATTACCTTTTAACTGAGGGCTGCCCGCTGCTGACATACAGGGGTTGGACAAAAATTTGGAAGCACCAGGTGAAAAAACAAAATTGTTGCTTAATATGGTGTTGAACCGCCTTTGGTATCCATGATGGTTTGAATTCTCTTGGGAATTGACAAATATAAGTCTTGGACTGGGATGGTGGATAATAAAATCTAATACCACTCTTCATGCAAAAATCATTTCAGTTCTCGCAAAGATGCTGGAGGCGGAAAATAAGCCTGAACCTTGTTCTACAAAATTGACCATTAAGGTCTGGTGACTGCGGCGCTCAGGGAAGGTGCTAGAGTTCGTCTGCATGCTCGGCAAACCACAATTTGATAAAACAAGCTGTGTGAATCAGGGCATTATGGTCTTGGTAAATGGCTCTGTCTTCGGGAATCAATGTCTGCACCATGGGGTGCACATGGTTGGCCAAGATTTGTACAGTCGCTGGCAGTGACTGTACCTTTCAAGGTGATGACCGGACCTGCAGAATACCAATATATGGCTTCCCAAACCATGATTATGCCGCTACCATGTTTTACCGTTGGCACAAGACAGTCCTGGTCAGAAGCTTGGGATGGTATTTGCCACACATAAACAAGTCCAGTGGTTGGGAACAGTGTAAAGTTCAATTCATCGGACCATATTACAGCCTTCCATTGATCGATTGTCCACGATTGGGTGTTGTACCGCTCTCTTCTCATCTGAGTATTAATATCGGTCACTAGGGGTTTGGCCACTGCAGCCTGCCTGTGAATGTTTTGCTTTTTTTTTCAGTTTTTGTGGACACAGCCTTTGGAAGACAGAGATTGAGCTCTACAGTCACTTTTGCAGCAGATTTCTTTTTCCAGGTCACAATCGTGCACAATAGCCTTTTTTTCTATTTCGCTCAGTTGACCATGCCGACCGTGCTTATGCTTATCAGACGAACCATTTTCTGGAAACTGTATATCCTGTCATAACCTTTGATACTGTACCTCGCAACACTGCAAATCAATTGGCAACTTTAGTCACAGAGGCAGCAGCTAAGTGGGTGCCAACAATTTTCCCTCTTTGAAACTCAGTAAGCTCTGACATGACTGTAATAACGCAGTGAATGATGAAAGTGAGGCTTCCCACCTGTTAGGTGTCTCATCACACAGCTAGGTGTCGCATCACTTCTGTTTTTAACGCGAAACATGTGGTCACTTTCTCAACTATTGGTCAGCCCATACGTTTCAATTATAAAACAATTCTCTTTCGGTGTTTTTTTTTTTTTTTTCTTTTGGTCTAATGGTTCCTCTCCTACCATTTATGCTAAAACTGCACTGTATTTTGTTGTTCTGGCCACAAGGGTGCAGCTGACCATGCGCACTCTTGTCAACAACATGTTCTTATTTTTATATTTAAGTGTCCTTCTACTATTTTTTGTGATTTCATTTATCACAGAATTTAGCGGCACTTTTCCCTTATTTTTCAGTGCCGATTTCCCCCTTTTTTTGGTTTAAAAGTTTTATATGAAGTATTTTAAAGTATTTTATATATGAAAGAATTTTTACCATTATTCTTAGATATCCAGTTGTTCAAGTTGTTTGAATGCTTTATATCTATTTAATAGCATCTTACGTTTTTATTTCCCGCATTTTTCAGTTTATCCCTTATTATCGGTTTTAATACTGGCAGGGATCCCAACTCTAAAATGGCGGCTCGCGCCCGCGATCTCCAAAGCTCAGAGCTGGGCGGTCCCGAGTGTTATGTTTTGCTAATAAAGAGTGGCGAGGCAGCAAGCCACTCGTGCCCCTGGAAGAAGTAATTGTTGTGACGAAACGGCGTAGGGAGGAGCGGCGTGCTGACGTCACCACGAACTGTACCACGCTGTCTACCCGGAAGGACGAGCGGACAGCAGAGCCGGCCGGCTATTGTGATTACACGCACTTTTTTATCTGCTTACATGTGAGTGCATTACTTTATAATTATTAAATTCTTGAAAACGGTATTACGATATGTCAGTGCTTTTCTTTTGGGTCACACTTATGGAGAAAATTTGGTCTGACGAGCAAGATCTGTGAGACAGAGATAGAGTGTCAGCATATCCTGGATTCCTGAAATTGGCTTGTGTGTCATACATGCTTGATTAACCTTTCGTTCTAGTAAGCAGCTAGGACTTAAGTGGTGGAGGCTATTCTCATCAGCTGTACTGATTCACAGGATTGTATTTGGACCTCTTATCACCTATTTGGAGAACTTTCTGTCATCTTTTGAATCTTTTTGCGATACCTCCTTTTATATGGACTTAGCACTTTTTTCACTTGTGTTTTACCTATTAGATTGCACTGGTGATTTTGGTGCACCATCTACAGCATATTGTCATTTTATGTTGGTTTAATTGTATTTGCAGCGCAGCTTCTATTTTTTCTATTCACTTTCTCACCTGCAAATTACGTAGTGTTTCCATATTTTTGTCCAACCAGCAAGTCAGCAGCACTACCCATGTGAAAGGGCCTAACTGTAAAAAACAAACAACCATTCATAATCCAATTGTCTGTCTTCTAATGCTGTCTTAAAAATAATTCAAATACTTCTTTGGTTGATACTTTCTTGTTGAATGCAAATGCATAGCTGATTTATAATTATGCATATAATGTTCTTTCTGTTAGATTTTTAAGCCAGCTCCAGTAAGATTTGATGTGAAGACTTTAGGCTTTCCTGCACATTCTGGTAAGACCATGTAAATTTCAGGAAAACTTTGTTGTTTTTCTATATAACTTATTCCATTAAGGATAAAAAAAATAAAACATTTATAAATATATGAAGTACAGTGCCTTGAAAAAGTATTTAAACCCCTTGGAATATTCAGTTTTTTTTTCATGCTGCAACCAAAAACTTAAATATATTTTATGTGATGGACCAACACAAAGTGGCACATAATTGTGAAAAGGAAGTAACATAATAAATATTTTTACAAATACATATCTAAAAAGTGTGACATACATTTGTATTCAGCCCATTTTACTCTGATACCCCTAACTAAAATCTAGTGGAACCAATTGCCTTCAGAAGTCAACTGATTTGTAAATAGAGTCTACCTGTGTAATTTAATCTCAGTATAAATACAGCTGTTCTGTGAAGCCCTCAGAGGTTTGTTAGAGGACCATAGTGAAAAAACAACATTATCAAGGCCAAGGAACACACAAGGCAGGTCAGATAAAGTTGTGTAGAAATTTAAAGCAAGGTCAGGTTATAAAAAAAAAAATATCCCAAGCTTTGAAAATCTCACAGAGCACTTTAAAATCCATCAGTTGAAAATGGAAAGAGTATGGCACAACTGCAAACCTACCAAGACATGGCCATCCACCGGAACTGACAGACGGGCAAGTAGAGTAATATATCAGAGAAGCAGCCAAGAGGTCCATGGTAACTCTGTAGGAGCTGCAGAGATTCACAGCTCAGGTGGGAGAATCTGTCCACAGAACAACTATTAGTTGTGCAATCCACAAATCTGGCCTTTGTGGAAAAGTGGCAAGAAGATAGCCATTGTTGAAAGAAAGCCATAAAAAGTCCTGTTTACAGTTTGCAAGAAGCCATTGTGAGGATGGGACCCTGTGCTGGGTGAGAAATGGCTGCTTTACGCCAGATTCTGTAGAGAAACACACGTTAATGGGTCAGCTGTGTTTTGGGCTTTTTAAGTCTGACCTGAACAGCATTCAAGGCCCCACCCCACAGACAGGAGGTCTGTGATAGGAGTCAGGTGACTCCAAAAGTTCTGTGAGAGCAGTCACAGAGTGGATGCATCTCTGCAGGAGGCAGAGGTCATTAATGTTGAAGCAGCGAGATGTAAGCTAGGTGTGTGCTTAGCTGCAGCAAGACGTAAACTAGATGTGTGCTTATGTCTAGGAAACTGGTAGTTCTGAGGAGCAGAACTTGGGGCCTAAGCTAAAGGCCTGAAACAGCCAGATGGCAAATGTGAAAGCCGGGAGGCTGGACTGTTGATGTTTTTCCAGGATACAGAAATGATGGAACACCCCATGCGAGGGCTGCTTTTGTATCTGTGAACTTTGATGTCTTTTAAATAAAAGTGGGCTATCAGGCCCTTAAAAAAAACTCAGTCTGGTTTGGCATACTCGCTGAAAAAACGCACCTACCATTGGAGTCTGATCCCCCAATCTTACACCATGTGGGGGGAGACACAGCAAACATGTGGAAGACTGCTCTGGTCAGATGAGACAACAATTTAACTTTATGGCCTAAAAGCAAAACGTGTGTGGCGGAAAACTATCACTGCACATCACCCTGAACACACCATCCCCACCGTGAAACATAGTGGTGACAGCATCATCTTGTGGGGATGCTTTCCTCTAGCAAGGACAGGGAAGTAGGTCAGAGGAGATGGGAAAATGAATGTAGCCAAATACAGGGTAATCTTAGAAGAAAACATGTTTAGTTTGCAAAAGACTTCAAACTGGGGTAGATGGTCACCTTTCGGCATGACAATGTTACCCATTTATTATATTTGAAATTTAATATCTCAAAGATATGATGTGGGTTAAATGAGAGTTCTTTTGACCACACGTGAAAGCTTTAACACAATAACACAATTTATTGGTGAGTAGTTAAGTCCATCTAATACACAGCCATCCATCTATAGTCTATACCAAGAAAGAAAATCTTAGGTTAAAATAAAGGGATAGAGAGTATACATTAATCTACAAACAGTAGGACATAAAAGACATAAGACAAACATATTTAGTTACAAGTACAAGGCAGACCTTTCCCATAGTTACTATTTTCACCAAGGTTCCATTCTGGTGGCCGCTCTACCATAGAGTGTTTCTCTCCCATCTAGTCTGTGTATGTCATTACAGGCTAATGCCTCATTGATTGGCATGGTGTGGCTCTGATTAGTGGGCTTCCCTATTCCTGGTTAAAGACTGGCTACATCTCCAATCCCTATACTTTGCATAAGTCAACCCCCTTTAATACAAATCCTTGTCGCTATTCTGAGCGGGAGATTAACTTGACCTTTTTCCGGGAAGTTAAGTATTGATTCCCGGTTGGCCTACCTTCATTGCATATCCAAACATGGGATTCTTTGAAGTAAATATTTGTAGAAGAAAGAGGTTTGGGTCCCATTGTTTAGATACACAAGCCTAGGCACCAAATTGTCTGTCTAACGGAGACATCTGTGAGGATAATATGTTACAACTCATAACATAGATACAACTAAATGAAATATATTCATAATTACAATATTTTACAGCTATTAATGGAGATTTCACATAAACTTATAAGGCAACAACAACCCTAAACCTACAGCCAGAGCTACAATGGAATGATTTAGATCAAAGCATATAAATGTGTTTATGCCTCGTAACACACAACCATTTTTCTCGGCAGGAAAAAAAACAAAGTTTTTCCCAACGTGATTCCTCTCCAGCCTGACTTGCATACACATGTTCATGCAAAAAATCGTCCGACCAAACCGCGGTGACGTACAACACGTACGATGAGAGAAGGGGAAGGGGAAGTTCCTTTTTAAATGGCGCTACCCTTTGGGCTGCTTTTGGGCTGCATACTTGATTCTGAGCATGCTTTTTTTCCCCTCGGAAAAGCATACACACAACAGTTTTTCGAGAAAAAAGAGAACTGGTTTCAATTTTTTTGCGGGCAGTTTTTTCATCAAGAAAACTGCTAGGGAGCATACACACGACCGTTATTCACGACCAGTATAAAAGATGGCAGTTTTCTCGTTGTGAAAACCGGTCGTGTGTACAAGGCATTAGAATGGCCCAGTCAAAGTCCAGACCTAAATCCAATTGAGGTTCTGTGGCAAGACTTAAAAATTGCTTTTCACAGACGCTCTCCATCCAATCTGACAGAGCTTGAGTTATTTTGCAAAGAAGAATAGGAAAAAAACGTCACTCCTCCTAGATGTGCAAAGCTGGTAGAGACATCCCCAAAAAGACTGGCAGCTGTAATTGCAGTGAAAGTTGTCTAGACGTATTGGGGGGCCGAATACAAATGCAAGCCACGCTTTTCACATATTTATTTGTAAAAAAAAAAAAAAAAAAAACATTTATTATTTTCCTTTCATGTCACAATTCTGTGCCACTTTTTTGTGTTGATGTATCACATAAAATCCCTATAAAATACATTTAAGTTTTTGGTTGTAATATGACAAAAGGTGGGAAATTTCAAGGGTTATGAATACTTTTTCAAGGCACTGTATATATGACATTATTGCATATGTATATTTCATATTTACTTATCCTACTCATACAATACATCACAATACATTACACAGAGGAAACAAAACAACTCCACTAGCAGGCCATCCAAAAGCATCAGTGTTAATATTAAATGGCCAAAATAAAATATTATTATGGCCAATCAAATGAATTCATGCCCAAATGCTTGATGCACCTGAACACGTTTATACATGTAAAGCGTTTTTTTTTCTGCCAAGATACTGCTGCCAGGGGGAAAGGCGTTTTAGAGCTGGGTAAATGCCCCGTGTGCTTGGGGCCTTAGATAAGCTTTAAGCACACTCCAGTCTGGTATTAATGCTGCAGCTTAGCTAATACATAATTTATACGGCATACAAATGTGTTTTCCATATAAACTGGCACATACTAATACCACAACCAGGTTCTTAATAACATTTTACAAAATGTATAGGAATTCCGCAGGAAAAGCTTTGTTTTTTTTAGATGGTAGAAGCAAAAATGTTATGGAAAAAAAAGAAAAGTTTGCTGTAACTGTCTCCATTTTATATTGAAAATGCATTATACACTGATAACTTGTAAATCTCAGTCTTGGCTGTTTTTCCAATGTTGGATGAATAGAGATGTAGCCTAATGTATCCAGAATAATAACATAATGCACTGTAACGTAATAGCAAAATGTTTCTCTTGCTTGAATGCTATGTTCTACCCACAGTAAAATGTGCCTTAAAATAAGGTATTTTTCAACTCTAAATGTACATCTAACAACATTATTTGTCTCTGATTACTATAATTTCAGCAAAACTTTTGCAGATTGCTGCAGCTGAAGGATAGCATGTAAAAATATAGCTTTTTACTATTTTTCTGGTGGTGTGATATTGTAATACAGTCTTTTCTATAGATAGTATTTTTTTTTCCATGTTAGTTACATAGTTTAAAAAAGACAACTATCAAAGTCATAAAAAATTAAGAAATAATTAAACGAGAAACAAAATATAATGCCTTTTATGCACACAACCCCTAAACCCAAGTTGATCCAGAGGAAGGCAAAAAAAAATCAAAAAAAAATCTTGATGTTAAAGTTAACCAATATATTCTAGAGAAGGAAGACAATTATTCACTAACCTCTAAATGACAATTAACAATAATGTTAATAAATAATAATTAACAATAAAGCTGACTGTCACCCAAAAACGAATGTTGCCATCATCCTCTTCCTCTCCTTAGCCGCCAATGATATTGCACCTTTTTTTTATGGTACCTGCTGCCTCTTTTCTTGCCTAGACAAGGAGAACATTGCCATCTGTCCCCCACCCCTGCCCCTTTGCTTCTTGGGGTAAATGTCACACATCCCAGGAACCTAAAGTAGCAGTCTCCATGAGATCCCAAATCCAAGATGCTAGTACCAGAGATCCAAAGATCCTTATGAAAAATTTACTGCGGGGAAGACCGCACTGGATTTCCTAGGCAGGTAAATCTCTGTTTCTTAAACATTAGCAGCTACAGTATTTGTAGTTGTTGGCTTTTTTAATTTTCACAACCCCGTGTGAAGTCTCCTTTTTTTACTGCAATGCATTAACACTCTACTGTGTATTACATATAAATTTATAGTTACCGTATTTATTGGCGTATAACACGCACAGTTATATAACACGCACCCTAACTTTAACAGGGAGGTTTCAGGAAAAAAACTTTCCACCTCCCCCTGCGTATAACACGCAGGCACAGTTTACCCTCTATTTTCAGGGTAAAAAAGTGAGTGTTATACGCCAATAAATACAGTAATTTTTTTGCCTTTAGAAATGCACCCAACCCCAGCAAGAAGTGAAATCCAAAGTAAAGCTGGCCTTGCAATGATTGAAATTTCATGTCCGTCCCAGTTCAATTGTTTGATCAACTTCTGCCCAAGGGACGTGTTAGAAAATATTTTTTGATCAACGGCTGCAGCCACTGTATGAATACAATGTTGGTGGATTGCTTTATCCACCTTGTTTGTGTTCATGGAGGCATTTGTTATTTTTTAATTCCGAAAATATAGAGTGTGGCCATCCTTAGAAATAATTCCCCCTTTATTCCTGTTTAAAAATGTTGGATTTTACCTCACTTTCACTTATTTGAAAGTGAATTGCGGCTGTGCCGAGTGGGCGCCCCCTGTGTTCAGTAAGCAGCAATGCAAACTGGACCTAGAAACCTGCAGCAATCACTCTAGTAGCGGTGCCTACTACAGTGATTTTCAGCTTCCAGGAGGATCCAACAGGTATGGCACACGCATACTAAGGCTTCCTTCACATGACCATAAAAATGTAACTGATGTTATGACACGTGTTTTCTAGCAAGAAAATTCCTGCGTAATGATCAGTAAATTATTTGTGTATAGATGCCTATAAATGCGTAAAGACGCGTAAGCATACATAATAAGAAATACATTTTTCTACCTTGTTTAGACTTAACTTATGTGTGTACCAACCCATATACATACGTTTATACGCGTAAGCTTATAAAACACATGTTCTTAGACGCAGGTTTTTGGATTCTGCTAGGGCACTTTCACATTGGGGTGAGGGGGCGCAGACGGTAATTGTAGGAGCGCTTTTTGGATGCTATTGGGGAGCTTTTAACCCCCGCTAGCGGCCGACAAAGGGTTAAAAGTGCCCACAAAGCACCACTGCCGAAGCGCTGGCCATTGATTTTAATGGCAGGGGCATTTTAGGAGCTGCGTTTTTTTTTTACTCCCACGTGAATGAAACCTTACCTATAGATTGATCATTGTAATTATGCAACAAGCTTGACCCGTTTGATCATTGCAACAATATAAAAATTGCCATGCTTGGAATTCAGTTTTCATTTATACAGGGAAATCAGAAAGATCTTATCCCATTTAATATTTAATTCAGGCAATATAAAATTTGGCTTATGAATAATATGTCGATTTTTATCTGGTTATCGGGTGGGGCTGATTACCTTCATAGGAAAAAGATAATGATTGTTGCGCTATGAGTGTCAGCTATAGGCAAAGCTGTGTTGTTAACAGGGTGGAAAGGAAGGGGTTAACCGTGTCCAGGGATGGGAACACAGTTAAAATTAGCAGCAGAGAGTCAGTGAACAGTTAATTGAAAAGTGACTCCTGGTGAGAATTCAGGGCCAGATCCACAAAGAGCCGCCGTAACTTAAATATTCTGATTTAAGTTACACTGCCGCAAAATGTCTACCTAAGTGCCCGATCCACAAAGCGCTTACCTAGAAATTTTCGGCTGTGTAACTTAAATCCGTCCGGCGCAAGGCGTTCCTATTTTCATGGGGCGAGTCCCATTTAAATTAGGCGCGCTCCCGCGCCTGACGTACTGTGCACGCTCACAACGTCATTTTCCCGACGTGCATAGCGCGGTTTTACGTTATGCCGAGTTTTGTGAATCGCGCCGGGTAAAAAAAGTTGCGTCGGGAAAAAAAAAGATACGGCGGGAAAAAAAAAATTTAAACAAAAAAAATAACAGCGTCGCGGGTAAGAAGGGTCTACTTTTACAAGGTGTAAACAGTTTACACTTTGTAAAAGCAGCCCTAATTTTACACATGCAACTTAATACTTGCAGAGAAAAAACGAAGCGTAAAAGCTTCGTGGATCTCCGTAAGTGCTAATTTGCATACCCGAAGCGGCATTTTCGACTCGAAATGCCCCCAGCGGCGGATGCGGTACTGCATCCTAAGATTCGGCAGTGTAAGTCCCTTACACATGTCGGATCTTCTGCCTATCTTTTGGAAACTGATTCTGTGGATCAGTTCCAAAGATAGAAACAGGGATACGACGGTGTATCAGTAGATATGCCGGCGTATCCCTTTTGAGGATCTGGCCCTCAGTTCCTTGAAAAATGGGAGAGTCTGTAGCCTGGGTATTTTACCACAGGGAAATGTAACTGACATAAAACAGGAGGCAGCACGCTGAAGGGTAGAACAACCTTCAGGAAAAATACAAAAGAAAGAAAACAAGCAGCGCCAACCTAAGTGCAGTAGTGTTATCACATGTTTTTAATTTTAGTAGAAATGCACTCACTCGGAGTAGAATAAAAGCAGGCACATCATGATAATGTCCAACGGTAATGTCAAGCAGATGCCAGACGAAGGAGCACGCATGTTCTGAACGCGTGCACGATACTAGCATCATCCGACCACGACTATTTCCCCCTGCGCCTTGTTTACTCTAACCTGGGACACTGGAAGCCACCGGCCCAGCCAGACAAGAGCTGCCAGCGCTAGAAGATCGCCTCTTGGAGCCCTGCTGTCCACCCTGCTGTCCATTGGACATTATCATGATGTGCCTGCTTTTATTCTACTCAGAGTGAGTGCATTTCTACTAAAATTAAAAACGTGTGATAACACAACTGCACTTAGGTTGGCACTGCCTGTTCTCTTTCTTCTGATTACCTTCATAGCTGAAGCCGAAGTTTAAATGCATGAACATGCTCTTGTGGTTTTACTGCCCAGCTGCAAGTTAATATTGCCAGCGGCCATGTTAATGCACACTGCCACAGCCACTGTGTGGCGCAAGAAAATTTCTGCCACATGTCGCATTTGGCAGTAAGTAATACCAACAAACATGACCCAGTGAACGGAGCTGTGCAGCAGTTGCATGTAATGCACCTTGTTTAGGCGAGGTGTAGTTGACTTTTAGTGATTAACACAGGATGTAAGGAAGCTCCCTGTCATATACCTCTAAAAAATTATCAACCAAACATCACTTTTCAGAGGGGCGGCAATGACAAGGTGCCCGAAATATAAAACTGTAAGTCAGAGATACAGACACAACACCTTTCCATAAACATGCACATTTGGACTGGTCAGGCATTCATATTATACCAGTGGAGGCCCAGGGGTTTTGGAGAAGTTGTGCAATATGCACTTTCATGATTTTGTGTCTGTGGATACCTTTACATTGTTGCTGTTTACCCTACAAAGAATGTTCCATTACATGGTTAAATATGGTATAGTTGTGTGTTATTTACAGGGCACAGACGCACTGTATTGTGTACCCCTTAGGCCTGGTTCACATCTATGTGTTTTTGGTGCTTTCTGCAGAAACGCACTACAGTCTGTTTAACATGGTTTCCTAAGGGATATGTTCACATCTGTGCTTTGTTCAGCTGCTGCATTTTTGGAAAGGGTCAGGGACTTTTTTAAATGCAAAAAGGTGCAGTCTGGGTTCAATAGATTTCAATGAGACGCTGCAGAAAAGCATGTAGTGCATTTTTGACATGTTTTGCATTTTTTTTATCTGCTCAACAACAAATTGCCCACAATAAAATGGATCAAAAGAAAACTGCCAAGGTGTGAACCAGGCCTCAGTTGATTCTGCTTGGCAATATATGGAAAGCTTACAAGCCAGTGGCACAAGTAGCTCAGCTGCAAATCGAAATACTAAACCTGTCTGCATGCAGTGAGATCACCAGGATATTGAACCTACTCCACCCAAAATAAAACCTCTTTATGTAGATGGTTCTTTAGCTGTCTTATTTGGAAAAGCTTACATGTGTTTTACAAACCACCACCAAGCACTATTTAAAGGCAGTAATGTATTCCTGCCCAGCCATGCTTATTCCTCCATGTGGTTTTCTGAAAGACAAGTTCATTTTTTTTTCCTGTTGAATGCATGCAGTGCAATGAACGTTTTAGCAACTAGGCTGACTGCTGTTTACACAGAATATTTTTGTGCTGTCTGACACTCAGCTTATATATTTATGCTGGAAAATGCGCGATTGTGAGAATTCAAAGCTTCATCACTGGCTTCTATTACAGCCACATTACATTTCTATATTTGGCTAGAAAATTTGCTTATGACAGCAAAAGTTTGGCATATTGTTCATCCATTTACTAGATTGTGAGGTAAATGGAGATGTTCAAAGATAGATACTGTTAATACTTTATATTCTACCAGCCTTTCCAAAAATTTCCATAAATGTTTTATGGACACAGACCTAAAATGTCAATGTTCAAAAACGTCTTTCTCCATAGAGTACCCCATTGGGGAGATTTGCTAAAGCTTGTACACATCGAATCTGGTGCAGCTCTGCATAGTAACCAATCAGCCTCCAGGTTTTAGGTTGGGTTCACACTGCTCTGACGTAGAAGTCGGACTACTTCTAATCCGACTTTGCCCTACGACTTCATGTTCGACTTCCATGTGACTTCAATGAACAGGATCCGACTTTGATCTGACAATACCAGGTCCTTCGGTCTGGTATGGATTTTAAGGGAACATCTGGTGACATCATCCGGAGACCCCATCCACTTGTGATGTCACCACCCGGGGCATGATGGGCGGTGATGTCACAATGGGGTGGGGTCTTCAGATGACGTCACCCGATGGCCACACCCCGTGGCTATTTAAATAATGGCAGTGGGAGCTAGCGTCTGGAGAAGACATCAGGAGGCAGAAAAACCAGAGGAAAAACACAGCAGAGGGAGAAGAATTGGAGGAAGAAGACTTCAGCGGAGGGAAAAGAACCTGTGGAATGAGATATCCCCAGAGAGTGAAGTACCAGAGGGAGACGACGTTGGAGCGACTTTAATTAAGATACACAAAAAATGGTTCAATGCTAGTGGGGAATAGGAAAGATTGCCCGCATCCCTAATGACACATCAAAAAAGCAAAGAAAACCCTCTGACGGGACTTGATAGGGCAATAACACCAAAGATTGTGCAGACAATTAGGTATAAAAAATTTGTTTAATACAAAGTCTAAAAAAACACAGATAAATAAAGGTTTTTATCAAAAACTGCATATTCAATTTGATGTCATAGATATGAGATCATAATCAAACCACTTATTTACAACACTCTTATGCAAATGTACACAGTGAAGCTCAATGCATTTCGAGATTTTTGTGTGATTTCTCTTCATTAGGAGCAAGTGGTGTAGGTTTATGATATATATACACATGCAGGTGTCTTGATGTTTTGCAACAAGCATAGGTATAAAAGGTCAGTAGGGAGAGAGGTGCATTTAGGCTGCTCCTAGGATAGAGGGGACATCACCGTATACTCCTGACCAATGATTCATCTAACCGTTTACTTGGTCGTGGATATCTATTCCAACTCTAGAGACTTATCCAATAAGGCGATTCCGTGATATCCATCCTAGCGATTATCACTCTATTCCAACATCCAGTTAAAAATTAGAGTTCGGGTCAGGATACTTCCTCTTACTTATTGTCTCTGGGTCCCTCTATCTTTGTGTGTGTGTGTGTGTGTGTGTGTATATATATATATATATATATATATATATATATATATTGTGATAGTACAGTTCCCTGTCCTGGTAATGGTCACCCAGGATTCTCAAATGGGCAGGTTGAGGGGCTCCAGTGTTATTTAATGTGGAGGAATCTGGTCAGTTTCCTCCCAAGTTTATAAAATCCACTTGGGGACCTGGAGCCCGTAGATTCTATAGTGACATGGGTGGGATGGAATCTCCAATCCTGGGACCGGGTTTTGGAAACGGCCAGGAGTCTAGCTGGTTGATTGAACAGGTGGTTCCTGGGCTTTTAGTAGAGTCAGGACCAGTGTTCTGGACTCCACCCTCCCGAGGAGTCCAGGCAAGCAAGGGAGAAGCATGCATGTCTGCATGGTATAGACAGAGGACCCAAATGTGTGGGCTGAGCAGCACAGAAGCTGAGAGAGGGTACAGTGATTTGTACAGGTACTTTGGTACGTGGCCAAGAGGGCTGAAGTGTAAGCCTAAAGGGCTGTATTTCTGAAGAGAGCCAGGTGGCTCGGCATTTTCGGTTGACTATTTCTTACTATTTGCTGTAGCAACTTGAAACCCCCTGCGTGGGAAATTCTGGATGGACGTTTTTCTTTCTTTTAATAAAAGTGGCGTGGACTCTGCTCACTGGTATGCTCTACCTAGATGCTAAAAAACCCCAACATTACTATATATATATATATATATATATATATATATATATATATATATATATATATATATAATATATATATAAAAAACCTATACACCACTTGCTCCTGATGAAGAGAAATCACGCAAAAATCTCGAAACGTGTTGAGCTTCACTCTGTACATTTGCACAAGAAAGAGTGTTGTAAATAAATATTTTGATTATGATCTCATATCTATGACATCAAATTGAATATGCAGTTTTTGATAAAAACCTTTATGTATCAATGTTTTTTAGACTTTGTATTAAACAAATTTTTTATACCTAATTGTCTGCATACACAATCTTTGGTGTTATTGCCCTATAAAGTCCCGTCAGAGGGTTTTCTTTTGTCTACTTTAATTAAGGACTTTATCAAAAACATGTGTACTGGTTTTATTTATTTTTGTACATTTTTTGGGTGAATGAGTAGGGGTACAATGTACCCCTCTACTCATTCACATAGGATTGGGGGGGGGGGCTGGAATCTGGGGGCTCCCTTGTTAAAGGGGGCTTCCAGATTCTGATAAGCCCCCTGCCAGCAGACCCCCCACAACCACCGCCCACGATTGTCAGGAAGATGCCCTTGCCCCCCACCCCAAAGCAACTACCCCCCCCATGTTCAGGGCATGTGACCGGGTATGGTCCAGGAGGGCTCGCTCCTCCCCTGTCCCCCCCTTTCCTGACCTGCTTTCACACTAGAGCAGTGCGCTTGCGGGATGGGAAAAAAGTTCTGCAAGCAGCATCACCCTGTTAGCGGCAGAAAAGCACCACTTAAACAGTGGTAAAAGTCACTAAAACTAGCGGCACTTTACCACTAACAGACCCGACGCCCCAGTGTGAAAGGGGTCTAAGGGCTGCCCCCACCCCCCTTATTCTTACCGGAGCCTGATCTGATCAAGCGATATGCATGAGAGCAGTGGCTCTCACTGCTTTGTCCCTCCTCATTGGGCAGATTGATAGCAGCAGGAGCCATTGGCTCCCTCTGCTGTTAAACAAATTTTGTGAAGAGGGTGCTGGGCTTTCCCTGGGGGCACTCGCCGAAGAGGAGTGGTCTGGGGCATTGGTGGGGGACCCCAGAAAAGGAGCATAGTGGCTTCTCTGTGCAAAACCAACCCCCCCCCCCCCCCAAAAAAAAGCCTGCACTGCTGGATCACACTGGTTTTGAAACTCTAAGGCCCCATACACACGAGAGGATTTATCCGCAGATACGGTCCAGCGGACCGTTTCCACGGATAAATCCTCTCAAAGAAATCCGCTGATTTCGTTGGGATGGAGTGTACACACCATCCCATTGAAATCCGCGCGGAAATCCTCTGCCGATGACGTGTCGCGCCGTCGCCGCGATTATGACGCGGCGACGGGCGCGACGCTGTCATATAAGGAATTCCACGCATGCGTCAAATCATTACGACGCGTGCGGGGAATCCCTTTGGACGGATGGATCCGGTAAGTCTGTACAGACGAGCGGATCCATCCGTTGGAATGGATTCCAGCAGATGGATATGTTGTGCAGCACAACAAATATTCGATCTGCTGGAATCCATCCCAGAGGAGATTTCTCCGCGGAAACAGATCCGCTGGCGTGTACACACCATAGGATCTATCCGCAGAAACCCATTTGCTGGGATTTATCTGCGGATAGATTCTATCGTGTGTACGGGGCCTAAGTATTACCAAATTCTGCTCCCTGTGGAAAAGCAGCCTGAGCAGAAATAATGGTTGTCATGAAGCAGGCATATGCTTAAGCTGGCCTTAGATGGATCTAAATTCTGATCCTGTGGAACTGGCTCAATTTAAATCCATATATAATAAGAAAAATTGCGCTTATCCAGAAAAAGGTTAATGCATATAAATTAATATAACGCAAGACAGAAGGATATATAAACCAAGGGGAAAATATATATATGGAAGGGAAGGCAGCAGTTTCTAGTGCCAAGGCACAAAATGTATAAACTGGAGAAAAGGAGGGGTTAAAACTGCGCCATAGCACCCAGACTCGTGAATTATAAAGTCAATTGGAAAAATCAGGGTTTGGAAAAAAGAAAGTCTATAAAATTTTCCAGGGATTCCACGATACTGATGTATGGAATAGTGGATCCCACCCAGATGGTCCACAATTTTTCGTATGTAACTTGGTTGCCAGAGTCATGAGCTGCTTACCAGATCATAGACTTATATCAGCGGTCGACTGTGACCCAGCCGCGGCCTTTGAGAAAAGCAGGGGGGGGGGGGGAGGGAAGCCCACTTCCTAGATGTATCAATCTCTCCCCTGAGACACAGAATTATAAGCGACGGTCCACCGTGATACACAGCACTCAAAGTGTGAAATCCCACCACCGGTAATAGGAGCAGCTTACCAGAACTTCAATCATAAACCACAGTCGGCTGTGACCCAGCCGTGGCCTTTGGGGAGATCCCACTCCCTAGATGGAAGCACCACTTGCACCCTCGGTAATATAGAATGGTGTCACCGCACAAAAAAGGGAAACAGCAGACATAGCATAATTCCGTGGGATAGGATATTTAATAAAACAATAAAACAATAAAAGGTTTACTCACATTTGGAGAAAAACACAAGGAGCATTTAAATTTGCCGGCCGGCATGTATCAGAGCAATGCCCGTATACCAAAACGTGATGACGTCACCGCACGTCCTCCCAGATGCGTTTCGTCATTAGACGTTATCAATGGGATAGGGCGTTGCGGTGCGTCATCCTATTAATAGGCTCAGAACCCGCCCTGAGGTGTGAGCAACTTCACAGCAGACGCCATCTTGGTCATGGGCAAACATGCCCATACCAGACTAACCTCTAACTGAACCCACTTAGATAAATGAACAAATACGTGAGCAGTGTTATACTTAGTGAAAAGAAGCATAATTAAATCTAAAGTAAAAAATAGGTAGGTAGGCAGTTGGCTGCGATCGGGCACTCTCGCACCAAACTCCTGAACAGCATTAAAATCTAAATTACAAGGCCACGCTATGCGCCGTGGCAATACCTATATCTGCATATAGGAATACAGTGCCATCTAATGGTGGCTTCACAAAAGTGCACCTAAATTTTAAATGAACGAAAAAAAGTGAAAAGGAATTTCTTAAGGAAATCCTCATATGCATCAATCCAAAATGAAGCTCACAAGAGACCGATAGCTGCCAATCTCCGGAGCCACCGTGAAGAAATTATTAAAAGTGTGTTATAATATGCAGTGTATATACCAGTGAACATATTATTGAAATATTCTGTGTCTCAGGGGAGAGATTGATACATCTAGGAAGTGGGCTTCCCTCCCCCCCCCCCTGCTTTTCTCAAAGGCCGCGGCTGGGTCACAGTCGACCGCTGATATAAGTCTATGATCTGGTAAGCAGCTCATGACTCTGGCAACCAAGTTACATACGAAAAATTGTGGACCATCTGGGTGGGATCCACTAAATCCATATATGGCCATTCCAATTTGTGAGTGGTCAATCTAATGATCAGCTTCTCATTAATAGGCTTTTGAGAAAATTTGTGTTTTTATTGTGTAGTAGCCAATAGGCTACAGAGCTGATCAGTGTATTTTGACAGTGGAGGATCCACCATTGTCAAAATACAGTAACACAAGGTGGGTGGGGGGAAACTTTTCAGTTATTTTTGATCAGCCTACTGGCTGATCGAAAAAGCGGAGTCATGTGGTCAGCTTTAGACTAGGACCAAACAGTTATTGATCTGATATGATGGGCGAAGGTGACTTTATTGCAGGGGTGATCAACCTTTTGAAGAGCGAGGGCCGATAAAGTGATTTGGTAACCGGTCGTGGACCACAATTAAATAATTATTTTTGGAATAGCATGATGAAGATTTTCCTCCTGCAGCCGCTGAATGCCAGCAGGAGAGAGAGGAGGAGAAGCCAGGTTTCAGCAATTGCAGGAGGAAAATGAAGAGGATTGTGTCCTGTATATGCCGCCCTTCCTGTCGTGTAAAACAGAATGTGACAGGAAGATAGCACAGGACCCCTGGAGCAATGGAGCGGGTTCACCATTGTGACCCCTGACGTTACACCAGTGGTTGGAGGTGTGTGGTAAAAACACATCTCAACTATGGGGTTTTATCGCCTCCCAAACCACAAATGTAAATACGTTTATGCTGTCCTGAGAACTCTATAAGACTGTTTTCACTGTGATGCTCTGTAGTTTACTCCCACCACACATGCAGCGCAGTGCACCTGCTGCTTTCGCCATAGACTTCTATTATATCTCGCAGGTATGGTGCACTTCCTGAAAGCACACCAAACTTACAGGATATGATAGAAGTCTATGGCTCAGTGCAGCCAAACACCGGAAAGCCTCAGGTGCACTGCGGCACACCTGCGGTTCAGTGTGAAAGCAGCCTAATAACCCTTTTTTTAAGTGCCCATATATGCCCATTGCAAAACTTTGATGTTTAACATACTGATTTTTTATCTTTTAGTTTCTACTGGCATTACTGGCTGTTTCACAGATTCCCAGATGGAGTGATACCAAATGCACTTTGCCTGGGACAGGAATCGGTGCTATTGAGGAAGCATTGGCTTATGCGGCTTCTGCTCCCTCCGATACTCCATCCACTCTGAAGCTCTAGGGTGGTGGGTAGGCAACCTGCGATCTGGGCTTGTTGACCTGACATTCCAGGGCAGGAGGTTGCAGGTCACTTAAGAGGGCTCTGCATGCCACTGGTTGAGCACCCCTACTTTACAACATGCAACTACAAGAACTTTTAATGGGCCGTTTGCACATGATAAATGCCAGATAATGGTGGTAATGTGGATACAATTCTGCTAAACCTGATTCAAATGCTGCTAAGCTGGATTAATGATTGACTTAATGTGGTGGTGAATCTGTTACTATGCTGCGGTATGTGGGTCGAACCAAACTTTTCAATAGCTCGGGCTGGATATACAGTTATACATTGAGCCATGTGTTTAAATGAACCCAATTTATTTACATGAATGATAGCACCTAATCCTGGTGTCAAGATTATAGGATTTCCTAATAGTTGCACCTAGAAGTATATATTTACACTGAACAGCCATGGATTTTATTTTACACCTCACAATCTGGATGTAAACACTGTCATTTATGAAGACTGGAAAGCTCGGGCAGACGATGTGATGAGCCTACCCTGGAGCCTGTGATTCATTAGCACTGACCCAGTTTACATATATCAATGATCCGACGGATGTGTCTTTCAATGTGAACTTGCTGCATGAGCATTTATTACATGTATATGGAAAGCTGTCCGGACTTATTGCGGGCCTAATGCAAATCGCTGGCGCGAGATACTGTATATGTATAGCTCCCTTTGCTGTTCATAGTATTATCAGTAATGTAAGTGTTTTAGCATTGGAGGAGAACATTTAAAGCTGATGTTTTGAATATATATTTTTTGGTTTGGGATACAACACCAAACACATTAGGTATGTGTAGTGATGTTTCTCCCATTAAGACAGACAAACAGAAGGCGCCACCTGAGTGTAGTATTAAAACAAGTGTTTTAATCACAGGAATAAAAATGCCCACAAGAGGAATGTATAAAATGGGCTCATCTGGTGCAGGGGGCCACCTGATCAAAATGTTTGTTTATTTTTATATATATATATAATATATATATATATATATATATATATATATATATATATATATATATATATATATATATATATATATATATATAGTGTGTGTGTGTATATATATGTATGTCCCGTTGTTTACCTGTATACATGTGTATACACTCTTTAATTAAGTGTTTGTGCAGAGTAGCAACAAAAATATATGTTTTATTGTTTATGGGTATATATTTTGTGTGTGTGTATATGTATATATATAATATAATATATATATATACACACACATGACCGTCTTACCCAAGATATGCATACTCAAGACGTGCTCCATATGTGCGTTATATATGTTTTTATATATATATATATATATATATATATATACACACACACAGTTGTGCTCATATGTTTGCATACCCTGGCAGAATTTATGATTTCTTTGCCTATTTTCAGAGAATAAGAATGATAACACCAACAAATTTCTTTCACTCATGGTTTGTGTCTGGACGAAGCCATTTATTATCAATCAACTGTGTTTACTCTTTTTAAATCATAATGGCAACAGAAACTACCCAAATGACCCTGATAAAAAGTTTACATACCCCAGTTCTTAATACTGCGTATTGCCCCCTTTAACATCAATGACAGCTTGAAGTCTTTTGTGGTGTATATGTGGATGAGGTCTTTACCTTCTCAGATGGTAAAGCTGCCCATTCCACTTGGCAAAAAGCCTCCAGTTCCTGTAATTTCTTGGGCTGTCTTGCATGAACTGCACGTTTGAGATCTCCCTGGTGCCTCAATGATATTGAGGTCAGGAGACTGAGAAGGCCACTCCAGAACTTCACTTTATTCTGCTGTATGACAGGTCGACTTGGCCTTGTGTTTTGGATCATTGTCATGTTGGAATGTCCAAGTACGTCCCATGAGCAGCTTCCTGGCTGATGAATGCAAAAGTTCCTCCAGTATTTTTTGAAAACATACTGCATTCATCTTACCATCAATTTTGAGCAAATTTCCTGTAACTTTGTAGCTCACACATCCCCAAAACATCAGCGATCCACCTCCCGTGTTTCACAGTAGCAATGGCGTACCTTTCATCATAGACTATGTTTACTCCAATCCAAATGTAGCGTTTATGGTTGTGGCCAAAAAGCTACATTTTGGTCTCATCACTCCAAATGACTCTGTGCCCGAAGGTTTGAGACTTGTCTCTGTGCTGTTTGGCGTATTGTAAGCGGGATACTTTGTGGCATTTGCATTGTGTCTTTCTTCTGGCAACTCGACCATGCAACCCATCTTTCTTCAAGTACCTCCTTATTGTGCATCTTGAACCAGTCACACCACATGTTTTCACAGAGTCCTGTATTTCACCTGAAGTTATTTGTGGGTTTTTCTTTGCATCCTGAACAAATTTCCTGGCAGTTGTGGCTGAAATTTTACTTGGTCTATATATGCACTCCCCAGAAACTTCTTACCCCCTTGGGGTATGACGCAGCCACAGTATTTGCCACTGTGTAGCAACCTGGGAAATTATCAGCTCCGGATGTCTTTGGTGTTCCTATCTGGTGCTCGGTACTCCGGTCTCCCGCTCTCACTGCTATGCGGAGTTGATCTTTTGCACACTTTGTCTGACAATCTGAGGATCTGAACTTTTTTTTGTTGCTCTACATAAAGATGGCCTAGGCTATAAGAAGATTGCCAAGACCCAGGAACTGAGCTGCAGCACGGTGGCCCAGACCATACAGCGGTTTAGTAGGACAGGTTCCACTCAGAACAGTCCTCGCCATGGTCGACCAAAGAAGTTGAGTGCACGTGCTCCGTGTCATATCCAGAGGTTGTCTTCAGGAAATAGACATATGAGTGCTGCCAGCATTGCTGCAGAGGTTGAAGGGGTGGAGGGTCAGCCTGTCAGTGCTCAGACCATATGCCGCACACTGCATCAAATTGGTCTGCATGTCGTCCCAGAAGGAAGCCTCTTCTAAAGATGATTCACAAGAAAGTCCACAAACAGTTTGCTGAAGACAAGTAGATTAAGGACATGGATTACTGGAACCATGTCCTGTGGTCTGATGAGACCAAGACAAACTTATTTGGTTCAGATGGTGTCAAGCGAGTGTGGCGACAATCGTGTGTGGAGTACAAAGACATGTGGCTTGCCTACAGTCAAGCATTGTGGTGGGAGTGTCATGGTCTGGGGCTGCATAAGTGCTGCCGGCAGTGGGGAGCTACAGTTCAATGAGGGAACCATGAATGCCAACATGTACTGTGACATACTAAAGCAGAGTATGATCCCTTCCTTTCGGAGACTGGGCGGCAGGGCAGTATTCCAACATAACGACCCCAAACACGCCTTCAAGATGACCACTGCCTTGCTAAAGAAGCTGAGGGTAAAGGTGATGGGTTGGCCAAGCATATCTCCAGACCTAACCCTATTGAGCATCTGTGGGGCATCCTCAAATGGAATGAGGAGGAGCGCAAGGTCTCTAACATCCACCAGCTCTGTGATGTCGTCCTGGAGGAGTGGAAGAGGAATCCAGTGGCAACCTGTGAAGCGCTGGTGAACTTTGTGCCCAAGAGGGTTAAAGGGGTTGTAAAGGAATTTTTTTTTTTTTTATTTCTAAATAGCTTTCTTTACCTTAGTGCAGTCCTCCTTCACTTACCTCATTCTTCGATTTTGCTTTTAAATGTCCTTATTTCTTCTGAGAAATCCTCACTTCCTGTTCTTCTGTTTGTAACTCCACACAGTAATGCAAGGCTTTCTCCCTGGTGTGGAGTGTCGTGCTCGCCCCCCTCCCCTGGAATACTGGAGAGTCAGGACACCCACTAACACACAGCTCATTTCTCTATCTGCAACGTAGAGAGCGTCCTGACTCTCCTGTATTCCAGAGGAGGGGTCGAGCACGACAGTCCACACCAGGGAGAAAGCCTTGCATTACTGTGTGGAGTTACAGACAGAAGAACAGGAAATAAGGATTTATCAGAAGAAATAAGGGCATGTAAAAGCAAAATTGAAGGATGAGGTAAGTGAAGGAGGACTGCACTAAGGTAAAGGAAGCTATTTAGGATTTTTTTTTTACCTTTTTATAACCCCTTTAAGCTAGTGCTGGAAAATAATGGTGGCCACACAAAATATTGACACTTTGGGCCCAATTTGGACATTTTCACTTAGGGGCGTACTCACTTTTGTTACCAGTGGTTTAGACATTAATGGCTGCGTGTTGAGTTATTTTGAGGGGACAGCAAATTTACACTGTTGTACAAGCTGTACACTCACTACTTTTACATTGTAGCAAATTGTAATTTCTTTAGTGTTGTCACATGAAAATTATATAATACATTCATATACAAAAATGTGAGGGGGTGTACACTTTTGTCAGAAACTGTATATAATGTCTCCCCCTTTTTTAAATATTATTTTTCTACTTTTATATGCTCTTACTTTTATCACCTTTTTTAACGTTTGATTCATATGTATGGCATTTTCCATTACCATTAGCTATAAAATTCCCTAGCAGTTGCTGCTGTTTGTTTTTTGTTGTTTGTTTTTTGCCTCTTGCACTGTTCGCGGAGTTGCTGGTTATAGTGGTCCCACAGCCAACATTCCTGTATAAATAGCCTGCACTAGCAGTACAACTCCAGGCCAGTAGAAGGAGCTGAAGCTTCGCACACGTAGCCTTTCCACCCCAATTGTGCTCTCTCTGTTTGTTTCCTGGCCGGCTCCCCGCCTCTTGTGACGTCACATCCGCCCTGCAGCTCATGGTGGTTTCTTCGGCTTCCCTGTAAATACAGAATGTCATCCAGCCTCTCCAGAGCACCAGAGCCCTTTGTGCGCAGCGCAATGTCCTTGGAATGGATCAGAGCGGTCCCCTCTTCACCAGATGAGCCCATTTTATACCTTCCTTTTGTGAATGTTTTAATTCCTGTGATTAAACCACTTGTTTTAATACTACACTTGGGTGGCGCTTCTTGTTTGTCGGTCTTCTTTTTATCCTACAGGGTTGGCTTATCTCTGAGGACAGCTGCCATCATTATTCATACATTGGACTATGGACTTTTTTAGCTGAAGAACTGTTTCATATGTATTGATGCCCAAGTGTTTACTTGTTCACCCATAGAGCTCCGTGTTCATGATCACACTGTATTTTGCGTCAGTCTTTAAAAAAGAAAATTCTGTGTGCCTTTGTTTCTCCCATTACTTGCGGATGACAGCTTCTGCCAAAATCAGTCCCCTCAGTGTGTCTCCTTCACAGAAGCTGGATACTGCCCTGAGTGTCTGTCTTCCATCACTGCGAAGGTTAACAGCAGTGGCTCCTACAGAGAAAAGTTGCACCGCTCTGCCTTTCCCTTCTACCACATTCACAGAACTGGTATTACTACACCCCCATAATGCATTGTGTTTGTGAACAGACATGGGGCAATGCAACAGGATCTCTTTTGCCCATTCACTTTGTACTGTAGGAATATAATAATACAAGTTCTGTGAATGGCAGAAATGATAGAAGGGGGCGGGCGCACTGTGCAACTCTATTCAGTAACAGCCACTGCTGTTAACCTTCACGGCACCCAAACACAGCCACTCAGGGTGGTATCCAGAGGCTATGAATGAGACACACTTTTAGCAGAAGCAACGACCTGTAGGTAATGGGATACACACCAAAACAACATATATGATATCTTAGTGATTGGGTATACATATCATTTAATGTTTTTACAGGTGAGAAACTTGCTTCTCTGAAAGAACCTGATTGGAACAACTTTTGGACGCAGCTCTGCTCCTTGCTAGATTCCCCAGAGAAAGTGGTACCACGGGCAAAGCTGAACATAGTCTACTATCTGTGCACAGTGTCGGCTCACAAGGAAGTGGCTACTAGAATGATCAACTCCCAGATAGTAAGTAAATCTTCTACATTTATTGCTGTAGTAGTACATCTTTTTGGCAAGCCACAGCTTATAGATAGCTGTTAGGATTGCAAGTTACATTAATGTCCCTCATAAGTCAAAAAGATACCTTGCTGGTAGTGGACAACTGACACAGGACCAATGTTATAGAAATGAACAGAGGGCATAGCCTCAGGCCTGCTTGTCGTAAAGTCAAACTGTTACTTTGCCCATTTGGGGCAATGTAACAGGTTCTCTTTGCAGTCCACTTCCTCTGCTATTAATATTTAGCCCAGATGAGCTATAAATAGAACCTGTTTCTGTGCCCTGAATTGTAACAGGTTTACTTTGACGCCTTATTGTTGGTATCCTAAAAAAGCATGTTTCCATGTTTCATTTTTATCTGTGGGCGAAAGCAAGTTAAACAAGGCGAGGAAAAACACGAATAGCTATTGGTCTCCACATCTACTAAACCTTGATCAAGAAAAACAAACACTGCCGTCTAGCAGCACTAGGGTCATCGGTTCAAATCCCAACCAAGGCAAAGCCTGCCTGGAGTTTGCGTATTCTCCCTGTGCCTACAGGTGTTTCCTCCGGGTACTCCGGTTTTCTGCCAAACTTCAAAGGCATGCTGGTAGGTTAATTGGCTTCTATCTAAATTCACCCTAGTATGTATTGTATATGTATGAATGTGAGTTAGGGACCTTAGATTGTAAGCGCTTTGATGGCAGGAACTGATGTGAATATTCGATTCAGGTGCCTGACAAGTCGCGGTCTGCTCTATTCAATGGAACAGTTCTAATAGGAGCGACGTATGTCGCTCCGATTTAGAAAAAGCTTCCTGTACGACTTTGGGGGTGACTTGCATTGACTTCAATACAGAAGTCATTTTGCAAGTTGCCTCTCAAGCGGTCTTGAGATCGCCTTGCCGAGTCGCCCCCAAAGTCGTGCAGACTGTGTGAGAACCGGCTCTTACTGTTGGCTGCTTGTGTTTTGAAGTATTATACTCAAATTGCATCTTTTTTCTTACTGCCATGAAAACTGGATGTTTTTCTTTACCTAAGTGTACAAACTTTTTCCAGAAATCTAATTTTCCGCCCAACTTGAGCTATATTTTTTAATAGCAGTGATTCAGGAAAAGTAAATACTTCTGTTTAAAGGTTAGCTCCATCTTTTGCACCGTGTTTCATGTTTCCCCGTATTTAGTTATTTTTCTAACCAAGGTTACACTTGCACTAAAAAGGACCTTTTTACCTACTTAATATTTTGCATTAATGTAAATTATATGAAAATATATGCTGCACTGTTACTTTAGCTGTCCTGGGAGCAGATCTGATTTTTAACAAGTTCACAGTTTGATAGCTGTTAAGTAGACTACCATGTTAATTAACACATTCATGTTTTATGTACCCGTCATCGCTAGAGCTGCTATTGCAACCATATCTTAATTCCAGTAGAACACGCACAATGTATATTATAGTCGACCCATAGAACTTCCAGTTTGAGTGTAAAGTTTCATTGGTGGGTTTCTGACAACAGTCATTTTTTCATTCATAATCGGAACCAGCGTATCTCCAGGATTGGCAAGATTCTAACAATTCTAGTATGATAACACCTACATTTCATCCAGCACTGCATTTTTATGAGCAGGATGCATTATATTTTTCTTAACACAGTATAAAGAACACATTGTTAATAATACAAGGTATAATATACTTAAGGTATTAAACAAGTAAAAGAAGAACATATAAACATAACTGACATTGAAATGTATCCCTAATAAAAAAAAAAAAAAAGTAGGGATATAGCCGATTTGTTAACAAAATCAACAAATTAGACGAATATCTTGTTTAAACAAGATATTGAAAGGATTAATATATAATGTAGTATTTACGTGGTATAATCATCATATGCGTATTAATCACTAATCTACTAAATGGTATTTTTAAGGTTGTTAAAATAAAGAAATAAAGGACAGATAAGAAAGAAAAATGTGGGCAAGACGAAGACAGTCCAGGTTTTTCTTTCATGAATATTTGTAGATGAATAATGTAACCCATGTCGCCACGTATTTTCAAAAATAGTTGGACGGTTATGTAAAATACAAGTCAATTTATCATTGATCATAACCCAGTTCAGGTTTTGTATAACATAATCAAATGTTATTCCAGATTCCAGCAATGCGCAATGGCTATACGAGTGGCTAGGATTATATAGGATATTAAGCCTTTGGCGTATTTAAAGGGGTGGTTCATCCTAAAAACTACTTTTTTTTATTACACTGGCCCCCCACATTACAATACGATTAAGGCTATTTTTTTTTTTTTTATGCTGTACATACCTTTGTACAGCATATTCACCCGTGGCTTCCGGCTTGCGAGTCCCGCGGGAGTGGGCGTTCCTAACATGTCTGTGATTGACGTTTTGACCAAAAACGAGCTCCCCCCGTCGCGTAAGCCGCGTCACGGTTGGCGAAAGGAGCCGAATGGCGAGTCGGCGCTATACTGCGCATCGCCATTCGGCTCCTTTCGGCAATCGTGACGCGGCTTACGCGACGGGGGGAGCTCGTTTTTGGTCAAAACGTCAATCACAGACATGTTAGGAACGCCCACTCCCGCGGGACTCGCAAGCCGGAAGCCACGGGTATATATGCTGTACAAAGGTATGTACAGCATAAAAAAAAAATAATCGCCTTAATCGTATTGTAATGTGGGGGGCCAGTGTAATAAAAAAAAGTAGTTTTTAGGGTGAACCACCCCTTTAAGTAAACTCATATAACATTTTTGAAAGAGCAATTTCAGGGGATTTAAGAATAGTTTGTTTGGTAATTTCATGTATAAAGTCAGATATTTTGATCCCAAATTTACGTATTTTGGGACATTGATACCAAATGTGTGCTATAGAACCTTCTTGACCCCAATTTCTAAAACATCTAGAAGAGACTTGTCTTTTTATTTTAACAATTCTCAATGGAACCCCATGTACCATCGCAATGAAGTAATTTGATTCCACTAACAAGGTATTGATCGATATTTTAGAGAGATTGTTGATCGTATTCTACTATTCCCAAGAAAAAATAAGATCTGTTCCCCATTATTCTATTATTGGGGAGTCCCAATGTGAACTAGTGCATTGGGAAGCTATGCAAAATAAATAGTACTGCATCAAACCAGCGAGTGTAAAATGGGTTACCGTCCGTGTTACCACAGCACAATGTCTGAATAGGCTCTTGCAAAACAGTCAGGTATTCATAGCAGCAAGAATGCAGCTGATGGGTACATTAATTTAGATTGTACAACACTATAAGCTAAAATGGGTTCACCATCTTTCTGTAACTGGTGCAATGGATTGGAACTGACTAATGGCTATGGGGTTGCAAAGTGTACTGTATGTGCTAAACTATATGGGATGTCAGATCATATATTATTATAATATATAATCCTTTTTAAAAAATATTTCCTTTTGGTTGCATTTTTAATAGAATTTTCTTTAAAGCGGAACTTCACTCTCTCAAGCAACATTGATTATTTTTAATCTTAAGGGCTCTTTCACACGGAGCGGATCTGTATTGATCCGCTCCGTTAGCCCGTTTGGCTCAGCGGGAATTCCTCCGTTAATCCCCGCTGAGCTGTCAGCGGACAGGGCGGTCCCCGCACACAGTGCAGAGACCGCCCTGTCTCTCCTCCGCTCTCCCCTATGGGGAATCGGATGAATACGGACCGTGTGTCCGTATTCATCCAATCCGTTTCGCCGGACGGAAGAAAAATAGGGTTTTCTTCCGTCCGCAAAAGCAGATCTTTGCGGACGCGGATGGTTGCGGACGTTAGCGGATGCATCATCCGCTAACGTCTGCAAAATTTCTTACAAATTTCTTCAGGGACGAATATGACTAGAACTGTTTATTTGATATAGTACTGCGTAATAGGTTGGCGTTCTATAAATACTGGGAATTAAATAAACATACATTTCTGTATCAATTTTATGTCTGGAAAATCCTGCTTTATAAATATTACTAATCCTTGGCTTTATCACATATGTTGACATTGGTGCAGTCATTTGCAATAAATGATGCAAATAAAATGATCCATACATAGAAGCGCTGTGCCACAAGATGTGCTATGACACTCTTCAACAGGTATTCAACTAATGTGTGAATGGGAATTAGAAAAATATTCAGTGCTATAGGATTCTGAGGCACTTATTAAATCTAAATCCCATGAAATCTCAACATATTAGATTTAATTGTGTGCCTGTATTTTAAAAGGATGTAATATAAAATGTTTACCTGTTTTTATATTTCAGTTTCCATGTCTTATGCAGCAGTTACGGGGAGCACCGAACTGGGATATGTAAGTATTCCCTTGTATTTTTATGTGACTTAAATTTTGCATTATGTAGTTGTAAAGGATATTCTGTTTCCCATAAGCACAGTGACAGAACATGTCAGCCAGTTCCAGGGAAATACTTCCTTGGCATGGATGAATGTAGGCCTAGCTAGATTAGGAAGACAGGAGGGTGAAAACCAAGCCTTTGTTTGGTATGTTACATGTTAAAGTGAACATGTGTGCTGATCCATGCACACCAAGTACGGTATTTATCGGTGTATAATAAGCACCTTAATTTTAAGAGGGAAGTTTCAGGAAAAAACTACAATTTTAAATGAAGTATTTTGAAGCAAAATAAGGGTCAGTGCCCATCAATGCAGCCTTATCGGTGCCCATCTGCAGCTTCGCCATTTCCCATCATTGCAGCCTTGCCATTGCCCATCTGCAGCCTCGCCATTGCCCATCACTGCAGTCTGATCAGTGCCCATCATTGCAGCCTTATCCATCATTGCAGCCTGTCAGATGCTTGACTGTGCAAATCACCTCCCGCCAAAAGGAAACAAGTTTGGGACAGTCCCAGAAAATGTGCAGCATCGTCCCTTCAGCATTTCCACACCGCCAGCAAACACTGGCGATATGTAGGAGGAAACGATGCAAGGTGGTGGGCACCCTGTACCAACGGGTTAGGATCTTGTAGCATGTCTCCTGAATCCTCGGTGCCCAGGTCGGACTCCCACTTGGTTAGGAAGGGAGGAATGTATCCCTCCACCGGTCTAGTCAAAGAGGCATAAATAATTGAGAGACCATGCCAGACCGGTTCCCCCCAGCAGCACAGGCGCTCCAATTCCGTAAAAGGACGAGAGGTGCCAAGGGTCCGTAGACACTTGCGCAGAAAGTTGCAAAGCTGGAAGCCGCTCCAAAAGTCCAATGGAGGGTCCGTGGCAGATAGCCCAGCAAAGGTGGAGAGTCGGCTATCGGAGCCCACAAAATCACAGAGACGAAGTCTGCGACTCGTGGCCAACCTGCTGGAAATGGGGGATCCGAAGACCGGGCTGAAACTCTGGGTTGCCCAGAACCAGAACCATGGGAGAAGGCAGCGGTAACACCGAAGTGTGTCTAAATGTGTCCCTGGTTACCAGAAGAAGGGTGCTACCCAGTGTGGGGTGATCAGAGAGGGCCTTTGGGAGTGGCGACGTGATCCACGGCCAGCTTTTAGCTGTACTGTCAGAGTCCTCCGTCTCCATGGCCCCAAAATACATTTTTATCTTACAACCAGCTGGCCTTAATATCCATGTAAGTGAAATCAGGAGGTCGGAGATAATCAGACAAGCATTGTTTAGTACCTACTTTAGCCCTCGTTGACATTGAATGCGGCTTTGAAATTGTGTGACTTCATCTAAAATCACATGATTTCAAAGCTGCATGTCAGTGCGTCTTGGAAGACATTTGTACTGCTTCATGCACAGATGTCTATGCAAGTCGCACCTCACCTGAAATCGCCAAAGGTAGTGCAGGAACTACTTTTTTAACGCGTCAGGGCACCGCAAAGTCAGTGTCACCCCAATTTGAACAGTGCTATTGCCGACAACAGGGTGCGACTCGTCCCCCGGTGTGAACGGGGGGCTTGGTGGGTAATATTTTAGGTTCTGCTGCTTGATTCTTATTGGTGTAAGTAAGCAAAACCCTTTGCTTTCCCTTCATTCAGATTTTATACATCAATTGAAATTATGTTAAATGACCCTGCAAACGTTAACTGCGTTTTTTATTTGGTAAAATACTGCCTATTTCATTTTTATATTTTGATTACTCCAGATAATCAAAAGCAATAAAAGTGAGCATTCAAGAGATGAAAGGATGTAGTAAAATATGTTTTTCCGATGGGCCAAGGATATTGTCTCCAATTAGTTGCAGTGTGATTGATATTACTGCATACATTTTAATGCACACTTAATAAATCTTGAAGGAACCGTGTAGCCTAGTTCCATCGTAAGTAATTGATGCTAGTAGTAAGCTGTTTTAGCTTAGCTGAAATATTACTGAATTAATTTTATTATGCAGCTGTAACACGTTTGTCAATATTATTTTTTTTGAATATTGTGCTATATTTATCTATTTAATTTCCATATAAAGTACATAACAAGCTAGGCGTTTTTCTAGATGTTACGCTTTATGGACAGAGAATGCCCAGTACATCCATTGTACATGTTAAATATCCTCTGTAATAGCTTTTCATAATTTATGTCCAAATCAGATAATATTAAATAAATTGTATTTGCATCCTAATGGCTGCTTGTAATTAATTGTATCAAGTTACAGCAAATATATTGAAAAATCTTGTGTCATACTACCCTCTAGTGGACTATATCAGAAGCAGCTACTAATGAACAGAATTTATGTCGGGTGTGGTAGGATGAAAAAAATGGAAATCAATTCTTTGTTCATAGTACAGCAAGAACTGTAAAAAACATTCTGCACTGCCTATAATACCATCATAGCATTTATAAAAACTCTTATTTTTAATTTTTTCTCTTATTTATTGACATATTTTGGTACCATTTTCATATACAGATTTGTAGATGCTGCCTAAAATCACAAAATAAAAAATAATGATTGAATGGGGTATTTTTCTCAGTTCTGCAGAGCTTTTTGTTTAACCACTTGACCACTGGGCACGAAAACCCCCTTAATCACCAGACCAATTTTCAGCTTTCGGTGCTCTCACAATTTGAATGACAATTACTCAGTCATACAACATTGTACCCATCTGAAATTTTTGTCCTTTTTTTCCCACAAATAGAGCTTTCTTTTGGTGGTATTTGATCACCTCTGCGGTTTTTATTTTTTGCGCTATAAAAGAAAAAAGACTGAAAATTCTGTAAAAAAAAAAAAAAAAAAATCTAGTTTCTGTCATATTAGCAGGTTATTTCTCACACACAGCATATGCATACTACAAATTACACCCCAAAACACATTCTGCTATTCCTCCCGAGTATAGCGATACCACATGTGTGCGACTTTTACACAGCGTGGCCACATAGAGAGGCCCAACATGCAGGGAGCACCATCAGGCGTTCTGGAGCACCCAGGCCAATTCTGACATTCCTCTCCTACATGTAAAAATCATCATTTATTTGCTAAAAAAATTACATAGAAACCCAAAACATTATATATGCTTTTTTTTCAAAGACCCTAGAGAATACAATGGCGGTTGTTGCAACTTTTTATCTTGCACGGTATTTTCGCAGCAATTTTTTGAACGCGTGTTTTTAAAAAAAAAACAGTTTTGTGCTTAAAAAAAAAAAAAAAACAGTAAAGTTAGCCCAATGTTTTTGCATAATATGAAAGATGAAGTTACGCCGAGTAAATAGATACCCAACATGTCACCCTTCAAAATTGCACACGCTCGTGAAATTGCGCCAAACGTTGCTACTTAAAAATCCCCATAGGCGACGTATTGCAAGGTATTGGAGTATTGAGGGTATTGCGGAGTATTGGGGGGGTATTGCAGAGTATGGGGGGGTATTGCAGAGTATGGGGGGGGGTATTGCAGAGTATGGGGGGGTATTGCAGAGTATGGGGGGGGGTATTGCAGAGTATGGGGGGGGTATTGCAGAGTATGGGGGGGGTATTGCAGAGTATGGGGGGGGGTATTGCAGAGTATGGGGGGGTGGGTATTGCAGAGTATGGGGGGGTGGGTATTGCAGAGTATGGGGGGGTGGGTATTGCAGAGTAAAATAAAAAAAATGATGAGTGCAATACTCTGCAATACCCCACCCCATACTCTGCAATACCCCACCCCATACTCTGCAATACCCCACCCCATACTCTGCAATACCCACCCCCCCAGGGTGGGTATTGCAGAGTATGGGGTGGGGTATTGCAGAGTATGGGGTGGGGTATTGCAGAGTATGGGGTGGGGTATTGCAGAGTATTGCACTCATCATTATTTTTTTTTTACTGCAGAGTATTGCGCAGGGATGGCTGGATCTGTGACTGCAATTGTCACAGATCCAGCCCACAGTGCGGCGGCTGCTGCTGCCGCCCGATCCCCCCCCCCTCCCTCTCCTCTCACACTGTACCGAACGGTACAGAGAGGAGAGGGAGGAACCGGCGTCATTACATGACGCCGGTTTGTTTACAAGTGATCGCGCCGTCATTGGACGGCGCGATCACGTGGTAAGGAGCCGCTTCCATTGGCTCCTTACCGCGAGTGCTGTTGCTGCGGGTCCCGTAGACCCGGCGAGCACCGGCGATCGCGTGTGCGCGCCCGCTCGGGCGCGCACAACGCAGTCTCTGGGAGGACGTACATTGACGCCCTCCTAGAGTACAGGAACCGCTCTGTAGCCGTATTTTGGCTATAGGGCGGTTACCAACTGGTTAAATCCCATGGGTCACCTCACTTTGTTTTCAGGTGGGCTCAAAATTTTAACAAAGTATTTGTCCCACAACAGACTGATAAGCCCATTCACTTTTATTGCTTCTCCTAGCGGTTCCCTCTTTGGAAGAATGTTTGGAAGCTAGGGAGAAAGCCAGGAGATGAACTTGCATGCCTACGTGTTTATCTCACTTTGTTCTGTTGTGGACCTAAATGTTGCATTAAAGTGGAACTATAGGCAAAACGTTTTTTTTTCATTTTGGATAGAGCAAGGGAGAGATTTAACCCCCGCCATCTGTGTCCCATTGCAGAGATTTACCTTCACTTCCTGTCCCATAGCCAAACAGGAAGTGAGAGGAAATACATGCAAATTAAGAGGATATCTTTGGGGGCCCCCATGTCACCAGAACTGCAAGTGTTCCTATTGGAAGATTTCCCCTCTATTACTTTTCTGGCGACAACCCACACTTTTAATGCTAATGGTAAAAAGGACAAATAATGAGGGTGAATCTCCCTAAAAGCAGAGGTTCACACAAAAAGTGAACCTCCGCTTTTTGAATCCCTCCCCCCCCTCCGGTGTCACATTTGGCACCTTTCAGGGGGGAGGGGGGTGCAGATACCTGTCTGAGGTATTTGCACCACTTCCGGGTTCTGATCCCTGCTGGGAATCCAGCCTATCACTTCACCCATTCCCCCGCCCCCGCTGTCTTCTGGGAAACACTGTTCCCAGGAGATAGCGGGGACCAGTGGTGGCACGCCGCGATCCCCGCACATGCACAGTAGGGAATCGGGCAGTGAAGCAGCAAGACTTCACTTCCTGATTCCCTCACCAAGGATGGTGGCGGAAGCAGCCGAGGACCGAGCGATTGCTCAGCCTTGGCTGCTGACATCGCAGGCGCCCTGGACAGATAAGTGTCCATTTTTTAAAAGTCAGCAGCTGCAGTATTTGCTGCTGGCTTTAAAAAAAAAAAAAACAGATGGACCTCCGCTTTAACCCGGGGGCACAGACAGCAGTAAAAACTGACAGATGTTCTAATCTCTCTCCACTTTTTCCAAAAACTAAAAAAAGTTGTGCCTTTAGTTATATACTTTAATCGTTTCATGCACAGCAAACTATGCCAGCCAGGTCAGTGTAGGCTATTTTTCATTGCAAAGGCTTGTAGACCAGAATTATTCTGTAGCATGTTGCAGGGCTTATCTACTTATGGCGGGAAAAAAATCAAAAATTAAGGAAAACAACCTATCAAGGGTAATAAGGTTAACCTATTTCTATATGCACTCTTGTTTAAAATTGTCTCACAACAGTTCATTATTTATTGCATGATAATGGTGTGCTGTCCATCCATACTGTCATGGTCTTACCTCTTTGCAGGCTTCTTACATCTGACATGTGCTGGCGGCCATGTTTGCTTCCTGGGGTTCTTATAAACTTACCACACCCTGCGGCTCCTCCTTCCCATTGGGAGGAGCTGGATGCCTTGTATATATATAGGAGGGCTGTTGCTGCAGTTCCTTGCTTGGTCCTCTTGTATACACATGATCCTGAGATTGTGCTGCTGCTCTTGGTTACCGACCCGGCTCCCACGGACGATCCTTCTGGCTCCTGATCCCAGGCTTGTCTCACCACCTCTCTCTTGTTACGGACTCCGGCTTGGCTGACTCTCATTCCCGGCTATCGAACCCTGGCTCCGGTGGAAGACTCTGCTGACTGTTTGATCATCCGTTTGGACTTTAACCTTGCTGTTTGGTTTTTAATAAAGCCTTCCTATTTCATTTATCTGTTGTTGTACGTCTGATTCATGCTTCCGTGACATTAGGACCAAGCCATGAATTCTGACGGTACAGGGCCACCTTCGCTACCCATGCTGGTTGCCAGACTGGATCAGCAGGATCACCTGTTGGGTCAGTTCGCTCAGGCGTTGCAAACCCTGCTTGCACGCACGGCTCATCTCGCTCCCATTGCCGATAGGCCGGTTGTCGCTCCTGGGTCCGCTCCTACTGCCGCTCCAGTTGTTGCGCCAGAGTCTACCCCGACACCTGTTGTTGCGCCTGCGGTGTCTCGGGGTATGACCGGTTCTGCCCCCCTTCTGCAGTGCTTTGGGGGAGAGCCAACTCAGTGCCGAGGTTTCCTTAATCAAGTGGGAATTTATTTTGAGTTGCTGCCACATGCCTTTCCCACTGAGAGATCAAAGGTGGGCTTCTTGATCTCGCTGCTCTCGGACAGGGCCTTGGCCTGGGCAAGCCCCTTATGGGAGAACAACAATCCGGTGGTTGCCAAGTTTTCCGGTTTTGTTGCTTCTCTTCGGAAGGTGTTCGATGTACCAGGTCGCTCTGCCTCTGCTGCGAGGCTCCTTATGTCCGTCAGACAGGGTTCACGATCGGTAACCGAATACGCCATTGAGTTTCGTACCCCGGCAGCAGAGGTGGGCTGGAATAATGAGGCTCTGGTCGCTGCTTTCTCCCATGGTCTCTCGGATGCCTTGAAGGATGAGGTTGCGGCTAAGGACCTACCTGTGGAGCTCGAGGCTCTTATTTCTTTCCTGATATTGATTGACACCAGACTCAGGGAGAGACCTTCCTTTAAGGAGAGCCTGCGGAGGTCTCCTAACAGATTGGTGCCTACGTTTGCTGTCCCACCCGTGCCTCCCTCTCCTCCCACACCTCCTGGAGTTGACTTGCCTGGGGGTGAACCCATGCAGCTGGGGTTTGCTCGCCTGTCCGAGGGGGAGAGGGCATTCCGGAGACACGAGGGCCGATGCATGTACTGTGGTCTCGGTGGGCATTTTCGGTTGGCATGTCCGAACCGTCCGGGAAACGCTCGCACCTGAGATCCTGTCGGGGGCAGATCTTGGGTGGAGTCTCTTCGTCCCCGGTTTCCCGTGCTGATAAACCACTGATCACCGTTGTTCTCTCCTGGGTCGGGGGCTCGGTGACGACCCAGGCGTTGGTGAACTCTGGTGCTGGTGGATTTTTCATTGATAGTAAGTTTGCTGCTGCCAACTCCATTCCTCTGCAGGCTCGAGTTTCCCCGCTGGTTCTCGAGGCGATAGACGGCAGACCCCTCCAGCCGTCGCACATGACTCATGAGACCCTTCCAGTAGGGATAGCCATTGGGGCCGTTCACAGGGAGTCCGCTTGCCTTCAGGTAATTTCGTCTCCACACTACTCGGTGGTCTTGGGGTACCCCTGGCTCCAGAAGCATAATCCGACTTTCGATTGGAGATCGGCCCAGATCCTCTCGTGGTCACCACAGTGTGGGGCTAGTTGCATCCATGGGCCTGTAAAGTTGTTGTGTACCTCCTTGGACTCTGTGTTGCCTCCTGAATACGAGGGGTACCGGGATGTATTCGATAAGGTGCGCGCTGGGTTCCTACCCCCGCATCGCCCTTACGATTGTGCCATAGATTTACAACCTGGTGCCGTTCCTCCTCGTGGCAGGGTCTATCCACTGTCGGTTGCGGAGAATGAGGCCATGGAGGAGTACGTGAAGGAGGCGCTTTCCCGTGGTCACATTCGCAAATCCTCGTCCCTGGCAGGGGCTGGATTTTTCTTTGTGAAAAAGAAGGGCGGAGAGTTGAGGCCTTGCATCGACTATAGGGGCCTTAATCACATCACGATCAAGAACGCATACCCGATACCCTTGATTTCCGAGTTGTTTGATCGCCTGAAAGGGGCCACAGTCTTTACCAAACTCGTCCTGAGGGCGGCATATAACCTGGTAAGGATCAAGGCTGGTGACGAGTGGAAGACCGCGTTCAACACCAGGACCTGTCATTATGAATCCTTGGTTATGCCCTTTGGGTTGTGCAATGCGCCCGCAGTCTTTCAGGAATTCATCAACAATGTTTTCCGTGACCTGTTGCAGCAGTGTGTGGTGGTCTATTTGGATGACATCTTGGTATATTCTAAATCCATGGAGGCCCACATTCTGGATGTCAAGCGAGTGTTGCAACGGTTACGAGAGAACAAGCTTTTCGGTAAGCTTGAGAAATGCGAATTTCACCGGTCCCAGGTAACCTTCTTAGGTAACATAATTTCCGCCGAGGCCATCCGGGCTTTTGAGGCTCTAAAATCTGCCTTTGTGTCGGCTCCAATACTGTCTCATCCCAACCCTGGGTTGCCCTTTGTTCTCGAGGTGGACGCGTCTGAGACGGAAGTAGGCGCCCTCCTGTCTCAGCGTCGGACACCAGAGGGTCCTCTGCTTCCCTGTGGGTTTTACTCTCGGAAACTGTCTCCCGCGGAGTGCAACTACCAGATTGGTGACAGAGAGTTGTTGGCCATCGTGCAGGCTCTCAAAGAGTGGAGGCATTAGCTCGAGGGTTTCGGTGGTTCCGGTTCTCATCCTGACAGACCACAAGAATCTGACTTACCTTTCTGAGGCCAAGAGATTGACACCCCGTCAGGCCAGATGGGCTCTGTTCCTGTCACGTTTTAATTATGTGGTCTCCTACCTACCCGGTTCCAAGAACGTCAGGGCGGATGCCTTATCACGTCAATACTCCGAGCTGTCCAGGGAGGAATCGATACCGACTTTGGTCATACCTCCTAATCAGATCCTGGCCGCCATTCGCACCAGCCTGACCTCTCCCCTTGGAGAGCAGATTTTGGCGGCCCAATCTGGTGCTCCCTCTGGGAGACCCAACGGCAGATGTTTCGTGCCTGAGGAGTTGCGCACACGGTTGTTGCGAACCTACCATAACTCCAAGACCGCGGGGCATCCTGGAAAGAATCAGCTGTCCTGGGCTGTTTCACGTTTGTTCTGGTGGCCTTCTCTACGTTCTGCCTTCGCGCATATGTAGCGGCATGCTCTGTTTGTGCCCAGAGTAAGTCCCCTCGGCACCTTCCGTTGGGCCTTCTGCAACCCATCGCCACTAGGGAGCGCCCATGGTCACACCTTGGGATGGACTTCATTGTGGACCTTCCTGCATCCCGAGGCCATACGGTCATTCTCATGATTGTGGATCGGTTTTCCAAAATGTGCCACTGTGTTGCTCTCAAGAAATTACCCTCTGCACAAGAGTTGGCCACGGTTTTCGCCAGGGAGGTCTTCCGGTTGCACGGTTTGCCCAAGGTGATAGTGTCGGATCGGGGAAGTCAGTTTGTGTCCAGGTTCTGGCGCGCCTTTTGCTCCCAGTTGGGGATTCAACTCTCCTTCTCCTCGGCCTACCACCCTCAGTCCAATGGGGCCGTAGAACGGTCCAATCAGGCCCTGGAGCAATTTCTTCGTTGCTATGTCTCCGATCATCAAGACAATTGGGTTGACCTTCTGCCATGGGCTGAGTTTGCCAGGAACACGGCGGTTAACTCTTCCTCTGGGACGTCTCCCTTCATGGCCAATTATGGGTTCCAACCTGCCGTGTTACCGGAGTCATTCTCTCCCCAAGATATTCCGTCTGTGGAGGATCACCTTTCCGCTCTACGTGCTTCTTGGGTACAGATCCAGAGGTCCCTTGAGGTCTCCGCTCAGCACCAGAAACTCCAGGCTGATCGCAGACGGGCGCCTGCTCCTTCCTACCAGGTCGGAGACCGTGTATGGTTGTCCACTCGCAACCTCAACCTTCGAGTGCCCACTCCTAAGCTGGCTCCTCGCTTTGTTGGTCCCTTCCGAGTGCTTCGCAGGGTGAACCTGGTTGCTTATGCCCTTGCGCTCCCACCTGGCATGCGGGTCTCCAATGTGTTTCACGTTTCCCTGTTGAAACCGCTGGTGTGCAATCGCTTCACCTCCTCGGTTCCTCGGCCTCGTCCGATCCAGGTGGGCGATCATGAGGAATATGAGGTGAGCGATATCCTGGACTCACGCTTGGTCCGCGGTCGGGTGCAGTTTTTGGTCCACTGGCGTGGTTATGGTCCAGAGGAGCGTTCCTGGGTTCCCTCCGCAGATGTCCATGCTCCTGTCTTGCTCCGAGCCTTCCACGCGCGCTTCCCCCAGAAACCGTTTTTTGCGCCGCGGAGGAGGGGCCCTTGAGGGGGAGGTACTGTCATGGTCTTACCTCTTTGCAGGCTTCTTACATCTGACATGTGCTGGCAGCCATGTTTGCTTCCTGGGGTTCTTATAAACTTACCACACCCTGCGGCTCCTCCTTCCCACTGGGAGGAGCTGGATGCCTTGCATATATATAGGAGGGCTGTTGCTGCAGTTCCTTGCTTGGTCCTCTTGTATACACATGCTCCTGAGATTGTGCTGCTGCTCTTGGTTACCGACCCGGCTTCCACGGACGATCCTTCTGGCTCCTGATCCCCGGCTTGTCTCACCACCTCTCTCTTGTTACGGACTCCGGCTTGGCTGACTCTCATTCCCGGCTATCGAACCCTGGCTCCGGTGGAAGACTCTGCTGACTGTTTGATCATCCGTTTGGACTTTAACCTTGCTGTTTGGTTTTTAATAAAGCCTTCCTATTTCATTTATCTGTTGTTGTACGTCTGATTCATGCTTCCGTGACACATACACACTCACCTCTCCCTCCTGCAGTGCTCCTTGTTGTCAGCCCCTCCCCACTACAGTATAGACACCATTGTAGTAATGGTGGTTTTAGAACAATTTGTAACTTTTTTAATATCCTAAAAAAGTGAATTTTTTTTTATATTGTAGTGCTTACTTTGGTGCAGTGCAAGCTATCCAACATTAATATAGAACTTTGAGCAAAACTTTTTTATTTTTTTTTCAATTTGGATAAAGAAAGAGAGGGTTATTTTTTAAATTTTCGTGAGAGGAAATCCCTGCAAATAATAGCTGTTGTATACCCACAAAAAAAAAATGCAAAAAAAAAAAAAAAAAACCTATAAGGCAAAGGCATAATGAGCTAGTATGCACCGCATACTACAGTAGCTCATTATGAAATGCTTACCTTAGAACGAAGCATCTGCATCGCATTACGGTCACCGCCGAGGGAGCTGACATTTGCGCCTCTGCATTTCTTCCAGGTTCACGGCTCCGGCAAGATACGCTGAACCTTTTCCGGACCTTCACTGCACATGCACCACTGATGTCAGCAGCTGCATGCAAGGGGAATATCTCCTAAACCGTACATGTTTAGGAGATATTCATTTTACCTACAGGTAAGCCTTATTATAGGCTTACCTGTAGGTGAAAATGTGCTAAAGGGTGTGAGGGATTAGCTTGTGGGGATCACCTTTTCTGAAATCACAGTCTGTAAGCAGGCACTTTCTTTTAAGTCTGGCGGATGCCAGATTTTATTTATAAACGGTTTGCAGATTAAAATAAACAAAACAGTAAATTAAATCCTTGCCGTCCGGCGCTAAACTAAACAAACAGGATCTCCTCTCTATACAGTGTGGGGCTAGTCCCTGACACCCACAAAACATGCAGTAAAGCAAACCTTTTCAGTCCAGCGCTCCCCTCACTCAGGTCCCTTCCTGAGTTTCAAGCCAGAGCCCTGTTGTGCTCTCTTCCTGGACATTTAAAGTCCAGCTGATTGTGGACTCCAGTGGACCCAAACATCCGGACCGGAACCCTAGCCAGGCCCAGAGGCTGTAAAACCCGGAATGGATTCCGGTTCAGTCTCTCATGATAGAACGTATGCGAGGTGAAATGTACCTATGATCATGTATCGCACCTCGCATAGCGTCACATATTCTCCCCCTCTGCTCAAGCCCCTGCGGCTGAGCACTTGACCCAACCATACAGTGCATACGGGAGAGGGCATCTGCATTATTTTGGAGCTTCCCTGGCCTGTGCTCCACCGTAAATTTTAAAAGGCTGTAGAGCCAGGAACCACCTTGTCACCCGAGCATTTTTCTCCCTGTTATTACACATCCACTTCAGGGGAGCATGGTCTGTGACCAGCTTAAATGACCTCCCCAGTAGGTAATACCTCAGGGAGTCTAAGGCCCACTTAATGGCGAGACACTCCTTTTCTACAATGGCATAATTTTTCTCGTGCTTGTTCAGCTTCCTGCTCAGGTATACCACTGGGTGCTCCTCACCATCCCTGATCTGTGACAGTACGGCCCCTAGTCCCACCTCAGAGGCGTCCGTCTGTATAACAAACTCCTGGCTAAAATCCGGGGTTACTAGTACGGGTACCATACAAAGAGCCTGTTTTAACTTCTGAAATGCCCCCTCGGCTTCGGGGTTCCATTTGACCATGACCGTGCCCTTACCCTTCGTTAAAACGTCAAGGGGGCGGCAATGGTGGCAAAATTGGGTATGAAACGCCTGTAATACCCCGTAATGCCCAGAAAGGCCCTCACTTGTTTTTTATTGACTGGTTGGGGCCATTTTTGAATTGCCTCAATCTTATTGGTCTGCGGCTTGACCATCCCCCGGCCAATAACGTACCCAAGGTATTTGGCCTCCTCCAGGCCTATGGCACATTTCTTTGGATTGGCCGTGAGACGTGCTTCCCTAAGGGAATCTACGACCGCTTGTACACGGAGCAGGTGCGATTCCCAATCTGGGCTGTGGATGACCACATCGTCCAAGTACGCCGCTGCATACGAGCGATGTGGTCTCAAAATTTTGTCCATCATTCGCTGGAATGATGCAGGGCTCCGTGCAGACCAAACGGCATCCGCTTATACTGAAACGAGCCTTCAGGAGTGGAAAAGGCAGTCTTCTCCTTGGCCGATTCAGTAAGCGGTATCTGCCAATAACCTTTCGTTAGGTCTAGGGTCGTTATGTAGCGAGCCTGTCCCAACCTGTCCACAAGTTCGTCGACCCGGGGCATCGGGTAGGCGTCAAATTTGGACACACTGTTACGTTTTCTAAAATCATTACAAAACCTAATACTGCCATCAGGTTTTGGGACCAGCACTATGGGACTTGACCACTCACTGTGGGACTCTTCGATTACATCCAACTCTAACATATTTTTTATTTCCTCCGCAACTGCCTCTCGCCGGGCCTCTGGAATTCTATACGGTTTTACATTTACCCGAACCCCTGGTTCCGTCACTATGTAATGTTGGATCTTGTTGGTCAGTCCGGGTAAGGGGGAGAAAAAGTCTCTATTTTTCTGCACGAATGCCCTAACGTCAGTTTGTTGTGCTATGGACAGGGAATCCGTGATGGGAACGTCAGGTATCATGGGTATCCGGTCTGTTGGAGGTGGGGACGTGGCCAGTAAAGTCTCTCGGTCCTTCCAGGGCTTTAAGAGATTTACATGGTAAATTTGGTGGGGTTTCCTTTTGCCTGGCTGGTAGACTTTGTAGTTTACCTCTCCCACCCTTTCGACAACCTCAAAGGGACCCTGCCACTTGGCTAAAAACGTACTTTCTACCGTGGGAACCAGTACCAACACTCTGTCCCCCGGGCTGAAAGTACGGACCTTGGCACCCCGGTTATAGACCCTCCTTTGGGCCTCCTGAGCTCGCTCCATATGTTTCCGTACTAGGGGCAGGACGGCTGCGATTCGGTCCTGCATCAGGGAGACATGCTCTATGATGCTCCTATATGGGCTGACCTCTCCTTCCCACGTTTCTTTAGCAATATCTAGCAGGCCCCTGGGATGCCTACCATACAAGAGCTCAAAGGGGGAATAGCCTGTGGAGGCCTGTGGAACCTCTCGTATGGCAAACATGAGATATGGTAGCAAAAAATCCCAGTTTCTCCCATCCTTGTCGACCACCTTTTTCAACATACTCTTCAGTGTTTTATTAAACCTTTCAACCAGACCATCTGTCTGGGGGTGGTAGACAGAAGTACGGAGATGGGAGATTTTGTACAATCTACACAATTCCTTGGTAACCCTGGACATAAAAGGGGTGCCTTGATCCGTCAAGATCTCTTTTGGGATCCCCACTCGACTAAATACCTGGACTAATTCCTTGGCAATAACCTTAGCGGAGGTGTTACGCAAGGGTATGGCCTCAGGATAGCGAGTCGCATAGTCCAGGATCACCAGAATATGCTGGTGACCTCGGGCAGATTTCACCACCGGCCCCACCAAGTCCATGCCAATCCTTTCAAAGGGGACCTCAATTATTGGTAGAGGGACAAGGGGGCTGCGAAAATGGGGAGATGGTGCTGACATTTGGCACTTGGGGCACGATTCGCAGTACTCCTTGACCTCTGCATGCAAACCGGGCCAGAAGAATCTTTGGGTGATTCTCTCCCGGGTTTTTTCGACCCCGAGATGGTCCCCCAGTGGACCCAAACATCCGGACCGGAACCCTAGCCAGGCCCAGAGGCTGTAAAACCCGGAATGGATTCCGGTTCAGTCTCTCATGATAGAACGTATGCGAGGTGAAATGTACCTATGATCATGTATCGCACCTCGCATAGCGTCACAAGGGGTATACAATCATATTATGGCAATTTCTTGGAGACCCCCTCATCACCAGTGTCCCCATTTGGAAGATTTCCCCGCTATTACTTTTCTGGGGACAACTTAAAATTTAGGATTTTCTTTTAATTTCAATGACAATGGCAAACAGCAAATAGAGTGAATCACCCTAACGGGGGGGGGGGGGGCACAGGCAGGCATGTACTGACCATCTGGACCTCCCGGGAGTTTCCTGGTGGGCCGATGGCTCAGTGGGTTGGCTTCAGTTACAGTGGAGGTAGAGGGGGCGGGAACTCCCAAACCCTGTCCACCGATAAGCTAATTTCCCACTGTGCAGCTGTTTAGAAGGAAAAAAAAAACATCTCTGGGTCTCCCCTGTGCTCAGTGGGAGTCGGGAGGTTAGCTTATTGGTGGGCAGGATTTGGGAGTCAACATTTGCTCACCTTGCCCCCCCCAGTTTCCTCCAGCCCTAGTTACCCAGCTCTGTGGTGCCCAGGAGGAAGGGAGAGGATCAGATGTACCAGCAGTGCACAGCTGGTCCCGGACTCCCAGCTCCAAAGGAACCACCTGCAGGGCAAGCACTGCACCCAGGACCTAGGTAGAAGAAGCTGTGCAGAGCAGGTAGTGGGGGGGCTAACATTGATGGGCACTTATGAGGCTGCGCTGATTGGCACTGGTGTGGCTGCATTAATGGGCACTGGTGATTTTTTTGAAGCGGAGTTATACCCTAAAAATGAACTTTCTATTAACGTAAAAAAAAAAAAGATGATAAAAAAAAGTTTTTTTTTTTGTTTTTTTTTTCTACTCGCTTCTATCTGGCTATCTAGCTTTCATAATCTGCCTATTTCCTGGTCCTAGGTGGTTCAACTTCCTGTCCTAAGACCCCATTGCCTCCTGGGAAATGATGACACTCATTTCCCAGGAGTCTCTGGACATTACTGTGCCTAAAAATCGCCCAGCATGCACCTCTCCCTGAAAACCAGGAAGAAAAGGGAACTGGGCTTCACATGCTCACACATATGGATACGGCCACAACATGAGCTAGAGGATATAAGGCAAAGTGTTTGCAATGATTTCTGGAACGATTGGGGAGCTATTAATATGTTTTAGGGACTATTTAATGTGATTAATTTTGGCTTGCAAAAAAAAACAAAAAAACAATTATGCCCGGAACCCCCGCTTTAATGGACAGTAGAGGGGAGGGGCAGGCAGTGACACAACATCTTTCCTGTCTGAGTGCCAGCAGTATAGCTATACTCCTGACACTTTTCTTGGAATTCTTTAAAGTTTGGTGAGGTTTCCAGAAAAGGGTACAGCTTACAAAGACATTTTGGACAGTTGTTCACACCCAACCTTGTGACAACAGTATGAGGAAGGCTTTTTGCTTCTCCAGCATGACTGAAGTCCTATCACAAAACCAGCTCCATAAAAACAAAGTACAAGACTTCCCAAAAGAGTGGAGACTGCTATAGCCAGCATGGGGTTGGGATGAGCATAGGCAGCTTTGTTTTTCAGCTGATGTTTTATTATGAACCAGTTTTATTTTTTATTGGCCATGTTATAGAAGGAATAAACACATGGTGATGTCACTACTGTTGTCATACCTTGGTGAATAGTTCTTGTGGCCTAGATTAAAAATAAATTGGGGAGAGTACACGATGTTACAGCTTGTTGTAACAATTATAATCTTATTGCAGTGCAATTGATGGAAGGTTGACTTTGATACTCTCTGTTCTCAAATAGGATCTGGGTAATGCAGTTGCTGCTGTGTTCACGCCCAACTTATCTTGTTAATGGTTAGTTCTCTGGAAATGGCCAATCTCCGAAGAGTTTCCCATTGCCAATTAGTGTGTTTTTTTGATGAAAACGGACAATCTGTTTGATATATCAACAAATTTAACACAAAGCAGACTTATACAAACTCAAATGTGCATCGGTCATGATTAATATAAATATATATGCAGCCATACAAATCGACCAATAATCATAGAAGCTCCAAGCCATGGGCGGGAGGTGGGTTTACAACCACTTTAAAGCATAGGATGCATTAAGGGGAAAAAAACATTTACCTTTACAACCCCTTTAAGGAAATATGTATTTATTTTTTTCGTTTTAGATGCAGAGAGATCAGAATGCTTGTCAGTTTTTATTGCTGTCGTTAAGGAGATTCACCATCTCTATTTGCCCTGTTTACCATCATCATTGAAAGTGAAAGTAAAGAAAATCCCAAATCTTGGGTTGTTCCAGGAAAAGAAACGGAGGGGAAATCTTCCAATGGGGACACTAGTTTTGGTGACCTGGGGGTCCCCAAGGAATTGCCTTCATTTGCCGGTCTTTCTTCTCACTTCCTGTTTTGGCTATGGGACAGGAAGTGAAGAGAAGTCTCTGCAACTGGAAAGAGAATTAAAAAAAAAAAACCTGACAGGGGTTATTCCCCTCCCTTACATTATCTAAAAACTAAAAAAAAAAGTTTTGTCTATAGTTCTACTTTAAGCGGCGTGTGGTCTCAGTAGTTTTGTGTCAGTTCAAAGCTTTCTACTGTGTTTATCCAAGGCTAAGGAGTTATTGAGTAAAGGGAAGCTGTGTACTAGTCCATTAGAATTCATATCGGCTCATTTTTTCACTGTAAGTACTTGTTATCATGTTTTTATTTTCTCTTTTCAGACGTGTAAAAGTGGTGAGAGTCATTGGCCTATTGGCTGCGCATACGACAGAGCTTAAAGAAGATGTTCCTGTTGTAGAGGTACATTAAAGGATGATTCTTAAATTATTGGTTAGCATTGTGTACAACGTTATACATTTTAAATATCGATTAGAACCGCACCCAGATAGGAATTTGTTTAGCTTAAAACAAAATAGATTTTTTTGGTGAAATTAATTAGAAGTTGGTCACTAAAATTAAAAGGATCTTAAGAACTCTGGGTTCCCCCCCCCCCCTTTTTTTTTTTTTTTTAGCCAGTATGCAGACTTCACTCAACAGTGTTGTCTGTTCAACAAATGCATATCACACACTACCACAAAGTTGTGATACAAAAGAATAATAATAATAATAAAAAAAAAAAACGATATATATATATATATATATATATATATATATATATATATATATATATATACTTGTTTTTATACTGTGTGTGTGTATATAATCTATACAGTGGATATAAAAAGTCTTCACACCCCTGTTAAAATGTTAAGTGTCTGTGATGTAAAAAAAAATTAATAATGAGACAAGGATAAATAATTTCAGAATTGTTTCCACCTTTTAAGCTCATGGTAAATAGGACTACACACACACACTAACTATATTGTCAAAAGTATTGGGACACCTGCCTTTAGATGCACATGAACTTTAATGGCATCCCAGTCTTAGTCCGTAGGGTTCAATATTGAGTTGGCCCACCCTTTGCAGCTATAACAGCTTCAACTCTTCTGGGAAGGCTGTCCACAATGTTTAGGAGTGTGTCTATGGGAATGTTTGACCATTCTTCCAGAAGCACATTTGTGAGGTCAGGCACTAATGTTGGATAAGAAGGCCTGGCTCGCAGTCTCCGCTCTAATTTATCCCAAAGGTGTTCTATCGGGTTGAGGTCATGACTCTGTGCAGGCCAGTCAAGTTCCTCCACCCCAAACTTGCTCATCCATGTCTTTATGGACCTTGATTTGTGCACTGGTGCACAGTCATGTTGGAACAGAAAGGGGCCATCACCAAACTGTTCCCACAATGTTGAGAGCATGAAATTGTCCAGAATATCTTGGTATGCTGAGGTCTTAAGAGTTCCCTTCACTGAAAATTAGGGGCCAAACCCAACCCCAGGAAAACAACCCCACACCATAATCCTCTCTCCACCAAATGATTTGGAGGGGTGGTCCAATACATTTGGCAATATAGTATGGATGAGCGAGTTTGGGGTGGAGGAACTTGACTGGCCTGCACAGAGTCCTGACCTCAACCCAATAGAACACATATGGGAGGAATTGGAGGGAAAACTGCAAGCCAGAGCTTCTCAACCAACCAATCAGTGGATGACCTCACAAATGCGCTTCTGGAAGAATGGTCAAACATTCCCATAGACACACTCCTAAACCTTGTGGAAAGCCTTCTCAGAAGAGTTGAATCTGTTATAGCTGCAAAGGGTGGGCCAACTCAATACTGAACCCTACAGACTAAGAGTGGGATGCCATTAAAGTTCATGTAAAGGCAGGTGTCCCAATACTTTTGACAAAATAATGTGTGTGTGTGTGTGTGTGTGTGTATATAATATATATATATATATATATATATATATATATATAACGATGATGTTTGCGTAATTCAATATTTGCATTTCATTTAGTATGTATTTATTATACAGTATATTACAGGTATTTATATAGCAATTCTTAGCTGCCATTTTCCTCTGTTCTGAATGCTGAAATGCCTAGCAGATTTATGCCCATGCAGAAGTTTTTATTAGGTTTTTGGTAGACTTTTAAGTAGTCATTCATCCTCAATCTGGTTTGATATTACCGGGCTAATGTAAACCAGACATATTGTCTTACATTGTGCTGTACATTGAAAAGTCCTGCATTCTGCAGTAGACATCGGTGTATATATTTGCAAGTGCAGTTGGTGTAAATAAACCTTCAGGCTGGGGATAGACTAATAACAATTTGGCTGCACAGTCCTTTGATGAGACAGATGGGCAGTCAGCTGCACACCAATATCAATTATCTGTAACTTCATCCTATAGATGGTGGTAAACTTCAGAGATCCTACAAGTATACCTATAATGTTCATCACCAACTCTTTCATCTAAGCTGGTTCATTTTTTATGACCTATTTTTATTTTTATTAGACCATAGCGCCTGTCCCATTATGAGAAGCTTTTGAAACCTACAGTAAAATATCTTTGGATTTGTGTATACCAGCATTTTTCTGATGTCAAACAAAATGCAAAACATGCTTCAAAGGAGGTCAGAAGCAGCTCAAATGCATCCCAGATGCATGTTAAAGGCACCTTTAAAGTGGTTGTAAACCCGTTACAACCACTTTTACCTACAAGTAAGCCTAGATAAAGGCTTACCTGTAGGTGCAAGAAATATCTCCTAAACCTCCACAGTTTAGGAAATATATCCAAAAATCACGGGCACCGATGTCTATGGCGCATGCGCCGTAGACAACGGTGAAGGCGCACTTTAGCAACGTCGAGCGTGCCGTTCCTAATGCATGCACGGGAGTGACGTCATCGCGGCTCTGGCTAATCACAATACCGGAGCTGCGATACCCGTAAGTCGGAGAGATGTCGGTCGCCCAATCAGTGTACGAGGACGGTTGCTGAGGCTTCGATCTGAGGTGAGTATTACATAATGACCTAATATCCATACTAGCTCATTATGCCTTTGTCTTGCAGGGTTTTTTTTAGGATTTTTTTTATAGGCTTTACTTCCTCTTTGAAGCATGCTGCATTTCTCATTTTCCAAAGGCAATGCAAAAAGATAGATACCATTATTATTATACAGGATTTATATAGTGCCAACAGATTAAGCAGTGCTTTACAATATAAAAGGGAGACTGAAAAGTTACAATACAATACAAGAGGGTAAAGAAGGCCCTGCTCATAAGAGCTTACAATCTAAAAGGGTGGGGCAAGTGGTACAGAAGGTTGTAACTGTGGGGGATGAGCTGATGGAAGTAGTAAAAGATTGGTTGAAGGGGTGATAGGCTTCCCTGAAGAGATGAGTTTTCAGGGATCACCTAAAGACAGAGTAGAAGACAGCAGGACAGATTGAGGTAGAGAGTTACAGAGGATGGGAGAGGCTCTGGAGAAGACCTGGAAACGGCCATGATTTTTACTTTGATTTAAAACATTTTCATATGACAAAAACTTTACAAGCCTAACCTGCTCTATCAGATTTTTTTTTTTTTTTTTTTGCTGGAGGTTTAGTTAGGCGCACACATAATCCTATAGAAGGTGCACTGATTTACTTTGTAAGGTGATCTTAGTTATTAGTGGATGATAACCGTTTGTCTTCCTGTTTTTCTATTAGAGTCTTGGTTACAGTATATGCTGGTAACCTTACAAATGGATGTAACAGGGGTATTGTTGATTGCTAGATTACTGGGGTTCTTGTGTGTGTTGGACGTTGAATATCTATGTTGCCATAGCAACAACAGTCCATATTCCAATTTTATTTTTAAAAGAAAGTGTATCATGAAAAACAGTAATTTTGCTTGAAAGGCCTTCTTTCTTTCAACACATGCCATGTGGAGAACCCCTAAAGAGTCACAGCTAAGATTATTGCTGTGTTTAGATTTTTTTTCCCATGCAGGGCAACTAATTGTTCATATAGTTTATTATTGGTTATACAAATATGGAAATGTCATATAAGCACAGTAGGGAAGAACTGTGTATTTTTTCTTAGAACATATGGACAATTATAGTGTAAAATCAGACCTTTTATACAGGCTGTTTTTGCATGGCCATTAGTGTTTGCTACGTTACAATATATTAAAATTATTTTTTCCCAAGGTTTGTGGCATAGCAATGTGGTGACAGGTTTCATAGTTATTCTGTAAAAAGGTCTCGGAATTGCAATGTGATTTCATATACAGCTTAACTACTTCACTTCTGTATCAGGGAAAAAAAACTGGAAGACCACATTTATTTACATTACACTGTATAGATATTTACCCCTTTGACATTAAACTTGAATATTTTATGTTTGATTTACATCACCGATTGTGTGATTTTCTGCACATCAGACATATTTGCATGGACATATTTGGGTAGACCAAAAACTTGATATCATCTTTGTTTGAATAGAATTACTCATCTCTAACTACCACCACTATGGTTCACTGTGGGAATTGCATTTGTACAGTAAAGGCCCAGGACAGAAGTGCAACTAGGAGGAGTGCCAGCATGACTGAGGTGGGCAGTGAGGCACAGGAAGAGCTGGGAGTAGGGGGAGGTACTTGGGCACGTACTGGGGGATTGGGTAGTCTTGGGTGTGGGGGGTGGTTGCCAGGAGGATATTAGGGGGGTGTGTCTGGCCACCAGCTTCAGTCTGAGCTTGTGGCCTCAGAGAGAGGAACAAATTTCCCGCCCACCCTCCCCTTTTTTATGGTTGGCGTTTTTCAGGGGTTTATATTTTTAACGTTTGCAACTTGTTGAGTTTCTTTTCAGAGTCGTAGCAGCTACAGGAGGTCTATGGGGTCTTTGAAGGTGGTGCCGAGAAAATAATGGAGGTTTAAGGGGTTGGGCCCATCTGGAGGTATGGGTGTCCCTTCCCCTACTAACAAGACAATGGGAACAATGGTTTTTGGTAGTTGGTTGTATCTGAAGGAGGTAAATGGTAATTGTCCCTGAGCTGGCGTAATATGCGGCGTGGGGCCGTCATGGGGTGTACAGATACAACTACTTAATGAAAATAATTGCCCTTCAAAGATCTCTAGACCGGGCAGGTTTAAACTGAGTTTTATTTGGTTTAACTGGTTATGTAAGATTTATTATAGGCATTGGAAGAAAAGTAAACCCTGTTGACCCCCTAACCTTGTGATATAAATAATAAATTGGAAAAATGAATCACCCCAAAAAAAAATTATATATACCCAAAACCAGGGTATATACCCAAAACAAGGGGATACTTGGACCCTATAAAGCTTGCACAGGCAGCCCAACTCCTCCAGGATGGCACACCAATACGTGTCATTGCCAGAAGGTTTGCCGTGTCTCCCAGCACAGTCTCAAGAGCATGGAGGAGATTCCAGGAGACAGGAAGTTACTCTAGGAGAGCTGGACAGAGCCGTAGAAGGTCGCTAACCCGTCAGCAGGACCAGTATCTGCTCCTTTGTGCAAAGAGGAACAGCATGAGCATTGCCAGAGCCCTACAAAATGACCTCCAGCAGGCCACTGGTGTGAATGTCTCTGACCAAACAATCAGAAACAGACTTTATGAGGGTGGCCTGAGGGCCTGACGTCCTCTAGTGTGCTCTGTGCTCACTGCCGGACACTGTGGAGCTCGATTGGCATTTTCCATTGAACACCAAAATTGACAGGTCCGCCACTGGTGCCCCATGCTTTTCAGATGAGAGCAAGTTCACCCTGAGCATATGTGACAGATGTGAAAGGGTCTAAAAATGCCACAGAGAACTTTATGCTGCCTCTTAAGATCGTTCAACATGACCGGTTTGGTCAGTGATGGTCTGGGGAGGCATATCCATGGAGGGATCCACAGACCTCTACAGGCTACACAATGGCTCCCTGACTGCCATTAGGTATCGGGATGAAATCCTGTTGATGCAGTGGGTCCTGGGTTCCTCCTGGTGCACGACAATGCCGGCCTCATGTGGGGAGAGCATGCAGCCAGTTCCTGGAGGATGAAGAAATTGATACCATTGAATGGCCCCCACGCTCACCTGACCAAAAGAACACCTCTGGGACATTATGTTTCGGTCCATCTGGTTACCGCCAGGTTGCACCCTCAGTCTGTTCAGGAGCTCAGTGATGCTCTGGTCCAGATCTGGGAGGAAATACCCCAGGACGCCATCCGTCGTCTCATTAGGAGCATGCCCTGATGTTGTCAGGCATGCATACAAGCACTTGGGGGCCATACAAACTATTGAGTACCATTTTGAGTTGTTGCAATGAAATTTCAGCAAAATGGACTAGATTGCTGCATAATTTTGTCACTTTGATTTTCGGGGTGTCTTTGAATTCAGGCCTCTGTAGGTGGATAATTTTCATTTCCATCAAATGATGTGCCATCCTTTCATTCCTAACACATTACCCAGTCCATATCTGTATAGATATCCAGCATGACATGTTTGCCCGTTGAGATCTGATATGTTTTTATAGTGTTCCTTTAATTTTTTTGAGCAGTGTACTTTGCAGTATGGTCCCAAACAGTCCTTTTTGAAGAATTCCCATTTCTGTTCTGTGTTTGTCGATGCCAATATTCCCTCCCAGTCTAAGTCCTGGAGAGCAGCCCTCATCCTTGGAAAATTTGCTCTCTTGAATTTAAGTGTTTTTATCTTTCCCGTATGTATTTCTTGCTTACAGTTAACATCAAATGAAATCATGTTATGATCACTGCTACCCAGTTGTTCCTTTATCTGAACATTAGTATTAAACGCTGCATGGTTTGAGATTGCCAGGTCCAACAGAGCATCATTTCTAGTTGGGGCCTCAATAAACTGGACCATAAAATTGTCCTGTAATAGGTTTGTAAATTGTTGCCCTTTAACTGTCCCAGCAGTGCCGTTACTCCAGTCAATTTTTTGAGTAGTTAAAATCCCCCATTATTATCACTGTCCCAGCCCTTTCCATCTGTGCAAGGAGCTGAGTCTCCACCTCCTCGTTAACATTGGGTGGTCTATAACAAACTCCAATGATTAACTTTGAACTATGCAGTTCCACCCATAATGCTTCAGACTCATCACACCAGGTCCTCTTTCACGCTTGCTTTGGGATCATTTCTCACATAGAGACAGACCCCGATACCTTTCCTTTTTACCCCGTCTCTCTGAAAGAGTGCATAGCCAGGAATATTAATAGCCCAGTCATGTGAGGATTGAAGCCAAGTTTCAGCAATACTGATTACATCTTGGCTCTCCGCTTGCACCAGAGCTTCCAACTCACCTATTTTGCTTGGCAGACTTCTGGCATTGTGAAAAATGTGATATCTCGTGCCAAAAAACTCTGAGTTATATATTATATTGTTCGTGTGACGTACAATAAATAGTGAGCAGCTCCCCAAAAATTGAGACCCAAGTCAAAAATTCTATTGGTGATAGTGCATAAAGGGGGCGCTAATACTGCATAATAAATGGGTGGGTGAAAAATATATGAAAATTATATAAGATGGTCCATCTGAACCAACAATAAACAGAAATAGCAAAAGTGATACAATATAAAATGAATGTGAGTCCATAAATAGATAAATAAATGAATAAATATAGTCCATTCATGAGTGTCCGTGTTAAATTAGAACTGAATAATACAGTGCTGGAAATTCGATACAAGAGATGTCCACCTCCCCCAAGATCAAGAATATCCACCAAAGGTGCACTAATGGATGGCTCCTTACCACAAGGTGTTGACCTGATTTGTTAAAAAAAAAAGGTCAAATAAAGCATTGGTCACTGAACCAGTATCCAGGATTCAACTGCGCGGCTCTACGTTTCCTTAGTCCAAACAATAGTTATTCTGAATCTCCTTTTTGCTTCTTGTCTGGGCTCAGATACAAATGAATCTACACCTGAAGCCATCAAAAACACCTGCTCAACAACGGAACGCAAACAGGCAGTGATGTAGACAGATCGGCAGCGGCAGGGCTCTGCCGGAACCCGCAAGTGATGACGTGTGCCGGCCAAAGTGGAGAAAGAAAAAAACTTTGGCCGGCACACGTCATCACTTGCGGGTTCCGGCAGAGCCCTGCTGCTGCCGGTCTGTCTACATCACTGCCTGTTTGTGTTCCGTTGTTGAGCAGGTGTTTTTGATGGCTTCAGGTGTAGAGTCTTTCGTATCTGAGCCCAGACAAGAAGCAAAAAGGAGATTCAGAATAACTATTGTTTGGACTAAGGAAACGTAGAGCCGCGCAGTTGAATCCTGGATACTGGTTCAGTGACCAATGCTTTATTTGACTTTTTTTTAACAAATCAGGTCAACACCTTGTGGTAAGGAGCCATCCATTAGTGCACCTTTGGTGGATATTCTTGATCTTGGTGGAGGTGGACATCTCTTGTATCGAATTTCCAGCACTGTATTGTTCAGTTTTAATTTAACACGGACACTCATGAATGGACTATATTTATTCATTTATTTATCTATTTATGGACTCGCATTCATTTTATATTGTGTCACTTTTGCTATTTCTGTTTATTGTTGGTTCAGATGGACCATCTTATATAATTTTCATATAATATTTTTCACCCACCCATTTATTATGCAATATTCGCGCCCCCTTTATGCACGATCACCAATAGACTTCTGGCATTGGTGAACAAACACTTTAATGGATTTTTACATTTTTCTGTTTCAATGTTTTTAATGAAGATTTTTGTAAAGACAACACAAAAAGGGGGGAAAGGGGGGTACAATAAAACAGAATTTGTCATACAATGAGATACTGTGAGAATAATCATTTGAGTAGAGGCATATGACATAAGAGTCATAGGCATAGGTGAACCATATAGACAAAAGTACACACTAAATGTAGCGGAAGAGTTGCCCCCCCCCCCCTGACACCCCCTCTGGGAGCAAACTGTGCCCAGGGGGAGAGGAGGCAACACACCTCACTTTTTTTTGTTTGTATAGTCCGACAAGAGAATCACCCATCAGAGAAGGCACCTAATCCCAAATGATTATGGAAATTTTGGAAAGGAAAAGGGGGATAGTTTATGGTGCATATTAAATTGGTGGAAAAGATGAGAAAGAACAATGTCTTTGTTATAAAAATACAAAATGGATTTTATTTAGTACTAAAAGATATACACAAAATACATATATTAAAATCTGAAGTTTGATTGGTTTTACAAATTTCAATAGTCCTCAACAGGCGGAGTAGTGGTGAATTTGACAAGGAAAATCGCATATCCCTACATGTTTCGCAGAGATTCCGCTTCCTCAAGGGAAAGAACAATTTCCAATTTGCTTAAATGACTAGATGGAAGATATATATAGATTAGCCATGTAAAATGGTAGCTATTTATTTACTGTCACAATACCATTTTATGTCAACATCATACTCTTAAATGATCATGTTGTTACAGTTAAATTGTATTTTACATGGCTAATCTATATATATCTTCCATCTAGTCATTTAAGCAAATTAGAAATCGTTCTTTCCCCTGAGGAAGCGGAATATCCACGAAACATGTATGGATATGCGATTTTCCTTGTCAAATTCACCACTACTCTGCCTGTTGATGACTACTGAAATTTGTAAAACCAATCAAACTTCAGATTTTAATATATGTATTTTGTGTATATCTTTTTGTACTAAATAAAATCCATTTAGTATTTTTATAACAAAGACATTGTTCTTTCTCATCTTTTCCACCAATTTAATATGCACCATAAACTATCCCCCTTTTCCTTTCCAAAATTTCCACACCCCACGTTTGTGCCTACGGTTTTTGTTACAGGTTTAAGTCATCAGACCTTCACGTTCAAATGATTGTCATGAAATAGTTACATCAGGGATGCAGCATCCGATAAGATCAGTGTTCCCAACTCAGTAAACATCACTAAAACATAATAACCAAGAATGTAGCGTAGTTGGGGAGACTTTATTATCTCCTGGCAGCATTCCAACAGAATATTTGCCACATGACATGACAGAACTGACAACAAAACAGTTCAAGAATAAAGAAGGTGAGAAAAGAAGAGAGAAAAGGGAAAGAGGAAAAAGAATGGGGGGGGGGGGGAATCAGGAAAGAGCAGAGCTGGGTGTATCCCTTCATTCCGGGTCCCCTCCCACAAACCTGCCACGCCCTCAAGGAGCCTGGAGGTAAGCGATCCAGGGATTCCACACTTTTTCAAACCTAGTTTGTTTCGTCGAATACTAGTCACTTTTTCATTGATAATGATCCATGATATCTTGTGTTTCACCATAGCAATATTAATTACAGGCGATTTCCATGCACGTGCAATGGATATTTTAGCCGCTAAAAGAATGAAGAATATGAAAGTGCGAATATGTCTGGGGATCTCTTCAGGGAGATCACCAAACAATCCCGTTTTGGCCCTTCTAGGTATATTTTGTCCGGTCACTGAGTAGATTAAGTTGAACATTCTAATCCAGAACCGTTGGACCTTCGGGCAAGACCACCAGATATGGTGCATGTATTTTTACATTTTTACATTTTGCTCTGGTGTTTTTCATATCATTTTTAGTAGTACAAATGGCACTATAGTTTCCAGTGGCTGTTTGCAACATGGGGAGTTTCTTGTCACCTGCCATAACCCACCCCCCATGTATCCCCATTTCACCCTCCATTAATGTCTGACCCCTAACTGACCTGTCTGCCCGATGTAATTCTAGTTCAAAGTAATTGATCCCATTCAGTTTATCTTATTCTGATTTTTCAATAACCTGTTGCAGCCACATTTTACATTGTTCCTTACATGTGGGTAGGTAAAACACTTTCTTTGTAACTTCCCCTGGATGCAACACTTATTAGATTCTAGGCAGGTTAGAATCAGATTGACATCTGCGGAAAAATTTCAGGCGTTGACATTTTCAAACTTTCTTTACGTGAGAGCCAGCAATGGGTCTGCAGTAGGTGTGTTGGAGAATATTTCCCTGGGGTTGATTTAAGCTGGCCATACATTATACAATTTTCTTGTTCAATTTCCTTTAGATTTACCTTCAACTATGTAGTGGAAGGGCTTGCCTGATTGCATACAAAATTTAAAGTGTTTAGGTGTGACTTCATATTATATGGTTTTGGTAAATCTAAGACCCCATACACACTATTAGATTTTCTGCAGACTTTTGTCTTCAGATTTAACAAAACCATATAATATGAGGTCAAACCTTAGGAGTTTCAATTTGTATGCAATCAGGCAGGCCCTTGCACTACATGGTTTTGGTAAATCTTAAAAATAATCAGCAGAAAATCTAAGTTTGTATGGGGCTTAAGGCTGGGTTCACACCTATGCGAATTCTATGCGTGTTTCCTTGTATCCAATTTGCATAGCAGGAGAATGTAACCGGCTCTATATGGAGCCGATTCACATATCTCCGGGTGGCTGCGGAGCACACTGCACAGAAACGCTGTGTGTCTTTGCCTCCGTTTCAGGGCCAAATTCAGGCAAAGATTCTGCCCTGATTCATCCCTGAAATGGAGGGACAGCGTTGCTGTGCGATCCACGGCCAGTTTAGGTGTGAACCGAGCCTTAAGAAAACTTGTAGAAGAAAATTTGTATAATGTATTGGCAGCCTTACTAAAACTGGAGAGTGCAAAATCTGATGCAGCTGTGCATGGTAGCCAATCCACTTCTAACTTCAGCTTGTTCAATTAACCACCTCAATACTGGACCCTTTTGCCCCCTTCCTGCCCCAGCCAATTTTAGCTTTCAGCGCTCTCACACTTTAAATTACAATTACTCAGTCAGGCAACACTGTACCCATATGACATTTGTATTGTTTGTTTCACACAAATAGATCTTTCTTTTGGTGGTATAAACAAAAAAGACCACATTTATTGGAAAGAAAAAAATTTGTAAATAAGTAATTTTTCTTTATAATTTTTGACTAAAATCTATACTGCTACATTTCCTAGGTAAAAATAACCCAAATCAGTGTATATAATTTGGTCTGTGTGAAAGTTAGAGTCTACAAGCTATGATACTTTTTTTTTTTTTATTGATCACACCTGATGTACTAACTGCCTCAGAATAAAAACAGATTCCTCAAATTGGGACTTTAAACCGGACCGCAAACAGTAATAATAAAAATATACAAATTTATTGGACATAAATACCAATCAACAAAGTCAGAGTGAAAAAAAAAAAACAAACACATATGTTGAGAGCTGAAAGGGAACCCCAAGACTGTCAGACAGACAGGGACAAAGGGCTTGCAATTTCCAGAACTGTAGCTTAAATCCCAAGTGTTAATGCTCCACCCAAAAAGAAAGCGATCATAACTCAACGAATGAAGAAAGTGGTTGGTCCGTGAGAGCTGCGCACAAACATCAGACCAAGAAGTCAAGACATCAAGTGATCCACGTAGGGCAGAGTAGCCCCACTAGGGAAAAGCCAGTAACTAAGATACTTGACTGTGGTATATATTCACAGAAACTCTAAAAGAGATAAAAAAAGATTTATTCCTCATAGGCAAATCAGATTGATATGAATTAGTCCGTGTCTTGGATACGGGCATCCGAACCATAGCAGGCCATAAACCGGTGCATGAGTCTACCAAACGGCTGGAGAAGCCATATTGATCTTGTATGTAAGATGGAGCAGTGTGGCTATTTGAATGTACCGGGTAGAGCCACCCGCTGCTACACACAGATTGCTGACTGGCTGCTGATCCCCCTCTCCATCCCCCTCTCCATCCCCCTCTCACTGAGCTCAGGAGGAGAGCCGACACAGACACATGCCTCTGTTTACATTGTGTAATGGCTGTGATTGGCCATCACATGATCAGGAGGGCAAATCCGAAAGCCCGATCTGTGATGTGCTGTGTCCAAGGCACACAGCAGTCAAGGGATCGCGCCGCTGCACAACCACACGTCTGACGTCCTGTATGGGTACATCCAGTCAGAATGGCGCTCCTCCCACCCGGCCGTTTATGTACAATGGCTGAGTGGGAAGCCGTAAAGCTTTGACAAAAAACCTTTAGGCTGATTGGTTTCTATGCAGAGCTGTACCACATTTTTCACAGTACAGTTTTTGTAAATCAACCCCTATGCATAAATGCAAAAGCAAAACCCAAAGCAGGAAGGTTGTTTTCTCTGTATACTTTCAAAGGTTCAGTTTTCAGTTTAGTTGAGCGTACTTTTACCTATTCTAAGCTGCTTTTGCCATTTGTCAAGTGTGCAGTGGCTGGATTTACAAGATCCCAATAAAAGTTACCCGTATCAATATTTGATTCTTACTAGAAAATGAGAGTTGCTATCCAGTTGATTAAAACAAGAACTGAAGCCTATTTCCTTCTCTTTTGTATAACAAATAGACCCATGATTGTCCTTGAAAGCTATATTAATTTTGTGTCATCCTACAACCCTGCACCCATTTACCTCTCTGTACGGGGATGTCATTTTGAGACTATACTGATCATTCAGACCATAAAATTCATCTTCTGGGCTCTTGATTTCCCTGTCTCTCCTGCCAGAATACATCAGTAGAGGGCACTCTGACATCTCTCAAGCCTTCAGTCTTCGGCTTCTATTTAATTTCAAGAAATCCTAATTATGGAACACGTCTTCAACTGTCTCCATTTTGTGTTTTTCATGCATTTATGTACCTGCATTTTGGAGTAGGACTACGGACGTTAATACGCTTGATATCTCTGAGAAAATCACAGCTGTGGTTAATTTGTTAGTTCTTACATTCCAGGCTGATTTAATTTACTGAAGGGACATTAAAATTAATTATTTAGCAGTGTGCATATAAGTGGGAAAACTATGAACATATTAACAGTCTGAGATTGCTGTTTGCTTAAGCTGTATGATGGGAAGGTCATTTAAAAAGCTTTTTTTTTTTTTTTTTGCCTTTTTATTAAAGAAATGCTGGACCATTGTATGCTATTTAATAGCACAGTATTTAATTGTAATTTCCTAGCTCACTAGGAAAATAAATTAATTGCTACTATCCAGGCTAACATAAATCCATGTTATGGTGCATTCATTAGTTACTTGGATGGAAGAACGTTGTGTTTCATGCTGCTTTTCTGTTTTCCTGGTATTTTAAAATCCAATTTTATGCATTGTTATTGGTAAGTTTGACCTGCTGAGAAAATGCCGGTTGAAAAAAATAAATAAAAATGGATGGCATCTTTTTGTATAAACACTTGATCTTTACCAGCTTATATCTGCAGTGTTAGCTAAAGCATTTTTGTGTGGCATTAGCGTCACTCAATTAGAGTGAAGTTTTAACAGCTATGCATTCTGTGCTAAGGAGAACTCTCCAGCGGCTTTGAAGGTCATCTGTAAAACAGCTGTGACAAGATTTTCATTTTATCTCGTAACTGGTATGACAAGGCTTGTCAAGTGCTCTATATGAAAATATCATAGAATTATATGAGGGAAAAAGTGATTTATAGAGGACTGGAGAGTGCATAGAATATAGGATTGTATTTTAGTCTTATTTGCTAGATCTTTATCTAATAGTGTGATCTTTTGATTCATCCATTTTGTTTTATATAGAACATTTTCAGTTGTTTTATTATTTGATCATATACTTAAAGTTGGACTGAACTCTGGATGCTGTGCACAAAAAAGCAGACAGAAGGCTAAGGACTTGTCCTCAGTATTGCCTGTGCTTTCCTAGCAACTGACTTACCATGCCTTGTTCTGCAATGGGTATTTGTGTGGAGGATGCCTTCTTGATAGAAACGGGGCTTTTGCTTTCTCATTTCAGAACCTTTTCTAGAGAATGACAGCGAGCAGCATAGTAGTGACATCATCAAATCTCACTCCATATCTCCTGAGTCTAGCAGTCCTAGGCAGCAGTTCCTTAGATCTCACATTGCAGATATACAGTCATAAGGCAGCAGGCACCTAGGCAGTAGGTACCTTGGCACCCTTGCATACTAGGAAGGGCACTGCTATTTTTCAGGAGGAATTCAGGATAAAATGTACATTTGCAGGGCACTGCTTATGTACAATTAACACTTTTAAATATTCCCCAACAAATCTTGACTTTTTGAGTTCAATGCGACTTTAAACAAGTCAGGTCTTTGTTCGAATATAGAAGCTTCCAATGTAGAAGCGGTTTCCGTGGATATGAGGGTAGCCATTTTTAACCCAATGTCCCAGGTATGGTTATACCATGTCCCTTATATAGGAAAAGAAACACGGTGCAATATTGGTAAATCATTTAAAGGGGTTGTAAAGGTATGCATACATTTTGAGTATAGCTTCAGGTTAGATCAATTAAATAAAAATAAAATGTACCATCATCCAGAATTGATTAGGAAAAAGAGGGGGACCAGGAATAGAGAGGTAGCGGCTGCTAGTACCGCAAACCCACACCAACTATCACCCAGGCAAAAATGTATGAATGGACTTTCTCGGTACTGATAACCCAAATCAATATGGTAAAAAAAAAAAACATTTATTATGCATAAAAACATACAGCTTTAAAAAAAATAAAAAATAAACGTAACTAAGACCATCAGCCTCACTTAAGATACAGCGATAGAATTTACAAACGGAAAACCGTGGGGTATCTGGGATTGTGAGGTGGAGTCATAGAATGACCTCTACCAGTTTCGCGGATGACCGCTTCTTCAGGAGGTAGTCTGTACAATAGATGACAACATATCAAGAACTATCAAAACATAAACATCAAAACAGAAAATAATAAACGTTGAGAGTTTGCAACTTCCGATCTCTCAAAGTTTATTATTATTTTCTGTTTTGATGTTTATGTTTTGATAGTTCTTGATATGTTGTCATCTATTGTACAGACTACCTCCTGAAGAAGCGGTCATCCGCGAAACCGGTAGAGGTCTTCCTATGACTCCACCTCACATTCCCAGATACCCCACGGTTTTCCGTTTGTAAATTCTATCACTGTATCTTAAGTGAGGCTGATGGTCTTAGTTCTGTTTTTTTTTTTTAAAAGCTTTATGTTTTTATGTATAATAAATGATTTTTTTTACCATATTGATTTGTGTTATCAGTACCAAGAAAGTCCATTCATACATTTTTGCCTGGGTGATAGTTGGTGTGGGTTTGCGGGTTGTAAAGGTAAAAAATTGCGGGTTGTAAAGGTAAAAATTCCAGCATTCGCAGCCTATGAGAACAGCCGGGAACACAGGGGCAATGGGAGATGACGTCACTTCCGGGTGCAGGGGGAGAAGAGGTGGCCTTGCGTTTGGGGCATGCTTGCTCCTTACTCAGGCCTCCATTGTGTTTATGCACTCTTTGTGAGTAGTTTCACTTTAGACTTATCATTAAATGGTTTACCAATAATGCACTTGGAGGCGCCATGTTTCTTTTTCTTTGTTGCATTGCATGCAGAGACTGCTTCTAGCTCTTTACACTGGCTGCCCTTAGTGCTGGTACATGGATTCCTCTCCCTCGTCATCTTAGAGACTGTTGCTATGGACTTTGTCCCTCCTATTTTTTAATCGCATTTATTTGATCTGTGTTCAGGGTCTCTCCTGAAACGAGCGCTGAGTTTATTTTTTGTTTGCATGTCCCTTATAAGACTCGCTGAAAAGACAATCTGGTTAACATTTAGGCTCCATGCATACCTTTTGTGGGCACTGGAATTGATAAATGTTTTTATAGGTTGCTAGCTATTCTTGTTTGGACAGTGAACTGTACAACCTAGTTTTGGTACTCGTAGAACTGTCTAACTGTATAAGCAAACAACATGTCTTTGTAGCCACACTGCTTTGGCTTTTCAAAAATCTGATTGATATGTAATCAACAGTCAAATAGCCATAATTTCCCCTCCAAAGAATTTAGACTTGCCAGGATGGAATGTTATCGATCATTTTGCATCTGTCTACAGCACTGAGATATTTTTGTTTGTTAATAATTTACGATCATAGTTTAGCTATCAAAATCCACTTCCCCATGTGTGGTATATAAATCAATTGGGTTGTCAACTATAGATTGATTATGCCTATTGGAAGAAATTGATAAGAAAAAAAATTGATAATTTTTCAAGGCATGTTGGGCCACCATTAGGTCTACCAGCTTGTGTTTGATCACAATATCCAGTAACCATTGACCATTTTTTTGGTTGTATAGTGGATGCTGATTACTTATTGTCTACTGTAATTGACTGCACCATGCTATAAAAGATTATTAACAGGTAAGCACCTAAATACAGAGTACAAATGTGAGGATTGTTTTACTTGCCAGAGGATTTATAATTCTGTTCAGCCGGTTTTGTGATCTGGATATTCTTGAAAGCAAGAACAGCTAGGTCCTTGACCTCACTACTACAGCTTGGTAAAGAACATGGGTCAAAACACATTCCTCACTTACTGACCAGACAGCCATGGAGAAGCACACAAATGGGTCCTCACTCTCTTTTCCTGTCAGCAAATATTCACTGCAGCAGTGCCTGGTTGGCTGCCAAATCTTCTCCCACTGCAGAAGAGTTAGTAGAGGTGCCTTTAAGACATAGGGGTTGATTTACTAAAACTGGAGAGTGAAAAATATGGTGCAACTGTACATGGTAGGCAATCAAGCTTCTAACTTCAGCTTGTTCAATAAACTGCTTCCCGACTAGCCGATGCAGTTATACTGCGGCAGGTTGGCTCCCCTGGACGAGCCATTGTAGCTGTATGCCGACCACTTTAAGACCACTAGGGGCGTGCATGACGACTGAGCCAGTGTGCGTGCCCAGCGGTCGCGATGTCTGCCGGGCACCTGCGATTGCTCCACACAGAGACAGAACAGAGGTCTGTCAATGTAAATAGACAAATCTCCTTTATGTCAGGGGTGAGGAGACTGATCAGTTGTTCCAAATGCTTAGGAACAACAATCGGTCTCCTCCCCCAGGCAATCTCATCACCCCACAATTAGAATCACTCCCTAGGACATATTGTTGCTCTGTTTGTTTATAGTGCAAAAAATAAGAAGTGATCAAATGGCACAAAAAAAAATCTATTTGTGGGAAAAAATGGATGTCAATTTTTGTTTGTGTACAACGTCGCACGACTGCGCAATTGTCAGTTAAAGCGACACCGTGCCATATCGCAAAAAAAAATGGCCTGGTCATTAAGGGACCAAATCTCCCGGGGCTTAAGTGGTTAAACTTTGGCAATGAAACCAGAAAGCTGATTGGTTTCCATGCAGAGCTGCACCAGATTCTTTTTTTTTGTAAATCAACCCCATATTCATTCACATACATTCATATATACATATCATCATAATGTAATGAAAACATGAAAAAAGGTTTATATGCCTGCGGCCTACCCAATCCTGTAGTGAAGATGTGTATTGCCCTGCACAGCTATAGAGTATGATGACATTTCAGAGCTGTAAGATGTTAAAACATTGTTTAAGCAGAACTTTCATGAAGAATATGTATTCTGCATTCCCAAACTAGTGCCAAAGAGTGTTTAAAGGGCTTCAAGAAAGCTGTTCCAAATTTGCTAAATGTTTTGTAATGCCTTTCCACATATTGACAGAATAGGATGTTTTTAATACCAGATTAAAGAGAACCAGTCACTCAGTTTTTCCAAAGCTAGCCATGCACTTAGATTTATTTTGTTCAGGAACTGTCTGGACTTCAAAAGGTGTATGGCTAGCTTAAAAGAGAAGCTTTGGATTTTGAAAAAACCTGATTAGACTCATCTAGGTGGATGTAGCATTGCTCCCCCACTGGCTCTGCAGTGAGAACTGAGCAATCAAGCACCGCTGATTGCTTAGTTCTCCCCCTCCACTTTGAGCAGAGAGCTGGTGAATGCCAGTCAGCAGCTCTTGACTCTCCCCTCAAGCACTCACTGGAGCGCTGGGCTGTGGAGGGGGCAGAAGGGGCTAGCTCAGGCTCTCGGTGAATTGCTGAGAGGCTGAGCCAGGTGTCGGATCAAGCATCTGGGTGGAGCCCTACAATATAATCTTTCCTGGGCCTGGATCGGCTGATGCCGACTGTCAGATGAAAAGGGTCACAGGAGTGCACAACCAACTGCAATTCTGTGATCCATAGGAGAAGCTTTGGCTTCTGACCCTGAGTTTGACACATGGGCCAAGAATCAGAGGTGGAAGACTTCCCGAGGTCAGTTGGTCACAGCCCTGTTGGTGCCATTGTGATAACACATGCTGTCTTTGAACTCTTATGCATGCACAACTGTATAAAATAACAGCGCTCTTTCTCTATAGTGTTAAGGAAGAACTAGGGGACTGTGTTATTATTCGTATGATGTCAGGCACTTGACCAAGCAGCAGGGGTTAGGGTTGCCATCTTTACTTTACGTCAAACCCGAACACTTTTGCGGCGCACAGCAATTACAGTTTTTTTTTTTTTGTAGTGTGCAATATGTATATATTTTGTTATTAAATAACATTTCAAATCATATGGAGTTAATCCCCCATCATTCACAATTTTTTTTCACATACGAATTAATAGAATTAAAGGTGATGGTTGCACTGCGTTTTTTTTTTTGAGGTGTGGGAACACATTTCAGTGCTAGCAGCAACCCTACAGTGAGTTTATTTACAGAGTTTTTCTATTTTTATTTTTTAACTTAAAAGGTACAGGGAGTGCTGATAAGGGGGATCTCTTATCTAATTCAGCACCCCTCCCCTATAAACACCCCATTAGACCAGAGTCTTTTTATATCAGAACCCCCTCTTAAAGACCTCTGTAAGAAGAAGAGGGTGCTTACATAAGGTGATTCTGATATAATGGGGGGTGCTGATATAAAGATACTCGGATCTAATGGGGTGTCTGTAGGGGAGGGGTGCTGCCTGCTGATCTAATGATCACCAGCCATTAGATCAGCAGCCAACACCCATTAGAGACCCTCATTACCTCATGATCCCCTTCTATCAGTGCCCCATCCTTCCTTAGAGGCCTCCATTAAGTGAGATTTCCCCTTAGCAGGGCCGCTGCTCTCAAACATACAAAGTGCCTAATTCAGGGGTGTGTGAAAGAAGGGCGGAATGCGCTAGGAAAATAAATCAATTGAATAAATAAATAAATAACCAATTAATCAAAAAATTTGTCCAGCAATAATAAATATAAATATAAATATAAATAATAAATGGTGGGATATAATAACATACAATGATATGTGAAAAATAATAATGTCCAACAAAAGTGCAAGACTCCTAGTGGTAGGAGATCAAAAACAATAATGTGCATTAAACAGTCCAAATGACAGTGAAAGAAGTTTTGCAGGATGTATCCACTAATCTGTGCAGACTTCCACCTCCACCAGAAAATAGAAAGTAATCACCGCAAAAAAGTGCTCATGGATGGCACCTTACCAAAAGATGTTGACCTCTTTAACTAAAAAGAGGTCAAAATAGGCATGGATTAATCATAGACATCAGGTTCCATAGAACTCCATAGAAATCGATGGCAGCAGATCCAGCAGTTCCAGCATCATATAAAGCAAACCAAAAGAGAGATCGCCATAGAATAATAACGTTTATTAAAACAATTAAAAGACAGGCAACGCCAAATTGGCCCCTTACTTGAGAAGTGCCTTCACATATCATTGTATGTTATTATATCCCACCATTTATTATTTATATTTATATTTATTATTGCTGGACAAATTTTTTGATTAATTGGTTATTTATTTATTTATTCAATTGATTTATTTTCCTAGCGCATCCGCCCTTCTTTCACATATTCACGTTATTGCACTCCTTCTGCAGTATTTTGGATTGCAGCTTTGGTTATTCACTAATTACACATTTAGTATGTAATTTAGGTTTTGGCGCAAAATTTTACTCCCTTAATTCAGGGGTGTGCTATGTACACAGTACAGAGTTAAGGAGTGCTCTACACACGGACTGCAGAGTTGGAGCAGTGCGCTGTGAACAGAGGAGTGCACTATGTACAAAGTGAAGAATTCAGCGCAGCGCTACGTACAAAGTGCAGGGTTGAGGATTGTGTTACATTCAGAGTGCGGGGTTGTGGATTGCTTATGTACAGAGTGCGGGGTTGTGGATTGCTTATGTACAGAGTGCGGGGTTGTGGATTGCTTATGTACAGAGTGCGGGTTGTGGATTGCTAATGTCCAGAGTGTGGGGTTGTGGATTGCTTATGTACAGGGCCGCACACGTCATCGTCGCGGCGACGGTGCGGCCACGTCACCGCGTATCATGTCCGCGCGGATTTCTGTCTGATGGTGTGTACAACCATCAGACAGAAATCCAGCAGCGGACGCAGCGGACATGTCCGCTGAAAACGGTTCGGCGGACCGTTTTCAGCGGACAGATCCGCTGGTGTGTACGAGGCCTCACAGTGCGGGGTTCAGAAGTGCATTACTCTCACAGTGTGGGGTTCAGGATTGCTTATGTACAGAGTGCAGGTGTGCATATATACTGGCCAGTTTATAACCCCCCAGCTCTCTCCCCAAATTTCTGTCCCCTCCCCACCAGTGCAGAGTGCCTCTCTATCTTCCAGACCTTTCCCCTCCTCTCTGCCCAGTGCACAGCACTCTTATCCCCCACACAAGAGAAGTACCTTAAGCATGTCAGGCTACCGGCCCGGCTTCGGGAGATGCTGAGGACGCGACACTGGAGGGTGTATACCCCGCCCCCTGTTTCTCCTCCTCCGTTGTAGCTGCAGGGGAAACAGGGAGGGTTGTGTGTGCCTCCGTAAGAGAAGCCGCAGCCGCTGCACACAACAAGTTCTCTTGGAGCCGGAATTAGGAGGCGGAGCAGGAGCAGCTTTTCTTGGTTGTTAGGGCATGGGGGGGGGGGGAGAGGAGAGTACAGACAAGCACTGTGCAGTGCAGCCAAAAAAAGCCCTCCCTGGATTGGCACTGGCTCCATCCCCAGAACAGATTCCAGTGTCTGTTGGTATGGTGTGTGTCCGGGTTTCAAGTGAAGGAAAACCCGGGCATAAGTCTCAAAACCCAGACTGCCAGGTCAATCCTGTACAGGTGACAACCCTAGCAGGGGTTTCTACAAAGTATATTGGGCTCAATAAGGGGACAGATACGCGTCGCTCATAGATAAGTACTCACAGTTATAAAGTTTGTAAGACTGAGTATACATATTGTTGCAAAAGCCCAATAGTAACTGGTAAAAAAAATAATAATAAAAGTAAAGAACTACTCACATTATCCACTGCTCTACTGACACCATCCTGCACATACTACTCACCACTGTACAGTCCACACTTCTCACATGCACATAATACCCACTGCCATACACTCTGCACTCCTCACATGCACATACTACTCACCGCTGTACACTCCACACTCCTCACATGCACATGCTACCCACTGCCATACACTCCGAACTGTAAATTTCCTATTTAACATTACTACATTTTGCAAGTAAGATGTAAGATGCACGTCATCTCAAACTTTATTAGACCACACCCCATTTAAGCCACACCCAATATGTAGCACAGTTTAAGCCACACCCATCTCCCTGAAATGAGTTTGCCAACTCCCTGAAAGGAGTTTTTGCAGGTTGAGATGTCTGATATATGTTTTTTAGAAATTTGATTATAGATTTGTTCAGCACAGTTTTAATCAACCAAACCTATATCCAGCCAACACTGAGGCCCCGTACACACGAGAGGATTATCCGCTGGAAACGGTCCTCCGGACCGTTCCCGCGGATAAATCCTCTGGCGGATTTGGATCTGATGGTTGTACTAACCATCAGATCGAAATCCGTGCGGAATCCCTCCGCGGTGACGTGTCGTGCCGTCGCCGCGATGATGACGCGGCGACGTGCGCGACGCTGTAAGATAAAGACTTCCACGCATGCGAGGGAGGGAATCGGACGGATTGATCCGGTGAGTCTGTACAGACCACCGGATCAATCCGCTGGACTGGATTCCAGCGGATGGATTTTCTAGCATGCTAGAAATTTTTTATCCGCTGGAAATCCATCGGCCCGAAAAAAATCCGCGGATAAATATCCGCTGGGCCGTACACACCACCGGATCTATCCGCTGGAACTGATCTGCGGATAAATCCCAGCGGATAGATCCGGTCGTGTGTACGGGGCCTTAAAGGGCGAAAGGATTTTTTATTGCATTTGTACCCCTTGTGAAAGTTTAGTTCTGCTAATACGAAATGGCTGGATATTACATTAGAGAGTGTTACTTGTCTCATTTGGAACACCGCCTACGCAGGATACTGTTATATGGATGTGAAAGAACATATCTGTTCTGTTTTCTTCTTTAAATTTTAAAACTACTTTTAATCATTTCAATGCATGTTTAAATTTAAGCATAATGTGCGCGTAAGCATTCTGTATATTTAATTTAGTATTAATTATTATAGTACATACTACTATATATGTACAACACAGCTATTACTACTATTTTATATATATTTATGTATATATATATATATATATATATATATATATATATATATATATATTTATTTCAAAATCTGCTGCACAAATCTGCTGCACACATTCAGTATGTACTTGGATTTGTATTGATGATTCTCTTAGCAGCGGCTTAAACAAACTCCAATACTGGGAAAAGAAGCTTGTGTTCTAGTGCTTTATTAAAAAATGGTTCACACTTCATTAAACACAGCAACCTTTGAAACTGGATAAAAATATGGATTGTAATAATCAAAGCTATGTGTGAACATTAAGGTGATTTTCTACATCTAATTTAGCCACTGTTGAAAATATTGAGCTGCTGTTTGTGACCATTTTAATTGCATACAAAAAGCACAATAAGCCGCGACTGTACATAAGTACTGTGAATAGAGGCTAGAAAGGTTTACTTTGACGCAGTGCACCATTCCCTCCTTAAGGCTATCCTGTATATGTTCATGTACACTATAAATATGTTGTTTTGCAGCCCATGGATTTTTTTCTGTTTGTGTCTGAGGATAAAAGCATATTTTTGTTATTCTTCTTCACCCACTAATACAGTTGGCCCCAATGCGTGTGGTGTTGGAACATCTCTTTAATTGTAAGTGTAGGTAGATGGCTAAATGCACAGATGAAATACTTTACATATCTGCAAACTGTCTTATGTACGACTATTTGTAACTCAGATCAGCCAGTGTTGTAACCCAGACACTCTGATCGGTATGCAAGTTCCTGACCATTTACTTTTCTCTACTACAGTCAAAGCAATACAGCGCTTATGTAAGATTGTGACTGGATAGATAGTAGAGGAACAGCAGGTTACCAATGTGGTCATCAATTTGATGAAAATTGAAGTACTATTTAAAAACATTAGTTAAGTCACTACTTTAAATCACTTTTATGCCCTCTGTTTTAGGCACATGTAAAGCACTGTGTGCCTATTTTTTAAAGATAATGGGCCAGATTCACAACCAGCGGGCGAAACGTAACTTTCCTGATTTAAGTTACACCGCCGCAAATTACACAAGTTGGTGCCCGATCCACAAAGCACTTACCTGGAAATTTGCGGCGGTGTATCCTAAATCTGTCCGGCGTAAGGCGGGCCAATTCAAATGGGGCGAGTCCCATTTAAATTAGGCGCGCTCCCGCACCGGACGTACTGCGCATGCTCCCGACGCTATTTTCCCGACGTGCTTTGCCCGAAGTTACGTTGCGCCGAGTTTTGTGAATCGCGACGGGAAAAATAAAAGATTTGAAAAAAAATCAAAACCGACGTGGGAATGACGGGTATACTTTTGCATGGTAGAGTACGTTTACACTTTTGTAAAGGTACCCTATCTTTGCGACGGCAAACTAACACTTACGGCGACTTAACGAAGGGAAAAAGCTTTGTGGATCTCCGTAAGTGCTAATTTGCATACTTGACGCTGGATTACGACGAGAAATGCCCCCAGCGACGGCCGTGGTACTGCATCCTAAGATCCGACAGTGTAAGTCCTTAGGATCTTAGGACTGATTCTATGAATCAGCCGCATAGTTAGAATGTGAATCTGGCCCAATGTTCCTAAATACCTTTTTCCACAACTCCACAGTGCTGTCACATGATACCCCTCCGCTTTCCTTCCTCAATCTAAAGAGGAGCAGCGCGAGGGGCTGAGATTCCCGTCTGACATCAGCTGGCCAGCAGAGGGAGACCACATGACCGCACAGTGGAGCTCTGCAAGAAGGTATTTAGGAATATAAAATTGACACACCGAGGCTTAGATCTGCCTAAAACAGAAATTTCCTAAATACCTTTATTCTTGGCTAGGAAACAAACTATAGCCAAAGCCTGGAAGAAGTCCACAGTCCACTTTCAAGAAGTCAATGACCATATGAGTATAAGGTTGGGTATTGAGAAACTATGTAGCATCCTCAATGATTTACAGTCTAAATTTTAAAAAACATAGGCCTTACTTATGCCTTACCATCTTTGAACTCTTGTAGCCTGAGTATTCTATAGTTCACTTACCTGGCCTGAATCCATGGGGGATACATCCTGTTGTATCTCTCCCCTGCTTCTCTTCCCTACCCATGAAAGTATTCCTTGATCCCCTCACCCTACCCTGGCTTTTCCTGGTCTCTTTCTCCTACTAGTTTTACTATAAATGTCCTTTATTCTTCCCTCTCTCCATTCCCCCCCCCCCCTCCTAATTTTTTCCTGCTCAAACCAACCTGCCTAATCAGTGGTTTAGATCGCCTATCTGCTATTTCAAATCTATAAAGAACTCTTAAACAACACCCTACTATTGGTCCAGAACATTTACTAATTTAATTGTCTATTAATTTCATCCTAAGAGAAGTATGTATTTTTTTCCCCAGATTAATACTTACCTAGGTGGATGCAGCATGGGTCCAATGCTGCATCTGTCCCCCAGCGCCTCTGCACTGAGAACCAAGCAATCGAACACCAGAGATCGCTCGGTTCTGACAGCTCCCTGAGCAAGGAGCTGCAGACTGTCGGGGAGGGGGCAGCCGGCTCAATAGCTCACTGAGTGGCTGAGCCGGGTGTCAATCCAGGCACCTGGCGGAGCCAGACTGCATTGTTGTGATGATACGGTGCTTGGACCAACTTCTGTGACATCAGCAGAGAGTGTACTTCAGCGCGCTCTCTGCTGGAAACAGGTCATAGGAGTGCAAAACGAACTGAACTCCTGTGATCCATAGGAGAAGTACAGCCAAACAAGCTCTGGCTATACTTCTCCTTTTTAAGGGCTCCATCTGAGAAACAAAAAAATAAGGATTTTTTCCAATGCATCTAATATTATGCAGGGTTTCTAGATTTTTTTAATTTAACTGGACATGACTGGCTCATTTTTAACAGTTTATGATTCGGTGAGACCCTGTTAGCTTGGAAACATTGTTCTATGCTGGAGCCTGTTGGTAATTCACAATGAGCAAGATAATGCAATGGAGAATCATCCTCAACATTTATTCTGTATAGGATTTAGGTATAAAATTATTGATTAGACCTAGAAGATGCATGTTTGGAGATTCAGTGCATCCGAAAAGCATTCACACCACTTCACTTTTTTTCACATTTTGTTATGTTACAGCCTTATTCCAAAATGTATTCATTATTTTCCTCAAAATTCTACAAACAATACCCCATAATGACAACATGAAATACATTTGTTTGAAATCTTACAAATTTATAAATAACTATTTACAGCCTTTGCCATGACACTCAAAATTGAGCTCAGGCGGATATTGTTTCCATTGATCATCCTTGAGATGTTTCTACAACTTGATTGAAGTCCACCTGTGCTAAATTCATTTGATTGGACATGATTTGGAAAACACACATCTGTCTATATAAGGTCCCACAGTTAACAGTGCATGTGTGAGCACAAACCAAGCCATGAAATCCAAGGAATTGTCTGTAGACCTCTGAGACATGATTGTATCGAGGCACAGATCTAGGGAAAGGGTACAGAAAAAACGTCTGCAGCATGTCCCAATGAGCACTGTGGCCTCCATCATCCGTAAATGGAAACATTTTGAAATCACCAGGACTCGTCCTAGAGTGGGCCGCCTGGCCAAACTGATGATCGGGGGAGATGGGCCTTAGGGAGGTGACCAAGAACTCAACTCAGAGCTCCAGTGTTTTTCTCTGGCAAGAAGAAAACCTGCAGCACTCCACCAATCAGGCCTGTATGGTAGAGTGGCCAGACGGAAGCCACTCATCAGTAAAAGGCACATGACAGCCTGTCTGGAGTTTGCCAAAAAGGCACCCGAAGGACTCTGACCATGAGAAACAAAATTCTCTTGTCTGCTGAAACGAAGATTGAACTCTTTTGCCGGAATGGCAAGTGTCATGTCTGGAGGAAACCAGGCACCACTCATCACCTGGCCGATGTTTTTCAGCGGCAGGAACTGGGAGGCTAGTCAGGATCGAGGAAAAGATGATTGCAGCAATGTACAGAGACATCCTTGGTGAAAATCTGCTCCAGAGCGCTCTGGACCTCAGACTGGGGCAAAGGATTATCTTTTAACAGGACAACGGTCCTAAGCACACAGCCAAGATAACAAAGGAGTGGCTACAGGACAACTCTGTGAATGTCCTTGAGTTACCTAGCCAGAGCCCAGACTTGAGCATAATTGGACATCTCTAGAAAGATCTTAAAATGGCTGTACATCCAACCCGATGGAGCTTGAGATGTCCTGCAAAGAACAATGGAAGAAACTGCACAAAAATATGTGTGCCAAGCTTGTAGCATAATACTCAAAAGACTTGAGGCTGTAATTGGTTCCAAAGGTGCTTCAACAAAGTATTGAGCAAAAGCTGTGGATACATATGATTTTTCCCCCCGTTTTTTTTTTTCCGATTTATTAAAGATGTCAAACAAACTTTTTTCACTTTGTCATTAAGGGGTATTGTTTGTAGAATCTTGAGGAACATAATGAATTTAATCCATTTTGAAATAAGGCTGTAAAATAACAAAATGTGGAAAAGGTGAAGTACTGTGAATACTTACATGTTAGGCATATGGAGCAGGAAACAATGTCTACAGAACTTAGTAAATGTAAAAATACAGTATTTTCTAAATTCTCTCAATCATCACACTGACAGCATGAGGAGAAAAAAAGACGATCACCGGCTCTTATGTAAGGGACATAGGTTCCCAGTGGAAGAGGCACATCAGCCTCATTAGTGCCCACAGTGATCACCAGTAAAATAAAGTGCCACCTATCAGTGCCCATCACTGCCCCCCTTCAATGCCCACCAGTGGTGCCAGTCAGTGCCACCTAGCAGTGCTGCTTATCAGTCTCACCTACCAGTGCTGATCAGTGCCCATCACTGCCACCTATCAGTGTCACCTATTAGTGCCAATTCTCAGTGCCCACCAGTGCCACCTATCAATGCCCTTCAGTGCCACCTCTCGGTGTCACCTCTCTGTGCCCACGAATGCCGCCTACCAGTGCCACCTTATTGGTGCCCATCAGTGCAGCCCATCGGTGCTCATCAGTTGCAGCCTGTCGGTGCCCATCAGTGCAGCCTCATCAGCGTACATCAATGAAGGATAAAAATTACCCGTTTGCAAAATGTTATAACAATTTTTTTTTAATTGGTCTTTTTTTTTTATTTAGCAAAAATTTAAAACCGCCGAGGTGATCAAATACCTGCAAAAGAAAGCTCTATTTGTGGGGGAAAAAAATGATAAAAATGTCATTTGGGTACAGTGTTGTATGACCATGCATTTGTCATTCAAAGAGTGAGAGCGCTGAAAATTGGTCTGGGCAGGAGGGAGGTTTAAGTGCCCAGTAAGCAAGTGGTTACATATGTGTATTAGGCAGTAAGGACTTCACTGTGACTTCACATATGTGATCTGCTTCAGTTATTGAGAAAATGCCAGTCATATTAAGCTTCCCTCATTTTCAAAAGAAAGCCAACAAGGATGGTCTATGTCTTTCTCTCAGTGCTAGTTTCCTTAAAGTGTATGTAAACCCACTCTCATCCTTTCTAAACTACTGCCACAGTGCTGATCTATAAAGATATACATGCCACCTTCATGTATCCTTACCTGTCAAATGTCTCCCCTCTGTCTGTTATGAGACCTGAAAAAAACGCAGATTCTGTGGGTGGATCTGTTGTCTGGAGCTCGGTGGGAGGAGTTGTGATGTCAGTAGACTCTCCGCCCACCTCTACACTCTCCTTGTCAACATGCATTTTTTCCTGTGTATTTCTTACACTGAATTCTGCTATGATCACTAACATCCAGTCAAAATCCAGAAAAGTAACCACATTACTTAAGAAAAGGAGTGGGAGTGGAAATTAAAAATTAACGCCTGTCTGAAGCTAGTGCATAAGATATGTAAATAACCTGTCACTCACAGCAAGGGGGCGGAACAGACTAAGGTTTTTCTCTGTGAGTCCGTTTTATTTCACTGAACAATAAGAGGATTGCTCAGAGCTGGATTAACTCTGTGTGGCAATACTGGGCACAGTTGATAGGAAATCTTATACTGTACATTGTGACATCAAAAAAACTCGGGTTTACATCAACTTTAACCATATTCATGTTTGTGAAAGAACTATGTTACTTTGTGATATTTCTTTGCCTTTGTCAGAGAAACATCTGAAGGTGTTTGAATTTGTGTTCCTGTATATAACTTTTTTGATACCTAGGAGCCTTTGCATGGATCCTTCCTCCTAGGCTGCTTCTTTTGAAAAAACAGTAGGCCAGTAGTAGGATCATGGAACATAATTTTAGAAGATGATTATATAGTACATTTACAACAGATTTTTATAGGTGAATGCTTTAGTTCACATACCCGTGGGAGCGCTACTGAATTAGGTATTTATTCTTGTGTCTTGCCCTATAAAAAAAAAAAAAGTTTAAACATGTTGGCTGAGGTTGAAGTGGACATTGTATCAGGTGTATTTTTCATTTTAAGTTCATGCATGCAAGTTACGTGCAGATACCCACATACACTAACGCATACAGAATTTCTCTAATACCCAAATCCGTTATTTCTATTTTTAAGAAGAACAAAGTCATTTTTATATTGGTCATCTGAATTTCAAGCAAAAGATAACTCACTTTAAAATTAGCCATTTGGGAACAAGAAAAGATACATCGGGAAGAAGGCCAGATAAATCTCAGTGGAAGAATCTACAAGTCAAATGTTACAACTGCCAAGATAAATAGGAAGCTGTGAAGTCCTGTGAATCAAAGAGCAATAACAATAATGGCTATAACCCTCCTAACTCTTCTTCAGCAGTCTCAATTATGCATTTATTATCTAAACAACAGTGAGCACACAGCAGTAAGCCCAAGTCAGTAGTATATAGTCCATGAATAGCCAACATGGGAATGTGAATTGGAAAGTTTTATTGCATTAAGCTGTAAAACAATATTAACTGAGAGCCATGAAAAACATCTCATCTAGAGCATTATAACCGTGGAGTGCATTTATTAGCAGTATTTCTAACAGGTGAAGTCAAGTGGAACCCTCAAACCCACATCTTTGATTTAAACCTAAGGGCCTCCTGGTTTTACTAAACTCTCAGCTACTAAACAAGGTATTTTTCAGGGTATATATATATATATATATATATATATAACACTTTTCAAGCTAACCTAAAAAAAAAAAAAAAAAGCTGTTGTCATTCAGACATATAGGGGTTGTTTTATTAAAACGGGAGGCTTTAAAAATCTGGTGCAGCATAGTAACCAATGGGGTATCAGCTTTTTTGGTCAAAGTTTAACTGAACAAGCTGAAGTTAGAAGCTGATTGGATACTATGCACAGCTACACCAGAGTCTGCACTCTCCAGTTTTAGTAAATGAACCCCATAATATCTCAATCACATAAAGGATTCCTTTACCTAGGAAATACAGCTCCTAGTGTTTTCTATATTCCAATGTGTAATAACCACAATGATTGATCTACAAATGCAATAAATCAATCTTACACACTAAAGGTGCTTAGTGAATGAATAGATCCAAAGCACATGCTCCTGATAAAATTCCTCTCAATGCCCCTACTCCACACCGCACTTACTAGATGTTGTTGACTTCTTGATTAACAAAAAAAAGTAAAGTGAGCTTTCTTAGCCAGTATATCATGTATTGGGTCCCCCACTTGAATTTGGCTCATGCTGACATAATCATATCGCCAGGGTGGTTAACGTGAGTTTTATGTCTATCTATTTAAGCTAGATTCAGCAGATTTCTAATACCCCCCCAAAAAAGTAAGGCAAAATCTCCAGTATAATAGATTGCTAGGGGTTCTAATCCTGCCTTATGTCATAAAAAAAAGGGGGGGGGGGAGTTTGTTAGAGCTGGACTTCAGATTACTTTCTTTTTCACAGTACCTCAGTCTGTTTCCACATCAACCTTCTGTTATCTGTGATTTTTCAGCATTCCGATTTTCCGTCGTAGTACAGTACTGTCAATTCAATAATTAAAGCTTGCTGATTAGAGGAAACACAGGGATGACTATATTATAGAGCTAATCCATTCAGTCTTAACCTAGCTGAATTGCTTTTACTGCAGTGGAGAAAAGGTACCTTATATAGGGTCTAGCAGGATGTTTCTGGATTTTAAAACTGACCAAAATTGCAAACTAGAGTTCATTTGTGTATTTTGCAGTTTGCACACTTTTGCACCTACATTTTTGTAGGGTGTTGGGTTAGAGCTTTAATGGGTGATTTTAATCTCTTGGTATAGCGGTTTAATGAGGAACTTCACTCTGTCTAGAAAAAGTTTAGTTTCTATACTCTAATTGTCCTTGTGTCTGGAAAAAAATGATTTACTAGTCTATTGAATCCAGCGTTGCCTTTCCTGGCAGCCACAATTCTCCCTCATTGCTCTTCTCCGGCGTCACCATCTTAATTGAGATCCTGTGTATGGGACCTGACAGAGACCCACATTGTGTCTTTGCATGCATGAGATAAACTAAGAATGCCTAGAAAGCAGCAGGCTTCTGACAGGTCCTGTAGACTGGCAGTCCCACAGGGTGTCTGTACAGCCAAAGATATAACTTTTGCGCCATAAGCTGCTAGTTTCTGCCATTCTACGGGATCGACAGAGACCTGCTGCCTTTTGTGCATGTGCAAGAATCTGTGCTGACCATTGAGCCTTCATCATACTTGTCTAGGCGAGGATTCAGAACTGACCCAATAAAAATGTGAAAAATATTTATTTTTTCATATGTTTAAGAGAGAATGGGGAGAAAGCAAAAGACAGGAAGTGCTATGGATGATAGAAGGTCCACTTTAACTATCCCCTCATTAGGTTAGAGCTATACAAGATATGTTTAGGAGCCCAGTCATACCACTAAAATCACAAACCGTTAATCATTAGATCTAGCAAATAAGACTACTCTACTCTGCGCTATTTGTGTAGCTTCCTCCATAGGGAACTATCTGTTTGGGGATCAGTTTCTACTCCTACTGATTAATTGCTAGCAATTTTAGTAGTTCAGTTGAGATATGAAAAAAAAAGTTCTGTGTAGTACTAGCCTGATAATGTGACTTGCAGCTATGGATGCAAGTATAAATGCATTTGAAAACCTTTTTTTTTATTTATTTTTAGGTAGAGTGGTAAGGAGTTAGAATCCTTGGCAGATTGTTATTGCTGTATGTGTCCTCTTTAGGGAGTTTTGCTTCTTCGAATTATCTTTATCAACATTTTCTCACTGGAAATGAAAGTTTAGGTAAATCTAAAATATTGAGTTGCCACCAGAACAGAAAAACGGGACACCTTCTGATGGGGACACTTGTGAAAACTGGGGGATTTTCTTCATCTTTGGAAAATATCCCCCCACATCTTGTTTATTCTACAGGAAGTGAAGGGAAATCTCAATGAGAAACAGTTGGCACAAAACACTGACAACAGCTTTAACCTTCATCTACACCTATGTTTCTCAACCCCAGTCCTCAAGTACCCCCAACTGGTCATGTTTTCAGGATTAAACTGCTGTGGTAATTACTAAGGCAGTAAAACTGATCAGATCACCTGTGCAAAATAATGAAAGGCCTAAGGTCTGGAGTTGCTCTACACTACCCAAAATGAAAAAATAAAATCTTTTGGCATTAGATCTACTTTAAAACTCTCAGTAGAAAGAGAATACAATTTCCCATGTGGCCTAACCCTTAAACTTCCGCAGTATACCTGTAGTAGCTACATGCACATTTCCTTTTTTTTCTCATTTTAGTGTGAAGCCTCTAAAACCAGGCAAATATGTATGCAGGTGAGGCAAGTAAGTCAGTTGTAGGCTTTGACGTGCCATCTTCCATAATGCTGTGCAGAGGACTTTTGTAGTAATTGAGGCACATGAAGGCTTAAGGGACTGTTGCAGTGTACTGACTTATCCATATGTTTAGGTACAGCATGTACTTCGGTTTGGGAGCTCCCTGAGCATATTAGAACAACTGTAACATGGCAACAAAAGTATGTGTAGTCTCCTTGCCATGTCTGCTGGTTAGGGGTCGTGGCTGTTGAGTACGCTTGATGCTATGAAAGGTAACACAGGTGTATTGGCTGTATTCTTATAAATGCGTGCCTGGCGACAAAATATCTGTTTCCGCTCTGTAGACGGTAAATGTGCTCTAACATCAAAACCATAAAAGCCATTCACATGGAAATTGCTTGATCACATTTTGTTTATTAATGTTTCTGGCTTCTTTCATTTAGCCTTTTAATTGACAGTTTAATGTGTGTAAAACACATGGGTGTGTAAAATGAAAATTCTTTATATGCTATCCATGCTTTAAATTCGCTGTCTTTCAAATGAAAATGTAATCTCGCTGATGTATTTAGCTTTTTCTTTTATTATATATGAAAATAACACATCGAACATCAAAGGCCACTTTAAAAGCATTCTATCTAATTGTCTGTAATGACAGGACTGTATTTGATGGCTAGAAGAGCACCAGGCAGCACAATTTCACCGTGCAGTCTTCTGTAATCACGAATCTTGGCTGATTGTAACTACCTCATCTCTTTGTCTTGACTGTGATTATTTATAGGACAGAAGGCAGAGGATTTATGTTTGCAAGCAAAAGTAATTTGTAGTCTTTATGAAATATGTAATGTACTGGCTGTATTTGTTGAAAAATATTTGGTGATGTGCATGAACCATGAAATTAAATTCATGAATAGGGTGAAATATTCTTTCCACAGCTAATATAGAGCACTTCCTGGAAAAGAGGTATTATTTCAAATGGCTTTACCTGCACTATTGACATTTCAAGGGCGGTAGTATTTGCTTTCTTTTTATTAAATTATGTTGCAGTGGTTTTCTGTAGAAAACCATTCCCCAAAAAAATATGCAACATAAGGAGCATCTGAAAAGGCATTGTGTTGTGAAGAGCTAGAATAATGCAGAAATACTTGAAGGGAATGTGTAATCCTTTGCTTTGTTTATGTATTTCTTCTAAAGTCGTGAAATCTTTTTTTTTTTTTCCGTTCGGTTGGTGTAATTGCCTTAAGTTTGTCTTTATATTAGGATGCCAAATATCAGCTAAAAACTTAAAGTGGATCTGAGCTTACACCCCAGAAGGTCCCCTTTACTCCACTACCTCTGCAAAGGTCTCCGTCACCCTTCCCACCGAATTAGTAATGAGTACACATTTTAGGTCCAATATTTTGCTAGCCTAGGTGGCAGTTCAAGGGAACATACAGTACTGTATTGCCGCGTACACACAATCGTTTTGTCTGATGAAAACGGTCTGATGGACCGTTTTTATCAGACTAACCGATCGTGTGTGGGCCCCATCGTTTTTTTATCCATCAGTTAAAAAACTAGGAACTTGTTTTAAAATTATCTGATGGTTAACTAACTGATAGGAAAAAAACGATCGTCTGTAGGCACGTCCATCGGTTAAAAATCCACGCATGCTCAGATTAAATTAGGGGACGGGAGCGCTCTTTCTGGTAAAACTAGCGTTCGTTATGGAGATAGCACATTCATCACGCTGTAACAGACATAAAAGCGTGAATCGTCTTTTACTAACACAAAATCAGCTAAGGCAGCCCCAAGGGTGGCGCCATTGGATTTGAACTGCCCCTTTATAGTGCCGTTGTACGTGGTTTACGTGACCGCCTTCTGACCCGATCGGTTTTTTAACCGATGGTGTGTAGGCACGACTGATCATCAGTCAGCTTCATCGGATAACTGATGAAAAAATCCATCAGTCTGTTTTCATCGGATGGACCGATCGTGTGTACAGGGCTTTTGTGTAGCTTTTGCAGGTAGCCCCTGTCTATCTGTGTGTATATGTATTTTGACAAACATTTTAACTAGATTATGGCTAGTCTTAGAAAACTAAAAGCTAGCCATAATCGGGTCAAATGTTTGTGGAAATATGTATGCACCCAGGTGGATAATGACCTCTGTACCTGTGGAAGTTACACATATGTTCTCCTAAACTGGCGCAAAATCGGCAACTTGAAACTGCTAATTGGTATCTCCAGAGTGGTTCCATTGGGAAGTAGCTGGGCAAGTGGTGCAAAGGAACCGATTACAGCAGAAGGAAAGATGGAAATAGGAATCAATATATGGACTGCATATGACACAAGGTAAGACTGTGTTCTGGAGTCTATGGAGAAGAAACATAAACCAGCGAGATAAGCAGTGTCTTATTTAATTTTTGGTTTTGTTGTATTTGTAGTGATCAACAACTCATTTGCAGCTATGAAGTTTTCGACTGTTTTAATTAGTCAACCTTAATAGTGACTGGCAAAGATACAGGTAGCAAGAGGGAATTAAGGGTTTTAGGATTAGTAAACGTTTGGATAAACAGTGTATGCATTTACTACTTTGATGCTTGTTACATTAAATTGACTGACATAAAATCTGAACACAACATAGTTCTCTATAATGTGTGATTGTCTCAATACAGAGCACCAAGTGTAATTTCTGCTCCCTTGTTCCTCTGCTATCTGCATGAGTTGCTTCTGACAAATTTTCCAATAGAAAAAAGGTGACAGGGAGGGAGCTATTGCACACATCCTGTGATTGACAGCCTCATATTCAAACCTATGTGCTATGTAAGACCCCTTTCACACTTGTGAGACTTGTCCTGCGACTTGGCACAACAAAGTTGCATGACAAGTCGTTCCCCATGACTTCCAATGAGTACCATTTCATATCTGTGCGACTTCAGAGTAGTCCTTGTACTACTTTGGTCCGACTTTGATGCAAGTTACACAGGCACTCCCTAAAATTGCATCAAAATCGGGGCTGCAAAGTCGCTGTAAAGTAGTGTGAAAGATGGCCTAATGGAGGGGGGGGGTGTGTCCTTTCCCTTCAATCAGCTCTTAGGCCTCGTACACATGCATGGTTTTTCGGCAAGAAAGCTGCTGGGAGAGCTTTTTGCCGAGAAAACCGTGCGTGTGTATGCTTTCTTGTCGGGAAAACTAACGGGAATCTCGACGAGAAAAATAGAGAACCTGCTCTCTATTTTCTCGTCCGGATTCTCGGCAGTATTTTCCTGCCGAGAAAACCGAGCGTGTGTATATGCTTACCTGTCTTCGGTAAGCCTGCGCATGCTCGATGAGACTTCAACGCATACGCGGTAGCAGTGTAGGGTGTATCAAGATGGCGGCGACGACATTGAATGTGACAAGCGCATGCTCATCATAGTTGATGACGACACCGCGTTCTTGCCATTCAAAAGAATGGCGGTTCTTTTGAATGGCCCGTGTGTACACTCGGCGAGCAGGAATCTCGTCAGGAAAACCAAAGTGTTTTTCCTGACGAGATTCCTGGCTGTGTGTACAGGGCTTTACTGAGCTCTGCAGATTGTAACTTCAGCTTCCCGCCCTCTGCTTTCTGAAAGCTCACACAAGCTGTATATAATCAGCACTTTGAATGGCTGTAGAGAAGAAAGTGCCACAGATAAACAGATGCTACTTATGTGGGAGGATTTGTTTCTGTGCATCACCAAAGGCCAGTCACATCACTGGGTATATGCAAGGCTAGTGTTGAGTTCAGTGGGCATGTCTAATGTAGGGTACTTGGGTCTAGGGTCCCTGGACCGAAGAGCCATGAGGGGGAAAAATCGGGCCAATTAGTACTATCTCGGTACCGGTGTAAAGTTACAGAATAAAATAATATGTAAAAAAATTATAATTTTTATTTCAGAATACATACAAGACAATTACATAATTAAAATTGTGACAACCGAACAACGGCACCAAAACAGAGGTCCCCAGAGGGGAAAACATTGCGATGAGTTGAGGGTTGTGACAGTATCTCAACTAGTTTCGCGGATTTGTACCGCTTCATCAGGAGAAAGCTCTATAAATGATTAAACAATACATCAATAATAAGTTAAAAAACAGTAATGTAAACAAACAAGGGGAAAAAAACATAGGTTAGATTGCTCACCTAAAAGAAGTCCGCCAATGGGGTAAAGCGGGCGGGAACAGACAAGAACCCCCGCGGTGGCCAACAGGGACACAAGTGTGGAGGGACCTGCTTGTCTAGTGTAGACAAATACATTGTCAGCAATAAGCCAAGCCTAGGGTAAAACAGAGGGGGGTGATGGTAACACGCGTTAACATTGCAAAACGGTGGTGAGAAGGTGAAGAGTGAAGAGTGAATGTGAGATGAATAAGTGGGAAATGATGAGGCCGGGGGCAGGGGGAAGAAAAGGGGGGGAGGGGAGGGAAAGGGCCCCAAAGGGGACGAGAAGGGCAGTGGAAGGAAAAAGGAAGAGAGGGGGGGATGAGGAGGGAAATGGGATGGATGGGAAAATGGGTGAGGAAATAAGTGGGGTAGATAAGTGATTACAAAATGAAAAATGAAAAAAATATATTGTATGAATACCTGGGTGATAAAAAAGGGTAATGGTGAATGAGGGGGTCCCGGGAGCAGGAGCCCAGTAGTGGCACATATTAAGGTACAACTGTGACACATTGGTGGGTGTGTGTGTTGTTGGGAGGGACCAAACCTTGTCCCGATGGAGCATCAGGGTAATGATGCAGCCTGCCTATCAATTTTTTACATATTCTTATTTTATTCTGTAACTTTACACCGGTACCGCGATAGTCCTAATTGGCCCGTATTTTCCCCCTCTTGGCTCTTCGGTCCGGGGACCCTAGACCCAAGTACCCTATATTCTGATCTCAAGGATGATGGTACCTCCCACTATAATATTAACTTACTTTACCCCTGAGGCTCTCTTTTTCAAGGCATGTCTAATGTGTCTACTGCTTAATCTTGCCTGGAAATGTCATAATAACATCTGCACTGTTTCCTGTCGGGCAACAAGGGATACAGTCAGATACATTTCCCACTAGGGTTTGTTTTGACACAATAATTGTATGATTTAATGCAGCAGTTCACCCAAAAGTGGAAGTTCCACTCTTCCTCCTCCTCCCCGCTCCTAACATTTTGCTGGGGGGGGGGGGGGTTGGGTTTGCCAAAACCAGGTACAGTACATCTATGTGATCTGAGTGGAAATTGCAGACACTTCATAGGTCCCAGAAAGCTGCAGGACCACTTACTGGGCACAACACGTCTTGCGCATGTGCAGTGGGTATCCGGCTGTGAAGCTGCAAGGAGTTACAGCTGGCTTCCCACAATCAACATGCCGCCGGTTGTGAAGACCGGTGAAGAAATTGGTTCGGGTGAGGACGGTGCTGGATCCCTGGATAGGTGACTGTCTGTTCATTAAAAGTCATCAGCTACAGTTTTTGTAGCTGTTTTTTTTTCTCACTACTGAAAAAATTGCTTTAAGTGGTTTTCAAATGTATAACATATTTTTATTATATTTTTTTGTAAAGCCTAGAAAATTATTTTATCACAGCCACTAACACCCAATGTGTTTCAGTGGTTTTAAGGGTTCCTCTTCATCCCTGTGGCATGGTAAAAGGATTTGTTGCAGAAGCTGGCTAAGTACAAGAGCAGATGCTTTTACCAATCTACTGATGAAGTGGGCTCTTTGATCCCTCAAAACACATTGGGCCAGATTCACAACCGAGATACGACGGCGTATCTCCAGATATGCCGTCGTATCTCTGAGTTGCGCCGTCGTATTTATGCACCTGATTCTTAGAATTAGTTACGCATAGATTTCCTTCAGATCCGACAGGCGTAACTGTGTTACACCGTCGTATCGTAAATGCATATTTACGCTGGCCGCTAGGTGGCGCTTCCGTCGAATTCCACGTCGAGTATGAAAATTAGCTAGATACGCAAATTCACCAACGTACGCCCGGCCGACGCAGTACATTTACGCCGTTTACTTTAGGCTTTTCCCGGCGTATAGTTACCCCTGCTATATGGTGGCGTAAGTGCGGCTTACCAATGTTAAGTATGGCCGTCGTTCCCGCACCGAAATTTGAAAATTTTACGTTGTTTGTGTAACTCGTCCGTGAATGGGGCTGGACGTAATTTACGCTCACATCAAAACCAATACGTCCTTGCGGCGTATTAGGAGCAATGCACACTGAAAAACGTCAATCACGTCGGGTCACACAACATTTACATAAAACACGCCCCCCTGTTCCAAATTTGAATTAGGCAGGCTTATGCCGGCCGATTTACAATACACCGCCGCAACTTACGGAGCAAGTGCTTTGAGAATACAGCACTTTCCCGTCTAAGTTGCGGAGGCGTAACGTAAATCGGATACGTTACGCCGCCGCAAAGATACGCGGATGTACCAGAATCTAGCCCATTGACTGTTATTGAATATGACTTATAATAAAGTATTTTTCTGGACTTTAAAAATATGTCTAGCACTTTCTTCCTTGCAAATAAGTTTGTAATGGCCTACTGACCTTATACCATTACATCTCAGAAAGCTGTCTCAAAAAATAATCTCCATTTGGACCAGCACCAAGATAGAAAACAGAGCAGACAATTCTTGGCCTAAAAAATTATTCTATTTCTAGCCTTTTGTAGTTTTTCCCTTATAGTACTGTAACTATGCATAGAAATGTGATGCTGAAAATCACAAAGTATTGGAAAAATAAACGTTGTTTTCTCCTTTTTTAGGTATTCATTTGTAACTAGTTAGTGATAAGGGATGTCCCTTATGTGTCATCTTTTGGAGGAATTTTCTGTTATGATATTTAAATGTTGACACATGCCATTTTCAATGACATGAGTCTTTTTCTGCCTGTGGTGTTAAATTTTCAGATACTTAAAGGTATGTGTAGGCTGCCTTCTCATATAATTTAGACTATAATGCACTAAAAGTCTCTACTTTTAATTATTTCAAAATCACCTGTTTTCTTTGAAGCTACTGGGAATTCGGTATATGTACACTTTGTGAATCTGGCCGGTCATTTATAATAACAAACACATTTGATTGATACAAATTTGTTTGGAAGCTAGACTAGACTGGAACTGTGATACAAAGCAGAGTACCGTCAAACTAAAGAAGCCTTTTTATCAGATTTTCATGCAGAATCAACAAATTGATAGCAGGATAGGTGACACTAAACCTAATATGATGAAGCATGCATGTTGAAAGCAATCAGTGCTTTGTTTTGATGGAGTATTTTTTATATAATAGTTGCATTGAAAGTGATTAAAGTGTGCATTGTTAGCGTAATACAAATACTGGTGTGATTGACAGAACAGTGTCAACTGACTAGTTCTGCAAAAATATAATCAGTTTCCCTCAATTTAATCTAAGTTTTTTTTTTCTTCTAATAATTAAAATAAAAAACACAAACTTAAAAAAAAAAATCCCCTACAAAGCAATGTCATAATGTGCTAGTATGCATTGTCAAACTAATTTGGATGGAAATTGTTGCAATATAAAGTAAAATTTATTTTAAAACATCACTGGCAATATTGGCTACGCATTTAGGGCCGGATTCAGGTAGATCGGCACATCTTTCTGCCGGCGTAGCGCATCTCATATGCGCTACGCCGACGTAACACAGAGAGGCAAGCAGAGTATTCACAAAGCACTTGCTCCCTACGTTGCGCCAGCGTAACGTAAACTATTCGGTGCAAGCCCGCCTAATTTAAAGTAGGTGGACGATGGGCGTGATCCATTTAAATGAACCGTGACCCCATGCAAATGATGGGCCGAACGAACGGTGCATGCGCCGTACCGTGGGCGCATCCCAGTGCGCATGCTCAGAATCACGTCTAAAATACTCCATAAGATACGTCGAATCACTGCCTACGACGTGACGTAAACTGCGCCCAGCCCTATTCACGTACTACTACGTAAAATCCGACGGCTGTTCCCTGGTCCATACCTTAACATGACTTACACCTGCTTTATGTGGCTTAACTATACACCGGAGGTAAGCCTTACGCAAACCGCGTATATTATGCGCCGGGCGCAAGTACGTTTGTGAATCGCCGTATCGCCCTCATTTGCATATTTGCAATGAGGCGGCCAGCGTAAATATGCTCCCAAGATACGCCGGCGTAGGAAAGTTACGTCGGTCGGAGGAAGCCTATTTTCAGGCGTATCTAGTTCTATGGGCACGGCACATAGATACGACGGCGCACATTAACACTTACGCGGCGTATCTGTAGATACGTCGGCGTAAGTGCTACGTGAATCCGGGTTTCGTTTTTTTTTTTGGACTGTTTATTCACATTGCATTAAGGTACACAAGCAAAGCTGTGCAACTTGAGTCTGCAAACATCTTACTGTGGTGGTTGGGAAGATCAATAGGCTGGGTCAAGGATAAAGCTCAATTTAGTTCATACTAACATAAAGGGAAAGCGATTATGCACATTTCCACAGATGATTTTATATGTCAGTTGTTAGCTGCACATAAAACTCATATTTTAGTTTTGTGTTGCTTTCAGCATGGTGAATTCCATGATGGCTTCTTGCACTTCTTGGGGCCCCCAGTGGGTAATATTTAGTCTTAAATTCCTGCAGTCAGTGTCAGAGGCAGGCTATTGCAGAGAACTGTCCCTACTGGAGTTTATCCCTGTTGAGGAGATTTATCCTATTTACTTGTACAGTACTGTTCCTCTACCATTATTCCAAAATCCCAAATTTTAGATTGTCAACAGAACAGGAGTAGAGGGGACATTTTTCTATGGGGACACTAGGTCTGGTGAAAGCCAGGGGTTCTCCCTCACTTCGGAGAGATTTTCTCTCACTTTCTGTTCTGGCTATGGAACAGGAAGTAAAGGGAAGTTTTGCCAATATGACACAGATTGAAATAAAAAAAGACTGATGCTTCGTACACACGACCGTTTTTCCCGTCGGGGAAAACTGCCATGACAGCCTTTGGCCGGGAAAACCGGCCGTGTGTACGCTCCATAGCAAAAATTAGAACATGTTTTCTGTTTTCCTGCTGGGATTCCCGGCGGTTTTCAAGCCGGCAGTCTTTCTATGGGGAAAGCCTGCGGTGGAGCATACACACGGCCTGGTTTCCCGACCAAAGCTCTCATGGCAGTTTTCCTGCCAGGAAAACTGTCCGTGTGTAGGGGGAAAAGGCTACCGAACAGGTTCTCGGTTTTCACGGCGGACTTTTTACCGTCAGGAATACCGATCGTGTGTAAAAGGCATGAGATTATAACCCTCCCTTACTCTAGCCAAAAAAAAAAAAGTTTTGCCTATAAAACTGCTTTAAAGTGCGTATGTGCCTATTTTTATTCAGCTTCTGTCCAGTCACGTGATCCTGCAGCTGTTGTTCCACTGTGTCAGTGAGCTGCAGGGAAAAGAACAGCGCACCAGAAATGCCTGGGCCAAGGAATACTATGGGTGACGACTCACAGAATTTACAGCCATTGTCGAGGGCTCTCCGGAACCAGAGCTGCATGGTCAAATGACCAGACTATATTTCCCTGTGTAAGGGAGCACTTGACAATTATTGAAGGTTCCAAGAGCCGTGACATCACCCATAAGCTTCCATGCCCCATCCATTGTTTGCACTCCCACTTATCCACTGCAGCAGCCACTCACTGACACAGGGAAGCCAGAGCTGCAGGATCACATGGCCACACATACAGATCTTCTTCTTTTTTTTTTTCAGGGTTTACAAGATATTTAGGAGAAGGGGAAGAGAACATTTTTGAGAATATTTTTTTTATTGCTGTCCGTGGCCCTGTTAGGGAGATTTACCATTTGTATTCTTTCTGTTTACCATTATCAATGAAAATAAAATCCCAAATTTTGGGTTGTCCCCAGAATAGGAATAGTGGAGATGTCTTACAATGGAGACACTAGTTATGGTGACAATCAATGACTTCCTTACTTTAGAGCAGGGGTCCTCAAACTTTTTAAACAGGGCCAGTTCACTGTCCCTCAGACTGTTGGGGGGGGGGGGCTGACTATAGTTTGAAAAAAAAAATAAGAACAAATTCATATGCACACTGCACGTGTCTTATGCAGAATGCAGGATTCAGTAGTGTGTTTCACTCAGAACACAGGGTTCATGAGTGTGTTGCACTCCAAATGCAGGGTTCAGGAATGCGTTGTGCTCAGAATGAAGGATCAAGAGAATGCAGGAATCTGGAGTATGTTGCACTCAAAGTGCAGGGATCAGGACTGGAGAGCGTTGTGCTCAGAATGCTGGGACCAGGGGTGTGTTGCGCTCAGAATTCAAGGATCAGGAGTGCATTGCACTCGCAATGCCGGAATCAGGAGTACGTTGCGCTCAGAATGTAGGGATCAGGAGTGCATTGAGCTCAGAATGCAGGCATCAGGAGTGCGTTGCGCTCAGAATGCAGGGATCAGGAGTGAGTTAGGTTCAGAATGCAGGAATCAAGAGTGAGTTAGGCTCAGAATGCTGAGATTGTGGGGGGGGGGGGGGGGTCAGAGGACACTGCTATGGGGATGGCCCTGCCCATAACAGGGTGCTCTGCCCCTTTCAAATCTCCCCCCTCCTCACACACAATAGTTGCACTCAGAAGTGCAATCGGTGCCATCTACCAGTGCCACCTATCAGTGCCCACATGTGCCACCTATCAGTGCCATCTATCAGTGCCCATAAGTGCCACGAATCAGTGCCCATAAGTGCCACCTATTAGTGCTATCAGTGCCCATAAGTGCCACCTATCAGTGCCCACAAGTGCCACTTATCAGTGCCCCTATCAATGCCCACATGTGCCACCTATCAGAGCCCACACGTGCCACCTATCTGTGCTATAAGTGCCCATAACTGCCACCTATCAGTGCCATCTATCAGTGCCCACAAGTGCCACCTATCAGTGCCATCTTTCAGTGCCCATAAGTTCCACCTATCAGTGCCAGCCACCTGTCAGTGCCACCTATAAATCCACATCTGTCAAACTGTCACATGGTATTAAAAAAAAGTATCAGTAAACGGGTATCTGTGAGTACTTGGAAAAAAGTATTGGTACTTGTACTCGGTCTTAAAAAAGTGGTATCGGGACAACCCTAGTTATAACCCTTAGGCCTTGTACAGACGGGCAAACATGTACGATGAAAACGGTCCCCCGGACCGTTTTCAGCGTACATGTCTGCCGGGGGATTTCTGTATGATGGCTATACACACCATCATACAGAAATCCGCGCGTACTCGATATGCGGCGACGACGTGCGCGGCCCTACCAGTTCAATGCTTCCACGCATGCGTCAAAGTCATTCGACGCATGCGAGGGATGGCGGCCGCTCGGACATGTACGGTAGGTCTGTACAGACGACCGAACATGTCCGATGGGCAGGATTCCAGCGGGCATGTTTTAAAACATGTTCAGAAATATTTGCCCGCTGGAAAAAGGCCCGGCGGGCAAATGTACACTGGAATCCTGTCCGCTCGGGCCTACACACGACCGAACATGTCTGCTGAAACTGGTCCGCGGACCAGTTTCAGCAGACATGTTCGGTCGTGTGTATGGGGCCTTACTCTATCCAAAAAGAAAAACAAAATGGTATTCAGTAATGATTCCAAAAGTATTCCCTTATAAGTCTTGTATACCTCTACTGGAAGACCATTCTCCCAAGAATATGTAAACAGTTTTATATTTATATACTGGGCACAGAATGTTGGTGAGTGGTATGGCACTTAATGAGTGCCAGATATTCACATCTTTACGGAGCATTCCATATTCCTTATGTGTCTTGGATGATATGTGTATCCTGAGATGTTGTTTTTTAACTGTACAATCATAGCTGCTAATATCAAAATTTAAGTGAGGTTGTGTCAGTTACCAAGAGTACTTCTACATACTTGAAGCAGAAATATCACTGTGTACTACATCTGCCACATGAGAACCACTCTAGGTACCGCTTCTAAGTATAGATCTGGGCAATCTCAATGCATATGACACCAGAGCGCTGGAGGCATCTTGGATGTTACGTGTTACTGACCCCATACATAAGGCTTGCATTTATTGTGGAGAAATGATTGGATGCAGTTCCCAGTGCACTTACTGAGGAGACAGCATGCTACATGCTAACCATATAGCCTCAAGCATAAAGACTTACCCTGGATGAATGATGATTATGAATTCCAAGGATGTAATTTTCTTTTGTGATGCTGAACATTTAATTGCTCGGAGTACTTATCTCTAGTGAAACAATTTAATGTTGAATTAAGCAGCCTTTCAGGCCCCTTTCACACTACTGCAACTTCAAAGTTTTTACCGCAATTTTACCGTGATTTCAGGGAATGTTTGTGTAACTTGCATTAAAGTCAGACCGAAATCGTACAGGGACTACGTTGGTGCGACTTGAAGTTGCACAGATATGAATGGTACCCATTGAAAATCATGGGGTACGGCTTGTCATGCAACTTTGCAGTCTCAAGTCGCAGGACAAGTTGCACAAGTGTGAAAGGGGCCTTAGTCCAAAATAGGAAATATAAGGCTCTACTGAGGAGTCACTGCCAAAAATAGTAACCCTAAAGAAAGTTAGGCATCAGGTGAGTATATGCGTGCGTGTATGTGCGTATATAGATATATATATCTATATATTTAAAATAGATAGTATAGCGATAAAACAGTCCAGTTACTGAATCCCTCGGATAATAAAACAGCGCTAATTATAAATGAAAACTAATAACTGTGTGATGTAGCAACACAGTAAACAGTCTTTTGTGCAGCGATGATAGTGGGTAAAGTTCAAAACATCAAGGATGATAATACAGCGTGTTTTTCAGTGTGCACCATCCACTAAGAAAAACCATCCAAATTCTACCTCGTGAGGCACACTCCATCAGGGGGTCAAAATCACCAGAAGCCTCTAATGAGATAGCCTTAAGATCAGTGTTCCTCAGCCAGTTTGCTCATAAACCTCACTATCCGCAGAGATGCACCATTACAGGGGCTCCAATGAACGTCATTAAACGCAGGTAGCGCCGTAGGATTGGTATTGCCTAATTAATGCCTTCCTTCCTTTCAAGCTGCTCCCCTGTCTACTTTACAGGATTAATGCCTAGGGGGTTCTGGTCATTCTGGTGGCTCCAGACTGGCTTTGTTGTCTGGGGTACACCAACGCAGTGTGACTAGTTGCAGACGCTCCCTGGAGGCTGCCTCTTCAGGAAAACCTTCTGTCCCAGAGTCCAGTCTTCCATCCTGCTTTAATGTCTCTGGTTTTGATGGCATGGCTATTGAAAGTCGGGTTCTGAGGGACAGGGGGTTGTCAGATTCTGCGAGCTCCACAATATTGTAAGCATGTAAGGCTACCCTTCGGAAGATATACTATCGCACCTAGAAGGCTTATATCATTTGGTGCGAGGCTCTAGGGGCTCATCCTCATTCCGTGTGGGTGGCTTGGGTGTTGGCCTTTTTGCAATGGTGCATTGACCAAAAAATTACCTTGAGTTACCATTAATGATCAATTCTCTGCCCTTACTGTCATCTTTCAGCAGACCTTGGCCACGCACTCTTTGATTTGCCCTTTTATCATGGGGCTTTGTTCGAGATGTGGCCCCACCTATGCTTTTGCCAAGGCCATCATAGATTGTAAATTTGGTTCTTTCAGTTCTCCAGAAACCTCCCTTTGAGAGCATTCCAGGTATTCCTTTGCCTACTCTCTCTCAGAAAGTGGCCTCCCTGGTTGCCATTACTTCTGTGCAAAGGGTGTCAGAGCTGACAGCCCTAAACTGTAAGCCTCCCTTTCTTATGTACACAATGACTAGGTGGTTCTTTGCCGACTCGTTCCTTTCTTCACTGGAATGAGAACATAGTCCTTCCTCCCTTGTGTCCTCGGCTGTTGCATCCTATTGAAGTGCCATTGCATTCTTTGGATGTGGTCCAAGCAATTTTAGTGTATTTATCGGATAGGGCCTTGTCCCAGAGATCTGACTTTTTTGTGCTCACAGATGGTCCAGGGAAGGGCATGGTGGCCTCTTCTGCCACAATCTCCGATAGGATTCAGCAGACAATTGCTCAGGCGTATGCCATTAGGGGTGGGCTCCTCCCTTTTCTGTTCCACCACGTTCTGACTCAAGGATAAGTGCTTCCTGGGCATTCTGACATCAGGTGTCTGTGTATCATGTTTGCAAGGTTGATGTGTTGGCATCTTCGGGTGCTAGTTTTGGCTGCAAAGTTTTGCAGGCTGCTGTTTGAGGTTCTTGTTGGCCCCTTCAGAGGTAATTCTAGGTGTTGGTGTGTTTGCCTTGTTTGCAAAAATGTTGGAGGAGGTAGCTACAGACCTGCAGGGTGGGGGCTGTGAAGATTAAAAAAAAAAAATTCAAATATCAAAAATATTTCTATTAATTGTAGAATTGTCAGTAAACTCAAAAGTGTGCATTTCATGGTAACACCAATTTATAATGAAATCATTAATTCTTTTTAGATGTACAGTACAATACTGTATGCACTTATAGGCAAAACATATCTTCTGTTGTACTGCACTGCACAATACTTTGCCAAATAAGGCATAGCTTTTGTTTGCTGAAACACTGTCACTATGACATAAGATTAATGAATGTGTGTTCCCTCCTGGGAAAGGCAAAGGCTACTGCTCATCTTGTATTGAAAAGAAATAAAACACTTTTTCTCAGTGTCATTCTAGTTCCTGTTTTTAAATACTCAAAAGCAATTTTGAGACTTTGAATAGTCTGCCAGGACATTGTTGCAGTCTTTCACAATGCTATTGTGATTTTGTATGCTGAAAATAAACTCCGACTCGCTGTGAATAACTCGGATCCTTTTATCTTTCGGTTTCACTTTTCTTTGTAATTGCGTCTTTAGACTTGCATATATTTTTATATTTTGTTTTAAAATTCCAGAGAGAATAGTGAATCGTACGACCTTCTAATTTTTTTTTGTGCTGTGGTATTTTTGGACTTGTTGCACTTATTTATTACTTAGTTTAAGTCTGTACTTCGTAAAAGTCTAACCTTTAATTGCAGGGTACACAATGTCACTGATAATGTAAGCTGACATCTTGGCCTATGTTTAATCTTCAACTGCCATGATGCTGCACATGTGATCAGTTATGACACCAGCCATTGGATGGTTTGACAGTTTGGTTGAGAGCACAACCAATGTGACAGTTCGCAATCCCAATCTTGCTCACAGCTGGTTCTCCCTACTGTTCAGGCCCCCCGTTTGCCCGATCCCCCTACAGGAGGGCCTCACTGTTTTTCTTTACCATAGAGAGGATCCTGCGATCATCTCCACTGTTGGAAGGGAAAAAGGTAACGGTGCTCTCGCCAGGAAGAACCCAATCCATATACCAGATCCACTCACAGTTGCTTAGGCTCGATGTATCCTATCGCACTCCAATGTAATAAATAGTAAGAAGAGCCGGCAACACTGAAATCCTTTGAGTGTTGTTTATTGATACATCAGAGTGCCAGTAAAACAATAGCGCAACACATTTCGGCAATAGCCTTAGTTGCAGCTACGACTAAGTCTATTGCCGAAACGCTTCAGCACTAATGTTTTACTATTCATCCACCACTGTTGTCTTTCGTGGAAGCCAGGCCTTTTTATGTTGCTGAGCTCATCAGTGCATTATTCTTTCCTCAGAATGTACCAAACTGTTGGTTTGGCCACTCCTAATGTTGCTTCTATCTCTAATGGATTTGTTTTGGGTGCCAATGGGCGCCACAGGGTCACTGCTGCTTCCTTGCCTGACGTACAATTTGTCTTAATATATGTCTTCTGCGAGGCAGTAAGGGGGCAATGGACTGTTTCACTTGCATGGACAGCTCTTTTGAACGCAAAGTAGAGCAATAGATTCCAAAGGCAGATACCACACTTGGCAATCTGTTGAGTTGGCGGGAACCAGCTCCTCTAGAAGACTATTCCAGATTCCCACAACTCTTACAGTAAAAAAGGAAGAATCTGTCCAACATACCATTTCATTTGCAAGATTTTAACAGTGAGCAAATGACCATAGAGTTACTTCTAGAATAATACAATGAACATAGATGCAAATGAAATAAACAAAAATCCAAACAAAGCTTTAAACAATGATCTTCCATTCACTTTATCAAAAAAAATTGTTAGGGAATCAAAGTTTTTATGTCCCTAACAGCAATATTTTGCCCATATTTATTATTGCTTTTGGCAGCCTGATTGCTTTGGCAACAAGAACATGTTTCTCTTCTCACATTCATGAAGTCTATTATTCCTTATAAATTGACTGGTTGCATTAGTTATCTAATTTCATTTCACTAACTGCGCTGTTTTTCAGATAAATGAAAGCCATATCATTCAACACCATTGTTTTTACGGCCTTATTCTAGTTAGATGGCATGAATGATGTTAATTTCTCTTGGAAATATGTGTATTATTTCTAGCAGTTTGATGTTACCAGCATATGTTCCATTGCTTGTTTCCTTCCAAGAAAATGTCTGGTGACTGCTGTAAAAAAAAAAAAAAAAAAATATTTTTAAATCATATTCCATATTATTTTATTCCCAGTCTTATATATCAAGACCTTGTGATACCCTATTAATATTTACTTAGATATTCTTATCACTTGCCCTTTCCTCTGGGAATAATCTACCTCTTGATTTAATGCTGGAAATGAACAGAAATTCTAAAATGAATTTGTAGCTCATTAGTTATACATTTTTTGTAATGTATGCATCATTATTCGTTGTTAGCTGCAAAAGTTCTCCCTGTGACTGAGCAGTTCGATTTGACTTGTCAGACCCCTAGAAATAGCCTTTTCATTTCAAGCTTGGTACATTATACAGCTGCTGCTAATAACTTCCTATTTAGATAGGGAGATGTACATATTCTGCCTTCTAATGTACATATATCTGTTATGCCTATCGAGCAGGTAGACAGCTTGTAGGAGATGTCTAGTTATTATGTTAAATTTTAACTGCACCCAGAAGACACCAGGGGACAATAAGCTGTGCTAATTACAGCATTGGGAATAGGTGGGTTGATAGGAGGTAGAAATGTTGGCATGACAGATGTTCGACTTCGACAGTCTGGTTATAATTAATATGAATGTCCTTTTTAGTGTGAACTTTTCTTTACCTTTTTGCTTCTGTCTATTTTGCTAGCCTGTGGCAGTTCTATACCCATGAGGGTAAGTTCTCTACCATTGCGAAACCGAGCAGTATCTGAGCTGAATGAAGAAATGGAAAACAATTTTTGCTTCAGCAAGTTTAAATCATATATCCAAATAGTGTTGTTTTTTTAGTTTGAGGGCTATTCTTTTTAAGCAACTTTCTATCAGATCTCTTTTGGCCCGAGAAATCAATTGTCATGGTCTGCAGTCCAAGTGCTGTCAATTATTGATGCCTTGTTCAACACCCCAAGTAGAAGAATTCAAGCCAGCTTAGCACAATGCGAGTTAAATATTTACGGAAGATGAATCTCAGTGATTCTTTCCAGCATAGATGTTAATACAGTCATTAAATCAAAAAGCTGCTGCATGTATTACAAAACCATCTCCTCCTCTACTATCCTGACAAAAACATCTGTTTAGAGGATCCCATTATTGGCCAGATCATTTACAGACACATTGAGATAATTAAAGGTGCTTTAAAAATGATTAGACTTTGAATCTTTGAATGAAATGAGTTTAGTCAGAAACATTTCATAGGGCCCAATGTGGAAGAAAGTGTTTTTTAGTTTGTAAACTTTTTTTTGTTTCCCATTATCTCTTTAAACCACACCCAACATTTTAGCACTTCACTTTTAAATGATCCCACTGAACCCAGACCCTATTTTACAGCTCAATCTTGTTTTGAACATTTTGCAATTACAAACCAAACTAAAGTTAACTAGATAATTTCTATTCTTTAATTGTCAAGAACTGGATCACCTGCTGGTGGCACTGTTCTTCCCGGACTGGAAGGATGTAGTGCTGGTGTCCACAAGCGGGCGTCTCCCAGCAGATGCCAGCAATTCATTTTCACCTGATTCTGGGAGGGTACGGTATTTAGTCTCTCTAATACAATTCCCTCCTGCTTCTGTGTTTTGCTTGCTAGCCAAATACCACTTGTTAATTTATTCTGAGCCTTATTCCTGATCCTGACTTTGCTCCTGCTCTGTACCTATATTGGGTGTCCTGCTGTCTTTTAACTGTTCCCCCTTGTTCTGGCCTCTTCCTGACTGTTCCTTGCACCTCCAGTTTTACCCTGTTGATTCTTGTTTCCCATTTTGTATGTATTGTATTATAGATAGTTTGTTAGGTTTTCTGTCTCTTAGTTTGCTAGGTAGCTATTTTTTCACTTAATTTATGGTTTTCTTAAACCGGAGTTCCGCCTGCAGATTTTTTTTTTTAAAGTCACAGCTACAAATACTACAGCTGCTGACTTATAAAATAAGGACAATGAAGATGCCGGTGTCTACACCTGAAGCCGAGGGACGCGTCGGGTGAGGACATTGCAATGTCCGAAGCCGACCCGTCCCTCAGCTCTGGGTGCAGGCCCCAGCATCTTCAGTAAGGGGTTCAGGAAGTGAAGCCTTGTAGCTTCACAGCCTATTTGTTACTGCGCATGTGCGAGTCACACTGCACGTTCTGAATGGCTCCTGCTTGCTTCTGGGATCTGTGTGTCTCCCAGAAGACAGCAGGGCGACGGAGGAGGGGCCAGACATGGCATAGTTTGCCGCTGATTCTGTGGCACTCTTTCGCCAGAAGTGAGCTGGATTAGACAGGTATCTGCTCCCCCTCCCCTGAAAGGTGTCAAATGTGACACCGGAGGGAAGGAGGGACCAGATCAGTGGAGGTTCAGCCCACTCCTCCTTGCCCAGCTGCCAGGCCAGTTAGAAAGTGCAGCTGCTTAACGCATGCGCAGTAGGGAACCATCTGTGAAGTCAAAAGGCTTCACTACTGGTTTCCCTTACCAGGAATGGCGGCGGTAGCACCCGGGAGTATTGGTTTCCTTTTAATGCTTTCTTTCTTTTCATCTGGTAATCCAGCCAGCAAGTCTGTTGTTTTTCACAGCACAAACTCTCCAGCAGAATAGATCAGTTTACATGGATGAGACAAACCACTTAACACTGACAGGGATGCATGTAATGATCAGCTTTTATTTATTTATGCAAAACATTCTCCCAAAAGGATTTTTTTTATTTTTTATTTTGCTGTGACTGATAAAGTGTGAGCTGGAGTTTTGGATTCAATTTATTAGTGGTTCTAAATCTGATAATACATTTAACACTGTCCCTCTTCCTTCCCGACTGACAATGCTGCTCATTCCTCCAGAGTTATGTCTCGCTAAGGCTGGGTTAACACTATACTACACGACTTTCATCCTACTTTGCGCTGCTACATTGGTCCTACCAATTTAGACAAAAGTCCTACATTGAGCCTACATTGGTCCTACATCCATCCTACTTTCATGAACAGGATACTACTTTGATCCGACTTTGTGATAGTCTGACTTGTTCTTTGACCAATCAAAACAATCCCAGAGTGAGATAAATTCCTTTTACTGCTGCTGTAATCACATGTCAGATGTCAAAAGTCGGATGGTTAGGACAAGGCTCCTACTTTGGTCCGACTTCAATGATATTCAATGGGCTGAAGTAGGATCAATGTAGGACCAAAGTAGTACAGGGAGCATTTTCGAAGTCGGACCGACTTGTGTAGGACCAGTTAAGACAGCTCTCATAGGGACACATTGATTTTCACACGTCATGCTACATGAGCTCCCAATGTAGGAGCGTTTGTCGGACAAGTGTGAACCCAGCCTCAGGCTGGGTATCACTTTCACTGTCCCACAGTAAAAAAAAAAAAATAACCCCTTACAGTAGCGATTATTTGCTCTTTTTGTACTTATTTTAGTTTTTTTAACCCCATTATGTTACTAAACATCTCAGGCCTGGGTCACACCTCCTGTTTTTTGGTGCTTTTAGCAGAAACGCACTACAGTTCATTTACATGTTTTCCTATGGGACACGTTCACATCCATGATTTTTTTTCAGCTGCTGCGTATTTGGAAAGGGCAAGGACTTTTTAACGCAAAACGGTGCTATTTTGTTTTTTTTTGGTTCAATATACTTCAATGGAGAAGCTGCAGAAAAGCATGTAATGTGTTTTTGCTTCAATTTGTGTTTTGTAATCTGCCCAACAACAAATTGGCCCCAATTTTTTTTTTTAAAGGCTATTATCCGATTAATCGATTAATCAAAACAATAATCGGGCAACTAATCGATTATGAAAATAATCGTTAGTTGTATCCCTACTGTATTTTATTGGAATTGTGTACACGGACACTTTAAGTATTTATAATACATTGTGTACGCGTATATTTATTTATTTTAGTTGTTGCACTTTAATGTATTTATTGTATTGAGGAAGCGCCACATTATTTGCTTTATATAATATAAAGATCTCTGCCTCACATACATACACATACTGTGGCCAATTTAGACTGAAGTCCATTAATTTACCAACATGTTTTGGAGTGCGGGAGGAAACTAAACTTCCCAGACCTATGCTCAAAGTAGATCCAAATAGCACTTGCAAGAGTGCTGCAAGCAGTGTATTTTGTCTACTGATTCAACAATACGTCTTCCTCTGGGCACCAGACACTAGAAAATGTATGAGTAGATTCTGTATTGAAGAGCAAAGTGTCAGTAGGCCTGATATTCTAAAGCATTACCCATTGGTTAGGTATCACCTCTGATACCCTTCCATTCTTATAAACCAGGACTGTCCAAGCAGCTATAGCAGATCACAGTATTTAATGAAAATATGGTTTACGATACCGGACAGGCAAACGCTGGTTGTCAAGTATGGAGGGGGATTGATGGGAATGCAAATATACAAACACTAGTATTCAAAAATGGTAGAGAGTTTTAAAGAATGAATAACTCCCTTTAATTCATGATTTTACTGAAACCTTGTAACAAATAGACGGCTGTGGTGGAGAACTCTTGTTCAGCTTGCTCTTAATGTTAAGTATATGCATTGTTTTATTGATTTGGAAATTCACTTTTTTATAATGTCAGTTTTATGAAAGTAATTTGTATTGTCAGTCATGTGAAGCACTGTCCACTTAACCTGCTTTCTGAGCATAGCTCAAGGACGACTTAATTTTTGTTAGAAGTTTTGACCTTTCAGTAGATTATCTGCTCAATACATCGAAGGGGAGGGAGATATTGATTTCAGAAGGTCATGCTTTATAGACTTAAGTCACGTGCATTGAATTTGTTTCTGCACGGTACTTAATAATTAAATGGTTTGGTGGTGTAAAACTGCAAGGATAAAACGGTAGCTATATATGTAAGCCTTCTGCATGCAGGATTACAATACCGTACTGTAGTATAAAAATGCAGTGCAGCCCAAGCAGATCTTTTTTTGCACATTCTACAGCATTAAAGAGTTATTCCAGCCAAAACCTTTTTTTGTTTTGGATTGAAAGGTGAAGAATTAGAACCACTGTCTGGTTTCTATTGGTTTCAGTGGTACTCCATTTGGAAGATTTTTCCTCACTTCCTGTTTCGGTGACAATATGATCATCAGATAGTAAGGGAAAACAGAAATAAGGATACAGAGAGCATAAAATCCTGGCAGGAGTTTCTCAGTCTCCTAGGGGTTTCTTCGGGCTCATGAACACGGGATGCTGTTACAGTTGTTGTTGGGGGCGTCTGACATTTTTTTTTAACTGCCTCTAAATGCCCCTCCATGTTAGTCTATGTGTCCATGCACACATACATTTCCAGAGGTATTTGGAGGCAGTAGAAAAAGCGACAGCCTGTGCCTCCAGGAGCAGAGGCTGCTGAGCTGTAAAAATGAAAAATGTGGCTCAATGCCAGGTTTGGCATTTGTAGCCCATTTTACATTATAGGGAGTGTTTTGACTGAAAAAAACACCAAAAACTGTTAACACCAAAAATGCGGAAAAACATCCATAAACGCACATTTTTAACACTGCTTTTTCCTGGCAACAGTGCTGGCTTTTTTTGTACGTCCTAAGGGCTCATGCACAGGATTAATGCTTAAAAAAATAGATTGTTCTCCCAGTTTGAGATCTTTCCTAACATACTGTTCTTGTGACAACGTGAGGAAGTCTGCTTAGTGGAGTCCCGGGCAAGGGTAAAAGATTGACTGAGGTCCTTCCCTACTCTATCAGAAACAATAAGTGGAGATGTACTTAAAACCCTTAAAGCCCTGTACACACGATCGGTTTGTCTGATGAAAACAGACCGATGGACTGTTTTCATCGGACAAACCGATCGTGTGTGAGCCCCATAGGTTTGTTTTCCATCGGTGAAAAAAAAATAGAGCATGTTTTAAATTTTTCCTATGGATAAAAAAACGATAGAAAAAAAATGATCGTCTGTGTGGAAGTCCATCGGTCAAAAATTCACGCATTCTCAGAATCAAATCGACGCATGCTCGGAAGCATTGATCTTAATTTTTTCAGCACGTCATAGTGTTTTACGTCACCGCATTTTGGCACGGTTGGATTTTGGACTGATGGTGTGTAGGCAAGACTGATGAAAGTCAGCTTCATCGGATATCCAACGAAAAAATCCATCGGACTAGATTCCATCAGATATCCGATCGTGTGTACAGGGCTTAAGAGTTTGCTATATATGTCACATTCTCACACTTTCCATTGTAATGTTTTATTATGGTGATTGCAAAAGCAGTAACACCCAAAAGTGATGAATAGGATCATAGATCAAGAGTTATGTAGGGATATCTCAATTCCCAGTTATCCCACCAGATTCCACCTCCTATTAACTGGAATATCACTTTGGAACAAATTTAAATGAGAAGTTCAGGATTAGAAAAAAACAAACATTCATACTCGCCTAGGTGGATGCAGCATCAGTCCGATGCTGCATCTGTCCCCCACGCCTATATACTGAGAACTGAGCTATCAAAAAACTCTGATCGCTCAGTTCTAGGTCTTCAATGAGCAGAGATCTTGTGACAGTTACTGGCTCTCTGCTCTGCCCCTCAGCACTTATGGGCGCTCCAGACTGTGGAAGGGTGGGAGTGGCTGGTTCAGGCTCTCTGCAGCCTGCTGAGAGACTGAGCCAGCTGCTGGTCCAGGCATCTGGGTGGATCCTGACATTAAAGTTTGGATCTCCCCAGAGCCTGGACAGTTTTGGCCGTACTTCTCCATTAACTATTTTGCATCATGAAGTTTTCATGCATGAAACATGTTTAACTGCTTCACACTGGGCATCGCTATCCTTTTGTCTTTCATAAAAAGTCCTAAACCTAAGCCCAGCAGACCCTTATTTTTAAAGCTGAACTCCGGGTATGATCTTTATTGCATTGTTACCTTGATCTAGCTTAGAAATGTAATGCCGCGTACACACGATCATTTTTCGGCATGAAAAAAATGTAGTTTTTAAAAAATGTAATTTTAAATGATCGTGTGTGAGCTTCACATAATTTTTCAGGTTCTGAAAAACGACAAAAATTTTTTTTTTGAACATGCTGCATTTTTTAACGTTGTTTTAAACTATGTAGTTTTTCGGGTTGTAAAAAATTATTGTGTGTGGGCTAAAACGATGTTAAAAACCCGCGCATGCTCAGAAGCAAGTTATGAGACGGGAGCGCTCGTTCTGGTAAAACTACCGTTCATAATGGAGTAAGCACAGTCATCACGCTGTAACAGACAAAAAAGCGCAAATCGTCTTTTACTAACACGGAATCAGCTAAAGCAGCCCAAAGGCGAATGGAACTTCCCCTTTAAAGTGCCGTCGTACGTGTTGTACGTCGCCGTGCTTTGCTAGATAATTTTTTTTAAACGATTGTGTGTGGGCAATGTTGTTTTAATGATGAAGTTGGAAAAACTTCATTTTTCAACATGCTGAAAAACAAAGTTTTTTTTCATGCTGAAAAATGATCGTGTGTACGCGGCATTAGTATGCTAATTCAAATATGAAAGAACGCTGGGGAAGCCGACAAACACTGTATTAGCCAGCGCTGCTACAGTGATGGCTGTAATTTTCTGGGCTTGCTTGGCATTACCATGTTTCATGCAGCCCCTTGTTTTCTTTTTTTTAAATACAAGGCATTCTCTAATTGGATGAGGTGGAGATTTTGATGTCAGCAGCTTCCTCTCCAATCAGAGCACACCTTGTATTCCTTAAAAACAAATATTGTATATACTTGAGTATAAGCTGACTTTTTCTGCAAATTTTATATGCAGAAAAAAGCCCCCCTCGGCTTATACTTGAGTCTCTCGCTGTGTCATGCTGTCATAAAAGTAGTCAGCGGCTGTTGCCGGGTGTACTGTGCATGCACGAGCACGTCCACGAGAATGTCTTGCTTGGTCTGTTATAGGGGATTATCGTGCGTTAAACGAAGGCCATGCGGGCGCGGTTCTGTGGCTAGTGGAGTTGGTGTATTTGATGGGTCGACAACGTGCAGCAGAAAGAAGTTCTTGTGGATGTGATCACGCATGCGGTTGGAGAGTTTGATAAATTGGAACTTTTGACAGAACACTGGCTGCAGATGGGCACTTATAAGACAGGTGGGCACAGTGAGGCTGCAGATGGCCACTGTTTAGACAAGTGGGCACAGTGAGGCTGCAAATGGGCACAGTGAGGCTGCAGATGGGCATTGTTGACCCTATTTTCCCCTTACAGTAGCTGCTGCATTTCCCACCCTAGGCTTATACTCGAGTTAATACGTTTTCCCCGGTTTTTTGTGCTAAAATTAGGTGCCTCGGCTTATATTCCGGTCAGCTTATACTCGAGTATATATATTAAAAAAATACAAGACTTTCTGTAAATGGTAGCAGTGCCTAGTGAGCTACCCTCAACTTTCAGTCTTCAGTGCTGCTCACAAAGGACCTAGAAGATTGTGGATATCACTGTAGTATCACCAACTACTGTGGTGATTGTCAGCTTCCACAAACGTCCTTCCGGTATGAGAAATACTTACATTGGTCCAAGCTGGACTGATAGAAGTGCGCAACAAAGCTACCTGGAGTTCAGCTTTAACCACTTGGGATCCAAGTGGACATCAATTGACGCCCGCCCCTTTGCGCGTTCCCCGCGTGCGCTCCAGAGCGCGCAGCGGGGAAACTCTGTGTTGGCCGTGTCCCTTGGACACAGCCAATTACAGATCGCCGCGAACGGCCAATCAGAGTGGTCGTTTGCGATGCGATCTGTGCGGCCAATGAGAGATGGTCTCATATGTAAACATATGAGATCATCTCTCATTGCCGTTTTACACAGAGACAGCGTCCTGTCTCTGGAGAGTAGACCGATCTGTGTCCCTTGTACATAGGGACATAGATCGGTCACCCCCCCCCAGTCACCCCCCCCTCCACCTACAGTTAGAACACTATACAGGGAATACATTTAACCCCTTCCTCACCCCCTAGTGTTAACCCCTTCAATGCCAGTCACATTTATACTGTAATTAGTGCATATTTATAGCACTGATCGCAGTATAAATGTGAATGGCGCCAAAAATGTGTCAAAAGTGTCCGATGTGTCCGCCATTTCTAGTAAAAAAAAAATAATAAAAAATAATAATTCTGTCCCCTATTTTGTAGGCGCTATAACTTTTGCGCAAACCAGTCGCTTATTGCGATTTTTTTTTTTTTTTTACCAAAAATATGTAGAATAATACGTATCGGCCTAAACTGGGAAAAAAAATGTTTTTTATTTTTTTAAATTGGGATATTTATTATAGCAACAAGATATTGTATTTTTTTTTCAAAATTGTCGCTCTTTTTTGTTTATAGCGCAAAAAATAAAAACCGCACAGGCGATCAAATACCACCAAAAGAAAGCTCTATTTGTGGGGAAAAAAGGACGTCAATTTTGTTTGGAAGCCACGTTGCACGACCGCGCAATTGTTAGTTAAAGCGACGCAGTGCCGAAAGCTGACATTTCACCTGGGCAGGAGGGGGGTATATGTGCCCAGTAAGCAAGTGGTTAAGCTTTGGCTACGCCTTACATTTAATTTTGTATTCAGTGCAAAATTCTGCGCTACCACAATATTCATACAGGGTATAGGCCCTGGCAATCCAACTTATTTTCATTATGAATGCCAATTCCTACATCTGCCCCTCTGTGCATAATTTATAAAACAATAAAGCGAAAAACTGCCAATTTTGGCAGTAGCAACTAGTGAGTTTGCAGATCTAATTTTGCATTGCAGTTTAGAGAACTAGATTGCTGTTCTGAATACATTCTCTTTATTTTTCCATCTGCCTTTTATACATGATAAAAACAAAGGCAGCTTAGAGAGGTTTTAGCTGTTTTTTTTTTTTTTTTTTTTTTTCATGTGTAAGCTGCAAATTTTAGGATAGCTGTTAAGATGAACGTCTATCAGCCACCTGTGTGTGTTTAAAATCGGCTATCTTTAAGTTTTTGTTCATGTGATGGAAGGACACAATACATGGAAGGTGCATTGCATATTCATTATAAACAACTGTGCTGCAGTGTTGTCTTGCCACTTTTAGTTGTGTTCCAAAATGGCATGAATAAAGTATGCCACAGGCATATTGGGATTCTCCCAAATCCTGCTGGACCCACAGAGGTACGCTGTTCTGTACTTTCAATAAAACCATCAAATCTACCTCAACTGGCTGAATATTTTAACAATTGCTGCACATGGATACAGGGTTATAAAACATTTCTCAGGAGACTTTTTAAATATTTAGTAATATTTACTCAGATGCCAAAGCCTTGAATATTGCATGATATTTCCTGCTTACCTGATCTTGCAGCAATAAATATTCAGATGAAATTGTAAAAACTATTTTTATAACTTTATACTTTTTTTTACTACGCATAGGGCAGCTTTTCACTGTATGCCAGTCACAGTCTTAAATTTCCAGATTTGCCCATAGATTGTGAATATAAACCAATTAGTTTGTTACCCCTGATGTGCTTTTAGTTTTCATGTTGCTTGGCAATAACACTTGTACTATAACTCAGGGGTAATTTCAGGCCATCAATGGCCTGTCAAAGCAGTATTAAAGTGGTTATAAAGTCTAAACTTTGTTTTACCTTACCAGTTTTGCTGCTACAGAGCGGCACCGGTGCGCCACATCAAGTATATACGCAATCTAACACTTCCGGGTAGGAAGTGCACGTGCGTGCCGCCGGTGTCCCACTTCCGCTGTGATTACACACAGCGGAAGCCGATCGGCAGGTGCACGGCACCTGATGTCCTCCGACACCCGCTGATCATTCAGCAGAGAGGCAGAATGGAGATCTGCCTATGTAAACAAGGCAGATCGTCGTGACAGGAGGATAGGGATGACATTTGTGTCTCTGCAAAGCAGGGAATAAATTCCATCTGTTCCCCTAGTAAAATCGCCACACAAAGAACACAAAAACACTGGCTAGGTACACAGTTAACCCTTTAATCACCCCTGATGTTAACCCCCTTCTCATCCAGTTTCATTAGTACAGTGCCAGTTCATATTTTGGCACGAATTACTGTTTTAGTGTCACTAGTCCCCCAAAAAGTGTCAGAATGTCTGCCGCAATATCACATTTCCCTAGAAGCTGCTGATCGCCGCCCATTACTCGTAAAAAAAAAATATCCCATTGTTTGTAGATGGCATTACTTTTGGGGGGCTAAGCGTCAAGTGGTTAATGCATTCCATGCATTAAGGGAAAAAATATTTAGGTAAGAGTATCACAACCCCCCCCCCTCCATACATATCTGAGTACTCATTTGATCCAGGGCTGTGCCCGTTGTCAGGAGCGTCTAGAGCTCCTGCTCCCCATTCCAGGGCTTTGGCTATAGCATTCTCAGTTAAAACGACACAGTGCCGTATCACAAACAATGGCCTGGCCATTAAGGGGGTAAATCCTTCTGGGGCTGAAGTGGTTAAAGAAATTGAAAACTACCAGCCGGATCAACAGGTAAAATACTAAGTTTTTGGAGTACTCAGAGAAAGAAAGACTGCTCTGTTAATGCTAGTGACAGATTGCATCTTGCATGTCATTTTAGATTGTTCTATCCGTACAGACTTAATATATTAATCTTAATTATTACTGAATCCATATAATGGTATGCTGCATCTTGCATTATCCACATAAGTTAAGACTTTTCAAGTAACCTAAGTTTGGTGCTTCTTTTTATGTATACAATTTTTTTTTTTCCATACATTTTTTTTTTTTTTTTTCATAAAGAATTTTATTGAGATAAATCAAAACATCAAGTCTTCCATACAATGAACGTACAGTTACAATGAACGTACAGTATACATTTTTACTTTGATTGGATTTTCACACATTTCAAGCTTGTTTTCTCTTCTAGAAGAAACCTGAACATATAGTATCCTATCTAAACTTCCAGTTTGCTTGTTGTGTTGTTGCAGAAATGAAAGTGTAATGCTTTGCTGTGATTAATATGAGGGGGACGTTTTCGGTAATAAGGGATTAGCTGTGATCTCATGTTGGGAGGTAAATGCAGCAGCTGCTGTTCACAACACAAGAGAGTTGGCAGCACCATCCAAATCAATGATTTGTATTCATTACACTTAGAAAAAGTTTCTACTTGTTCTTGAGCCCACAGTGTGTATTCGATAATACTGGCAAACAAACACAAATGTCAGGAGCTAGCTTTCTCATCACCTGGCTTGCCAAAATCAATCTGGTCCTTGGATAAATAAAATGCTTGGTGGAAACAAGTTTATTTTGTATGCACTCGAGTGTAGAAATGGATACCACAGTCAATGCACTAAAGGGTTTATTTATTTAACCACTTGAGGCCCAGAGGACGTCATATGACGTCCTGGGCTCTGTGGGGCTATATCTGAATGATGCCTGCAGCTACAGGCATCATTCAGATATCTGCATTTTCAGCCGGCGATTCCCTACACCAGAGGAACGATCATAGCGGCTGTTTCATCGCTTAATTGTTCCTACGGGCGGCGAAAGGCCTCCCACCGCCCTCCGGTGTTTCTACCGACTCGCCTGTGCAATCGGTGAGTCTGTGACAGGATCTGCCGTCCCCGGATGCTGATCATAGAGATTTCCGGTGGACCAGATGGTCGCCGGAGTCTCTCTGATTGTCAGAGGCCGGGCACAATGTTATGACATTATGTCCGGCCTCTGCATTAAAAAAAATTGCGCTGATTCGGCTGTGTAGCAGTGATCGTTTTTTTTTTTTTTAGGCTTCCCAGCCTAGTGGTGAGATGTGGGGTCTTATTGACCCCATATCTTACTGTAAAGAGGTCCTGTCATGCCATATTCCTATTACAAGGGATGTTTACATTCATTGTAATAGAAATAAAAGTGATCACATTTTTTTTTAAAGTGTCCCTGTCCCCGTGTGCTCGCACGCAGAAGCGAACGTAAGTGAGGTGTCGCTGCGAACCTTGGAGTGAGAGCAATAATTTTAGCCCTAGACCTCCTCTGTAACTCAAAACATGTAACCAGTAAAAAAAATTAAAGCGTTGCCTATTGGGATTTTTAGGTACCGAAGTCTGGCGTCATTCCACGAGCGTGTGCAATTTTGAAGCGTGACCTGTTAGGTATCTATTTACTCGGCGTAACTTTATCTTTCACATTATGCAAAAATATTGGGCTAACTTTACTGTTTTTTTTTTTTTTTTAAAGCAAATACCGTGCAAGATAAAAAGTTGCAATGACCGCCATTGTATTCTCTAGGGTCTCTGCTAAAAAACATATATATAGCCAGATTCAGATAGACGTGCCTAACGTTATCTCATATACGCTACGCTGCCGTAAGTTAGAGAGGCAAGTGCTGTATTCACAAAGCACTTGCTTCCTAAGTTACGGCGGCGTAGCGTAAATGTGCCGGCGTAAGCGCTCCTAATTCAAATTGTGAAGAGGTGGGCGTGTTTTATGTAAATAAAGCATGACCCCACGTAAATGACGTTTTGAACGAATGGCGCATGCGCCTTCCGTGGACGTATCCCAGTGCGCATGCTCCAAATTACGCCGCAAAGACTCATTGGTTTCGACGTGAACGTAAATTACGCCCAACCCCATTCACGGACAACTTACGCAAGCTACGTAAAAATTTAAAAATTCGACGCGGTTCCGACGTCCATACTTAACATTGGCTGCGTCATCTTTTTGGTGGTTTATCTTTACGCCTGAAAACGCCTTACGTAAACGGCGTATCTTTACTGCGACGGACAAGCGTACGTTCGTGGATAGGCGTATCTCGCTGATTTACTAGTTCTAGGCGTAAATCCGCGTACACGCCCCTAGCAGCCAGCGTAAATAGACAGCTAAGATACGACGGCGCCGGCGGTCGTATCTTAGCTACATTTAAGCGTATCTCAATTTGAGAATACACTTAAATATACGACGGCGCAGATTCAGAGTTACGACGGCGTATCTACTAATACGCCGGTGTATCTCTACCTGAATCTGGCTAATAGTGTTTGGGGGTTCTATGTAATTTTCTAGCAAAAAATTGCAAAAAAATTATGATTGTTACATGTAGAAGCAAAGGGCCAGATTCACAGTCAGTGGCGTATGTTTGAGCGGGCGTAGCGCATCTCATATGCGCTACGCAAAGCACTTGCTCTCTAAGTCACGGCGGCGTAGCGTAAATGGTCCGGCGTAAGCCCGCCTAATTCAAATTTGGAACGTAGTGGGCGTGTTGTATTATAATTAATCGTGACCCCATGTAAATGAATGGCCAAAAGAACGGCGCATGCTCAGAATCACGTTGCATATACTCCCTAAGAAACGACAGCTCAATGCGTACAACGTGAACGTAACTTACACCCAGCCCCATTCACGTACGACTTACGTAAACAATGTAAAATACGACGCTGTTCCCACGCCCATACCTTAACATGACTTACCCCTGCTTTATGAGGGATAACTATAAGCCGGACGTACGCCTTACGTAAACGGCGTGGCTTACTGCGACGGGCGCAAGTACGTTCGTGAATCGGCGTATCTAGGTCATTTACATATTCGACGCGTAAATCAACGGAAGCGGCCCTAGCGGCCAGCGTAAATATGCACCCAAGATACGACGGCGTAAGGAGACTTACGTCGGTCGGATCAAGCCGAAATTCAGGCGTATCTGCTTTCAAGAATACGGCACAGAGATACGACGGCGCATCCTACAACTTACGCGGCGTATCAACAGATACGTCAGCGTAAGTTGTACCTGAATCTGGCCCATAGTGTCAGAATTGGCCTGGGCCTGAAGTGGTTAAAAAAATAAAACAATTTGGAGCTATTCATCCTAACACAATGCATATAAGTACATTCTGTATGAATGGGGCAAAAAGGAATGCTACTAGGCTATTTTTCTTCTTCATACATCATAGGATACAGAGTCAGGGTAATATTCATTACCTGCTTGGTTATACTCCATCTCCAGGTGAATGGAAACTGGTAGACCAAAGGTCTTCAGACAGGAAGTGATCCCCTATATAACCCCTCCCATACAGGAAGCACTTCAATTTTGTTACCAGTGTCTGCAAGGTGGATGGCATGGTTTGTTTCAGCTCTCTGAGCTTCAGGTCTTTAGTCCCACAAACGGTTCCAAAATGAATCGAGGGATTGATCGATCGGATGTATTTGACACAGGCTTTATATGCTTAGATAAATCGTACCCAAGCCTCACAAAGAAGACTCAAGATCCTGCAAGGTTTTGCCTGTAATGCGGCCTCCGGGTGCTGGACCCTGCGAAGTAGAATCCTGAACACTATAGCGCTAAGGCATTCCTGCAGGGTGCTGTACAGGTCCAAGGGAGTGAACCCCAAACATGAAAAGGGTACCCAGTTCTTGAAGGTCCTCAAGTGACAGGAACTTGACATGAAGGGTGGAGATCGGGCTCTTAGTTTTTAAGTGGCCCTTCGCCTGGACGGGTAAGTGAAACTAATTTATTTATTATTGTGGGGTGTCCCAGTGATTGTAACAATCAGTCAAGCTAGCTAAAGGCTGGACACCTATGTGCAGTAACCATATGGGGATTTTTGGGCTAACTGTGGGTGTTTGCAAAGTGTACCTTTTTTATCTTGTGTCTGGCTGTTTTTTACCTGTTATGATGGTGCCATTTCACCTTGGTTCACCATGGCGCACGTGCGTTTGCAAGAGTGCTGCTGTGCACAGCAGTTGTTTGTTTGGCAGCCATGACGCACGTGCAATCGCAAAAAGCGCCACTGGACTTACCAGTTTGTTTGGCGGCCATGTCGTATGCGGCTTCATCGCACATGCGCAGTAGCCTTTATTGCGCCATACGCAAATACAGCCACGCCTGTTCGCAAGTATGCACAGAATATTCCGGCCCACAGCCAGCTTATTTAAGCTGTATATGCCACACATGCAGTGTTTTCAGAAGGCAGCCGTGGGACACAGAGCAGACTCTAAACAGGCACTTACAGTGGTTAATTTCTCCTTACCCGGGTCACGTGAGTCACCAAGTCTTGCTTGGCAGGCTAAAGGTGCTCAGCAGGATTGTTGCATAGGGGCTTGGTGAGCCCTATTAAAGGGTCTCCCTTCTTAGGTGTTTTAATACCACACCCAAGTACTCTTTTTGTGGCTATTAAATGTCTTCAAAAAAGAGGAGTTTGACTAACATTACAGGGAAGGACACACCTATGTCGTCAGTAGTTCCTGATTAACCTAGTCGTACCCCTAGTGTTGTATCCCCTGAAGGACCAGAGGCTTCTGGGCAATCTGAGCCGCTGCGCCTATCTGGTATTGTGCCTACAGTCAACGCTGCTGCTTTACCCTTTATCACTAAGGATAAACTGTCCTCAGCCCAAGCCGGGTTAGAGCACAGGATTGCTGGCATGATTGCCTCCATCCCTCAGGGTGGCAAGAAGCGTGACAGATTCCCCTCCCTGGAGCCGCCTAGTTTGTAGAAGGCATGGGTTGAGAATGGGGAAGAGCTAAAAGCATCTTGAACCAGTATGTGGATCAGATGTTATGACTTCGCTGGCTGGATGCTTGTTCCAGGTCAGTGACTCAAAAAACACTGATTGGGAAGAGAAAATAATCCAGGCTTAGACCAAAAACCATCAAAAGATCTAGGCTGCCTGCACAAGGCACCATGGCTCAAAAATAGCCTTGCATATAGTGGAAAGCAAATATGATACAGCAAAAGTTCTATATCAGTACAGAGGTGCAAAGTCTTATTCTTATTCAAAGATGTTTTATGATTGTTTTAAACTTGTCTTTCAGGGTTTTAATTCATCACCCTTTATCAAGGTGTACATTATTGGTGTAACATGCAAGCTGTGATATATCTTGCACTGTAAAATAAAGCTGGCCATAGATGGGTTGCTTTTTTATTCCGACAGTGGGCAGAACTTAAAAAAAACAACTATTTTTCGATTCATGCGAGTGATTTCTATGAGACAAGCATGGTCACACATGGATTGAATTCTGCTGCTCGCTGCTGAACCAGTCGATTTTTGATCCTTCCATGGCGAGCTTAAAGTGATACTAAACACACACTGTTTCATTTACATTGTCCATTCTCTTTCTATACATAGATGATGGCACTGTAATTTTTTTAATAATAATACAAAATAATCTAAGTACCTTTTTTTCCTAATCAATATACAGTACAGCTATCACATGACCCAACTCTTTCCCAGCCTGTCTGTAGGGAATCAGTGGCAGGAGGAACTTCTAGGCCTCTGCTTTTGGTCACATGTTAAAAAAAGAAAAGAAGAAAAGAAAAAGCATTTGGGATACAGAATAAAAATAATTGATATCAATAAACTGTTCTAATTTGTCATACAAATATAATGTATATTTGAAATGGAAACCTGTATTATTTTTTGGCAATAACATGGTGTGGTCACATTTCTGCCAGTCACAGGCTGTGTCACGCCCCTCTAGTCTGTGTCTTAGAATAACAAGGAGCCTCCATCAATCAATATGTCATATCTCACCTCTGGTTAGTGGGCATGGAGGAGGAGGGAGGGAGTCGGCTGTCATTTACCTCTGTGTATATGCCCACTAGGGTTGCAACATCATCCCTTAAAGCGGGGGTTCACCCTATCGACGGTTTTTTACCTTTAAATCAGGCATTGTAGCGCGAGCTACAGTATGCCTGTCCCGAATTTTTTCCCCCCATACTCACCTTGTAGTCGTCCATCGAAGATACCGGGGAATGGGCGTGCCTCTGGAGACGGAGGATGATTGACGGCCGGCTCTGGCGCGTCACGCTTCTCCGGAAATAGCCGAAATAGGCTTGGTCTTCACGACGCGTGCGCATAGCCTGTGCGCACGCGCCGTGAAGAGCCGAGACCTACTCCGGCTGTCTTCGGGGAGAGTGACGTGCCAGGGCCGGCCGTCAATCATCCTCCCTCTCCATAGGCACGCCCATTCCCCGCGGGAGCCGGAATCTACGATGGACGACTACGAGGTGAGTACGGGGTTAAAAAAATCGGGACAGGCATACTGTAGCTCGCGCTACAATGCCTGTCTCGATGGTAAAATCAAGTACGAGAGGGTGAACTACCGCTTTAAATCCAGGACACATATTAATTACACAGGTTCTGAGGCTGATTTAATGCAGATAGGGCACCAAGCGAGTTTAATTACCACCTTAATCAGCCACAGTGTAATTACTGTGTGTCCTGGATTAAAGGGATGAGGTGGCAACCCTAATGCCCACATGTTACTCTATAGTCACATGGGCTGCTCAGATGTGATAGGGAATAAATGCTCAGGATACATAAACGGAAAACTGAGCATGTGCAGAAATCTGCCAACACTGCTCTGCAAAATCCCCAACTGCAATTGAGACATGGACAGAAGGGGGAGTGTTTCTTTGCAGAATACAGAAAACGAATCATGTAATATAGCTTCTATTGATAGTTTTTAATGATATGGGGTTTAATGACACTTCAATAATTCACCTGGTCATTAAAAGCCATAATGAAGGGGATGTACTAAGAACCTCAACAAGTATTGGCTAAAAAAACAACACTAAAAAACAAGCATCTTTTAAATCGTACCATTTGGCCATCTTTCCTTATAAAAGAGTTTGCACCTTCGGACTGGAGTAGACAACTCGCTATTTGCTCTATCATTTGTGTATCAGAAGATTTTGAGGCAACTAATGCTTTTTTGGAGAAAGCGCACAACATACTATATATTACTCCCAGGACAGGCTTTATTTACAGGCAAAGCTTGTTTGGCTATACTTCTGTGGATCACAGAAGTGCAGTTTGTTTTGCACTCCTGTGACCCATTATCGGCAAACAGTGGGCTGCAGCCCACAGTTGGCTGACATCACAGACCCATCCAGGCTTGGGCAAGATTGCAACGATGAAGTCGGAATCCAGCCACATGCGCCGGACCGGCTCCTGGCTCAGCCTCTCAGTGAGCCGCTTAGATCCTGAGTCGGCAGCTCCAGCCCCTTCCATAGCCCAGCGTTCCAGTGAACATGGGGCGGGGGGGCAGAGCAGAGAACTCTGAGAACTGAGCGATCGGTGGTATTTGATTGCTCAGTTCTCAGTGTTAGAGCTGGTGGAAGGCCACCTAGGTAAGTATAAGTCAGAATAAAACCAAACCCCATACTTCTCATGTATCATTCTTTTTTCATAAAAAAAAGTAAGCAGCTCTTTGACTTTTTTTGGAACCTTATTTATAATGTTCTATTGAGATCCTTCTTTCGTGTTTTCTTATACCACCAACTACAGTATCACAAATCAAGTTAGCTATCTTCAATTAATTGCTGTACAACTGTGACAATCTGACATCCTTTTGGTATTTTTTTTATTTTTTATTACATTTTGTACAAGATTTACTTTGACCGCCTCTAATTACCTGTGTTTTATATGTTTTTTAATGCCATTTGTAAACATTCCAGTTATAATGTTTTATTCTTGACTTTATGAACAAAGTAATGTTGTTTTTCATGCAGATTAGTTTAATGATGCTATTTTCTGTTAATTTATGCAAACATTTAATATCTCTGCAGGCAATCACCTTACTGACTGAGCTGATTAGAGATAATTTCAGGAACAGCAAGTTAAAACAATGCCTCTTGCCTTCTCTTGGAGAGCTTCTGTATACCATTGCCGTTCAAGTGAGTTAAATGTTTTATTTGTGGTTATCATTATCGTTTGAAGGCCACTTAGTCTTTTTGCATGAGGAAGTAGGCTGATATGCTTCTATATGTGTGTGTTTATATATACACCAAACAGCCATAATGTTATGACCAATGACTGGTTAAGTGAATAACATTGTTTATCTTGTTACAATGGCATCTAAAAGTCAGTGGGATATATCAGGCAACCAGTAAATATGTTGTCCCTGAAGTTGATGTGTTGAAAGCAGAGAACAATGGGTGTCAGTTTGTTGCGAATGGGGCTGCGTAGCCGCAGACTGTTCAGGGTGCTCATGCAGATCCCTGTCCACAGCCAGGAGTGCCTATAATGGGCACATGAACATCAGAACTGGACCACTGAGCAATAGAAGGTGGCCTGGTCTGATGAATCCTGTTTTATTTTACATCATGTGAATGGCCAGGTGCATGTGCGTCGCTTTCCTGGAGAATAGATGGCACCAGGATTGGAAGAAGGTAAGCCAGCAGAGGCAGTGTGATGCTTTGGGCAATGTTCTGCTGGGAAACCTTGGGTCCTGCCATTCATGTGGATGTTATTTGACACGTACTACCTACCTAAATATTGTTGGTGACCAAGTACTCCCCTTCATTAAAATGGTATTCCCTGATGGCAGTGGTTTTATTTAGAAGGATAATGCCCGGCCACACTGCAAAAATGGTTCCAAAACAGTTTGAAGGACACAACAAGGAATTCAAGGTGTTGACTTCCTCCAGATCTCAATCCAATCAAACATCTTTGAGATGTGCTGGAAAAAGTTCAATCCATGGATTGCCAACCTTAAAACGTACACGTCTTAAAGGATCTGCTACTGACGGCTTGCTGACAGATACCACAGCATACTTTCAGACCTACTCAATATTAGGTGTGTGGTCATAAAGTTATGGCTGCTTGGTGTGTAATAATGTAAAGAATTGTTTTTCAACATAAAGATGGCCTAGGCTATAGGAAGGTTACCAAGACCCTAAAACTGAGCTTCAGCACGGTGGCCAAGACCATACAGCGATTTAACAGGACAAGTTCCACTCAGAACAGGCCTCGTCATGGTCGACCAAAGAAGTTGCGTGCATTCTCAGCGTTATATCCAGAGGTTGTCTTTGGAACATATGAGTGCTGCCAGCATCGCTGCAGAGGTTAAAGGGGTGGGGGTCAGCCTGTCAGTGCGCATACCATACACCAGGGATATGCAATTAGCGGACCTCCAGCTGTTGCAGAACTACAATTCCCATGAGGCATAGCAAGACTCTGACAGCCACAAGCATGAACCCAGAGGCAGAGGCATGATGGGACTTGTAGTTTTGCAACAGCTGGAGGTCCGCTAATTGCTTATCCCTGCCATACACCGTACACTACATCAAATTAGTTTGCATGGCTGTCATACCAGAAGGAAGCCTCTTATGAGTGAGTGAGTGAGTGAAAAACTTGTAAAGCGCAACACATGCAAACTGAATCGCCTCTGGGCGCTGTTTCCATTCCCGGGGTAAGGAAGCTCCTCAACCTCAGAAGAGATGGGTTTTAATCTTTCTCCTGAAGGCCAAGTAGTCCGACTCCTGTCGGATGGTAGTTGGTAACGCATTCCACAGCCGAGGTCTCTGGACTGCAAATCTTCGATCTCCTTTGGACTTGTATCCGGCTTTGGGTATTTGGAGTAGGTTTTGATTTGTGGATCGCAGAATGCGATTTGGGTTATAAAGATGATGCACAAGAAAGCCTGCAAACAGTTTGCTGAAGACAAGCAGACTAAGGACATGGATTACTGGAACCTTGTCCTGTGGTCTGATGAGACCAAGATGAACTTATTTGGTTCAGATGGTGTCAAGCGTGTGTGGTGGCAACCAGGTGAGGAGTACAAAGTGTGTCTTGCCTACAGTCAATCATGGTGGTGGGAGTGTCATGGTTTGGGACTGCATGAGTACTGCCGGCACTGGGGAGCTACAGTTCATTGAGAGAACCATGAATGCCAACATGTACTGTGACATACTGAAGCAGAGCATGATCCCCTCCTTTTGAAGACTGTGCCGCAGGGCAGTATTGTGACATGATATCGAAACCAAACACACCTCCAAGGTGACCACTGCCTTGTTAATTAAAGAAGCTGAGGGTAAAGGTGATGGACTGGCCAAGCTGTTTTCCAGACCTAGACCCTATTAGGCATCTGTGGGGCATCCTCAAACAGAAGGTGGAGGAGCGCAAGGTCTCTAACATCCACCAGCTTTGTGATGTCGTCATGGAGGAGTGGAAGACTCCAGTGGCAACCTGTGAAGCTCTGGTGAACTTAATCAATAGATTTATGGCAAAACAAACAGGTGCTTTTGAACCTGTTAAACAGATTTAACAAAAAACATTCAATAGTATATTTGACAGACCAAAAAGGAGCAAATAAGAAAAAAAAGCAGTCCTAGTGGCTAACTAGCCGCTGGATTGCTTTTATAGTTAGGGGGGGGGGGGTTGGGAGGAATCCCTTCTTCGGGCTGTCCTGTCCCACCAGGACACCCAATTAATCAGCTACTGCTTCTACCGGCTGATCATAGAGATGAACAAAGACCGGAACTACTTTTTTAATCTCTTGGTGGGATCAAATGCTTTTAAGGGCAAAGGAGGGACCTGGAGTCTTATAGACCTCAGATCCGATATGTGCGCAAACAGTGATCATCCCACACATGTGAGGTATCATTGTAATGTCAGATCAAGCACCAGACCTCCTGTGTAAATCTAAAGTGGTAACCTAAAGGCTTTTAAGGCGTTGCTTATGTATGCATAGGAACATTTACATTGTTTGTTGCCGTTGTATGGGCGTGCACAATTTTAAAACGTGACATGTTTGGTATCTATTTACTTTGCATAACAACATGTGTATTGTGTTTTTTTGCATTTACATTTTTTTTTTTTTTTTTTTAAAGTATGTTTAAAAGAAAAACGAAATTCTGTTTGAAAAGAACTGCGCAAATACTTTGACATAAAAAAATTGCACACCCACCATTTTATTCTCTAGGGCCTCTGTTAAGAAAAATATTTAAAGTTTGGAGGTTCTAAGTAATTTTCTAGTAAAAACAAATTAGATTTTCACATGTATAAGAGAAGTGTCAGAACTGGCCTGTGAGTCAAGTGGTTAAAGTGGTTGTAAAACCCCCAACAAACAAACCAAAAAAAACCCTGCAAGACAAAGGCATAATGAGCTAGTAGGCATAGTACTAGCTCATTATGAATTACTTACCTTCGATTGAAGCCCCGGTCCCACGGGCGTGGGAGCCGTCAGTAACGGCATACTAGCTGAAGCAACGTCACGGATGTGCCATTGCTTCAGTGCGCATGTGCCGATGACGTTGGAACATGGTGATACAGGGGATATCTCCTAAACCGTGCAGGTTTAGGAGATATCCAGGGTAGCTTCAGGTAAGCCTTTTTTTAGGCTTACCTGTAGTAAAAAATGGTTGTAAAGGTTTTACAACCACTTTAATGTTTACCATAATTCTGTGTGTTTCCATACTGCTTGCTTGTTACTATGCCACTGCTAGCTTCATACAGAGTGGGTGGAACTTCTTAGTAAGGCCTGTGATAACGTTCTGTGATAACATGCATTGCATTAAGGCAGCTTATTCACTTTGAATGGACTGCCAACATCATGCTTAAAACCATACCTCACCCCCTTTTTTTGTAACTCATGGCAGGTGTGTTATCTTGGTGCCTTTTGGTGCCATCGAAAATGAATGGCACCACTATGCACTAACCTGTGAATGGTGCAGCACTGCACATTGCTATGTTTTTGGTTATGTGATCGACACTAGAGAAGCCCTGAAGGAACATTTATATCAATGAAAAGTAAATATTCCAGTTCCTTTTTCGTAGTGCTTTTTTTCTGCTTCAACTTGGATGTTCCAATAGCTTTAGGGCCATTTTACATTGGTGGCAAAGGGACAAATAATTCAAAAAAAATGTTGATCTGTGTTTTTACTGCCCCCTGACCATCCATATAAATGCTAACATTGCAGCTGGATGGTGTAGTACACACTTCGGCTGTTATACTCTGCTTTATGGACATGGCAAATTTAACTTAGTTTGTGGATTTTGTTAGGTGGCACCACCTGTCAAACTCGCCACTTTGGCTTGTTTGCAGCATGATTTTTCGATGCAAAAGAAAAAAAAGAAATTACCTTCCACGGGGCTGTGCCAGGGAAGGACAGGTGGGGCGATCCACGATGAAGCAGGTTTATAATGTGACTTTTATATGTTGCTAATTATTCCCCCTGACATATTCCCAGGTATAGGCACACCCTTGGAATGTTTTCTGCCACTGTGTTGCACTTGAATGCCCGATACAGGATCCAATATGACATGCAGCGTATTTGTCTTACTCCGTTTAATGAGCCATGTTGGCTGATCGTATGTATGTATGTATGTATGTTTTTTCTCTGAAAATGTTGGAAAAATAAAGATTGTATAAAAAAAAAGAAACATTTGAGAGGCAGCAGACTCGCCTTCTGAATACTGCTCTCACACCCTCTGAAAAGTAATCCACTGCTGTCCTTTCAAAAAAGCCCTTAAAGTATAACTGAAGAACATACACTTGAAAATTAAAATTAATTTAAAGTGTCACTAAACCCACATCACAAAAAACTCAATCAATACTGTAAATGGTGTATTACAAGCTCATACTCTCTCCGTCACTATGAGAATAATTTTCTATATTCTGCAAAAAAAATGGTTGATCTGGCTTTGCTCTATCGCCATCTTTTGTCAATGTCCCCAATTCAGCTAGGGATTTTGTAGAGCAGGGTTGGCATCTCTGCACATGGTCATTTTTCAGTGAGTTTTTCTTGCTGAGCATTTCCTCCCCATCACATCTGAGCAGCCCATGTGACTATAGATTTACACATTGGTAAATGACAGCCCACTAGCCAGCTAAACACAGTGGCTAGTGGGCTGTATATATTTCTATGGCAATTTAAAACATTTTTTTGATATTATTTTTTTTTACTCTGTATTCCGGGGCTGTTTTTTTGGTTTGTTTTGTATTTTGAGCATGTGACCAGCAGCAGAGGACTAGAAGCTTGTCCTGCTTAAGTTTCCCTGCAGACAGGCTGGGAAAGAGCAGGGTCATGTGACAGCTGTATATCAATTAGAATTTTTTATTTTTTTTCATAAAAGTTTTTTTTAATTAAAATAATTACAGTGCCATCATCCACATACAGAAAGAGAATGTACAATATAAATGAAACAGTGTGTGTTTAACATCAATTTAATGTTTAGCCTTTGGTGCATTTACATTTATATTGTACTGTATGCTGGCTCCAGTCTTTCCTGCAATCTTATACTCGCCTGTGCCTGATCAAGGGAGGTCTCACCCACAAAATCATAGAACCACATGCAGGCGCAGTACACTGTTCATGCAGTCTTATGGTGAGCATGTACCCTGATTGAATCCATAGGACTAACGGGAGAATATGCCAAGCATTATGGGCCCAGCTCAGAAGATTTTATGGCTGGGCAGCTTCATGGGTGATAACTTGCTGAAATGGGGACTAGTAGACTTGCAGGGGGGGGGGGCTTGTGGTCAGTCATCGTGACCTATAAAATAAAAGAGTGACTGCACCAAAAGTTAATATTTGGGTACAGGTTTTACTTTCGTTTAGATGTATATGATTTTAAATTTCAAATAAATTATTGCTGTATAATTCTGCTAATTTTCAGAAACATTCATAGTAGTTAACTGGGGTCTCTATGATGTGTGGTTAAGTTGTATGCTAATTGCATTGTTTATAGTTTGACTTTGAATTATATAGAAGCAGGAAGATCGATTGAGAATTAAATGGCACAATCTGCTGCTTCAGTGAAATATTTTGCTCAATAAAAGGTAACCCTAGACTGGAAACACACATTTCAAGTTTAACAGAAAACCATTAACTTCTGTCAGCATTTGGCAAGAATTGCTACAAAGATAATGATCTTGTCATTTGTATCTGGCGTCCTGTGTTTTAGAGCATGAAATATTTCTTCTCGCTTACTATTCAGGTCTGATGTACTTGGTTAAGATTATTTTTTTGCTATTTTTTTTTAACTTGTAGTTGCTATTTTTTATTATTGGCAGGCACAGAACATGGAGTGCTGTTTATTTATCAGAATGACACAGCTATAAATCCCAAGATCTTATGAGATGTGCTCTGTTTCAGGGCTGGATAAATCTTAGGAGCCAACTTTGAAGCAATATTGCCTGGGTCCTTAAAAGTACCTGTTGGTTCCTTTGTCCACATCTTTATAACCTAATAAACGGGTTTCTTTTAGGTTTGGGCCTCGTACAGTATATACAGTGGCAAAAATAATTATTTGATCCCCTGCAGATTTTTAAAGTTTGTCAACTTACAAAGAAATGAAGGGTCTGCAATTGTTATCATAGGTATATTTTAAATGATAGAGACAAAATATCAACCAAAAATCCAGAAAAAAACCTCATCGTCATGGGCAAGACCAAAGAGCTGTCAAAGGACATCAGGGATAAGATTGTAGATCTGCACAAGGCTGAAATGGGCTACAAGACTATCAGCAAGAAGCTTGGTAAAATGGAGACAACTGCTTGAGCGATTATTCACAAATGGAATAAATACAAATAACCATCAGTCTCCCTTGGTCTGGACTTCCGTGACAAGATTTTGCCTCACAAGATAAGGGGGATCAGCTCAGAACTACATGGGACGAGTTTGTGAATGATCTCAATACAGTTAGGACCACAGTCGCCAAACAAACCATTGGTAGCACAAAACTCTGGACATAGACTGAAATCCTGTAGTGCTCCCAAGGTCCCACTCCTCAAGAAGGAACATGTACGGGCCTGTCTGAATTTTGCCAATGAACATCTAAATGATTTAAAGCAGGATTGGGAAAAAGTACTGTGGTCAGATGAGATCAAAATTGAGCTCTTTGGCATTAACTTGACTTGTCGTGTTTGGAGGAAAGAAATGCTGAATATGACCCCAAGAACACCACCCCTACAGTCAAGCATGGAGGTGGAAACATTATGCTTTGGTTCTGATTCTCTATTAAAGGTACAGGCTGACTTTGCCACATTGAGGGGCCAATGGGCGGGGCCATGTATTGTAAAATCTTGAATTCTTGGAAATCTTGGATGAGAACCTTCTTCCCTCAGCCAGAACACTGCAGATGGGGCGTGGATGGGTCTTCCAGCAAGACAACCCAGGAGTGGCTCAAGAAGAAGCACATTAAGGTATGGAGTGACCTAGCCAGTCTCCAGACCTTAATCCTGGAAAAAATTTAGGGAGGGAGCTGAAACTTCAAGTTGCCATGTGACAGCCAAGAAATCTTAAGGATTTAGACAAGATCGGTAAAGAAGAGTGGAACAAAATTCTGGTAGCCAAGTACAAGAAACGTTTTACCTCTTACCTCTTAACAAGGTTTTCTTTACCAAGTACTAAGCCATCTTTTGCTTGGGGATCAAATACTTATTTTACTCACTGAACTGCAACTCAATTTGACATTTGTATTGTGTTTTCTTTCTAGATTTTGGTTGATATTCTGTCTCTCATTTAAAATGGACCTATGGAAAAAATGATAGACCCTTAATTTCCTTGTAAGTGGTAGTAACTGGCTCTTGGACTTTATCCACATCTTCCTAACCTAATAAACATTTTCTTTTAGGTTTGGACCTTACACAGTACATATAGATGCCAAAACCTGGTGTTCTTTGTCTTTCTGTAGACCTCCTAATACACACCAGCGCTGGAAAGATTCAGGAGATAAAACTGATGGCAGCCGGGTATTTACAGGTGGAATGCAATTTGTTTCTTCTTTTTTTTTCTTCAAGTTTAGCTATAAAAGTCTGGGCATACACAGGCTCGGTCCACATACATCAGAATAACACAAACAGTATAAAAAAGAAACCCTTAACAGTAGTACCATTATTGGCCCTATAACAAGACTACATGCCCCATAGAGGAAGATGATAAAAGTCTGAGGAATAAGGCAGCATGGACCCCAGACAAAATAGAACTGTGTAGACTACAACCATAAGTGAAGTGAACTCCTGCGCTGTCTAGAGTGAGGGGACAAGTGAAAAGTGGGGATACTGCTGCAAATAAAAAAGAGGTCTACCTCGATAGACAAAAAGTGATAATTGTAACAAGTGAAATATTTGCGCTGTAAAGTGTTATACAGATTAATGTGTGTGTGCATATAACCACATACATATACAAGTACAAAAAATGGGTGGGGAAAGTCCAAAAAAGGGGAGTGACACTAATATACCAGTAAACAATATTGTTGAATAGTCCTTAATCGAGGGCACAGTGCTGAAGAGGTCCAGGTACAACAAAATCCAACAATGTAGGGGTGCAATTCATCAATACTTAATCCAATCAATAACATTGTGAAGTGAAAAATGTTGAAAAACACAACAATAAAAATAAAATATAAAAATGGAAATAAAAATAAGGGTCAAAGTATTTCAGAAGAAGGAGGCCTTGTATCCAAAAAGGGTGAAAGATAGAGAGTGAGCCGTAACCAAGATCTCATATATGCACCTCTAGTGATCCCAGCAGCTCACCTCTAATCTGGCAAGCTGGATTAAATCAGCCTGATCCTGATGGGTGTGGTCCGTTGTTGGATATCACATACGGGTCTCCATAAAGTGTATTGCATGAAAAAGTAAAAAGGGTAGAAACCAAATGGTGTGATAACGTCACAGAGAGGGGTAGCAATGTCTTCTGATTTAAACCAGTGGAGATGCACTCACATGTGGGTGAAAAAACTGGGGCTCTTATCCACGAACGCCGAGCTCGTCAGTCCCTCCTTCCTCTCCCTTACTGATTCTCCAGGGTTAGGAGTCCCGTGTCCCCAATGGTTCACAAATCGGCTCTTGTTATGTATGAGGATCTCGGTAGTGTATGTGGGGTAAGAGAGAAGGACAAGCCTGATCGTGTGATATCATCAACAATAAACAAAAACCCCCCAGGAATGCCCAGGTAGTAATGCACTCACATGAACAATATAACATAAAAGACCTTCCTCCACGAGTGCGGACTCGCAATAAATCTGTGCCTCCAACACTTCCTCTCTATCTGTGGCTCAGTCCGGACACTCAGATGTGGCAGTCATACATGGGGGGAAGTGGAATAGACAACCACAGCGTAGCCCAGTCAGACGTGAAAAGTTTATTTTAAAAGCACTTAAAAACTCACATTTAAAATCGAAATTGCAAGCACTCGTGGAGGAAGGTCTTTTATGTTATATTGTTCATGTGAGTGCATTACTACCTGGGCATTCCTGGGGGGTTTTTGTTTATTGTTGATGATATCACACGATCAGGCTTGTCCTTCTCTCTTACCCCACATACACTACCGAGATCCTCATACATAACAAGAGCCGATTCGTGAACCATTGGGGACACGGGACTCCTAACCCTGGAGAATCAGTAAGGGAGAGGAAGGAGGGACTGATGAGCTTGGCGTTCGTGGATAAGAGCCCCAGTTTTTTCACCCACATGTGAGTGCATCTCCACTGGTTTAAATCAGAAGACATTGCTACCCCTCTCTGTGACGTTATCACACCATTTGGTTTCTACCCTTTTTACTTTTTCATGCAATACACTTTATGGAGACCTGTATGTGATATCCAACAACGGACCACACCCATCAGGATCAGGCTGATTTAATCCAGCTTGCCAGATTAGAGGTGAGCTGCTGGGATCACTAGAGGTGCATATATGAGATCTTGGTTACGGCTCACTCTCTATCTTTCACCCTTTTTGGATACAAGGCCTCCTTCTTCTGAAATACTTTGACCCTTATTTTTATTTTTATATTTATTTTTATTTCCATTTTTATATTTTATTTTTATTGTTGTGTTTTTCAACATTTTTCACTTCACAACGTTATTGATTGGATTAAGTATTGATGAATTGCACCCCTACATGGTTGGATTTTGTTGTACCTGGACCTCTTCAGCACTGTGCCCTCGATTAAGGACTATTCAACAATATTGTTTACTGGTATATTAGTGTCACTCCCCTTTTTTGGACTTTCCCCACCCATTTTTTGTACTTGTATATGTATGTGGTTATATGCACACACACATTAATTTGTATAACACTTTACAGCGCAAATATTTCACTTGTTACAGACTACAACCATACCTTCATAGTCCAGGAGAAACAAGCCTTGGAGCAGCCCCAAGACTCGCATGTTAGAGAAGCACACCGTGTCTTTAATGCAGCATAGTGGGCCAGGCACCCACTGGAGTGTCAACAAATTTGATAGCGCTCTCATGTTGAACTCGCAGACGACTGAGTGCTGAGTGCTAACACTGCAGCAGGGTGGAGCAAGATGGCCACTACATGTGGCACTGGAGCTAGGGTCATGGGCGTGACCCGTGCCACAGATGGAGATGGACACCCACTGCTGGGGGTCGCAGTCTGACAGGCTAGAGTGCTCTGGTTCTTAGAGGTGGCTTATATCAGTTATTGAGGTGTCAAGAAGGCCAACATCGATTGCCAGGGTGTAGCAAGATTGCTGCTACTTACAAGGCTGGATCTGTGATTCGTCCTTCAGGCCGCTGTAAAGAAATGTTATGAGAGCTTCAGGCGGTGATTGGCAAGCTGGTGAACGCCGGTGGCTGTGCAAGGATGGAACAAGGCACAGGGTAATCGGAGAGGCCAGGAGTAAGTGCTGGCACCATATACAAGTGGAGCAAGATAGCCAAAATCTGTCACTCTGGTGGTTGCAAACACAGAGAAGAGCCGCAATTTCGACCTTGGGTGGCACACTGACAGTCTGTGGAGCCGTGAGGTCTATGGAGGGAACAAGGTGGATCTGATGGAGAAGGAAAGCCAAAGGATGTGTATCAGGATGACAGGAGCTCTTCACATACACGTCTTCTTAGACTACTGTCCGGCCCAAGTTGTTTCTTCTTAAAATGAGTGTACAGTTGTTATATTTGCTAAGTACAGTTGTGCATTGTTATGACAGCGTAGGCGTTCTGATAAGAAAAAAGAAGCCAATTCAAGACTAAAGCTGAATACACATGAGCCAAAATTCATCCAAAAACAGTAGGTTTGGTGTAAACCGGCTGACTTTCGGCTCACCCATGACCTTGGAGAAGACCTAACCCATTTGCCAAGATTTTCTGTTGTTCCGTTTCCCCCCACTTATGTACCATTTCTTGTTGCCTATATAGAACATGCAAGGACTGTTTGCTACTCTGCACAGTGATCCTTTTGTTCTTGTTCTGCTCTACATTTTTATAAAAACCATTGAAACAGAATAAATGAAAATAATATATTTAGTATTTTACTATATAATGGGATATAATTCAATAAATAAAACCGGCAAAGATTTACTTAATGCAATTTAAAGCATCCATGTTTCTTATTTTACAAAATTATCACAGAGATTGTTTGAAAATGTGAAGTTACCCTGCTCCATGCTACGTCTGATGTCCCAATTGCCCAATTGTGCTCTGATCTCCTTGCAAGCCCTACTCTAGCTTCCCCACAAATTGCGCCCATCGTCATTGAATCCTATCATGATGTACAGTCCTCATCCTTCTCCTGGTGGACCACCCATGATTTTATGAGGGTGCAACATTTTCTAACCACCTATTCACTCCCATCCTGGGAGGCCCTCTGGGAGACACATTAAATCAGACTGCAGGAACATTAATTGCAATTGCGACATTGGATCTCGACTCTTCATCATACTTCCACATTCCACCTTCAATACCACAATTCTTGAAGCCATCTATAAAGTTCTCCTGCGGTGGTACTGTATCTTGACTTGGCTTGCTCATGCCTATTCTGGTATGGTAGTAGTGACAGATGCTTCAGGAACCATGGTCAGTGTGGGGACGTTCTGCATATATGGTGGTTGTGGCCCGCTTTTGGTCAAGGGTTTTTAGCCTGCTGCAGACATTGTTTCATGTGACAGTTGACAGACGCCAGGTTGGCTCTCCTACATTGTCCTATACCAAGCCTTTTCACACCTCAACATAAATTGGCTTCCTACCTTTTTATCTCTGCCAAATGTACCATAGCTCAGGCCTGGAAGTCTCCTATGGTTGCCTTCCAGGGTGTGAAAGACTAGATGACTGCTATGATGGTCAAGGAACAGATGTCCAGTATTAAGGATTCACACCCAAAGTTTCTCAAAGTCTGGGAACCCTGGATAAGCTACTGTTTCCCATCCTTACCTCCGACCAGTTATGGTTGTTTTATAGTTGTTGTCCATGCCAGTCCCGAGTCCGTGGTTTCTTTCTTTCTTTCTTTCTTTCTTTCTTTCTTTCTTTCTTTCTTTCTTTCTTTCTTTCTTTCTTTCTTTCTTTCTTTCTTTCTTTCTTTCTTTCTTTCTTTCTTTCTTTCTTTCTTTCTTTCTCTTTGTTCTTCCTTTCTTCTACTAGATGAGACTTGTCTTTGGGGATTGTCACCCCTTAGAGGACAGCTTGGCAATAATAGCAATGTTTGTTCTGACTTTTCTACTGCCCCTCCTTGGGTCTGGCTAGTTCTTTGTTGATGTAATATTATACATTGCCTATTTGTACGTGTTCTTCTTCAGTCTTCTGTGTCTGTTTAGCTCTGTTCATGTGTTTGAAAACTGTGAGCTTGTTATGTTTTTACTCTGAAAATTCAATAAATATATTGAAACAGAAAATGTGAAGTTACTAGTTATAACTTTACTAATCATTGGCTAAACATATTGCTGATTTCAATGTGCAAACGTACCATCACATTGTAATAATAAAAAAAAAAAAAAACGTAAGTGCTAAAATGTTTAGTTATTGTTCACATACTAATGTATGTAAATGTAAGCTTTTCAAACTATGTGTAATAATTGTAACTCTTAAATTTGCTGCAGAGCTTAGCTGATAGCGATTTATCACTCATCCTTATATTTTATTACAGGAGGAAAAAAAAGATCACCCCAGAGAGATCTGGACGGTTCCCTTGGCTGCTTACACTGTGCTAATGAGATGCCTTCGGGAAGGGGTAAGTCTGCTTTCTTGTTCTCCCTAGAAATCCTACACTGTAATAACCCCTTTGGCATTATGTGAGAACTGTAGCCCGCAGCAGTGCAGTATCCTGTCAAGCAAGTATAGCTCCAGAATTTAAATAGCACTGAGCAGGCAATGGGCCGCTGCATGGAAAAAAAAGAGATAAATTTACTTTTCCCCACAGCTTAGAATTAGCACGTTGTTAATTAACGCCAAACTAAGACACAGGAACTAAATGTACGTCTGAGACAAAATAATACAGCTGATTATTACCACTCTTCTAAAATGATTGGGAGTGAACAAGCCACAGTCATATAGAAGGCCATCGATTTCAGAAGCTATAAAATGAAATCACAGGTTGAGGATGCTTGTGGTATGACAAACGGCTCCTGCGAGGCCTTAGAAAGTGCCGATTTCCAGAGTCCAGTGCAGCAGTTTCAGCTTTTAATTGCTCACATCTTTTTGTAAAGGTTCTCTTAAAAAACGAATTTGCTTAAAGCTGAAACGTGGGTCCCCTCAGCTCAGTTTAAAAAAATCAGAATAGCTTAGAATCACTATATAAATAAATGAATGCAGTAGTTCATAAAAGCCCACATGACATTGTTTCTGCTCTCGGCAAAGCCCAGGGCAAAAAGCTTGTCTCCTTTGGCTAGAGAAATCTTGATAAACATTGTCCTTTTGACATGATTACAGTTCTGATGAGTAAATGAGAGAAGATTGTAAAGGCTTAACACCAGACAAAAAAAAAAAACAGTAAAAAGTTTGGATTACTTCCAAGAAACTTTAATGAATATGTAGATGGCTGCCAATGTGTGTGTTAACTGTCAGTGTGTGACATGGAGGCTTTGGACACATAGTAAATAGTTATTTGGTAACGCTTTCTAACTTTTTTTTTTCACACTAACAAGCACTGTTTAATGGGATGGAGATTCATACTGATCCAAGTCACTAACTCAATCTAAGAAGCATCAGACACATTACATTCTGATTAATTCCCTCCCTGTCATTTATCTTTGTTTAGTTACAGCATAAAAGGGCATAAACAAAAACAATGTGAGAGCACAGTTAGCATATACCCTAATGTAAGTCCAAAGTCACCATATCAACCACTTCAACCCCTTTTCTGCCCAGGTAATTTTCAGCTTTCACCCCTGTCACACTTTGAATGACAATTGCGTGGTCATGCAGCACTGTACCCAAATACATTTTTTATAATTTTTTTGAGACAGATAGATCTTTCTTTTGGTGGTATTTAATCACCATTGGGGGTTTTCATTATTTGCTATATAAACAAAAAACAATATTATTTTCTTCTTCACTAATGTGCGCTGATGAGGCTGCACTAATGGGCACTGAAGGGCACCGATGAGGCTGCACTGATCGGCACTGATGAGGCGACACTGGTGAGCACTGATAGGCTGTGGTGATAATCAGAGCACTAATGATCAGTGCCCTGGTTATCAGTGTAAATGCTGTACTAACTTTGCCCTGTCAAATTGGCTCTTTTTTCCTTATACGCTGTTTACGTGTGACCAGCTTTGATTGGACAAAGCTGATCACATGGTCAAGGGCTGCTGTGATTGGCCCTTTATTCCAATCTGTAATCCGCTGTGTCCAAGGGACACATCAACCACACACACTTCCTGTTGTGTGCCCCAGGGAAGCTTGTTCTCGATAGGACGTCCAGGGAAGCCCTCCCAGAACTTGAGAGCCCTGGTGAACATGTGGAGTCAGTCAGCCCATTAGTTGTAGTTTGATACCAGTGGATTATAAGGGTTGTAAAGGTTTGTTTTTTTATTTTCCAAATAGGTTCCTTTAAGCTAGTGCATTGTTGGTTCACTTACCTTTTCCTTCGATTCCCCTTCTAAATGTTTTTTTTTCTTTGTCTGAATTTCTCACTTCCTGTTCCTCCTCCAGTTAGCTTGCCCCCATCATCTGAGCTGTTCTGGCTGGGGGTTAGTCAGCGTGCTTGCCCCCTCCCTTGGGACTAAATCCATGCGGCAGCATTTCCCCGCAAGGATGTAGTCCCAAGGGAGGGGGCAAGCACACTGACTAACCCCCAGCCAGAACGGCTTGGATGATGGGGGCAAGCTAACTGGAGGAGGAACAGGAAGTGAGAAATTCAGACAAAGAAAAAAAACATTTAGAAGGGGAATCGAAGGAAAAGGTAAGTGAACCAACAATGCACTAGCTTAAGGGGAACCTATTTAGAAAATAAAAAGCAAACCTTTACAACACCTTTAAAGTGGAATTCGTGCCTAACAGTAACTATGTTTAAAAATATTCTCTCCCTCCTTTTGCTACCTATGCGGACTAACCTGTGTAACAAAAGAAAAGCCTATTCTTACCTATTTTCAGCCTCCTCCTGTTCAGTCATGTGATCCACTGCGCCAGTGAGTGACGACTGCAGGGGAGAGTAAAGAGCCATTGACAACGACTGGTAAAGCCTGAAGCCATGACGTCATCCATAGGCTCCCATATCCCAGCTGTTGTCGGCACTCCCCCTCTCCCCTGCAGCCTCCGCTGACTGAAAAGGGGGAGCCGCATCACATGGACTTGGCTGAAATAAGTATATGCCTTTTTTACACAGGTTAGGTAGCAGGAGGGGGAGTGATACATTTTTAAGACTAGTTAGTGTTCGGCAGGAATTTGACTTTGAGTCACCCATTGACGTCTCATGTCTGTGGTGACTTCAGCATCTCTGAATTACAGTACTCTAAGGCCAGGTTCACATCTGTTTATGTCTGCATTTGTCCTTTTTTTCACTTGTGTTGCAGCATAGTTTGACACTTTTTCATTATAAGAAATCGCAGCGCTGGAATGTGTGGAATGGACATCCCTTATTTTTCAAACTGCACAGATCTGAACAGCCTCATTGCATAACATTGCTTCCTATGGTACATGCATGGCTTGCATGCAAGGGTGTGGAGGAGTCTTTGCTCCTACATACCATACAATGGTTTTCTGTGTGCCTTGTTCACACTACAGTTTTATGTTCACATGCAGCACATAAACGCATTTAAAGCAATTTTACTAAAAGTAAAGATTTGAAAAATAAGTTGTTAAACAAACAATTTTTGATCCTTCCAGGGAACTGTCACTTTACAACTGATAACATGAAAACTCAGACCAATGTGCATAAAATTGCAAGACAGTGCGCATTGAAATGCATATTAAATACACATCACAATGTATATGCATTTGTTTGCCATGGGCTTTTATTTGCTGGTGTGAAAGGACCATGTCTGCAGTCATTGTAAAGCCAACTAGCCAGATAACTGGAAAAAGACATCTTTGTACTCTTACAATGTTTGTAAGGGAACTTGGGTGTCTTCAGCAGGATACACATTAAAGTTTTTTTTCATGTTGGTACCGCCGTAGTGTTTCCTTAAAAAGTGGAGTGGAGCAGAGCAGCTGTTAGAGAACTGCTCAATAAAATCTAAAAATGTCCTAACAATCCTAATCATTAATAGCTAATATATAGTCCCTTTACAATTTGAAATGGCACAAAATTGTAACTGGGTCTGTCTGTGTCTTAACTTGCATAGTCAAGCGAGATAGAAGTAATGTGATCTCTCAGTAAATGTCACATGTACACCATGGGTGCAAGTAATCCTTCTGGATATAGGTGCAGCTGCTCGATTGATGTTGGGATTATAAAATAGACATTTAGCCCAGGTTCACACTGGTCTGCGGGAGTGAAGCCGTACGAGTTCAGCTGAACTCGCACGATTTCACTCCCGCTGGCAGTCCTGATTTCGGCCGCGATTTCAGAGACATCTGTGCAGGTTTTTGCACAGATGTCAATGTAACTCGTGGCTCGAAATCGCAAAAAGTAGTACAGGAACTACTTTTTGAAATCGGTGCAGCGCCGACACGAAGCTTGTGGTATGCCAGACCTTCAGAGTGTCACCAGGTGCATCCAGGGTGAATATCTCCTAAATGATGCATGTTTAGGATATATTAATTTTACCTACAGGTAAGCCTTATTATAGGCTTACCTTGTTATAGAAATCTGGCTGTTTGCAGAGCACACAGACAGATATTGTGTCTCTAAAAGTAACACATTTTGTCTTAGTGAAATAATCAATTTTTAAGCTAAAAGTTTCACTCACCATTCATTCCCTTCCATTCATTCAATAACAGACCATGACACCAGCATGTTCTCAGTTCGCCATCGCCGCCATCATCCCCTGTAATGGCCTATCACAGCTCCTTTTTTTCCCAAAACAGGAAGTGCTCACTGTGGCAGCTAATCACCTCCCCCATGGGAGTGGTCATCACAGGGTGTCCCCTTGACACAACAAGCACCATATAAGGACATCCCTCTAACAGGTTGTCCTATACAATACATGAATAGAATACATGAATATAATACATAAAATGAATACAATGCTGGCTAAAGTCTTATGGGCGTGTCTGGGCAGGGAATGCATGTATGCCTTCCCTGACTCCAAAAACGTTCACAAGCTCCCATCTTATCGCTGATAGAATCCTTAATCTGCGCCATTCCATAGAATAACGCATATGTAGATTATACCATTATTGTAGGTGGAATGGAGGCTATCTACAGGCGTACGCTATGGATCCCAAACCATGCTGATCAGACATAGCCGAGACAAGAGCGCACATCCGCCTATAACTATTATTGTCCTTGCGGAGTGAGCGTATCCCCTCCTCAACGATCGTCCGTGCTAAATGCACAGAGGGCCCCTCGCCGGCGGACATATGCCCACGCCGCAAACATCACACTCCAACCTCAAGACATTTTCTACTACCAGACGAGATTCAACCAGTCTCAGACTGCCCCAGTCAGCTCTTTTAGAGCGGGTTGCGGAAGTACTAAACACTGGGTGACACTATGACAATACATATTAAATACATCGTCAAATTTCCACAACAACCTGTAGGTAAAAGTCACAAAGGGGCTTTACTACCGTTTTGAAATGCAATTGATTGTGCAATAAAAACTTGCATCATGAAAATTAATATGAAGGACTAGATCCATAGCAATTCTTAATCACCAGTTTCTTTGACTATCCAAATGCATCGTTGGGGATTATTGTCATTAATTAAAACAAGTAGAAACTGATCAAAATATCACTGTGTAAAAATGAAAATGAGAATGGGGTGCTTCCTTCATTTCACAACCTCTGCTCTAATAAATAACTGAAGCAACCTATTCCTGGGGTGCATTGTAAGACTAATTCTTCTCCTGCTAAAAGTGAATATTGCTGGTACAAATTATGCTACAGGTTGGAAAGTAAGAGTACTGGGGCAGTTTTTTTTTTCAATTGTACTGGTTTTTGTATTTTGTTTTTTTAACAGAAAAAAAATAAAAATTCTGGTCACAATAAGTTTTTGGGTTCATTCAAACATACTATTATAGGCACATTTTAAGCCTAGCATAAATCTTCCTGTGCCTTTATGTGCCCAGGGAATTGCTTATGTTGTGTGTAGCCTGCCATATCCACATGCATGGTTAAACGCTGATGCACTTTTTTGATGGACTATATGTGGCACATCCCTGGGTGCGGTAAAACACTGGGAGATTAATGGTAGGCATAAAAAATACCTTTAGTTTGTCCGTGTGCATGAACCCTGTATGTTACTTTTAGGGCCGGTTCACACTGGTGTGATGCGAGAACCCTGCGAATCCACTGTGGGTTCCCGCATCGCACCCGACTCGCACGGCAGTTCACACTGCCATATGCAAACTGCTGGGGAGTGTCATACAATGTTAACGACACCCCCAGTTCAGCTCACATATCGCACTGCGAACTGACAGTTAGGTGTAAACACCCATGTCATCCGATTCTTGTCTGAACAAACAAAAGGGTCCTGTGAGTGTTTGGACCAAATGCGGTGCAATATCAGCCATACTATCTGTATGGCTGAAATCGCATCGCACAGACATTGCATGTGATGTGAACAGCAGTGCTCTGCGAATCGCATGCAATGTCTGGCATCACACCAGTGTCAACTGACCCTTAAGGAACACTTAGGTAATTCTTGCTAGCACTCATACCAGCCTTTTTAGGGTTCCTTCAAAGGTTGCTTGAGGTTTCTAAAATAGCAATTTCTGCCTGTAAGATATGTACTCACTGACACAAATGATGATGGGGATTTTTTTGCAAACTGTAAGAGTATTCCTCCCACTGACCACATATGTAAGGCCCATTCTGACCATCACACTAATGAACCATGAGCTGTTAATATAGGAATGATTGACGAGGGTTCCCTGAAACCTGAAAATCATTTTAGAATTTTTCCATGTTCAAATTTTTGAGAAAGGCTGACTTATGCAATAGCAGCACCATTCCCTCTGCCCTTGTAAGAGTGAGGCTACTAATGGGTGATATTAAATGCATGAATACAGTATTGAAATACCTCTTCCATTCATATAGGTATTGCTGCCTTTACAATGTACTTGGTAGAAGAAAATACATTGGCAATAGAATCATAAATTAATGATAATCTGCATGGCTTGAAGTAAACCCAATTGAAATACTATAGATAACACGTGTGATGCTTCAGGTTCCTTTTGCAATGTAATTGAACAGGAAGTGTGCTGATGTTTTATTAATACACAATCATATAAAATTAGTTTTATGTTGATAAATGTTACCTTAAAATAGTCAGTTGCAGGTTATATGACAGACATTGTTTTTTCCCCTCTTTTAATGGCGGCAGACAGTGAATCGTCCAAAATCACAGAAATTACAACATATAACACTAGAGTCACTGGATGCATTTAAAGGACAACTTTTATTTGAGTGACCTTGTTCTTTATGGACAACCACCATAGTAGATTCCCTCTGTATAAATATCTACCTAAAGGCCCACTTGTGAGATCTTCCAACTTATGAGTCTATACACCATGCTCATCTGGTTGGACTTGTTTAATGAAATGATATGCATCGCAAGATCACTGCATGCAAGCTCTCACTAACAGGGAATGCACTACAGGGAGTCCATAAGGGGCCACATCAGCTAACCCTTTCAATGTACTGTAAAATCTACAGCTGCACAGAACCGCTTCCTGCTAGCTAGCTCAGTAAGTTTTACGTTTGCTGTAAGCTCATGATCACTTTGGTGACCATGAACTTGAAGTAGAACTAATGAGCAGACTCTGCTGAATACAAAAAATAGCTGTGATCAATGACTGACAAGCCTCTGATGGCATCTATTCTCCTAAAATGTTAACCCTCCCCCTTGTCGCCACTCCTCTGCTCCTCTGCTGCCCCTGCTGCTGTGTCATCTCCCTACACCTTCTCTAACACACCCCCTGCTCTTATCTGCCCCCCACTCTAGTCTCCCCGGGACACATATGCTCCCAATTTGACATCTGTATGGGTGTGTGTTCACAAATTCACACTGTATTTTTGGCTGGGTGCCTGCATGGATGTCAGATTGGGAGCAGTGGCTGTGCCCCTGCAGCTTGCTGCTTCCCAATTGATTTCAATGGGACTTCCTGCACAGGGATGCATGGAAAACCTGTGCACCCCATTGTGGGTAAACATGGCCCTCCATTGGTATACACTTTAATACACCCTGTGTGAACGAGGCCTTAGCAGGCATTTTGGAAGTTATTAAAGTGAATGACTCTTGTGCGCTATTGCAAGTGAATAAAGTAAATGTGAGTAGAATTCTAATCTGAAGCTGCAAAATCTAGTAGTGTTCACCATACACAAAATGAAAATGATATAAAGTGATCTTGCGCTAAAGAAAATAAAACTATAAACAACACCTTAATGAAATGTGAACAAGTGAACAAATAGGGAAATGGATGAATAACCATCAAATGAAATAAACATCCATAGAAAACATCAATTGAACGGTGGATCAGGGATAATCCTAGAAAGTTGACTAGTTGTATATGAAAAGTTATATACTCTGAGGGAATAGTCCTATATGTTGGATGGCTATCTGAATGAGACAATTCCCTTGAAGGTGTTACCTTGGGGGTCTTCCACAGTGGGGTAGTGAATCAGTTAAAAAATCCTCAGACTAGTCTCCCAGAACTCTCTCCTCTAGTCTAGTAGTAATTTGCATAGATAGGTGATTATGTGTTCGAGTACTGTTTTCTTCCATTCCTCTCCTCTATCTTCTCCAGTTATATATCTGATATGGCAGTTAACTCCTGCCTCTCCCGTAGTCACCAGTCATCTCTATGCTTTCCAGGCAGTGCCGACCGATTCGCTCTCCGGGCGCCCGATGGCACGGGAGAGCTCGGAGAAGCACCGGATGGCGGCGGGGGGGTCTCCCCTCCCGCTGCCTAGAAGAACGATCAAGCGGCAGAACCGCCGCTTTGATCGTTCTTATAGTGCACAGAATCGGTGGCTGAAGACGGCGATATCTGAATGATGCCTGTAGCTTCAGGCATCATTCAGATATCACCGCACAAAGTGGAGGACGTCATATGACGTCCTCCGGTGGACAAGTGGTTAACCAGTATTTTGAAATGTTTTATTTTATATTTATATAAATGTATAATATATTTTTGGCCCTCTATTTTGTGTGCATGTGTCAGTAGTACCTTGCTACTTATTTCATGAACGAAAAATCGTTGCAGCTGTTTGAATGAATGAACATATATCTATCATATGTATGAACAATTTATATTGAGTTGTATTGAAGAAGATTGTCATTTTTGAGGTTGTCATTGTGTTTGCTATAACTTTATGCTGTGATGTTTGGTGAAATATTTTACCTTTATACAAGTACTCTTTAGAATGACCTTTCATACATGACAACACTTACATGAAGCTGCTTTCCCTCGAAGCACATTATTTCTATGATATGTTCACGTATGCTAATTTTCAGGCTGTCGGTGTATATAAAAGTAAGTGCTTTTCTTGAAGTGCCTTGTTCAGTGATGTGCAGAACTCTGAATATCCACTATTTTTCCTCTCCTAACTGAAAAATATTTTCATGTTCATTCCTGTAAGAACCATATTAAACTTGACATGCATCAAACCATTCTCTGCTGAAGTGCAGAAGAATTTACATTTAACATCTCATGTTTCATTAAATATCTACAGAGACGTTGTTAGTGGTCCTTATAGCATACTGGAGCTTCCTCAGTCTAAATTGGATTATTGCCACTTGTCTGTATTTTTTTCCCATCTTCTTATGGTTGTACTATTCAACTGATTTACTTCCCTGTCTCTGGATTTAGGTCCAGGCAGACTGAATTGAATTCCCCTGAATAATTTGTTACTATGGAATTTACCATGGTGAAGATCCAGAGTTAAGATAGGTGCAGGATTCAAAAATAATAAACATTCATACTCCCCTAGGTGGATGCAGCATCGATCTGATCCGATATCCCTGTTGATCGCTCAGTTCTCAGGTCCATTCTTAGCACAGAACAGTGACTGTCAGTCACCACTCTCTGCTCTGCCACTACAGTGCTCATTGGATCACCAGATTCTGCAAAGGGGTGAAAGTGGCTGGCTCGGTCTCCTAGCAGCACGTTGAGAGGCTGAGCCAGCTGCCGGTCGGACATGAGGGTGCATTCCAATATTATTTTTAGGATCCCTGCAGAGTCTGAACTGGCTCTTCTGATGTCAGCCAACAGCGGCTAAATCTAGATCACAGGAGTGCAGAACTACGTTAAGTGAACTCCTGGGACCCACAGCAGCAGTATGGCCAAAAGTTAAAGCAGCTTACTACTCTTGGTCAGCTTTACACTGTTTAGAGAAAGAGGGAGACTGGCGTGTGTCTACTGAGTAGATCCGAAGGAAAGCCCATTATTGATTTTGGTAAATAATTTGTGACCAATAAGTGCCTTTTTAGTAACAGGATGAGCATGCTTGCTAGTTGCTTTAGGGTACTTTCACACTGAGTTGCTTGGTGCACTGGTGGTAAAATGCTGCTATTTTTAGCAGGGTTTTACCATCGTGTTTGTCGCGATTTGCGGGCGCTAATGGGTAGATTTCAACCCCTGCTAATGGCCAAAAAAGGGTTAAACATGCCTGCAAAAACGCTGCTTTGCGGGCAGTTTGGAGGCGCTACCCGATTGATTTCAATGGGCAGGGGCGCTATAGGTGCAGTATTTTTACCGCTCTCACCGCACCTTAAAGATTCGGCTGGCAGGACTTTTTTTTGCATCCCGCCAGCGCAACGCTCCATTGTGAAAGCCCTCGGGCTTTTACACTAGATAGAAAGGAGCGGCTCTTTCAGGGCGCATTGCAGGCGCTATTTTTAGCGCAATAGCGCCTGCAAAGCGTCTCAGTATGAAAGCAGCCTTAGGTGTCCAGGGTTTCTAGAGTCAGATGCATGCATATTAAAACACCATTTATTTCCCATATGCTTTGAAAAACAAATTGAATGCATTTTTAAATGCATCTAGTTTAAATTCTCTCTGTATTGTATGTTGTATATTCCCACAATCTCTATGCAGAAGTGAGCCTGATCTTGCAATCTCTAGCTTTAGTAAATAAACTCCTATATGTTCAATTATTTTTTCAATTGTTTGGCTGTGGTTCAGCTTTAATATGTAGTTGCTGGATGTTTCTTTATTCACTTTCCCAGTGAATTTCATCTTGGGATATTATGTATCTTTAGCTATGAATAAGCACTGATTGTGCGAAACGCGTCAGCACCCACGGTCTTTGAGGAGGACACTGATTGCTTATTGCATTTGCCTGGAGCGGCAGTCTCTTTTTCTTCATTGGGATATTATGTACCTTGGCATTATGTGGCATACACGCATGGTATGCTTGCAGTAAACTTTATCATATCTGGATGATAATTTGTTTAACCACTTCAGCCCCGGACCATTTGGCTGCCCAAAGACCAGATCACTTTTTGCGATTCGACACTGTGTCGCTTTAACTGACAATTGCGTGTTCGTGCGACGTGGCTCCCAAACGAAATTTACGTTCTTTTTCTTCCCACAAATAGAGCTTTCTTTTGGTGGTATTTGATCACCTCTGTGGTTTTTATTGCGCTATAAACAAAAATAGGGCAATTTTTTTTTTTAAAAAAGCAACATTTTTTATTTTTTGCTATAATAACTATTCCCAAAAAAAATACATATATAAAAATTGTACTCAATTTAGGCTGATACGTATTCTTCTACATATTTTGGTAAAAAAAATCGCAATAAGCATTTATTGATCGGTTTGTGCAAAAGTTATAACGTCTACAAAATAGGGAATAGTTTCATGGCATTTTTATTATTATTTTTTTTACTAGTAATGGTGGCGATCAGCGATTTTTTATTGTGACTGTAACATTATGGCGGACACATTGGACACTTTCGATGTCATTTTGGGACCATTGTCATCGGTGCTTTAAAAATTGACTGATTGCTGTAAAAATTACACTGACAGTGAAGGGGTTAACCAGTAGGGGGCGCTGAACGGGTTAAGTGTGTCCTAGGCATGTGTTCTAACTGGGGGGGGGTGGGCTATGTGTGACACGACACTGATTACTACTCCCGATTACAGGGAGCTGTGATCAATGTCCTATCCTAGGAATAATGGAGAAATGTTTGCTTACATCAACATTTCCCCGTTCTTACTCTCCGTGAGACGATCACGGGTATCCCTGGGGACATCGAGTCCGCAGGACACGCGGTCGGACTCACGGAGCTTGCGGCGCAATGACACATCTTAAAGGGGACGTACCGTATATCGTTGTGCGCTGGTCGGCAAGGGGTTAATGACAATTAGCTGTGATTATTCTACACAGCCATAGTTTTCTTAATTTTTTTTATTTTTTTTAAATAAATGATCAGTTTTTTTCAGAATTGTTATTTCATTTTTAGCAGCTGTCTGTAGTTTGAATTTCCTATCAGAATTTTATATTTTTAGTGACTCTTTTATCAATTTTTTCTGTTTCCTGGAAAAAAGGACTGCAAGTTCTCTGACTGCAACAGGTTATTTGAGGCTTTATTGCAGTAAAGCCCTGGTGCCCAACCTACGGCCAGAAGACTGCATTTGGATCTTTGGCATTTTATGTGTGGCCCTCTGGGCCCCTGCAGACACTAAACTGTGTATCCCTGTTATAACTATCTCATGTAATATGTCTCCAGTCCCTGAATGTCTCCTGATACTCACCCCCAGCAGTGTTAATTTTGACCTAAAATTTTGATTTTGTTTTAGTCATAGTCTTTTGGCTAAAATGCCTTTTTAGTTTTAGTCATCTGAATTGTTTTTGTTTTTGTCATATTTTAGTTGACAAAAATCTCCAGTACATTTTAGTACACTAAAATCAGATGGGTTTAGTTAAATTGTCATGCATTAGTTAAGAATTTCCAAACTCATTATATACACCTGGAGTAAAAATCAAATAACATGTAGAGGGGATGGGGAAGTAAATGGGAGCGAGGGAGTGTACAGGGCAGAGAACTTGTCTGGGGAGGCTGTTATTCTACCTTGCTGGGAGGGGAAATGCTCACCACATGGTTTGCACTTGCAGGGCATTGTTCCTGAACTCCCAGGCAACAGGCAGACAGATGGAGCCTGCATCTCTCAGCCAATACAACTTATCAGGGGGATGGGGTTTAAGAGGCAGGCAGAGCTCTGAGGAAAGGGGAAGTTCAGGTGGGTAAACGTCCCTCTTCTATATTTCCCTTTCATTTTTGTTTGTTAAAAATTGGAATTGATTTTCATCATAGTTTTCGGCAATTGACTTAAAGTGGATGATACACATAGCTGAAACAAATCCTCCTACATACGTTTTACTTGTATATCTGCAGTCTTCCCATTTCTACCCTTTTTGAAATGTGCAGATTGTGTTAGAAATTTTTCTTCGTCTTTCAGCAGTGGATGGAGAGCTGCACTTACACTGTGTGAGAGCTGATTGGGAGAAATGGACCCCCCCCTTCCACATAGGCAAAGAAACATGCAGAGCTGTACTCTGAATAGAAAAGCTCAGTGCTCCTCTCCCTCTAAGCACCCTCCTGACACACATTTTCAGCTCATTTTATCTCTTGTGTTGGAGGAACTTGTCAGAAGGGAATAATGCTGATAACGGAAGAACGGACCACCAGAGAGAAATGGCACTCAGAGCTTTGGAGAGAGATAAGTAAACACTACAGATATACGTGCTTAGGTCAAATTTCATGAATGGGGTTTACAACCACTTTAATTCAAATTTTATTTTTGTTTAGTTTTCGTCACTGAAAACATGCAGCTGACCAAAATTATGCCAAAAAATGTTTTTGTCAAAAAAAGATTAATTGTCTCCAACAACTCCTATAGCAGGTTTACAGTCTCTGACAGTTTTTTGTGTGGCTCTTTAGTGATGCCAAGGGCCACACTTGAGGCCCTCCATATCAAGAAAGTTGGCCACCACTCCAATAAAGGCGTTTGAACAATACATAGCAAGTGAGAGGGCAAACAAGTGTATTATGATTCCCCAATAACCAAGATTTACATTTTATGTGGAGTAATCCTTTCAAATCAAACACATTGGGCCGGATTCAGAAAGAGATACAACGGCGTATCGCCTAAAACGCCGTCGTATCTCTGAGTTCCGACGGTCGTATCTATGCGACTGATTCAGAGAATCAGTTACCCATAGATATCCCTAAGATCCGCCAGGTGTAAGTGTTTTACACCGTCGGATCTTGGGCTGCAATTCCAGGCTGGCCGCTAGGTGGCGCTTCCGTATTTTTACGCAAGGAATATGCAAATGAGGATTTACGCTGATTCAGAAACGACCGACCGCCCGGCGGTTTCGACGTTCACGTCGAAACCAATGACATCCTTGCGACGTCATTTAGAGCAATGCACACTGGGATATGTACACGGACGGCGCATGCGCCGTTCGTAAAAAAACTTCAATCACGTCAGGTCATCACACATTAACATAAAACACGCCCCCCTTTCACATTTGAATTACGCGGCCTTACGCCGCAACACATACGTTACGCTGCCGTAATTAAGGGCGCAAGTTCTTTCTGAATAAAGAACTCGCGCCCAAAGTTAGAGCGGCGTAACGTATCGGTGATACGTTACGCGGGCTGGACAGATACGCCATTGTATCTGAATCTGGCCCACTATGTATACCAGGAGGAAAAATGGCAAAAGTGGGTAAAGTTAGGAACTGTAGGCAAGGGAGTTTGTATTCTAGTCTCTAGATTGACTGACTGCCTCTTTAAAAATGATTGCTGAATTCACCAAGTTTTGGAATACAGTGAACAATTTGATGACATTAATATTGTTATTGTCAATAATATAACCGCTATCCAACATATCTTTGTTATTTCCCAATATTATTTGAAAGTATTCTGTAGAGAGCACTCTCTACTATTTTCTTGAATTAGATCTAATGAAGCTGTATCCCTCAAGGTGTGCAAGTTAACTGTGCTGTGTTCAATATTTGACAACCTTAGGAGATGGTGTGCTCTAAGTACCTCTCCGAGGACTGCAAAAGTCAGTTAATATTGCAAGCATAAAAATGTATCTGCTATCATCAGTAAAAAAGTGTTCCTGTATTATTTTACTGTCCACGCACACACAGACCAGAAACATTATTTACCACTCACCTCCAACGCTTTACTAGGGACTGTAAATTGCCATTGATTAGCAATAAGTGCAATCATAAATTAGGAGAATTATTTTTCGCAGCGCTCATGTTGTGTTGTTGGAGAAGCTGCCAGCAGAAGCCAGCGAGAGTACATCAATAGTTGAGTTTAATAATAAATTGGAAGTCACTCTCCTTACTGGACATGTCTCTGGTTATATAAATGTGCCAGATAGTCAAGATGCAGTTTTGCTTGCTTAGAAATAACCTGGAAAACTGTGCATATGGATCAACTACAATGTAATTAAAACATAATTAGCAGAGCGTGCATTTATTTGTCCTTCAGGGTATTTGATTCAGATAGCATATTGAATGTTTAGTTGCAATGGTAAATATTGACAGTGAAATAATAATGGTTTTAAGGCATTTTTTTATTCAACATTTTTTAAAAGCTTGTTCATTTTAAAAATGTTTGTATATGTTTGTGTGTGTGTAATAAAAAAAAAAGAACATTTTATATACACGGTTTATCACAAACGTGAGTACACCCCTCATATTTTTGTAAATATTTTAATACATTTTTTCATGTGACAACACTGAAAAAATTACACTTTGCCACAATGTAAAGTAGTGAGTGCACAGCTTGTATATCAGTGTATATTTGCTGTCCCCTCAAAATAATTCAACACACAGCCATTAATGTCTAATCCACTGGCAACAAAAGTGAGAACACCCAAAGTGAAAATGTCCAAACTGGGCCTAAAGTGTCAATATTTTGTGTGGCCACCATTATTCTCCAGCACTGCCTTAAGCCTCTTGGGCATGGAGTTCACCAGAGCTTCACAGGTTGCCAGTGGAGTCCTCTTCCACTCCTCCATGACGGCATCACAGAGCGGAGCGGACCAGCGCACCGGCGGAGCGGTGCGGTTCTCGTCCCAGAACACCCTTGCGTGCCCGCCATGTTGCTAGGACATGGCACGACCCCGATCTCTGTCTGCCGCTCTTTAACCATATGATCAGCTCCAATCACAGCCGGTCACATTTAAACATGGAGATGCTGGTAATCGTCGCTCCTCGCCTCCCACTGACAGAGTGCGTGGTGAGGAGAGCCCATCAGCGGCATCTCCTCGCAGGGGACAACAAAACTTGTAATCATGGCACTGATCATCAGTGCCCTGATTACATTATAGTGCCACCAGTGTCACAATTGGTGCCCATTAGTGATGCCAGTCAGTGCTGGCTATCAGTGTCGCCCATTATTGCCACCTATCAATCAATGGCCATCAGTGCCACCTATTCGTGCTGCTTATCAGTGCCACCTATTAGTGCTCATAAGTGTGGCATATTAGTGCCTCCTCATCAGTGCCACCTAATCAGTGCCCATCAGTGCCGCCTCATCACACACATCACTGAAGAAGAAAAATTACTTTTTTACATAATTTACTGACAGAAACAAAGAATTTGTCACCAGCAGTGATTAAATACCACCAAAAGAAATCTCTATTTGTGTGAAGAAAATTATAAAAATTTAATTTCAGTAAAGTGTATCATGACCGCGCAATTGTTATTCGAAAGTGCTACAGCGCTGAAAGCTTAAAAATGCCAGGAAGAGGGTGCAAGTGGTTAAAGGAAGTGTAACATCAAAATCTACTATAGGCAGATAGTCTGCCTGGACAGTGAAGCCTCGTACACACGACCAAGGAGTTCCTTGTTAGGCTGTCGAGAAACTCGACAAGCCAATTTTCTCCATTCCAGTCAAGGAAATAGAGAACATGCTCTCTTTTTGGCTCGTCGAGTTTCTCGACAGTTTCCTCGACGAAAATGTACACACGGCCGGTTTCCTCGGCAAAAAAATATCTCCCAGCAAGTTTCTTGCTGTTTTTTGCTGAGAAACTCGGTCGTGTGTACGAGGCCTGAGACTTGCCCTGCTGGATGCGAGCAAACTGCACCCATTGGATTGAGATACCTTTGCATCTGTGGAGCAGGAGGATGCATCAGGCTCCATCAGGGGAAGGGGACAAAAATAACCATCGTTTTCCTGTCCTAAGCAGTTTTGTGCAGACAATTCTTTGTGTATCGACAACATCTGTTCCGTGCGAAAGACTGTTCAGAGTATATTGTCAATAAAATGCGATCATGTCTGCTTCCAGAAAATGTAAACACTCTGGTATGTCTGCGTGACTGGCTAAAGTGATGCCTACTTGCCTACTATAAAGTGACTGACAGTCAATATACTAGATAAGTTTTATAATTAAAGTTAAACAAACTTTCTACGTTTTTCTTAAAGTTTAATAAGAAAAAATTACTTACATAAGTGCTACAGTTTGAATTTAAAACGTATTTGTGTGAACTGTGAAGTTAAGTCATGGATTGTGGAAACTACCGTATTTATCGGCGTATAACGTGCACTTTTTTCCCCTGAAAATCGGGGACAAAGCAGGGGTGCGCGTTATACGCCGATAGCACACCTCGGACTCTGAGGGGAACGAGTGCTGCCGGAATTCACCGAGCCGTCATCTTCCCTTTACTCGGCTTTGACGTCACACACGGGACTGTGTATGTGACTGCAGACGCCGAGCGATGACGGCTGTACGAGATGGCGAGCAGCTGCGTGAAGAGATGGTGTGTCTGCAGAGGTACACACAGGCTGCAGACGGACACGAGGCGGCAGAGGGACGCAATGACGGCTGTACGAGATGACTGGCGGCTGCATGAGGAGATGAGGTGAGGCTGCAGAGGGACACACAGGCTGCAGAGGGACACACAGGCTGCAGAGGGACACACAGGCTGCAGAGGGACACACAGGCTGCAGAGGGACACACAGGCTGCAGAGGGACACACAGGCTGCAGAGGGACACACAGGCTGTAGAGGGACACTGACCATTATTTTGCTTCTAAGTGGTTTATTTATTTATTTTTAAATCCTGAAATTTCTCTCTTAAATTGGGGGTGCCAGTTATACGCCGGCGCGCGTTATACGCCGATAAATATGGTAACTAGTGTTGGGTGATTGTATATAGTGTATCCCACATTTACCACTGACTAATGCAGAGTTGCAATGCAAGGAGATCAGCTAAAAGTAGTTGAATCTGTATGTGCGTTATAATTAATCGAAATTAGTTGATTAATCGATTAAAAAAAAAATTGATTAATCGAACACAAAAATTTTAATCAGTAACAGCCCTAATATATATATATATATATAATATTTTCATACTTGAAGTATTGAGGGTACATTTTTGTGGTTACGTGTTAGGGTGTTGGTTATCATAAGGTTAATTGTAGGAGTCATAAAGAGATAGGCATAGGTTTAATGTTGGGGTCTTAGCTGCACAAATGTTTACTTACCACCAAAAGCAGACCTAATCATATTAAACCTTCATATTCTCCAGCCTGTTTACTACATTCCTCTGACACCAGACTTTTTTCTGTTCAATATGCAGTGATTTTCCCGTTCACACGGATCCCAAATTATATGCTGCAGTAATAGTCTTGCACGTTGCTTATTTTCTGCCCCCAGTTATGATAAGGAAATGGGAACGAAAGGGCTGAAAGAAAGCCCAGAGCTAATCACCTTTTAATTCCAAGCAGACATTTTTACTCTTCCATATTTGAATTTGCAAAATACAGTGAGCATTATTATATTTTCAAGTATGCTATTGAACCATAATGTTTATTAAAGTTGTAGGAAGGATTTAAATAACAGAACAGTATAAATCCCCTGTATGCGACCTTCGGTTTATTGCTTATGTTTAATATCCCACGGTATCATATCCATTCTTAGTATTTACATATAATGAGCCTTTAGGTGTGAGATAATAGGTTATGTGAATTCCATTTACATCATTTGCTGTTTTATTAGGACGCTGGGGACTATTGGTTCTCATGTTATAATTTATTTTTCCTGTGCGATTTTTATGTGCAGTGACTTATTGGCCCTGCCTTTGGCCAGTGTTATGTGGAAGATTTTAATATTTTTTTTTTTTTTTTTTAGCAATATTCAGATTTCTACCGGTATCAAAGTTACACATAGGGCAGTTGTAAACAATGAGTTAAATCTCACTTGCAGCCCTAACCTCAGACAGTAGCTTTGTTTTTCTCATCTCCAAGCTGCACTTCTATATTTTATGATTCTTATATCTCAGTGATATCTAGTCAAAGACTCTTATATTTTTAATACAATTTTGAGAATATTCCGCCTTTTAATAGGGGAGTGATGTGTGGATGTCAGGGCACAGATGGATCCGTACTGAAATTTATTACAAGAAATAGAAAAGGAGATGACCACTGACTCCCTACCATGCTTTGAAGCTTTTTCTACAGTGCATACATGTTGGTTTGGCTTATAGATAAACATAAATACAGTACTTGAAGCAATTGTGAATTCACATGTTCACCTTTAAGGTGAGCCACAAAATATGCACTGTGACAAGACTTGAGGAATAGATTTAGAACTTTTTTTATCATTTTTTATTAAAATAATAAGATGACAATGTAAATCTTATTTTTTTTAGATTTCTATTGCATTTCAAAGGGGAAACACAGTGCCCTGACAAAGTATTCGTACCCCTTGACATTTTCCAAATTTTGTCATGTTATAAACAAAAACATAAATGTATTTTTTTGAGATTTTATGTGATAGACCAACACAAAGTGGCACATAATTGTGAAGTGGAAGGAAAATGATAAATGGTTTTCCACATTTTTTACAACTAAATATCTGAAAAGTGTGGCGTGCATTTGTATTAAGCCCCCCTGAGTCAATATTTTGTAGAATCCCCTTTCATTGCAATTACAGCTGCAAGTCTTTGAGTTTGTCTCTACCAGCCTTGCACATCTAGAGTGACATTTTTTCCCATTCTTCTTTGCAAAATATCTCAACCTCTGTCAGATTGGATGGAGAGTGCCTGTGAACAGCAATTTTCAAGTCTTGCCACAGATTCTCAATTACATTTTGGTCTGAACTTTGACAGGGCCATTCTAACACATGAGAGAGGGGTAAGTAGAACCCGCGCCACAGACCTAATATTTTCAGGTACTGGAGTGATACTAATGAAAGGTGTATTAATTATTAAGTGGCTGCCCCTACATAAAATTCCACCGAAATGGAATGTAAAAAGTGAATAGAGGTGAAGTAGTAGGTATTGGCGCCTCTTATTTAATGTGTAAACCAATAAATAAAAATATTTTTTGAAATAAGGAATATATGTGAATGTGTGGTGTTTAAACCAGTATGCTTCTATAATTCAGTGCTCATATGATTGGTTATGGATCAAACCAACCAATGTAAACCTATAGTTCAATTCACATGTGTCTTATTATGGTATGTGGTTCACACCATTAATAGACCATAGACAAAGTGACCATTGTGCACAAAATAAGCGAAATAAGCATTATAAAAAGTCTGTGCAATTATATAAGAAATATATAAAAAATATAAATGAATTAAATTAAAGTGCTCTGTGCTGTGAATTTGCTGTGAAGGCCTTTAACCACTTAAGACCTGGACCAAAATGCAGCTAAAGGACCTTGCCACTTTTTGCGATTCGGCACTGCATCGCTTTAACTGTCAATTGCGCGGTCGTGCGACGTGGCTCGTAAAAAAAATTGGCTTCCTTTTTTTCCCACAAATAGAGCTTTATTTTGGTGGTATTTGATCACCTCTGCGATTTTTATTTTTTGCGCTATAAACAAAAATAGAACGAAAATTTTGAAAAAAATGCAATATTTTTTACTTGTTGCTATAATAAATGTCCCCCAAAAATATATAAAAAAATTTTTTTTTCCCTCAGTTTAGGCCAATACGTATTCTACCTATTTTTGGAAAAAAATAAGCGTTTATCGGTTGGTTTGCGCAAAATTTATAGCGTTTACAAAATAGGGGATAGTTTTATTGCTTTTTTATAATTTTTTTTTTTACTACTAATGGCGGCGATCAGCGATTTTTTTCGTGATGGCGGACACTTCGGACAATTTTGACACATTTTTGGGACCATTGTCATTTTCACAGCTTAAAATGCATTTAAAATGCATTGTTTATTGTGAAAATGACAATTGCAGTTTGGGAGTTAACCACAGGGGGTGCTGATGGGGTTATGTGTGACCTCAAGTGTGTTTACAACTGTAGGGGGGTGTGGCTGTAGGTGTGACGTCATTGATTGTGTCCCACTATAAAAGGGATCACACGATCGATGACGCCGCCACAGTGAAGAACGGGGACCCCACGGCTGGGCTTAAAGGACAACGTACCTATACGTTGATGTGCCCAGCCATGCCATTCTGCCGACGTATATCGGCGGGAAGGGGTCGTTAAGTGGTTAACATTCCAAGATACTATTTTGATATTGGAAATTGCAGTAAGGGGGATCTAGAACATGCTGAGCCCAGAACCCAAAATAAGGGAAATAAAATGATCATACCTGAGTTAGGGAAGTCTGGAGAACCAAAATGTTACCAAGCGAGTAAGCATCCTGTGCACTGTCATGAGAAATTAACCACTTACCCCCCGGACCATATTGCTGCCCAAAGACCAGAGTACTTTTTGCGATTCGGGACTGCGTCGCTTTAACAGACAATTGCGCGGTCGTGCGACGTGGCTCCCAAACAAAATTGGCGTCCTTTTTTTCCCACAAATAGAGCTTTCTTTTGGTGGTATTTGATCACCTCTGCGTTTTTTATTTTTTGCGCTATAAACAAAAATAGAACGACAATTTTGAAAAAAATTAATATTTTTTACTTTTTGCTGTAATAAATATCCCCCAAAAATATATAAAAAAACTTTTTTTTTCCTCAGTTTAGGCCGATACGTATTCTTCTACATATTTTTCGTAAAAAAAAATCGCAATAAGCGTTTATTGATTGGTTTGCGCAAAAGTTATAGCGTTTACAAAATAGGGGGTATTTTTATGGCATTTTTATTAATATTTTTTTTTACTAGTAATGGCGGCGATCAGCGATTTTTTTTTTCGGTATTGCGACATTATGGCGGACACTTCGGACATTTTTGACACATTTTTGGGACCATTGGCATTTTTATAGCGATCAGTGCTATAAAAATGCATTAGATTACTATAAAAATGCCACTGGCAGTGAAGGGGTTAACACTAGGGGGCGGGGAAGGGGTTAAGTATGCCTGGGTGTGTTCTTACTGTGGGGGGGGGGGTGGCCTCACTAGGGGAAACACTGATCTTCTGTTCATACATTGTATGAACAGAAAATCAGCATTTCCCCTGCTGACAGGAACGAGAGCTGTGTGTTTACACACACAGCTCCCGTTCCCCGCTCTGTACCGAGTGATCGCGTGTGCCCGGCGGCGATCGCGCCCGCCGGGCACACGCACGGGAGTCGGGGGCGAGCGGGGGGCGCGTGCGCCCCTAGTGGTGGCTAAAAGGCAGGACGTCATATTACGTGCTCTCGCCTAGGAGAGCCACCTTGTGGACGTATTATGACGGTGCGGCGACGGCAAGTGGTTAAGTATACATCAAAAGTAAGGTAGTAACAGAAAAGTAGTATTAAAACCGTATACAGAAAAAATAACAGCCATACTGTATAGGCTTCACTTTTTTCTGTTTGGTGCCCAGTATCCAAAACACACTAATATAGCCTCCAAGCCCCTCCAAACCAGCATCTGCACCTGCAGTATGCCATATAGTGCATAGGAACACATAAGTGCCTGAGGTCTGAGACCATTTTAAATTTCAGAATGCTTTGCCTGGGGCAGGGTCAAGGGAGGCAGGACCAAGCAGGAGCAGGGGCATTTGGACATCTAAAATACATTGCGGATAAAAGCTGGCAATAGACATTTAGGGTAAAGAGGTGAAAGGAAATATTTGTTATTTTGGACGAGCCATCCTTCTTTAAGGTCTTCCAACAGCCCTCGTACAGATCTGGAGATACATGAGAGATTATATGATGTCTAGTTTTACTGAAAAAGGCATACAGTATATATCGGCTACAGAACAAAAAGAAGGTAGGGGCTGTTTTATGATTACATGGCTACGGAGGAAAACAGGTTTTGTTTATCACTTAACAGAAGATGGATACCTGGTCATAAAGTGTTGCCTGAGGTTAAAAACAGAATTCCAGGCTTGACCAACAACAACATAATGGGGAGTGTGTTGTTATACAAACATTCTTACATACCATACAGTTACATATAGATTAAAGTGGAGGTTCACCCAAAAAAATCATTTTTTAACATTAGATTGAGGCTGAGTATGCGAAGCAGAATCGGGTGTTTATTTTAAAATCAATGCTGTAATTACCGTTTTAGAGATCGATGTTCTCCCGCCGCTTCCCGGTATGGGCTGCGGGACTGGGCGTTCCTACTTGATTGACAGCTTTCAGACGGTCGCATACAGCGCGTCACGAGTTCCCGAAAGTAGCCGAACGTCGGTGCGCCGTATAGAGCCGCACCGACGTTCGGCTTCTTTCGGCAACTGGTGACGCGCTGTATGCAACCATCGGAAGGCTGTCAATCAAGTAGGAACGCCCATTCCCGAAGATCATACCCGGAAGGCACGGAGAACATCTTTCTCTAAACCGGTAAGTACTGAATTTATTTTAAAATAAACACCCAATTCTGCTTCGCATAAGTAGCCTAAATCTAATGTTAATTTTTTTTTTCCGGGTGAACTCCCGCTTTAAATACAAGAGGGAATATACATTTAGGCCAGTCAAAATACATTTCAGATGGCGGCATAATTCATATATATTATTACAATCATTTTAAGAGGCACTTATGTTAATCTTGAGAACAATAAAACAAGCGGTCAGTTCAAAGTGTTTAAAAAGTGGACCTGAAAGATGACTCATCGTCACAAGATAAGAGGTGAACCTAACCCACTTTGATGGGGGCTTCTTAGGAAAACATCATTGAGGTTGTGGGTAGCGGGCTTCTGTTGATTGTTTAGCCCAGAGGGGGTTCAGAGCCATGGCTATCAGAGAGAGGATCAAGGAAATGTTTAGATTTACGTGGTGATGTGAAGGATAGATGATCATCAGTGGGGGACTAAAAATGGACGACCACAGGATAAGCAAGAGTGAACTTGATCCTGGTAGAGCATAGAGCAGATAGGGTTGAACACCTTCCATTGACAGGTGACATCTGCAGAATAATCTGCAAGGAGAAGAAATGTGTGATCGTTGATGGATAGCACAATCTGACTTGCATGTCGGAATAATTCAGAAAGCGCATGATCACAGGCCTGGGTTTTGCTCTATTCTCCACCGGTGGCCCAATGCAATGTGATTGTTCCACTACGCAGCAGGTGGTAATGCCTAGTGCCTCTGGGAGTATATGGCTACAAATTTCCTTGAGTGTGTGCGCCTTATAGGATTCTGAAAGGCCGATCAGTCTGAGATTATTGCGTTGTGATCGTTTTTCAAGGTACTCTAGCTTATCGAGTATTAGTTGATTGGTGGAGGACAGCTGTATTGTAACAGCCTTGGTTTTATGAGCTTCTTCCAGGTTAGATATCTGCTGCTCAGCGTGTTGAACACAGTGGGAGTATTCCTGCATGTCAGTGCGGAATTGTGCCAGACTTGCCAGACTTTGCAGTACCACCATATCAACTACCTCAGTGATTTTGGGAGTGAACAATGTATTCCCTACCAGAGCCGATAGCATAGGACAGGTAGAAGAGTTTGTAAAGTCTCCTGCTCTCAATGCTTCAGCAGCCGGCCATCTTAGCTGCTGTGTCTGCCATGCTGTCAAGAGTCTGGTGGGTATTTTACCCAAATTGGGACACAGATCGCTCCAGAAAGTGGTCCATGAGACGCCCAGAATAATGGGGAAAGACGCAGGAGAGGTATTTTGGAGGTGGCTCGGCAGGCGCACTGCAGGATCACCGCATTCCCAAACAGTGCCCAAACCGGAAATCATGTATCTGTTCTCTCCCCTCTCTAACAGGAGGCTCAGCAGCATCACAGCTATTGGATCCTGCTGCTGTCATTCATATTTGGAAAGCAGAGAACAGGGGGTGGTGCTAAGCCATGTGTGTTAATAGATGCACACAGTGTGGCTCAGGATCTAGCATGCATGCATGCATGCCTCCATAGCAAGCAGCTTGCTATGGGGGCACTCGGGGAAGAGGAGGAGCCAAGACTGCTGGTTGGGGACCCTTAAAGAAAAGGACTGGAGCAGAACAGATCAGCATAACATGTTTGGTATTATTTACAGTCACTTTATTAAATGTGAGAAAATTGTATTGGACAAATTAGTTTGTGTTTACTTTTACTGTATTTATCTACTTAACAGTATTTGTTTTACCCTTTTCTGTATGCAAATGTGAAAAAGAATTTAAAATCAATATTTAAAAAATAAAAATAAAATTCAAGTGGCAATTTAATTTAAAGCAAAAGCCTATATGTACCTGCTACAGCTTTTAATGCGGCACTATCGGTATCGGTACGCAGTGATGGTGTGAAAGCATGTCTGCCCCCTCATGCTTTCTACACATTCATGTTGTAGGGCAGTGAAGTTACCCATCATAGCAATGGACCAATATGAGGAACGGGAAGAAGCAGGCACTACCAATATTTATTTTATTTTTATGTTAATGAATTCACCATAGGGGAACAATTAAAGTGTTTTGTACTTGCTTAATTGATTTCTACTGTATTCTGAAAATAGATAATGTTGTAACTGGACGCTTGCAGTGTAGATAGGCGAGACAGGTGGTCAGGTTTGATGGAAATCGCACATACCAAAGATTTTTTATGGTGCTATATTTTTTGTACTAGTTGCTGGTGTGAAGTAAGGTTGTTCTTTATTGATTAACAACATATACAGACAGCTTCATTATATATGCATATATTTGTGGCTTATATATACAACCATGGTACTGTGTAACAGACAACACTGAAGTCACAGTTGGATTGCTGACTGTAATAGTGGTTGGATAATGTGAACATGATGATGAATTACATGATCGAGTACTGGTCTCTTCATCATTGTCTTTTAGCAAGCAGACTTGAGCTGCCATTTTTCTGGCACAGTCTAGAAAAAAATACTGATTTCTATGGGCAGTGCCACCTGCTTCTGTAAATGTCCCCCAGTATATTGTATTTAGGTGAAAGAACAATTTGCGTAGCCGGCTTAGCTTCTTCATATTAGGTTGACTTGGCAGCCTCGTTGGAGACAAAGTATATAAAGATTGTTTACACACTGATTTTTTTTTTTTTTTTAAATGGGCAGACTGCTTTGCAGCCTTTGGCTGAAATCACTAAGTGCTTAAGCATTGCTTCAAAATGCTTTGATTACAACTGCTGTATAATATTATAGTGCATTTAGGAACGTGGCACATCTGTTGAAAGCATTACAAGGGCCCTAATTAGTGTTCCTCATATTACTGGTGTTCTAGGGACATTTAATCATCTTGTTAACATACAGTGCCACCTTTAACTAATAATTTCTTGTCCCAAAAAACTTAAAGAGAAGGGGAAACTGAATTTATTTTGGTTTCATGCTTTGTTGTACTTATTCATCTTAAAAAAAATTCAAATAATAAAAAAAAATTAAAACACGATAGGGAGTTTTTTTTGATGAACAGATGCATGGTTAAAATACATATATAGGAATTGTTTTAACATCCAATGATTTGTAATCTATGCTGTCCTGCCAGACACTATAAGCAGATCATTAAGTTACTTATGACATAAGGGTGTTATTAATATACGTTTTAGTAATGCGCTGTAGGATTTTGTAAGTGGCAGTCTTGGGTTATTCAGGTAGTTTTGCAGTGTGTCATTTCTTTGGAAAACAAATGTTTTTTTTGTGTTAATTTGTTAAACTGGAGCTGAAGAGTTTTTGCAAAATCTGTTATATTAAGTTTTTTGACACCTAGAAAGGTAAAGAAAGGTAAAGAAAATACACAAAATAGAACTTGCACATGTCCTTTCATTTACAATGTAATAAAGAACAAGTATGAGATATCATCTTGCTCTATTACAGTGATCTTAAAGATGCTTAATTGGAGCAATCTAATGCCAGATCTAGGTAATTTTTCGGGTTGTAAAAAACTTTGTCTTTCAGGCTCTAGAAAAAACAACGTTTTTTTCAACTTCATCATTAAAACGACATTGCCCACACACGATCGTGAAATAAAAAATGCTCTAGCAAAGCGTGGTGACGTACAACACGTACTACGGGACTATAAAGGGGAAGTTCCATTCGGATGACGCCACCCTTTGGGCTGCTTTAGCTGATTTTGTGTTAGTAAAAGACAATTCACGCTTTTCTGTCTGTTACAGCATGATGAATGTGCTTACTCCATTACGAACGGTAGTTTTACCAGAATGAGCGCTCCCGTCTCATAACTTGCTTCTGAGCATGCGCGGGTTTTTCACGTCGTTAAAGCCCACACACGATCATTTTTTACAACCCGGAAAACGACAAAATGTCGTGAAAAAATAGAGCATGTTCGAATTTTTTTTTTTTCGTTTTCCAGAACCCCAAAAATGCTCTGAAGCCCACACACGATAGTTTTAAATGACATTTTAAAAAAACTTCGTTTTTTTACAACCCGAAAAATTATTGTGTGTACGCGGCATTGGAGTCTTGTAGCAAAGATTGTCTAATTGCTATCAAGGAAGAAGAGCACAAGGGAGGAAAAATACAAAACAGAATAGAAAACATAATCTTGTGTGGTAGGGAGAGGAACTATCATTTGTTTCCTTTTTTTAATATTATCTTTATTTGTAGGACTCATAGGTATATAAACAGACCATAAAGCAATACATACTATATAAACAAATTACACAACCAGTATCATAACATCGTGTTCAGCTAGATTTCTCAACAGAGTAACGCGCACACAAAGGAGTGGTAATGCCGGACACTTCTAACCATGGACAGACCCTAAAACCTAAAACAGGAGGCCAGACCTAGAGGACTTTATAAAAGGTCAGCAGTAGCCTGCCTATATTCTAACACCAGTGTTACAGGTACACATGGATGTGAACTTATCAGTTAGGAAAGTGCCCACTAAGCAGGGAAAGTGTTTGCCTCTGACCCCACCAATTTGTATGTAGGGCAAATTAGAGTTCCATTCTTCAGAAGTCTGGCTAGTGGCAGCGTGAGAACTAGAGTCCGACAAATGCAGTAAGTATCCAAATGGTTATAGTGCTACCCCTTTATTTCATTGTGTTAACCTACAATGATATCTCTCATTAATTATTAATTAAAACAAAAAACAAAAAAAAATGCTAATGTGTGTGTGTGTGTGTATATATATATATATATATATATATATATATATATATTTTGTAAGGGGTTAGCTCGGTAGCGAGGTGTGTGACCCCTTGGATGAGTTCACTACACACTGAATTTATACAGACAGGCAGTCGAAGACGGTTGAAAACAAAGATTTTGGTTTATTCTTCCATCTTGCTGGAAACAAGTGCAAGCATCCGAACAGCATAAACAAAATCAAACATAAAATAAACCCTGGCCACTTGGGGCGTCTATCTTCATCACACAGGAACCTATCTATGGAGTCTGGCACAGCCTAGTGCTGGGCAGACACTGCTGGTCATACAGCAGAAAAACAATAGTCTTTTGATTTTTATCACACAGAAAAATCAATCACCTCCTCAGAAGACTTTCAGTACACTGCTCTCCTTACTCAGAAAGCCTCAGGATGCAGCAAATCTCAGTGGTAATCTTCTGGATTACTTATAGAGGCCTTAATTGCCTCATTCTGAACAGCTGAAGTTTTCTAACGCCCTTAAACCTTTTCTGGCTACTTTTTCAGCCGACGCCTAATAACAATTGGTGTATTGTCTAAACAAGGCAGAAATGTATCTCCCGTTTGTGACAACACCCACAGATTTACCTGACTTCCTGTCACAATATATATATATATATATATATATATATATATATATATACAATGTTCATCTGAAGATGGGTTTGCTACTGTTACCAAGGCATAAACCTCATACCACTGAAAACACTCCTCACAGCGCTACCCCTATAAGTTATTATGTCTAGCCTTTTATTAATTCATGACCCCACTAGTATCATAACATCGTGTTCAGCTAGATTTCTCAACAGAGTAATGTGTTCACAAAGGAGAGGGAATACTGGACTCTTCTAACCATGGACAGACCCTAAAAAAGGAGGCCAGCCCTAGAGAACTTTATAAAAGGGCATCCAGGGTGCATACATGCTGCATCCAATACTATTACTTCTTCAAACATGCAAATATATAGATGTAATAACATACAGTATATAGTCCACAGTAGTATTAGGCAGCTCTTCTAGTATTTCCAGTGCTGAAAAAACCCAATAGATCTTGAATAATCATTCACACTTGTTTCATCCATGTTAGTGTGGTAACACCCATGCAGTCACTTGTGCTAAAAAAATCAATTATGTGCTCCCCACTTGTGCCCACACTCACCAGAAGGTATGAACCTCATGCATACACATGTGAGTCACATTCACCTTATTTGCTGCTATATCTAGATGTATGAAACAAGAAATACCTCTGCTCAGATCAGATCTCAATAGCTTGTGAATGCATATAATGTACCTGGTGCTAAAGGGGTGTGACCACATTTTAACACTAAAATACTGGATGAACCCTCTGCATCCTTTCTAGCAAACGTTGCAATAACAAATAGGGTTATTTAGTTCACACATATTGCCATACATGTTTAACCACTTGAGGACCGCCTAACGCCGATATATGTTGGCAGAATGGCACGGCTAGGCACAAGCACGTACAGGTACGTTGCCCTTTAAGTGCCCAGCCGTGGGTCGCCGATGCGCTTGCGACCCGGTCCAAAGCTCCGTGACCGCGCCTGCGGGAACCGCGGACCCGATGGCCACCGGTGTCCTGCGATCAGGTCACAGGAGCTGAAGAACGAGGAGAGTGTATACAAACCTTCCCCGTTCTTCTCTGTGGCTTGTCACTGATCGTCTTTTCTCTGTCATAGAGAACGACGATCAGTGACGTGACACGTTCAGCCACGCCCCCCCTACAGTAAGAATCACTCTCTTAGGGCACACTTAACTCTTTGTGCCCCCCTAGTGGTTAACCTCTTCACTGCCATTGTCATTTTCATTTTCACTGTAATCCGTGCATTTTTATAGCACTTTTCACTGTGAAAATGAAAATGGTCCCAAAAATTGGTCAAAAGTGTCCGATGTGTCCGCCATAATGTCGCAGTCACGAAAAAAATCGCTGATCGCCGCCATTACTAGTTAAAAAATATATATTAATAAAAATGCCATAAAACTAATCCCTATTTTGTAAACACTATAACTTTTGCGCGAACCGATCAATAAACGCTTATTGTGATTTTTGTTTTAACAAACATATGTAGAAGAATACGTATCGGCCTAAACTGAGGAAAAAAAAAGTTTTTTTATATATTTTTGGGGGATATTTATTATAGCAAAAAGTAAAAAATAAAGAATTTTTTTCAAAATTCTTGCTCTGTTTGTTTATAGCGCAAAAAATAAAAACCGCAGAGGTGATCAAATACCACCAAAAGAAAGCTCTATTTGTGGGAAAAAAGGAAACCAATTTTGTTTGGGAGCACGACTGCGCAATTGTCCGTTAAATCGACGCAGTACTGAATCGCAAAAAGGGGCCAGGTCCTTTACCTGACAGCGTGATGAGAAAAAAAAAGCCGATCACCGGCTTGTGTACAAGGGACATCGGTCCCGAAGAGGAAGAGACAGTTCTGCCTTATCTGTGCCCACCTGCCAGTGCCTCCTGCCACCTGTGCCAGTGCCACCTTCCAGTGCCCACAGTGGATATATATATATATATATATATATATATATATATATATATAAAAACTAGAGATTGTAGCATTTACTAAAACAGCCCTGTAGTTTCAGTTGCATGTTTCATTTTCTTTCTTTACAGAATAAAGGCAGAACTTACTTCTGTGTGTTTTGTAATATCAATGCACTCTAGACAGCATATTGTACTTGAACTACTGTGAACCAACAGCACATCAAAATATTTGCATTTTCGCTTCACTTCACAAAAGCTCTGCAATTAGAATGTCACTGTTAGAGCAGAATGTCGACCTGTTATTGCATGGAACCAGGTTCAAGCAAAAATAAATAGGAATTGCTGAATGTCAACTAAAACGAGTGGTCTAATTTTACTCTGCATAATGACATTGATGGTAATAATAATAATAAGAACAGTTTGGCTTTCACTTTGTGAAGCAAAAATCATTATAAAGATCTTAACCACTTCCATACCGGGCACTTACGCACCTTCCTGCCCAAGCCAATTTTCAGCTTTCAGCACTGTCGCATTTTGAATGACAATTGCGCGGGCGTGCTACACCGTATCTTAACAATTTTTTTATCATTTTGTTCCCACAAATAGAGCTTTCTTTTGGTGGTATTTGATCATCTCTGCGTTTTTTATTTTTTGCGCTATAAACAAAAGAAGAGCGACAATTAAAAAAAAAAACACAATCTTTTTTATTTAATAAATATCACAATTTTTAAAAAAAAACATTTTTTTCCCTCAGTTTAGGCCGATACGTATTCTTCTACATATTTTTGGTAAAAAAAATCGCAATAATCATATATTGATTGGTTTGCGCAAAAGTTATAGCGTCTACAAAATAGGTGATAGATTTATGGCATTTTTATTTTATTAATTTTTTTACTAGTATTGGCGGCGATTTGCGATTTTTTTACTGTCACCGTGACATTGCGGCGAACACATCGGACACTTTTGACACGTTTTTGGGACCATTCACATTTATACAGCGATTAATGCTATAAATATGCATTGATTACTGTGTAAATGTGACTGGCAGGGAAGGGGTTAACCACTAGGGGGCAAGGAAGGGGTTAATATGTTCCCTAAGATGTGTTATAACTGTAGGGGGGAGGGGACTCTCAAGGGGAGGAGACCGATGTGTGTTCCTCTGTACTGGGAACACACATTGGTCTCCTCACCGCTGACAGGAGGTGGATCTGTGTGTTTACACACACAGATCCACACTCCTGCCGTGATTACCCACAATCGCTGGCACTCGCCGGCAATCGCGGCCGCCGGGCACCCGCACCGGGCTACGAGCGTCGCCGCGGGCGTGCGCACCCTAGATCGCCGGGAACGCAGGACATCATATGACGTCCACCCGGATCGAGAAGGGGTTCCTGCCGCCGTCATTTCACAATGACGCGGTAGGGATGTGGTTAAAGAATGATCATCTATTAAAGCAAAAAATGCTTCATCATATAATCCTGCATACTGTACTGGTTGATATTTTTTCTATTGTCATAAAATCCAATGCAAGAAATGCCCTGAGCCAAAATGCCAGTTTGGTCCCACTATGGGCATGCACATCAAGGAGATCAAAGGGGGGGGGGGGGAGTACTCTCCTCCCTCAGGTAGACTTTCTACTCCCGAGACTAGGAAACGTTTCTCTGATATTTTTAGTTTCAAGTTCTGGTTCCAAGCCCTCTTCTCAATGATGTGGCACACCCACTTGTCAGACCGGGGGAACTTCTGATGCCCTTTTTGACCATCTGTTTATAACATAACTCTGATGTTTGGGTCTAGAGTCTAGTTTACAACTGGAGTTTTGAACTCTGCCTCCTCTTTCTGCCCTTAAATTTGCTTAATTTCCTGCAAAGATGACAGACCTTCCAGCTCCCAATGCATATAGAGGCATTTGGCCCATTCTGAATTAAAAAACTCTCAATTTGTCAGGTCAGTCATTGCCTCCCTCCTTCCAGGATGCTTATGTGCACCTCCCTGTTATTCCTCCCTACCACCGCTATCTGCATTTTACTGTGGGTTATGAGTATTACTACATTGTCCCCCTTTTGGCCTGTCCACTGACTTTTTACCAAGGTTCTTGCCCTGGACCTAGCTCTGCTGTTTTCAGGGGACACATGTTGTCACTTACCAGGGTGATCTCCTGCTGAAGGACCAGTCCCCACTAACCCTGTCAGCCAATGTACAGCAGACATTGCAGAATCTGGAGAGATTCTGTTGGATCCTCAGCCTTCGATAGTCATCCCTGGAACCGACCAGCCTGGGTCTAACACTGGGGATGGCCCTGTCCAGGATCATTCTGCCTTGAAACTTCAATCCTCCCACTCATATGCCCTGGGGTGCCCTCATTTCATGCCTGCATGAGGGCTTTGGGCCTGATGGTTCTTCCTACAAGGCAGTGCAGTACACCTAGTTCACTCCAGTCTCAACATTCTGTAGTGGTACAAACAGACCCACCCTCATTTGTAATTATAGGGAAGAACTACTCCCTTGCAGATACCCTAGATAAAATGATCAATGTTGTCAGTGGGAACCTGTCTGAAAGGCAGAAATTGCTCAATGAACTCCTACCAGAACCAGAAACCTTTGGAGGAACCCTAGTTAAGAAATCCTGACCTAGAGAGTGGTAGCAGCATGTGAACTACGAATTAACGTATAACTACAGACAAAACTTTTTTTTTTTTTTAGATTTGACATGGAGAGGGATTAGAGCACCTGTCAATTTGTATTGCTGTCTGTGCCCCTGTTAAGGAGATTAACCCTCTCTATTTGTCCTGTTTCCCATTATCATTGAAAGTATAAGTAAAAAAAAGTCATATTTCCAATTTAAAAAAAAATCCTACATTTTGAGTTGTCCCCAGAAAAGTAACAGCAGGGAAATCTATAGTTATATTTTCACTACTTGCCGACCAGCTGCCGTCATTATAAAGTGGAAGGTCGGCTCATTCCCATGAATCGCCATAGCTGTACTGCAGTCCCTTTAACAGCTACAGTGGGTGCACGCAGGAGTCGATACACGTGGCCAGCGGCCACGATGTCCGCCAGCCACCCACGATCGCTCCACAGAGAGCCAGAATGGGGATCTGTAGGTGTACACAAACCCCGTTCTGATAAGGTAGGTCAGAGTAATCGTCTGTTCCTAGTGATTTCCCAGCGATCTCTCTGTACTCCCAGTCAGTCCCTTCCCCCCACAGTTAGAAACACCTCCCAGGGAACACATTTAACCACCTGATTGCCCCTTTGTGTTAATTTCTTTCCTGCCAGTGACATTTATACAGCAATCAGTGCATTTTTATAGCAATGATCTCTGTATAAATGTCAATGGTCCCAAAAAAAGTGTTAAAAATCGCTGATCACCACCATTACTAGTAAAATAAATAATAATAATAATGCCATAAATCCATTCCCTATTTTGTACACGTTATAACTTTTGAGAAAACCAATCAATATACGCTTATTGCGATTTATTTTTTTTGCCAACAATATGTAGAATACATATTGTCCTAAACTGATGAAAAAAACATTTTTTTACTTTTTTTTGGGGGGGGGGGGGGATATTTATTTTAGCAAAAAGTAAACAATATTGTTTTTTTTTTTTTTTTTTTCAAAACTGTTGGTCTTTCTTTTCTTTATAGCACAAAAAAATAAAAACCACAGCAGTGATCAAATACCACCAAAAGAAAGCTCTCTTTGTGGGAAAAAAGGGACATTCATTTTGTTTGGTTACAGGGCACAATTGTTTGGGTGACCGCACAATTGTCAGTTAAAACTATGCAGTGCCGTATTGCAAACAAATGGCCTGGTCATTAAGGGGTCAAATCTTCCAGTCATAAGTGGTTAAGGTTTATTGTTGTTGTATTGAAAAAAAGGTTTATTGCAAAGATAAAATGGCATTTTTTTTAAGACTGCCCTAGAGTGTCCGAGTATAAGGATAATGATTTACCGTATTTTTCACTCCATAAGATGCACTGGACCATAAGACGCACCTAGGTTTTAGAGGAGGAAAACAAGTAAATAAATATTCTGACCCACATGGTGTACTAAAATATTTTACAGTGCACATGAAATGCAGACTGACCATTGCCATAAATGCAGACTGACCATTGCCATAAATGCAGAGTGACCATTGCCATAAATTCAGGGTTACACGCAGAGTGACCATTGCCATAATTGCACAGTGACCATTGCCATAAACGCAGAGTGACCATTGCCATAAATGCAGAGTGACACGCAGACTGACCATTGCCATAAATGCAGAGTGACACGCAGACTGACCATTGCCATAAATGCAGAGTGACACGCAGACTGATCATTGCCATAAATGCAGAGTGGCACGCAGACTGACCATTGCCATGAATGCAGAGTGACACGCAGATTGACCATTGCCGTAAATGCAGAGTGACCATTACCATGAATGCCAAGTGACATGCAGAGTGACCATTACCATGAATGCAGAGTGACACACAGACTGACCATTACCATGAATGCAGAGTGACCATTGCCATGAATGCAAAGTGACATACAGACTGACCATTGCCATGAATGCAGAGTGACATGCAGAGTGACCATTGTCCTGAATGCACACTGTCCTCATGTTATCTCATCTGCCTGACAGAAGACAGAGCAGCCTGAGCTGCCAAATGCTCTGTCTTTGGCGGTGGGGGCGGAGCCTGTCATATATTCACACCATATGAGGCAGAGACATTTCCCCCTATATTTCTGGGGGTGAAAAGTGCATCTTATGGTGCAGAAAAATACGGTATGTTGTTTATGTTCAGACATTATGCCTTGCAACAGAACTTAACCACTTGCGGACCGTCTGCCTGCAATGTATTGTGTACTGGCAAATGCTCTGCCTGCTAATACCCGCTGTGATTGTACCAATGATTCACGGCCAGGATCGGCTGTGTCCAATCACAGCCCAGAACCCTGTGTTGAAAATCAACACAGGGCTCTGTACAGAGGTCAAAAATCTCTGTTTCTTATCCCTGCGAATCAGGGATACCAAACAAAGAGATTTTCTGTAAAAAAATCAACATGCATTACGCACATTACAAATTGTTAGGCACACATTTAACCCCTAGATTACCCTAAATGTTAACCCCTTCCCAGCCAGTGTCATTAGTATCGTGACAGTGTATAGTATTAGCACTGATTAGTATTAGTGTCCCTGGTGATCTGCCAGCCGCAATTGGTTCCCACTTAGTGTCAGTGTTAGATTACCCACCACACTATCCCAGTCCTATTATACATTGCTGTTCACCGCCACACTCAGTATAAGATAAAATTCCAGTATGTATATGTATATATGTATATATATATATATATATATATATATATACCATAGTTTGTGGATGCTATAACTTTTACGCAAACCAATCAATACACACTTATTGGCTTTTTTTCCCCCCAAAGACATGTAGCAGAATACATTCTGGCCTAAATTTCTGAAGACTTTTTTTTATTTAATATATTTAAATTGTTTTATGTAATTAAAAAAAAAAAAAAAAAACGTCATTGATCGAACACCACCAAAAGAAAGCTCTATTTGTGTGTACCAAAAAATGATATCAATTTTGTTTGAGTACAGTGTTACATGACTGCACAATTACCAGTTAAAGTAGCGCAGTGCTAAATAGCATAAAATGGCCTGGTCACAAAGGGGGTAAAACCTTCCGGAGCTGAGGTGGTTAAAGTAATAATAAACCCTGGTGTTGCTTTTTAGCTTCACATACTGAGTACAATAAAATAAACATTTCCCAATGAACTATGTGTTAAACTTCTTACCTCTGCACTTGTGGTTTACTTTCAATGCTACAGGGTCCTGTTCCCTTAGTGCTGCTTCTCTGAACTTCTGGTCTTCTCTGGAAAGAGTTAACAGTGGACAGTGCAGTCTCCAGTCAGTCTGTTAGCTTTGAGAAGCCAGGAATAAGAAGGAGGGAATAGCAGGAGAGTGCCTTGCCATCCTAGACTACAGGGCTATCTGTCTCTATTGATGCACACGTCATCAAAAACAGTCGTGTGTAGTAAGCTTTAACGACAGGAAAAAAACGCGCATGCTCAGAAGCAAGTTATGAGACGGGAGCACTCGTTCTGGTAAAACTGTAATGGAGATAGCACATTTGTCGCGCTGTAACGGACTGAAAAGCACGAAGACTGAAAAGTGCAAATCGTCTCTTACCAAACTTTTACTAACACAAAATCGGCAAAAGCAGCCCAAAGGGTGGCGCTGGTGCCTCTGTGAGTAGAGGAAGAGGAGAGAGTTGCTGCAGACAGGCACAGCGCTGGATCGAGATCAGGCTCAGGTCAGTATACAGGGGTGAAGGGGGTCGATACAAGTAATGGGACATTTTTTTGTCCTAAGGTAAAAAAAATGTCAACCTTTAGAACCACTTTAATTGTTTCCTCAAATACAAAATCACTTTTGAAGTGACCACAGGTACCTGCGTAGATTATGCAAAAGAAGTGCTAATTGGCTCTAACTGGAACTTGTAGTTGCTCAGTGGCTTAATGACCATATCATCTACATACCTGATTATAAACATCTAATATTTTGAAAAATAAATAAAAAGAATGGCCACAACATCTTGGTCCTTTTTTCGTTTTATGACCCTAAATGAAGTTTGACGGTGAAATATTACATTAAGCTGTAGTAGTGAAGTAAACATAAACAGATGGTTCATGGGCTCCTGGGAGTTTGTCTTGCTCTGTAAACGTGAGGCTCGGATATAATGCATATTTATGTGTTTTTTCTCCTCTATAGGAAGAGCCAATCATTCATCATGTGACTGCCAAAATAATTGAAAATGTCTGCACTACGATCACTTCACATGTCCAAGGATTCATCACTGGAGAGATTGGACCTGCACTGTGGTATCTTTTTACCCATTCCACTGTTGATTCTCTTAGGATCACAGCAATATCGGTATGAAAACCCATCATCTTGTCAGTATTAATTTTATCCTGTGCCTTCACCCCAGCAAATTAGCCTAGTTATAAAGCAGAAAAATGTTCTAGAAGGCTTTTATGATTGCAGTGTTTAAAGGGGAACTGTAGTCTTTTTAATACGTATGCAGAAGATTAGCTTAAAGAGAATCGGTCACAATAGCTTTAGTGAGTATTTGAATATTATGTTTTAAATAGTTATAATTGTGCATTTTTACATTTGAAAGATTTCAGTTATCTCTCCTTAGGCAACAGATAAGTAACAGATAAGTAAATCATGTAAACCCAAAGTCTAATAATTGTCTTTTCAACAGCTTGACTTTCCACACTACCCTCAGAACCTGAGAAATGGTCTGTGAGGTCAGGCAGTTGAAAGGCAGGAAATGTCTGAGTGCAGGAGACCTTTCTGAAGCTTGTAAACCCTCGCCGTGTTTCCACCTTTAAAGCATTCTACGTATTAAGGTGAAAAACCTCCTGTGCTGCAGCAGCGCCCCCAAGCCCCCCTTATACTTACCTGAGCCCCGTAATTCCCACGACGGGGACGAGCACACCAGCCCTCACCGGTGTCACATGGGCTGATTTGATAGATTGATAGCAGAGCAGCCATTGACTCCCGCTGGTGTCAATCAAATCCAATGACGTGGGCACCGGGGCAGAGCCAAATCCTGCTGTCGATGTCTACGGACGCAGCAGCAGGACACGGGAGCGAGTCCGGAGAGGTGTCAACGAAGGAGAGTGCTTCTCCAACAGGGCACTCAAGAAGAGGAGGAGCCAGGAGCGCTGTGGAGGGACCCCAGAAGAGAAAGTTCGGGACCACTTTGTGCATAACCAACTGCACAGCGGAGGTAAGTATGACATGTTTGTTATTTTAAAAAAAAAGACTATTCACAACCATTTTAACCACTTGCTTACTGGGCACATATACCCCCTTCTTGCCCAGGTGAAATTTTAGCTTTCAGCGCTGTCACGCTTTGAATGACAATTGCACGGTCGTGCAACGTGGCTCCCAAACAAAATAGAAGTCCTTTTTTCCCCACAAATAGAGCTTTCTTTTGCACTATTAACAAAGACCAACAATTTTGAAAAAAACACAATTGGCTAGATTCAGGTACAGTTACGACGGCGTATCAGTAGATACGCCGTCGTAACTCCGAATCCACACCGTCGTATATTTAAGCGTATGCTCAAACTGAGATACACTTAAATGTTGCTAAGATACGAAACAGCTTAAGTCTCCTACGCCGTCGTATCTTAGCTGTCTATTTACGCTGGCCGCTAGGGGCGTGTACGCTGATTTACGCCTAGAATATGTAAATCCGCAAGATACGCCTATTCATGAACGTACGCAGGCCCGTTGCAGTAAAGATACGCCATTTACGTAAGGCGTTTTCAGGCGTAAAGATAAACCACCAAAAAGATGGCGCAGCCAATGTTAAGTATGGACAGCGGAACAGCGTCAAATTTTTCACGTTTTACGTCGTTTGCGTAACTCGTCCGTGAATGGGGCTGGGCGTAAGTTACGTTCACGTCGAAAGCATTGACTATTTGCGACGTGATTTTGAGCATGCGCACTGGGATACGTTCACGGACGGCGCATGCGCCGTTAGTTTGGCGTGTCATTTACGTGAGGTCACAATTCATTACCATACAACACGCCCACTACAGCCTACTTTGAATTACGCGCGCTTACGCCGGCCCATTTACACTACGCCGCCGTAACTTAGGACGCAAGTTCTTTGTGAATACTGTACTTGCCTCTCCAACTTACAGCGGCGTAGCATATATGAAATGCGCTACGCCCGCCTAAAGTTAGGCACAGCTACGTGAATCTGGCTAAATATCTTTTACTTTTTGCTATAATAAATATCCCAATTTTTTTAAAAAATATATATATATATTTTTTCTTCAGTTTAGGCCGATACGTATTCTTCTACATATTTTTTGTAAAAAAAAAATTGCAATAAGCGTATGGTGATTGGTTTGCACAAAAGTTATAGTACCTACAAAATAGGGGATAGAATTATGACTTTTTTTTTACTAGTAATGGCGGTTATCTGCATTTTTTGTCAGGACTGTGATATTGCGGTGCACACTTTTGACACTATTTTGGGACCATTCACATTTATACAGCGAACAGTGCTATACATGCACTGATTACTGTATAAATGTGACTGGCAGGGAAGGGGTTAACACTAGGGGGCGATGAAGGGGTTAACTGTGGCAGTGATTCTTACTGTGGGGGGAGGGGGACCGACTGGGGGAGGAGACTGATCTGTGTCCCTATGTACAAGGGACATACCGTCGGTCTCCTCTCCCTGACAGGACGTGGATCTCTGTGTTTCCACACAGAGATCCACGTCCCTGGCTCTGTGACTGCCGATCGCGGGCACCTGGCGGCCGCAAGGCATGCGCATTGGCACCTGCGGCACAGTTTTCCCCCAGTGCGTGGTAAACAGGAGGACGTCTATGGACGTCCACCCGGTGAGAAGGCGCCGCACTGTAGATGTCTTTTGTCTATAGCGCAGGCGCCAAAAGGTTAAGGACCCTTTCACATGGTGCAGACTGTGTTATGATCAGCAGGGGATCTGTCCACTGATCCCCTGCTGATCTGAGTAGTGAAGGTAGATGAACTGAGGGCAGGCTGGTGTAAAGAGACGGTGGAGTCAGTTTACACCTAACCACACATAGAGCAGAGAGAACTTGCTCCTTGTCCGCCCTGCACAAACTGAGCAGACACAGGCCAAGCCCACTGTGTTCTATGGTCAGCTGGGTGTAATCAGACTCCACTGTCCGCTTACACCCAACTGCCCTACGATCTGATCTGCCTAGATGGAGGGGGGCGGATCTGTTTTTTTTTTTTTTTTGTTTGTTTGTTTTTTAGCAGATTGGATTGGAGGTAGGCGGGTGTAAATGAACACAAGTCCATTTACACCCACCAGTCTATATAGAGGTAAATGTAGAGTCTGATCAGGTCCGCCTGAAAAACTGAGAGGCGGACCTGATCAGACCTTTTATGTGAAAGGGGCCTGAGAATCATACAGAGAGATGAGTAATATGTATTAAGGCAAGTATATACTGCTGAGGATGGAGGTATTAAATTGAGCTTGTTGCCTTGCCATAAGTATATCTAATAAATACAGTGCATCCGAAAAACATTCACAGTGCTTATTTTTTTGCACATTTTGTTATGTCATAGCCTTATTTCAGAATGGATTCAATTCATTATTTTCTTCCAAATTTTACAAACCATACCCCATACCGACAATGTGAAAGAAGTTTGTTTGAGATCTTTACACATGTTTAAAATAAAATGTACATATTCACAGCCTTTCCTCAATACTTTGTTGAAGCACCTTTGGCACCAATTATAGCATCAAGTCTTTTTGAGTATGATACTACAACCTTGGCACACCTATTTTTGGCTGTTTTTCCTATTCTCCTTTGCAGGACCTCTCAACCTCTATCAGGTTGGATGGGCAGCCATTTTCAGATCTCTCAGAGATGTTCAATCGGGTTCAAGCCTGGACTCTGGCTGGGCACTCAAGGACATTCACAGAGTTGTCCCATAGCCACTCATTTGTTATCTTGGCTGTGTGCTTAGGGTCGTTGTCCTGTTGGAAGATGAACCTTCATCAAGGATGTCTCTGTACATTTCTGCATCATCTTTCCCTCAATCCTGACTAGTCTCCCAGTTCCTGCTGCTGAAAAACATCCCCACGGCATGATGCTGCCACCACCATGCTTCACTGTAGGGATGGTATTGGCCAGGTGATGAGTGGTGCCTGGTTTTCTCCAGACATGACACTTGCCATTCAGGCCAAAGAGTTCAATCTTTGTTTCATCAAACCAGAGAATTTTGTTTCTCATGGTCTGAAAGTCCTTTAGGTGCCTTTTAGCAAACTCTAGTTAGGCTGTCATGCGCCTTTTACTGAGGAATGGCTTCCGTCTGGCCATTCTGCCATACATGCCTGATTGGTGGAGTGCTGCAGAGATAGCTGTTCTTCAGGAAGGTTCTCCTCTCTCCACAGAGAAACGCTGGAGCTCTCTCAGAGTGACCATTGAGTTCTTGGTCACCTCCCTGACTAAGGCCCTTCTCCCCCAATCGCTCAGTTTGGCTAGGTGGCCCATTCTAGGATGAGTCCTGGTGGTTCCAAACTTCTTGCATTTATGGATGATGTAGGCCACTGTGCTCATTGGGACCTTCAATGCTGAAAAATTCTGTACCCTCCCCCAGATCTGTACCTTAATACACTCCTGTCTTGGAGGTCTACAGACAATTCCTTGGACTTCATGGCTTGTAATGAGCCTTCGAGATAAAATGGTGCAATAATGATTTTTTTCTGGCTAGAAATAGATTAGGGAACAATTGAAAGGAGAGCCATTTCTGGTAAAGGAGAAATGTGCTCAAGGTACATGTTGTTGTATAATCTACAAACTTGAGGGAACAGTCCTACAATATGTGAGATAAGTACCCCTCTTCACTCTGCAACTCTGGCATATATTGTCAACGTTCAGAAATATTTTGGCCTAGGAAGATTGGTCCCTCGTACCATCCGGATACAATTTTCAAGCTTTTTCTCTGGTGCATCACTTGAGACTGAAGCTTTCTGAGTAATAATCTTGTTGTAAAAATGTGTGTTTTAAATATTTCTTCCAGGTATGCATGTATAGTATTGTAACTGTACCTTCAGCAATATCTAATAAATTGTTGATACAATGTGTGGTGGGTGTACAGAAATAGAGCACAGAAATAGAGCACAGTTGTTTATAAGCTGCATGTCTGAGAGGAGGGCTGTCATTTTGTGCAGAAATCTGAGTTTGGTCAGCCAATTAATCTTGGAGGTTTGGTTAGTGACAGCATTAGGGGTATGGAAGAAACCATGGTAGAGGTTTAAAAATGTATTAACAGGTGTCATGTGTCCCCAGTTGCTGAGAGGAAGAGGGCATGAGCTCTGAAAGTTTAGCAGCCCTGTCAGATTTATATTTTTATGTACCCATTTGGGCAATTTTCCACCACTTCATGCCATATAATCAATGTCGCTGGAACAGTTTATTTTGAATCTTACAATATTTCCAGATGCAGTTGCAATCAATATCGCGCCTTCATATGGAAATCTTGTAAGAACCACAATAATATAACTAACATCTTGCAGCAGCCTATTAAAACGGAGCAGTAATGCTTCTGCGCAATAGATCCGGACGTCAAAGTCTTAAAGAAAAAAGTTTTGATCAGTCAGTAAATTGCCATCACTGCACAACTGTAAGTACATGGGCCCTGTAAACTCAGTAAGTTTTATTAAGTGTAACAGCCCTTTCCTCTGTTATTTTGTCCTCCGTTACCTTTGAAACATGCATTGTCATCTTTTGTCTATGTATAAATTCTTGTAAATATTCATGATACATCTTGCTTTTGCTAGATGTGCAAAGAAAGCAGGCAAGGTTGAGTTGTAGCCAGGCAATGATGAATCTTTTACATTCTAGAATTCCTAAAGAATACATTTAGGCGGATTGCATTTAAATTTGGTTGAAGTATCTATAGAAGATATGTACACAAAAATAAGACGTGTAAAAGACAAAAGTGTTTTAAGAGAAAATCCTGCAAATATAGGAGACATAATGTGTCATGCATTACAAACTTTGTGTTATAAAAGAATGTGAAAGTACCATGAATTCTGCTTGTCAAGTAGTAATAAATGGGCTGCACACTGATGCTGTCTCCAATGTACCATCGTTAATATAATAAATAGAAGATTTACAACATATAGTTCCACCTGTCTACCTTCGTCTCCAATGTTTTTCATCCCAGAAAGGGCTTAAGATGAGACGATTAAGCCCTTTGTGGGGTGTAATGGGTTGGTGCAGGAGGTGAACAGGTGAGATTATATGTTGTGAATCCTCTAATTCTATTATAGCTGGTTTAACATGGTGATGGTATTGGTGTGCAGTCCATTCATTTCTACTTGACATGTGGAGCAGCTGAACGAGGATGCACACCTGGACGTGCACCTGATAAGAGCTGGAGGTACAAGCAAAAAGGCAGGTATGGAGTGGCATAGCTACTACTGATACCATAAAATTATATTGTAAAATCAGTCACATAATCCCCTTGGTCTTGTTCTTTTTTTTTTTTAAAAGTTCAGCCTACTAAGTGGGATGCATGTGGTTCCTTAGGCCTTCAATCTAAAATGGTCTCATCTGCTAAGATAGATAGAAGATAAGCCTATGTGTCGGCAGAGTATTGCCATCCTGAAATGAAAAAAAATCCAAAAGCTAAGAGGTTGATCTTCATTTTAGGACAGAGGATTGCATCAATACCTTTATGCCAGTGCTTCTGAAACTATGGGTCAGGACCTAATGGTCCTGCATTTGGATCCATTCTGAGCACAGACGGCTCAAAGGAGCACCAAAATTTTTTGTCAGAAACCTTCCAAAGTCTAAAGTGGCTCTGTTACTGATTCTTGATCATGGGGGTGTGCAGGTAAGTGCACTCCTGTGACCCACTTGAGAAGTATGACCTAACAAGCTTTGACCATACTTCTCGTTTAACCACTTCAGCCCCAGAAGGATTCCCCCCCCCCTTTAATGACTGGGCCATTTTTTGTGATACGACACTGTGTCACTTTAACGGACTATTGCACGCTGTGTGACGCTGTACCCAAATGAAATTGACATCCTTTTTTTTTTCTAACAAATATAGCTTTATATTGGTAGTGCTTGATCGCCTCTGCAGTTTTAATTTGTTGCACTATAAATTAAAAACAATATTTTTTACTTTTTGCTATAATAAATATCCCAAATGTAAAAACAAAACAAAAACGAATGTATTCATCAGTTTAGGCCACTATTTATTCTTCTACATATTTTTGTTAAATTTTTTTTAAAATAAAATCACAATAAGCGTATATTGATTGCTTTGCACAAAAGTTATAGTGTTTACAAAATAGGGGATAGATTTATTTATTTTTTACTAGTCATGGCGGCAATCAGCAATTTTTATTGGGACTTCGACATTGCAAACAGATTGGACAGTTTTTTTTGGGACCATTGACATTTATACAGCGATCAGTGCTCTAAACATGCACTGATTACTGTGTAAATGTCACTGGCAGGGAACGGGTTAACACTAGGGGCGATCAAGGGGTTAAGGGGGTTAAATGTGTTCCTTGCTAGGTGTTTATAACGGGGGGGGTGGGACTCTCTGGAGGAGGAGACCGATTGCTGTTACTAATCTTCAGGAGCAGACAATCTGTCTCTCCCCACTTACACACACAGATCCTCGTTCTGGCTCTTGTGCTAGTGATCACGGGTGGCTGGCTGCCATCACGGCCACCAGCCACACGCATTGGCAATAGGATTAAAAACCTTCTGTGTGCAGCCGCCCCTGCAGCACCCCCTTATACTTACCCGAGGTCCAGCGATGTCCACGACTGTCTCAGCCGTCCGGGGCTCTCCCGCCTGATTGTCTGAGAAACAGCTGTGGTGCCATTGTCTCCCGCTGCTGTCAATCAAAGTCAGGGGCCAAACCGCAGCTCTGTGTCTGAATGGACACACAGAGCTGCAGCTCGGCTCTGGTGTCCCCATGGCAAGCTGCTTTCTGTGGGGGCACTCAACAGGAGGGAGGAGCAAGGAAAACAGAAGAGACACCCAAGAAGAGGAGGATCCTGGCTGCTCTGTGCAAAACCATGACTATGCAATTTGTGAATGGGGCTTTTTAAAGGAACTTTTAAAAGTTTATTTTCTAGAACAATTGAACTAGTTTAAATATATAACTGTTTTTCCCATAAAAATAGAGATGTATGCATCCTTCTAGTTAATTAAAGTGACCCTGCAGTCCATTGATTTTGTTCCAGGAGGGTTTACAATGCTGAATGGCCTGCATGGATTTCACTGCACTGTTGTCACTACTTCCTGTAGACCAATGAGGTCTTCTTTATCTGGAAGAAGTGCCGCGGGGTGCTCTTTTCATTCATGGCTCCATTATACTTAAGACCATGGTGGACCCTGAAGAAGGTGATTTGTTGGCATTCATTTTTCATATTAAAACCACTTTGCATCCGGGCCAATTCTGGCACCTTTCTCCTACATGTAAAAATCATATTTTTATTGCTAGGAAATTATGTAAGTATTGACCAACAATACATTTATCTATAGGGGTCAATTTGTTGTTATGAAAGGGGTATAAGTTGCCTGTATCCCAACCCACGAAACGGTGAAAACCAAAACCTCTTACTGGGATTTTTAGAGCAGAAACAACTACATGTATTACAATTACAATAAGCTTTATTGATACATGTTAAAATCATAAGGAGTTTACAATATTAAAACAAATGATGCAGTACCAATAGTGATGGATAACCCATAGAGTGAAAATGACAGGTTACAACTTTTATTTTTCAGGGGCAAGTAGCTATCAAAATGAATTTTCTAATTATTCTAATTAAATTAGATAACTCATTTTGATAGCCACTTGCCCAAAGAAGAAAAGCTATAACCTGTCATTTTCGAAAACGCATTGGATAATTTCTGTTCCCACCACTCTGTGGGTTGACAGAACAATATGGTTATCTGTCCCTGTTGACACCGCATGAACTGTTTTATTATTGTAAACTGCTTAGATTTTACCATGTATCAATAAAGCTTATTGTAATTTTAATACATGTAGTTACTTCTGCCCTAAAAAATCCCCAGTAAGAGGTTTTGGTTTTCACTGTAACAAAACATTTATTGATATCCTGGTACTCTGGTGCTGTTATGTGCTCAAATACAGTGCAACTGATGAAACAGCGGAAAAAGTTCAGTTACCATGGTAACTGGATGGAATGTGCATGGCCAGTTCCCTGGGCTTCACCATAAGTAGAAGCAGGCAATGTGCTTATTAAAAGTATGCAGATAAGTGCTTTGCAATGCTTATGAATGTTTTTGCTTGCCAGATAATTATGTGATCATAATATCTACACTTCTATCTACTTAATCATTTTATATTTTAATTAATTGTTCAAGTGTTCAAATTAAAGTAAGTGCATGCTGTAAAGAAGACTGATTGCTTCCATGACATCTGCATGCACATAGCAGCACTATTGCATGTGCATTTATCCAATGGTAAGGCAACATACAGTTCTTTTTCCTTCTCCATTGATTAGTTTCAGTTAAAAATGTATAGTGTATCAAGGTTTCTAGTTTGCCACTTAGCAGAAAATGCTGTATTGGTTAATATTAAACAAAGTCACAGATGCAAGTATGCCAAGTCGAAGACAATGTATCCATGGAGAAGCATGGGGGTTGACACTAATGACTTGCTACCCCTAGTAATACTAATTTCCTGGCTTTCATGCTAGTCCAATGGCTCAGTACTTTCTGAATCATTGACCCTGATCAATTATGGTGGTCAGGACTTTTGACCTTGCCTTATTTTACTACTTGCTTTTTCTGCTTCAGTTACTAAAGCCATTGAGAGCAAAACAACTAGCATCTTTGGATGGAGATCAACAGTGCCAGCCCCATATTTACCTAATGCCAGGTTTCCTTTAGGAATCAAGAGCTCTTATACACAAACCAAAGAGTGTAGGAACAGAAAAGGTGTAAAACAAAGTAATGAATGAATAGTGGTAATGTATGTAAAAAAAAAAAAAAAAGTCCCAGAAGCAACAAAACCAAACAAATTTTGCTTCTGTAAAGTACAGAATTGCCTTCCTGAAACTGCTGTAATATAACTCTGAAAAACGTTGGGTGGAGATTTTCTTTTGACAGCATCTTCATCTCCATCAATTTGTGTAACTTCTGTTTTATACATACCATGCAAATGTTTTTATTGTTGTGTGTTTAAATAAAGTACATATACATTTTTATCTATGTTGACTACATTGTGTTTAGTGCCTTCAAAGTCTGCCTCCAGGGGATTTTCTTGTTCTATGCTATTTAGGGACTTTATGGAGTCAATCAGCCCTTGTTCCTATGGAGTGAGACATGCTCCTAGAGAGGCTGGTCCCCACTGTAGGAGGAGAACCGATGGAAGGACGAATGGGGGGGGGGGTTATTTCAATAGCGCTATTTATTCTGCGTTCTCAATGCTTAAATTATGATATACCGTAAATGGTAGAAGATGGCGTTATTGATAGGTGTTAACTGAACAACTTATTGTCTTGGTTTAGGCTCTGTGCAGGATCACTCGTCATGCCCCTACAGTCTTCCAGAGTGTCATTGAGAAAGTGGGACTGGTGTCGGTAATAAGCGCTTTAGTAACAGGAATTTCCAAAGTACAGCAGTACATGCTGACCATGTTTGCTACAATGTTGTCATCTGGAATTCATCTCCAAAGACTCGCACAGGAAAAGGTAAGGAAGAATTTTATACTCTCTAATAAGAATTTCTGTTTTTACAATATATAGTGTAATTGTGTATCATTATCTGATGGTGTTTATATGACATCCTGGGCTTTGTGGTACTTTGTGAGGCTATATCTGAATGATGCCTGAAGCTACAGGCATATTTCAGATATCGGCATTTTCAGCCGGCGATTCCCTACACCATAGGAACAATCATAGCAGCTGTTCCACTGCTTGATCGTTCCTACGTGCGGCGAAAGGGGACATCCCCCCCTCCCGCCGCCCTTCGGTGCTTCTACCGACTCACCTGTGCGATCGGTGAGTCGGTGACAGGAACCGCCGGCCCCAGGATGCAGATCAGAGATTTTCCAGTGGACCAGATGGTCGCCAAAGTCTCTATGATCTTCGGAGGCCGGGCGTGATGTTATGACGTCACGCCCGGCCTCTGCATTAAAAAAAAACGGCGCCGCTTCCTATTTCAAGGGATGTTTACAGTTGTTTTTTAAGATTTTTTGCCTGTACTCATCGTATAAGACGACCCTCCGAGGCTTCCGACGCTTCATATTTCTTCCTTCTGGAGCCATATTCTTCTTCCTTCTTGCTGGAGCTGGAGTCAATAACGGCGAGCAATGTATTCTATTAATGAATACAAAGCCTGCTTGGATTGGCAGAGGCTGTAACATCATCAGCCCATGTCTCTCGGATTGACAGAGGTTGTTGCTCCAATCCAAGCAGGCTCTGTATTAATTTGAATACATCGCTCACCGGGATTGGCTAAGAGGAATATACTGTATGTAGCCGAAGCTACATACAGTATTTTACCGCACATCCAGCAGGCATCCGAGCAGTTGACCCGTCGTATAAGACGACCCCTGCTTTTTGGCCAGTTTTTTTAAGTGTAAAAGGTAGTCTTATATGCCAGAAAATACAGTACTAAGTCACGCAACACTATAGTCAAATTAACTTTTTATCTTTTTTTGAGACAGATATTTCTTTTGGTGACGTTTAATCACCACTGTTTTTTTTTGCCAAATGGAAAAAAGGCAAAAAATCGGGGGAAAAAAACACCTATATAGCATATCCGAAAAATCAATCAACCCTGATTTATTGACAGCCTATCTCATTTCTTGAAGCCCCAAAATGCCAGAGTGATACAAATACCCCCCCCCCCCCACATGACTCTTTGAAAAGTAGATAATCTAAGGGATTTCCTAAGAGGCAGGGCAAATTTTTTGAAGTTGTGAAGTTGTGCTCTGGCTACATACTGTAGCCAGAGCATTAAAGTGCTACCATAGTGACAATGTACTACTTTAGGGAGGTGATCAGGTTTTTTTTTTTTACACACTTTGCTTAAAACAGTGGTAATAACTGTTATAGGCAATCCTTTTTTTATGAATGCCATCCATTTATCCAGCATTGACTATTGTGAAGCTGTGATTGACCACTACTATCATATGGTACAGATGCATTGTGATTGGCCTTGTCTTTACCATGTGATCACTGTTACCAATCACAGAGATCAACACAATAGTACACAATGATTGGCTATGAATGAAAGCCATACACTGGGCCAGATTCTGGTACATCGTGCGTATCTCTGCGGCGGCGTAACGTATGTCATTAACGTTACGCCGCCGCAAGTTTTTCAGGCAAGTGCTTTATTCACAAAGCACTTGCCTGTAAAGTTGCGGCAGCGTAGCGTAAAACACCCGGTAGGGGGCGTGTTTCATTTAAATGAGGCGCGTCCCCGCGCCGAACGAACTGCGCATGCGCCATCCCTAAAATATCCCAGTGTGCATTGCTCCAAATGACGTCGCAAGGACGTCATTGGTTTCGACCTGAACGTAAATGACGTCCAGCCCCATTCACGGACGACTTATGCAAACGACGTAACTTTTTAAATTTTCGATGCGGGAACGACGGCCATACTTAACATTGGCTGCGCCTCATATAGCAGGGGCAACTTTACGCTGGGAAAAGCCTAACATAAACGTCGTAACTTTACTACGTCGGCCACGCGTACATTCGGGAATTTGCGTAACTAGCTAATTTGCATACTCGACGCGGAAATCTACGGAAGCGCCACCTAGCGGGGAAAAAAAATTGCAGTTATGATCTGACGGTGTAAGAGACTTACGCCTGTCGGATCGAATAGATATCTATGCGTAACTGATTCTAAGAATCAGTCGCATAGATACGAAGGCCCAGATTAGGACTTACGACGGCGTACATGGCGCTTTGAGAATCTGGCCCAATGTGTACAACTGTCATGTGATCTGATGTGATTGGTCACAGTGATCACATGGTACCAGCAGTAGCCCGGTACACTGATTTGTCATCCGCATGATCCTTGGAGAACATTATATGATGGCAGTGCTCCTGCTCAGCCGTCATTGCACTATAGGTTGAGAGAGAAGTGGTTAAAAATGACTAATATAAATGTACCGCTGGAATTATTTAGGCCTCTTGGCAGTGTTGTAATGTCTGTTTATTTAGTGTGCAAAAATAGTTCAGAACCAGATATTGTCTTGAGATCAGTCATAATGAAATTTGATGTGTGTAAGAGTGAACTGAATTTAGTGGTATAACCAGGGCTCAAAATTTCAAGTCTTGAGCCACTAGCCAGGCCTCAAGGGTTACTAGCCACTAGTTGCCCTACCCAACCCCTACCCCGCCCCTAATTTTCCAGCTAATCACGCCCTCATAAATTATCTTGTGAAATGTTTTATGCAGAATTAAGTTGCAAAAATAAATATTAACAACAACTTTATCAGTTCCCCTTAGCACAGCCTCACCTGTGCCCATCAATGCAGCCTCACTTTGCCCATCAATGCAGCCTCACTTTGCCCACAATTGCAGCCTCACCGTGCCCACCATTGCAGCCTCACTGTGCCCACCATTGCAGCCTCACTGTGCCCACCATTGCAGCCTCACTGTGCCCACCATTGCAGCCTCACTGTGCCCACCATTGCAGCCTCACTGTGCCCACCATTGCAGCCTCACTGTGTCCACCATTGCAGCCTCACCGTGCCCACCATTGCAGCCTCACCGTGCCCACCATTGCAGCCTCACCGTGCCCACCATTGCAGCCTCACCGTGCCCACCATTGCAGCCTCACCGTGCCCACCATTGCAGCCTCACCGTGCCCACCATTGCAGCCTCACCGTGCCCACCATTGCAGCCTCACCGTGCCCACCATTGCAGCCTCACCGTCCCCACCATTGCAGCCTTACCATGCCCACCATTGCAGCCTCACCTTGCTCACAATTGCGGACTCACCGTCCCCCATTGCAGATTCACTTTGCCCCCTTTGCCGATTCACTTTGCCCCCATTGCCAATTCACTGTGCCCCCATTGCCGATCCACTGTGCCCCCATTGCCGATCCACTGTGCCCCCATTGCCGATCCACTGTGCCCCCATTGCCGATCCACTGTGCCCCCATTGCCGATCCACTGTGCCCCCATTGCGGACTCACTGTGCCCCCATTGCGGACTCACCGCGCCCTCATTGCCGATTCACCGTGCCCCATTACGATTCACCGTGCCCCATTACCGATTCACCGTGCCCCCATTGCGGACTCACCGTGCCCCCATTGCCGATTCACCGTGCCCCCATTGCCGATTCACCGTGCCCCCATTGCCGATTCACCGTGCCCCCATTGCCGATTCACCGTGCCCCCATTCCCGATTCACCGTGCCCCCATTGCAGATTCACCGCGCCCCCATTGCAGATTCACCGTGCCCCCACTGCAGATTCACTGTGCCCCCAATTGCAGATTCACTTTGCCCCATAGAAGACTCATTTGCTCCCACTGCAGATTCACTGTGCCCCCAATTGCAGATTCACTTTGCCCCCAGAGAAGACTCGCATGCTCCAATTGGCGGCCAGATTATTACAGTAGGAAGAGGAGAGCCGTTCTCCCAGTGATCGCCCGATGGCAGTGAGCATAGAGGAAGAGGAGAGCCGTGGGATCGCAGAGCGGTAAAGCACGCTGTTTCAACTTACATTGAAATTTCCTCCGCTCTGCTCACAGCCCCGCCTCCTCCTGACCCCGCGCCTGTAATAGACAGAATGCGGGTCCAATGCTCAGATGTGTTGTCTATCACAGGCATTGGGTCAGGAGGAGGCGGGGCTGTGGGCAGAGCGGAGGAAATTTCAATGCAAGTTGTAACAGCGGGCTATAACGCTCTGCGATCCCACGTCTCTCCGCTTCCTCTATGCCATTGGGGCGATCACTACGAGAACGGCTCACGATTAACCCCGATCGCCAGTGGTGCTCGCCCCCCACTCCCAGGCAGCCCAGCTCCTCGTCAGACCTAATTTTCCACTCACAAAATGCGAGTAGGCGAGTAAAAAATTTGAGGTCTGGTATAACAGTATATTAAAATATGTTTTCAGTATTTATTTCAATAACACAAGCATGTACAGAAACTCAAGCAAACAATATACTGCACCAATTGTGTATACAAGACAATTAGCGCCACCTACCTAAAGTGTTATGTGCTATAAATAAACTATAAAGTATACTAATTAGTACTCCACAGCTGATGTACACAGTGAATTCACCTCACCATACAACATATAAAATAAAATGAAAAATATAAGTGCAGCGCTATTATTCTATGACAGTGGTGGATGATATATGAATTGAGAAGTCACAATAATTGAGAAGTCACAATAATTCAACACAGAAAAGTTCCAGCATATGAACTTTAATTGAACACATTATTATATAGATTAATGTATTTATTTGAATATAGTTTGACATCACTGGATATTTCACATGATAGAATAATAGCACTGCACTTATATTTTTTTTTTTTCATTTTAGAATATACTGCACCAATGTGTACAACGTATTATATATAAAACCATAATGATTTTTGATTCAGGTCTGAAGACTCACAGCTTGTTTCTGTGAGTATTCTTCATAAAAACCGACTTGGTTGGTTATTGCCACCCTCCTTCCAGGGAAATTTTTGGCCTCAGTAGACATATGAGATACGTATTTACACATTCCCCATTGTCTGCCTCATCAGCGCTATCTCCTGTTAAATGACTAGTCCTCTCTCTCCCTGTTATCTGCCATCCAATAGACAGTGCAGTCTCTGCAGAGTTTCAGTTGGAACCTCAATCTGAATCAAGTCATTGCTTGAACCATCTCACAGATTGGAGTACCTGGGCCTGACAATAGACAGGGCTGTATTAGGGATTCCTGCCTTTGGACAAACTTCTGTCCCAGTTTAACTCCAGACTGTTGCAGCTTAACATTCTGGTAGCATGGGACAAATATACTTGATCTTTGGACTGTTCCATGTGTCTGACCCCCAAGACTATACTTTCCCTAGCAAAAGGGATTTCCAGGCCAGCACTGAAGTCAGGGAAGATTGTGGAAAGGTTCTTGGATGCCAGCCTGTCAGGCTGGGTTGTAGTTCTGGTTTCCCTGTTAGCGCAGACTTGGTCATTGGAGGAAGTCCACCTTTCCCATCAACATTCTATAGCTCAGAGGGATTCAGTTATCCCCTCATTTGCAGGGGCCCGCAATAAAAATCCAGTTGGACAAAGGCACAGCCATGGCCTTAATCACCCATCAAAAAGGCACCACAAGTCACGCCATTTACATCTAAGGCATGAAAAATCTGTAGACAGACTTTCTTAAACATCAGTGTTTGGATCCGGGGAAATCGGCTCTGCATCTGGAGGTGTTTCTAACCCCTTGCTGTTAGTGAGGGACATTTTTCAGACTTTTGGTAGACCCACCATGAGGCCATTCCAGATCTCTATACTAAGGGCAAGTGTTCCATCCTGCTTCTTGGTTGATGGCTTTAACAGGATGGTTGTTGAAGCTACGGTTCTGAGACAGATGCCTATGGAACTCTGTCATCTCTACCCTCTTGAAGGCTATGAAAATTACTTCTCACAAAATTTACTATTGCTCTTGGAAGTTTCATACTAGAAAATACTCAGTGGGACATATTCTGTTCTCCCTCCAGTCAAATCTTGATTAGCATCCCAAAAAAAAAGAAAACACTTTCCTTTTATGTGTTAACTACTGTTTGAGACTTTCCTTTGGTTACTGCCTATTGTATAGGGGTTGCAAACCCTCAGCATTTTCCACCTTAATGCATTATATGCATTAAGGTGAAAAACCTTCTGTTAGCAGCACCCCGAGCCCCCCTTATACTTACCTGAGCGCCATAATACTTGTGACGGGAATGAGCACAACAGCTCCCACTGGTGTCTCATGTGCTGCTTGGATAGATTGAAAGCAGCACAGCCATTGGCTCCCGCTGCTGTCATTCAAATCTAATGACGTGGGCGCCGGGGAACCAGATGAGTCATGCGTCTGTGTCAACAGACGCAGCAGCAGGACATGGGACCTTGCTTCTCCGACGGGACACTTAAGAAGAGGAGGGGCCTCAGAAGTGGAGGATCAGTGCCACTCTTTGAATAACCAACTGCACAGCAGAGGTAGGTATGACATGTTTGTTTTTTTCTTTAAATAAAACCTGAACCTTTACAACCCCTATCAGCAATACAACTCCCACTTTGTACTTCCTGAGTGTTCCTGCTGGGGTCTCTATGCTTCTCTCTCTCTAACATTGCTAGGTAGATCAGACAGGTTATCATTAGAGCTCATCTTCTCAGTTAAGTCACACTCTACCAGATCTGTTTTGTGTGCTTCATGGGCTTTTTAGCATTAGGCATCTGTTTCTCAGATTTGCAAAGCTGCAACGTGGGCTTCTTTTCACAAGTTTAAGTTCTACCAGGCAGAGATTCAGGCTTCCTCTATTGTCAGCTTGGTCGAAAGGTGCTACAAGCTGCTCTCTGAGTCTGAAAAAAGTGTTTCTTAAGCCATTGTATTATGTAAGACTGTTAGCGTTGTTAACTGTGTAGGCCTCCTCTCTGTTGGACTGATGATTATCAAGCCTGTGTCCCTTGCTGTTCGATTCGATGAATAAGAATTTTTAATTATTAATTAAATCAATTTTGTGGAACACAATACAGCAGTGATTTTTAACCCTGTCCTCAAGTACCCCCAACATGCCATGTTTTGGGAATTTCTCTTAGATAAAATAGCTGTCCAAAATACCAAGCACCTGTGCAAGATAAAGGAAAACCTGCAAACATGGCCTGTTGAGAGCAGGGTTGAGAACCACTGCAGTATAGGACACAGGTCAACCTCTTCTGATCTCCCTACTGCTTTCTACGAAACTAAGGCTAGCTTTGAGTGAGAGGGATTATATAGGGAATGTATCTGCAGCTTCTTGTCAGTATCCAGTCACCTGAAGGTAGTTTCATATAACCCAACTGTAATGATTAAAAAGTATGTGTACTGTACTCCCAAGAAAAGTATTTTACTGGAAATTTAAAAAATCCTATTTCAAATTGAATTCAAAACACTGCTCTGCCAAAACATTGGCTGTATGGTAGCTATTCACAGCCAATAAAAAACCTCCTAACTGTACTATACACCCCTTGGACTGTACCACAGCCATTGCTAATATACCTTCTGTTTAATAAGTATTAAAAACAATTTAACCCCTTCCCGACCCAGCCTATAGCAGAATGATGGCCGGGTGATGGTTCAGCTATCCTGACTGGACATCATATGACGTCTTCCAGTATAACAGTCGGCATGTGTGCGGTGATCAGCATGTCCTTGATGACGCATTGGAGGAGGGGCGAAACATGTTAATGTATTTCCGGTTTCACTAACCAGTGACTGAGCTTTCGGTATCCGTGGAACGCACACCGTACAGCGGCAAACGCTGAACTTGCTGATGCCTGTTTTACAGTGCCGTCTAGTGAGTGGTGTTTGTTTCATTGTGCATTGAGTCCAGTACCGGCAGTACTTCACTATTGGCTTTTTTATCTTTTGTTTTCCACTATGAATGATCTTTCTCAGTCCATCCACATTAATATCTACATGGAAGCTTCTCTGAGAGTCCAGGTTTTAGACATTAGATCTATTAGATCACAGCCCTATTGACCCCTAGACTGCAAAGTTGAGGGTCCATTATCTCCGGTGAGTGGGGTCGCAAGAAGGGAGTGTGGCACTTGAAAATCCTATCTTGAACCACAAAGCACTTTATTCATTATATGTATAGAATTTGGTAAATTGTCATGGTCAATAATTTACAAGCACATTGTCACTTTTGAGGTTTTATATTCTGCCAGAGCTGTTAATTTACATATTCAGGTTTCCTGTATAGTTAATCTAAAGTTAATTTTGATAGTTAAATCCAAAAAAAACAACATATGCAGTTGAGACACCTGTGCGTCCTTCAGATGTAACCTTTGTCACAAACACATTGAACCTATTATTTTGACATATTAGCATTTTATAAAAGAGACTGTGGGACATTTAGGTTTTGACTGACCCCACTTTTAAAAGAGCTCTTCATCTAAAGGGAGAAGGAAGCACTTCCATATAGACATTGTATTTATTGTAATATTTTAAGGGCAGGCAATCATGTTTGCCTCTCAAATGGAAAGATATAATATGTTACAAATTACAATATTTGAGATACAGAAGGGGTCAAGACTGTATGATAAAACTGATTAAAACTGCTAATTTTAGATTCCCTCTAGCAAGTATATTTAGAACACAGTGGGCAGTATAAATGGGCAGTATAAATGGACATGATGATTTCCCCCGTAGCATGTGTATATATATATATATATATATATATATATATATATATATATATATATATATATATATATATATATATATATATATATATATATATATATATATATATAAAATATATATATAAAATAATTTCACAGGCTGAAACTAGATGGATTTACAAATTGAAAGCTATAATCTCTAAAGGTTTGATTAAAACCATCAGTTTTGCTCCAATAACACCAACCTCTTTGTCATTATAGTTCGAGTTGAATATTATGGACTGGGCCATAGCTGTTGATAATGTTGATGTGTTGTATTTGTAGAATTATTGCTCACTTACATTTAAAGGGACTTTTGTTGGGGAACAAACCATCTTTCCATCTTTTTTTTTTCTGCAACATGACAATTTCCTTTACACATACCTCTCTTGTAGTCAGTACCAGAAGCTCCCATTTTTTCACGTACCACACAGTAGAAATGTTTCTCTACAAAGGAGCCACATGTCTGTACCTGAGAAAGTCAGCCCTTCACCATGAGAGTTTACTACTCCTTTGGCCCTCTTCAGACACTGCAACTTTAATCAGTTATTACAATGATGGATGTTCAGCTCTTGATAACTTATATACCCACCCTGCAAAATGATGGCATGGTACGAATGTTTGAAAACTGACACTTTTCAAACAAGTTATATTGGATTACTACACTAAGCTTTGAGTTATTTACTTTCACAGACTGTTGATGGAAATGTTGAATTACTGAGAGGAGCTCTGCTTTGTGCCTACATTTGGATATATTGCAATATAATTAAAAACTGTGCTACAGCAAATTCAGATTCAGAATACTTTATTAATCCCATAGGGAAATGGAGATACAGTTACATTCAACGATGACAACACAAAATCACGATACCAAACAGAAACAAGACACAATTACAAACAATAAAATTACCAATAACAGCAAATTAATATGTACAATAACCATGAATTGAAATAAAACAATTAAAACTAAATTAATACTATACTGTTGTGAATCACACCATCCTATAAAACACTACATAGAATAATTAACACAGACTGAAAAATAACAGAAAATCAAACTACAAAAATGTGAATATTGCACCTCTTTGTCTAAACATTACCCTAAAAATTATTACACATAATTAACCTAATGCTAACATAATATAAAAAGCTACATAAAAATCTAGATCAAAAGCCAGATTAAAATCCTCACATCCAGAACTCACAGAGAATAATTATATAATTGGATGGCCACAGGCAATTTTTTTTTCCTGTGTCTGCTCTGTGGTGCATCATAGTTGTAATTTACACACTGCCTGTTAGGTTTGCTTTGTGTGTGTGTGTGTGTATATATATATATATATATATATATATATATATATATATATATATATATATATATTATACTATTGCTGTATTACTGTACATTTGAACAGGAGCTTAGTGTGTGACAACAGTTGCAATTGAAAGTACATCGGAGGAAGATTAAGGAGATCTATAATAGTGTAACATATCTGATTCACTACACATTTTGATATGAAGGTGATCTATATTGTGCAATTCCTGGCAGGCCTATTTCTCTAATTCATGGACTACACCTGGATAGAAATGATCTATTTGTTCTAGGGCATATTGGCTGCTCCGATGTGCAAACCACTATCTGCTAAGTGTTATTGTGATATACTGCTGGATTACTCCTGTTTACTGTTCACCATCTATCTAGCACAATTCTGGTCATACACATTGAACGTTAATGTATGTGTAGCGGGCAGCTGTTTTTTCTCTGCTGACCCTGCTTTAAATTTAGAGGGTAGTCAGAGGATTAGTTACCTCTGACCTATTTGTTTTCAAATTTGGGCCTCTGTTCCAGCCATGGCTGTACTGCAGGTAACCACTATTGTTGTCTGGGGTGTCGGTTCCAACCTAGGCCGAGGGTGGCAGCAGTCAGATCAAAGTGTGTTGGGTATTCTTTCTCAGCGGCCAATCAGTGGGGGTTGATCGCCTCGCTGTGCATGCTGGGGAAGAGTATTTAAGGGACAGACGTCATGGGTTCTGGGTCGTCGTTGTCCACCCTGGGCAGTCGTCCCACCACCCCTGTGTGTGGCCCTCCTGGCCGGGGGTGGGTGTTCAGAGTTCCTGGCTCCGTTACCACGTTGGTCTGGAGTCGTGATTTGCCGGGTAGGCCCAGTAGTCAGACTGGGTCTGCATTGACAAAGTGGTCCTGCGCTATCTGTCCTAGAGGGAGGAAGCCACCAAATGAAGTACCTATTCTGGAGAGAACCAAGCACTAGACTGGTACACTCAGGGAGGCCTGAACTTTATTGAAGGACACACTACTACTGAAAGGCCGAGCAGTGATCCAAAGCTAAAGCCAAAGTCAGTAACTAGAGAAGCAGGAAAGCAGAAACTAGCACAGACTGGAGCCTTGGACTAGGAAATTAGCTCACTGTTTGGGCAAAGAGTGTTGGCATGAGTACAGCTAAATAGTGAGGTTGATTGACAGGCTAGGTGGGGACTAGCTATGTTGCTGCTGTATCAATCAGCAGGTGAAATCCAGCCATGCTTATACCTCCCAGTGCTGTGGATCAGAACAGGCTACAGAACCAGGTTGGGGAGATTACATATAATAGAACCACACAGAGTGCCATAAACCATCTTGTATATCTGTTGTATATTATTAGTTTGAAATTTCGTTTTCAGGCATTTAAATTATACTGTACTCTGTTATATAGAATGCTAGTTTTACCCAAACCCCCTGTATTATACCAAGTCAAACCCCTCTTACATGTATAAACCACACGCTCATTCACCCAAATATTTTCGAGATGGTACTGAACCCCCCTTAGGTTGAACCACATCTACCTCTCCCCGCATTTCTGGAGATGTAGGACTAAAATTGGCTCACTTTTACACATGGTGGACATGTCCTAAACTAGAACCTTTCTGGAAGGAGGTCCACAGACTCACCAATCAAATAACCACGCTAGACTACTCACCAGCACAATTTCTGCTACACCACTCCACAATACTGAAAAAAGCCTACATACGCTCCCTGGCCATGTACATGGTCAGCGCGGCAAAGATGTGCATTCCAGCCAAATGGTTCACCAGAACCACCATCTACGACTGAATGGTTCACACGCATACAAAAAAAAGCAGAAATGGAGGAGCTGATACATCAGACACATGACACACCCTCTAAGTTCTGTAAATCATGGTCTTGACAGTTGTCGTCTGAAAATGCAATACAAATACATTACAACACATGACATCACTTCAGATTTTGTTTTCCGTCGTACGAGAATTTTCGTGACTTAGTAACCAATCCAATTTCTACTTGCGACTAGTCAGCGAAAAAAATAGAGAGAAGGCCTGAAAGACAAAACAACTTTCATTGTGCTTCCATAGTTCTCTGTGAATCATGTTATGTGCACAGGTTTTATATACTTAGTAAATAAAAATTAAAGCGTCAGCTTAAAGGGTCACTAAAGGAATTTTTTTTTTTTAGCTAAAAAGGCTTCCTTTACCTTACTGCAGTCCTGGTTTCATGTCCTCATTGTTCGTTTTTGCTCTGATGTTGCTGTAATCCTTCTCTGTTCTGAACAGTCTGTTTCCTGATGAAAAAAGTCATGGGAGCTTTCTCTCTGTGGTCACTGATCCAAGGAGGTGTGATTACTGTGTGTGTGTAAAACCCCTCAACACCATCACTGCCCTGTATTGGCTCTTTGTCTCTGTTCATCACAGAAGCATGAAACAGCATGCAAAAACAAAACTGAAACTGTAGGTACATTAAATGATTGATTTTTATCTATTTTTAATCATTTTTAAAAGGAATCAGTTAACTATTATGTCTCTATACCCTGTAAACAGTCATTTCAGCAAAAAAATTTAATTTCCTTTACAACTCCTTTAAACAATTGTCATTAAAAAATTAAAATAATCTTGCACTCAAACTGTTATAGTTTCCCTTTAAATCTCAACCATGAGCTGTGTCCACCCTTCGTCCTCCCCAGCTATACTTTTTTTTTTTTTTTTTAATAATTAGGCTTTCTAGATTTTTTCAAGCAAGTCCCATGACATGGTGACAGGGACACTCTGCACTCACAGTAATGCTGGCCATACACTCCACGAAAAATCGTCCGAAAGAACTTTCGAGAAACGAAAGTTCTTTCGTGAGTGCAAACGATAGTGCCATCATGTAATGGGCGATAAATCGTTCAGTGGACATAAAAAAAAAAATGGTTCGTTGTTTTACATATACCTAGTGCAGAAAGTTCGGACAGGAAACACATTAACCTTCCGATTTATCGTTCGTTCGGCAGAAAATTTCCAAACTTGTCCTTCATTTTTTCGGCTCAAAAACGTCCAAACGATTTTCGATTTTGTGCCCATTAACTGGCCGAAAAACGAAAGATCTTTCTTTACGACCGATTTTCGGCCTAATTTTCGTATAGTGTATGGCCAGCATAAGTAATCAATCTTCAGGGTTGAATGTAACTGGACGTCATTCACTTTGGAAGACTGAGCACGTCAGAAAGTATTGGTGATCTCACCAAATAGGAGGACTGCAGCCAGAGCTGTTTCTTTTTCATTTTAACACCTCCTGGGAAACATTATTAGACTTGGAGAGGGGATGATAGTGTAATTTAGGGTGACATTTATTGTGCACTGTTTCAGCCTAGGCTTTGCATGTAGGTGTACTCACTAGCATAATCAATCTGCGAAGCTGGCATGAATTCTTGCTAAAAAGTTTCACAAGTAAGAAAAGCAAATTAAATGCATCCCAAGATACGTATTTTATAATGCAGGAACAGTTTTGAAAATGCAGCTGGAAAATGTTTAGCATATTTATAAATGACTCATCTTTGACAATCTGTTAATAGACAAAGAGAACTAAATCTAATCTTGCTTAAACTAATGTGTTTAGATTTTCAATTTTCTCCTGTCTCTGATTAATGATCACCTAGTTAAACAATGCAAGAATTTAGCATTTTGTTTTTTATTCTGATTACTTTTATCACCATAATGAAATGGCAACCTGCCGAGGCATATTTTACTTTTCACCTTAATGTTTCTTTCACTTTCTAATTTATGTTCCTCTCATTTATTTTTCCAATTTTTTCAGGATTTTGTTACAAAGATAGTTCGTCTTCTCGAAAGCCCTTCCACAGCAATACGAGCCAAAGCTTTTCTGGTCATTTTGCAAGTTTTAATTAACAACAAAGAGATGTTACTGCTATGCTGCCAAACCAGGTACATCTAATCTGATTAAATATGTAAATCTTATTTTATGATTTACTGAAGTACAAAGCTATAATGGTTACATTAAATCAAAGCTGAAAAGAAAATATCAAAAACTTTTTTTTTTTTTTTTAAATTAGGGTTTTGGAAAAACTGTTGTTTTTAGAAGAAAACCTTAAAGGGGTTGTAAAGGTAAAACATTTTTGTTCTAAAGAGCTTCCTTTACCTTAGTGCAGTCCTCCTTTACTTACCTTATCCTTCGATTTTGCTTTTAAATGTCCTTATTTCTTCCTGTTCTTCTGTCTGTAACTACACACAGTAATGCAAGGCTTTCTCCCTGGTGTGGAGTGTCGTGCTCACCCCCTCCCTTGAGGGGGCGAACAGGAGAGTCAGGACGCTCTCTTCGTTGCAGATGGAGAAAGGAGCTGTGTGTTAGTGGGCGTCCTGACTCTCCTGCTCGCCCCCTCAAGGGAGTAGGCGAGCACCACACTCCACACCAGGGAGAAAGCCTTGCATTACTGTGTGGAGTTACAGACAGAAGAACAGGAAGTGAGGATTTCTCAGAAGAAATAAGGACATTTAAAAGCAAAATCGAAGGATGAGGTAAGTGAAGGAGGACTGCACTAAGGTAAAGGAAGCTATTTAGGGAATTTTCTTCTACCTTTACAACCCCTTTAACAACATTTCATATTCTAGACCTGCATGGACAGATCTTTTATCTGATACAACATCAAGATCTGAATGTGGCCGATCCTTAACATTTAGGCCTCAATCACAATGGGGGGTTACTACAGCAGACACCTTTGCGAGGGCCATGTTTATCCACATGGGGATCTTCGGATGTTCTGTGAATTCCTCTGCAGGCACTCTCATTGATGTAAATTAAGATGCAGTGGCTGCATGGACACCACTGCTGCTCCCGATTTGACATATGTGTGGGTGTGGTTGCAGATTTTGGGTTGGGTGCAGTAGTTGTGTCCATGTAACGGCTGTGTCCTAATTGATATCAGTGGGACTGTCTTTGCTGGAATGCACAGAACACCTGTGCATGTAAACACGGCCTTACACAGACGTAAGCTGTAGTCCCCCCCATGTGAACGAGGCTTTCGACTAACATATAGGCATTCGGGGGTTTATTTTTGTTGTTCGTCTCGTTGTATGGCCTTCTAGATAGGATGCTCAAGGTATCTGCTGTCAAATTAATTAAACTTGTACTACATTCAAAACTAAAGTGTGTGTGACATATACTTATATAATTAAGACACCTTTCCCATGGTACTCAATTAGGAAACTATTTTGCATCTGCCCTAGAATTAATTCTAGATTGGTTCATAGAGAAACTGTGACATTGTAAAGGTCTAGTCTGCTTTTATGGATGTGTCATGCTGCATGTGTAAAACAAATACCTTCAGTTTATATTATCTGCGTTACTTCCACAGTTTGCAACATGCATCTACTAAGCTAAACTACAGGCAGACAGATAATTCATATATGTGAATGGGGATGAGCTCAGGTTTGTTCAGATCCAAGTCTGAACTCACCTTAATGATCTTGCCAGAAAGGTCAGTACTGTGATCCATCGACCCATTTTGGATAGTGTAGTGTTTTTATCCACTGCAGTTAACTGACTCAGTTTGGAGCTCCTTGTTTTAGATTGACAACACTGGCAAAGCAGTAGAGGCGGACTTGCTTACAGTGTTGCCCCTTCCTTTTTTTCACTCTTACTGTGCAAGAATTTTTTTTTTTTTTAGCAAATAAAAGGGCAATTCTTTAAATCTGTTTAGAGTTCAACTTTAAAGGATAAATTCACTTAAAAAAATAAACCTTTTTTGCAGTCACAAAATGTGCATTTATTTTATTTTATTTTTTGGAGCCTGTAAGGCATTGTACCAGCAGATCACTGGTGCCATGCATCCCGATACACTGAAAGGAAATATCAATGAACTGCTACAGTGCTCCACAGCACTGTGGTAGTTTCTTTTAAACCCCAACCCGACAGCCACAAAGGATGTTGGGGCGTGTAGTTCATTCACACACTGAGCTGTGAGAATGAATGACGTGGCTGTGTGGGCAGAGTGCTGCACGGCTACGCTGATTTAAAAAAGTGACAGATAGTACAGGGAACTTCTTCCCGTACTTCTGTCACAGGGAGAAGGGGAGAGGCTGCAGCATTGAGAACATGTTACATGTTCCACCCTAAAAACAGGTGGAACGTGTAACATGTTCCCAAAGAAAGGCAAATGTATCCTTTAAAGTTAATCGTAAAGTGTTTTACGAAACCCAGGACGCTGCATTCACTATATCTGGTCTCCCACAGTGAACATGGAAATTCAATTATTTTAGTAAATATAAACAGCTAAATACCTTTTCTCATCAGCAGTTATGTGATTTCTATCAGTTCCTGGTGAAGCTTGTAGGAGGCGTTTTCATACTGCACTGAGCTGTCCTATGTGGGTGCAGAGCTCCTGGCCCTCTGTTTGGACAGTGCTGATTGGCCCTGTGCTGATCACATGCACTCTCCCAAGAAAAAAAAAAACGCTCCAGCAATACACACCAATACACACCAAACTGAGCTTGTGTAGCCTGACTCCAAAGGCTCTGTCTTATCCAGACATGTACTGGGGGTCATTGGAAAAAGAGGAGGATGTGTGCATACAAGATCAAACAGCCTTGTTACACAAAGCAGAGGATTAACCCATGTAGGTTCCACAGTGAGTATAACAAGCATGCTTTACTGCAGATACAGACTGATTTTACTGTTGAGTTTTGTGTTAGGTGCGCCATGCACTACAATCTGGTTGTACACTCTTGGAACACTTCCCTTTTAGAGCTACCAAAGCTATGTAGTATGACAACAAACCTTACCAATTTAACCACTTTCTTACTGAGCACTTAGACCCCCCTCCTGCCCAGACCAATTTTCAGCTTTCAGTGCTCTCACTCTTTGAATGACAATTGCACGGTCATACAACACTGTACCCAAATGCCATTTTTATCATTTTTTTCCCCACAAACAGAGCTTTTTTTTGGTGGTATTTTTATAACCTCTGCGGGTTTTATTTGTTAAAAATAGACAGATTTTTTTTTTACAAAACTGTTTTTATATTTTGTTATAAAATGTTGAAGACAGGTAATTTTTCTCCTTCATTGATGTATGCTGATGAGGCTGCACTGATGAGCTGCACTGATGGGCACCGATGGGCTGCATTGATGGGCACGAATAAGGCGACACTGGTGGGCACTGATAGGTGGCACTGATGGGTGACACTGAAGGGAATTGATAGGTGGCACTGGTGGGCACTGAGAAGTGGCACTGATAGCTGACAGTAATGGGCACTGATAGGTGGCAGTAATGGGCACTGATGGGTGGCAGTGATGGGCACTGATCAGCACTGGCAGGTGACACTGATAGGCAGCGCTGTTAGGTGGTACTGATGATGCACTGATTGGCATCACTGGTGGGCATTGATAGGTGGCACTCGTGGGCATTGATAGGTTCAGCTGTTTTGCACTGGTGGGCACTGATTTGTGGCACTGTGGGTACTGGCAGGTGGCACTGGCAGGCAGTACTGATGGGCACAGATGAGGCGGATCTGCCTCTTTCTCTTCGGGACCGATGTCCCTTGCACAAAACCCGGTGATTGTTTTTTTTTTCTTTTTTTGTCTCCTCAAGCTGTCAGCGTGAGGAGAAATAAAACCGTTTACTGAGCTTTTGTTTACATCATGTGATCATGTGATGGTCGGTGCACCCTCCTTCTTTACTTTTTTTTCCAGTAATCCAACATAACAGACCCAAACACACCTCCAATATGACCACTGCCTTGCTAAAGAAGCTCAGGGTAAAGGTGATAGGCTTGCCAAACATGTCTCCAGACCTAAACTCTATTGAGCATCTGTGGGGCATCCTCAAACGGCAGGTGGAGGAGTGCCCGGTCTCTTAACATCCACCCGCTCTGTGATGTTGTCATGGAGGAGAGGAGGAGGACTCCAGTGGCAACCTGTGAAGCTCTGGTGAACTCCATGCCTAAGTGCATTAAGTCGATTTGGGAGCTCATCTTCATGTGTTGGAATTCTTATTTCACATTCACTTTGGGGCGGGTGAGGAAGAATAAATACCCCTGGGAAGACTATACAATTGTGTGAAGGTACCTACAACAGTATTTACATTGAGGGCTCACTTCAGACTGAACATACAACACTATATAGCTTTTTTTGGGGGGGGGGGGATTCATCATCTGGAGAAAACAGGATTAGCAAATTGAGACTCCAACATATGAGCAAAATAAATCAACAAAGCAAGAGACTTTTTGTGCTTGTATATGTGCACTTTATTAGACTGTTTGAGTACTATTTTGAACACTTCTGTGGATAATTTTTGCCTGTAAGCACCAGTATGGGATGTATGGTTAATCTTTTTCTGCTGTGGGTGGCAGATTGTCTCCAGCTGCTGTTTATTTTTTTTTTTCACATTTTATAAAGGGTAGTTCAAATGTATTGGTGTTAAAGCGGAGTTCCAACCACAATTAGCATTTTTTAAATGTATGTCCTTTCATCCTGCGTTTTTATAATATAAATCCGGTCACTTACTATTTTACAATCCGCCGCCGATCCGCATAGATATTCAAAAAAGATAGTTTATAAACCTATGTCTACACCGTTGTCATTTTGCTTGTGGGCATTGTGAAGCCCACAAGCACTTACTTCCTGGAAGTCTTGGAAGGGGAGTGATAATTGGACAGCGCACTGCATCCTGGGAAATTATGACACACATTTCCCAGGAGCATTAGAGGGAGATGATGTCAGGATCCTAGGTGATTTCAAAGGCAGATTTTGTGGGACCGCATAGCAACAGGCATTTCCAGATGAGTAAAAAAAAATTTTTTTTTTGTTTTTTTTTTACTTTTTTAGGTCTAATGAGCACAATAATGAAAAAAAAATTTGGGATGGAAACTCCACTTTAAGTATTAAAATCTCAAATATTGCATATGAATATTTATTTCTTGCGCTTACAGCCAGCAGGTTGAACTTTAGGCTCTTTTATACTTGTCTACCTGTTTTTTCTTTGCTGCTCTGTGAAAAAAAAGCTTGTTTTATCCAGAGCTCAATTTAAAATGTACCCCCACAACACAACTGCATGAACAGAGGAATCATTTAACACCTTACCTCTTCTTACCCTTTGTATTCAGAGGAGGACATCTGTAACCGGAATGAAGTAGTCTGAAAGCAAACAGTGTACAGGACTTTAATATAAATATAGATTTCTGTACTTAAAGGGGTTGTAAAGGGAAAAAATCATTTTCCCTAAATAGCTTCCTTTACCTTAGTGCAGTTCTCCTTCACTTACCTCATCCTTCCATTTTGCTTTTAAATGCCCTTATTTCTTCTGAGAAATCCTCACTTCCTGTTCTTCTGCCTGTAACTACACACCATAATGTGAGGCTTTCTCCCTGGTGTGGAGAAAGCCTCTTGAGGGGGGAGGGGGCAAGCAGGAGTGTCAGGACGCCCACTAACACACAGCTCCTTTCTCTATCTGCAAATTAGAGAGTGTCCTGACACTCCTGCTCACCCCCTCAAGAGGCTTTCTCCACACCAGGGAGAAAGCCTTGCATTACGGTGTGGAGTTACAGACAGAAGAACAGGAAGTGAGGATTTCTCAGAAGAAATAAGGACATTTAAAAGCAAAATGGAAGGATGAGCTAAGTGAAGAAGGACTGCACTAAGGTAAAGAAAAGTTATTTAGGGAAAAAAAATTCCTTTACAACCCCTTTAAGCATGTTATATATAAAATACTGTGAATGATTAGGGGATTTGCCTCAAGCTTTTTTTTTTTTTTCCCCCTAAGTTCTGTGCATCAATCAAGTTTTTCTTTTATCGGGTCGTCACCAAATTTCTTTGGCTTAACAGTACTTACTAAATCCGGTTTAATACACTTATGTTATTACAAATGGAAAATTGTTGCATTTACTATTAAAATACTATACTGTAGCTGATAAAAAAAGAGATTTAGCCATTGCATGGTTAGGTCAAACTAAGTAGTAAAGAATCTGAAGCAGTCATCTTAAGCCTGTGGCTGTCAATACATTATGAAGATCCACATTTTTATCTTTTCTTCTATAGCTGCATTATTGCTATTAAAGAATTAAAAGGTACGTGCCCAATAAGTAAGGCCCAGGATAATAATCAATAATAATATACAAATAACGGCCCAATAAAGGTTTTATTTCCATTTTCTTTTTAATGGATTTCCCATAATAGTTTTGTCGCATCCATCTGTGTGTGAAATTTGCTCAGATCCCTGTGGCTTTGGAGTAGACTAAAATGTCTTATCAGAAAATGGTATATTTAGTGCACATGGTATAGTGAATCTGTTAAGACATGGAAGGATCTAGTGTGTAATTTGGATTCAGATGAGACATATAGATTGCAATCTGAAATTCTGTAAAGCAAAGATACAAAGCAGATAGATAGGTATATAGTAAATAACTTTTCTGCTACAACCCCTATATTTTCCAATTTTTTTGCATTCAAAAGATAAAGCTAAACTAAATGGCAGCAGATTTAATACCAGCAGTATTACCGTGTTGGATTGACTGCATGTTGCTTGATAAAATGTCTTGCATATTATTTTTTTATTAGTTATTGTTATCCTCGTCTTGTCTGCTTGCTGGTATTTTAGCTGAGAATCCACACAGCACATAGATGCATTTTATCTACTTTTTCTTCCAGAGAGTAAATGTAACTTTGTGTGTGTTCAGGTTCTGTTGAAAGACTTGACATTTAATGGTAATAGCAAGATAATTTATATTGTGCATACCAATAGAACACTTCAGTGCAATTTAATTTACATGGCCATAAACAAAATAACGGTCTTGCAGCAATACTATTTAGATTTTTCTATCTGCTGACCTGAGTAAGTTATTTTTTTTTAATTCTGTTTAGAAATGCTTTTATTTTACATAATTATATTTGTACAACCCCTTTAAAAAAAAAAAACAGTATGCAATTATTTGCAAATTTCATAAACCCATATTTTATTCACAAATGTAGAAAGAAAACATATCAAATGTTTAAATTGAGAAAATGTATAATTTTAAGAAAAAAAATAACATCGTTTTCAAATGATTAGCAGCAACACGTTTCAAAAAAAGTCGAAACAGGGCAAAACAGCTGGCACAGTAAATGGTACTAACAAGGAAAATCTGGAAGAACCTTTTGCAACTAATTAGGTTGATTGGCAATATGCACTAATACCATCAGAGATGCAGGCTTTTGAACTTGGCATTGATAACAAGCTGGAAAGTTCTTATCCTCTTTAGTTTGGAGGACATGGTGCCCATGGTTGTCAAAAAGGAATATCAAATTTGAATTTGTCTGACCACAGAACAGTTTTCCACTTTGCAACAGAACAATATAAATGAGCTTTGACCAAGAGAAGATATTGGCATTTCTGGAACATGTTCAGATATGGCTTCTTCTTTGCATGTGAGAGCTTTACCTTGCATTTCTGAATGGCATGGCAAACTGTGTTCACTGACAGTAATTTTTGGAAGTATTCCTGAGCTAATGCAGTGATTTCAAACGCATAATCGTGCATGTATTTAATGCAGTGCCGTCTAAGTGCCAGAAGATCATGGACATCCAGTACTGCATTTCTGCTTTGTATCTTGCGTACAGAGATTTCTCCAGATTCTTGAAATCTTTTAATAATATGTACTGTAGATGATAATGTATTACAATTTTATGTTGAGAAACATTATTCTAAAAGTATGAATAAAAAATGATGAGCGCAAACTGAAAATCTAAAAGTGAATATCAAGACAGTCCTAAGGACTGAGAGAGTGGGTAACTGCTCAAAGAGAACCAGGTAATCTGATTCCTGTGGTCCGAGCCAAGGGTGCAGGCAGTGCAATCAAAATGCAGGTTAGGATGAAGGAAAAAAGCTGGGACAGCCGCACTCCAAAAAAACTCCTCCTTTAATTAAAAATCACAAAATACATGCCACAGCAAAAAACAGCACAACAAAAGAAAAGCTGACGTTTCGCACTATGCCTTAGTGCTTCTTCATAGCTAGCTATTAATTAAAGGAGGAGTTTTTTTGGAGTGCGGCTGTCCCAGCTTTTTTCCTTCATCCTAACCTACAGTCCTAAGGATTGATGACAATCTATTAAACACCTTAACAATTTCAAGGCTGTGAACTATAATAGTGAAAAACCCTCAAACGAGTGCAACTAATGTATCAAATATCTAAATAAAGTCCAAAAAACTATAAATCTAAATTTGAATTAATCAATCTGCTGTGTCAGTGGTGAAAAAGACTTCTGCCCTTTAGACATCAATGTAGAGAATCTGGATGAGTCTTCACTAAGCTTGAGCTCACAGAGCGCTTACCTCCAGTTACTGGGTAATGCGTGTCAGCGAAATCCTCCAAATACTGGAATGGAATCCAATCAATGTGAAATCCGTGTCCACTAAGTCCTTCAAGTGCTGGGATAGAGTCCAGGAACGTTCTCTGGACACGGACACTCCCCAGCCTGCACACAGCGATCGCTATCCCCGGAGATCACAGCAATGAGCACACCGTGCGATATCCTCCTCCACAAAAAGCCACGGCGGTCTCCGGAGTCTTTGTCCCCCCGGCACTGTCTGTGATCACGGCTCGTCTAATGTGGATGTGTCTCCTTCTCCCGGGGACTCTCCTCGTCTTTTTCACCACTGACACAGCAGATTGATTCATTCAAATTTTGATTTATAGTTTTTTGGACTTTATTTAGATATTTGATACATTAGTTGCATTAGTTTGAGGGTTTTTCACTATTATAGTTCACAGCCTTGAAATTGTTAAGGTGTTTAATAGATTGTCATCAGTCCTTAGGACTGTCTTGATATTCACTTTTAGATTTTCAGTTTGCGCTCATCATTTTTTATTCATACCCTTTATTTGTTAGCACAATTCATATTTGAGCAGCATTTTGGTTTTCACTGGTCACTCATTATTTTTCACTGTTGGCTAGCGCTTTAGTTACCCACTTTATTATTCTAAAAGTATTCAACAGTTTTAGATGCAGCTTTTCACAGACTGGTGAACCTCTGCCTATCTTAACCTATAATGCCTCGTACACACGACCAGTTTTCTCGTCGGGAAAACTGCCATGACAGCTTTTGCCCAGGAAAGCTGGCCATGTGTATGCTTCAAGGCAGTTTTCCCGACAGGAATCCCGGCGGGAAAAATGAGAACATGTTCTCTTTTTTCCTGCCGCGATTCCCGGCGGACTTTTCCCTGGCAGTTTTTCTATGGGAAACATTGCGGGGGAGCATACACACGGCCAGGTTTCCCGGCCAAAGCTCTCATGGCAGCTTTCCTATAAAGAGACAGAGATTGCCGCTCCAGGCAGGTCTTGTTTGGTGCAATCTTCTCAGGAACTGAGGGTGCTAGCAATGCACATAGCAAATAAGAACAAAAGATGATCAGGACAGCCGCACTCCAATGCAACGTAACTTTAATGTAAAAAACTGGAAACAGGCACTACAAGTCACAGCAACGGAACCTAGGACAGCTGACGCGTTTCACACTAACTTCAGTGTTTACTCATGAGTAAACACTGAAGTTAGTGTGAAACGTGTCAGCTGTCCTAGGTTCCGTTGCTGTGACTTGTAGTGCCTGTTTCCATTTTTTTACATTAAAGTTACGTTGCATTGGATTGCGGCTGTCCTGATCATCTTTTGTTCCTATGGCAGTTTTCCTGCCAGGAAAACTGTCCGTGTGTAGGGGGAAAAAGCTGCCAAGCCGGTTCTCGACTTTCCCGGCGGTAGAAAGTCCGCCGTGAAACCTGTGTGTACAGGGCATGAGACACTCTGGCCCGTTAAGATGCCCCTTTTATTCCCAATCCTGTTACTGACATGTTGCTAATTAACCTAATTAGTTGCAAAAGGTTCTTCCAGTTCTTCCTTTTTAGTACTTCCTGAACCGGCCATACATGGGTCAAATTCCAAACAAATTTTTCAAAAATCAGAAATGTCATGCATTTTGTGATCTGTTGGTGCCACCATTGATTTTGAAATTTGACCAACAAAGCCTTCAATTTCACTTAATGTTGCAACAGAATTATTTTCATGGCCGGGAATATTTTCTTTCCACAGCTCATGTACATTTCTCTTTTAATTATATTTCGCACAGGATACTCTCATCATTGATTAGACATTCATTAATTTTTCAAACATGTCCAACATGCCCGATCATTCAAATTTGATGGCCGCACAAAAATTTGCCATTGCTGCAGCCGACTTATGGTGCGGATGTCACAACTTAGCCTGCAGTTTCCTGCTTGTGTACTATTACCGCCTTGCTGCAGTGCTTCTCTACCCTGATTACTTTCACATGTGTTGTTTGGCTGTGCTCACCTATGGGCATTGTCTGCTATTCTGTGGGCTTTTATTTCCTTCCCTTGCTTTACTTCCTGGCCTGCCTCCTAGTTTGCGTGTCTATCTAAGACATGCTCAGTGTATTTCACATTGCCTGAGAAACTTTACAGTTCTCTGAGCTCCCGTTTGCTTGTCAATTTTTTATACTGTGTCTGACTACCCGTTTACAGGACCCCAGCTTCGTTTACCATCTGTGCTTTTTCGTTACCTACCCTGACCCTTTTGTTTGCTGCTTGTACTCTACACATGTGAGTGGTCCTTGTATTCCACAGCTGGGCATACCTGGGGGCCATTGTCATTTTCACAGCAAAAAATGCTATAACAATGCATTGTTTACTGTGAAAATGACAATTGCAGTTTAGGAGTTAACCACTAGGGGGCACTGTAGGGGTTATGTGTGACCTCATATATGTTTCTAACTGTAGGGGGTCGGGGCTGGACGTGTGATGTCACTGATCGCCTTTCCCTATATCAGGGAACAGACGATCAGTGACATTGCCACTGTGAAGAACGGGGAAGGTGTTTACACACACGTCTCCCCGTTCTTCAGCTCCTGTGACCAATCGCGGGACACCAGCGGCGCGGTCACTTAAATATGGTCACCAGTCATCTTTATGACCGTCGGAGGCCCGGGCGCGACGTTATGACGTCACGCACGGTACCCGAATGTAAACAAAGCTGCAATCGCGGCTGTCGGCATGTGCTCAGTGATTTTTTTTTCACCGATTTCATGCTTGTAAGCCTGGAGGAGAGATGTGGGGTCTTATTGACCCCACATCTCTCCATAAAGAGGACCTGTCACACTGATTCCTATTACAAGGGATGTTTACATTCCTTGTAATAGGAATAAAAGTGATCAAAAAAAATAAATAAAAAAAAAGTGTAAAAATAAAATTTAAAATTATTTTTTTTCAAAATGCCCCTGTCCCCGTTATCTCGCGAGCAGAAGCGAACACGCATGCAGGTCCCGCCCACATATGTAAACGGCGTTCAAACCCCACATGTGAGGTATCGTTGCGTGCGTTAGAGCGTTAGAGCGAGAGCAACAATTCTAGCACTGTAACTCAAAAATAGTAACCTGTAAAAAAATTTAAAACGTCACCTATGGAGATTTTTAAGTACCAAAGTTTGGCACCATTCCATGAGTGTGTGCAATTTTAAAGCGTGACATGTTAGGTATCTATTTACTCGGCGTAACATCATCTTTCACATTATACAAAAAAATTGGGCTAACTTTACTGTTTTGTTATTTTTTAATTCATGAAACCCAAAAAAAGGCGTTTGAAAAATGATTGCGCAAATACCGTACGAGAAAAAAATATACAATGACCACCATTTTATTCCCTAGGGTGTCTGCTAAAAAAATATATATAATGTTTGGGGGTTCCGATTAATTTTCTAGCAAAAAAAATAGATTTTTAAATGAAGGAGAGAAGTGCCAAAATTGGCCCGGTGGTAAAGTGGTTAAAACTGTTTCAATAACCCCACCTTATCTGTTATATGTAAGTTCATTCTTCCAAAGTAATACATTTTGTCATCCTTGAAGTTGTGGCTAACACAGCTGGATGCCAGACTGTCTCTACACAGGTGTTTTTTAATTGGACAAAACCTGTTATAAATCACTTTAATGAACATATAGGAATTCTAGGAATAATTAAGTTTGTCTGGTTGTAGGACAGGTGTTACATTGACGTAGATCTTGGCAACCAATCATATCTAGGAGAGATGGCTAAGATAAGGCTTGTAAGGGTATATAAGTGCAAGTTTTACAATTGTTAGTCAGACAAGTCAGATAGGAGCTCATAAGGCTAACCTCTATGTATGCTGCCCTATTGCACATGTCATAGTGGTCAGAACCAGTGGGCAATTATCTGTCCGTAGCTTGTCTCCTCATACGAGTCAAATTGGGAAAACTTCTTAACTTGTTCTCAGGTGAATTTCCCTAACAAACTCGGTCGAGCTGGTCGACTGACTGGTCCCCATCAGGTAACGGGTTTCCAAGAATTGGCAGAAATGACCCATTCTGGTTCAATGTGAGAACAATTCACTATTGTTTCAAGTTGGTTAGAGGATAAGAATATCAATATCCAATATGCTTGCATTGTAATAAACTGTATAAATTAGACCTATATCTTGTAATACTTTGAGCATAAACCTGTATGTTCCCAGCTGTTAATAAACCTGCATTGTTGAAGTCCTGCCTGGTTCGAAACTGTGTTTTTCTACTTCAGCAGCCACATTATTTTATTTTTATTTTTTTAACCCCTGCAGGCAACTTGGTTGTACTTGCCTTTACCACTGATTCTCTGTGCTATGCACAGGTATATAACAAACATTGTAATAGAGAAAAAATGCAACCTTATTGTCCATGTAAAATAGATTTGGGGTTATACTAGTCAAGCCAGTTAATTGGAATGAGAATGCAGCATGCAGTGTTGCCAACCGCCAGTATTTTTACTGGCAGCCAGTAAAAAATGGGCACTTTTCTCCTGCCAGTAAATGCCAGTAAGAGGAAAAGGTTGCCAGTAAAGAATATGGCTGTGACACCCGGGCTCGGAACTGTGCATAGGCAGCTTGGGCCCGAAGCCGGCTGAAACCATCCACGTGCCTGCTACAGTGTGTTTGGTGGGGCGGGTCTGGTGGAGGCAGTGTCTGAGCGTGTCGTGTGATGTCATGGGGCAAGGGAGCGGAGCGGCCAGAGTCTTGTGTGCAGGTTTGCAGGACAGAAGTAAGGCAAGCCAGGAGTGGGACTGTCAGTGCTGTTTAGACTGGAGGGGACTGAAGGGACCACCTGGCATGCAGAGAGAATGTCACTGTGGCTCAGGAGGGGACGTGTTGTGTCGGTGATCTGTGTTGCTGCACACTGCTGTTAGTATCACTGTGAGAGTCAATTTCATGCGTGCATCGCCCATCCTAATGTATTGCCCTCCTGAGTTCTGTCCCTGCTTTGCCTTAAAATCACATTGCTAATTGCATATTTTACTTATTTGGAGCATAAATACTGTAATTTTCACCTAAAACTGTAATTGTGTAACTTTTGGACCTGCCAGTAAAAACTTGGCTGTGCCAGTAAATTTTGGGCGTTGTGTCAGTAAATTTCAATCTAGTAGGTTGGCAACACTGGAAGCATGCCAGGAGGATTTTAAGTTATATGTTAATTTTTGTATTGCTATGCTAGCTTAGAGCAAGCTATTTGAAAAGTGCATTATATCTGTTCAGTTTTTTTCCTGTTCCTACACAATGAAGATGCCTGTATATATTCTAGGATAAAAAAAGAATCTGAAATGTGTTGACACAGTGTGAAGCGGATGTCATTCTTTTCTCACAGCTTCTGTAACCACAGCCATTTTGTAGTTGGATGTATAGTACACAACATCTTTTCTTCTGTTTGAAGCTCATAATGGATTTCTTTTAACCCATTTTGTTACCTGATGTTGAAAGTTCTGAAGCAAAGCTACAGAAAATTAGCAGGTGAAAAATACTCCTCTGCTGCCTTGGTGGCAAAGCAAGCCTAAGATATTAAGATTTTTGACTAGATATATTGTTTATTAAAACATGCATGTGGTCCTGGTGCTTTTGAATTAAATAGGACTTGAACTTTCTAAAACTGGTCCCAAAAAAAGCATAGAAGACAAAGGAACAGTCTTGCCAGTGGTCTCCTTGCAGCTGATCTTTTTCCTCATTGGTTATTTACCATGTCTCGGTCACCACACAGTCACAGTACAGAACATTTTTAGAACTGTGTCTACTACTGATATAGACCTCATATTCTGTCTCCTTTTTGCTTAAGCACTTCAGCCCCAAAATAATTTGCCCCCTTAATGACCAAGCCTTTTTTGCGATACGACACTGCAATAACTTAACTGACAATTGCACGGCCATGCGACGCTGTACCCAAACAAAATTGACGTCCTTTTTTCCCACAAAAAGAGCTTTCTTTTGGTGATATTTGATCACCTCCGCAGTTTTTTTATATTTTTGCACTATAAACAAAGAGCGACAATTTTGAAAAAAAAAAAAAAAAATTGTTTTACTCTTTGCTATGACACATATCCCCAAAAAAATCTAAAAAACAAAGTTCATCAGTTTAGACCAAAATATATTCTTCTGCATTTTATTGGTAAAAAAAAATTGCAATAGGCGTATATTGATTGGTTTGCGCAAAAGTTATAGCGTCTACAATATACGGGATAGATTTTTTTTGGGGGATTAAATTTTTTTTTTACTAATAATGGTGGCGATCTGTGATTTTTAGTGGGATTGCAGCGGGCAGATCAAGCACTTTTGACACTTTTTTGGGACCACTGACATTTTATACAGCGATCAGAGCTAAAAATAGCCACCGATTACTGTATAAATGTCACTGACAGGGAAGGGGCTAACACTAGGGGGCGATCAAAGGGATTAAATGTGTTCCCTAGGTGTGTTCTAACTGTAGGGCTGCCAGGGCACCTGTCATATCACCTGTCAGAACCGGGATTCACCTTGTTTACAAAGGCAGTTTCCAGTTCTGCCTCTGTAATAGGTGATAGCGGGCGCGAGCAAGTGCCTACCGCTATCACGCCTGCGTGAGCCACCGTACAGCTACGCCGATTTGCGCAGGAGTGCCAGGCTGACGCCATATAATGACACTTTTGTGGGGGAAAAAATAGCAAAAAATAAAAAAATATGGCATATACAATTGCGGCACTAGTTATATTGTAATTGAATTTTATTTTAAAAATTATCTTTACTTTTCAATCTGCGACTGTTGTAATTTTCTATAATTACAATGCAATATGGCTACTGTGATGTACCTGGGTGTGTTTGAACCGGGATCTTCCTGGTCCCACAGCTGCAGCCTTACCTGTTGTCCTACATTAGAGATCTGGACTATCTATCAGCTGGGCTGCTATCAGCTGGGGACAATTTTCAATCAATGCAGCCCATAAAAAGAAAATTATGCTATCTCTCAGTGCCCGTTTGTGTGGATTAGCTTTTGGATGAGCATTTTTTGGGGTTTTTTTTTTTTTTTAGATATGTATTTTTGGATATAAATATTTTTCTACATATTTTTTTTTCTAATTATTTTTTTTTTGTAATTTTTCTAGATATATAGCCAGATTCAAGTAGGGTGCCGCATCTTTAAGGCAGCGTAGTGGATCGTATTTACGCTACGCCGCCTTAAGTCAGAGAGGCAAGTACTGTATTCACAAAGTACTTGCCTCCTAACTTACGGCGGCGTATCGTAAATGGGGCCGGCGTAAGCGCGCCTAATTCAAATGAGGATGAGGGGGCGTGTTTTAAGTTAATGGGGGGTGACCCGACGTGATTGACGTTTTTTACGAACGGCGCATGCGCCGTCCGTGTACATATCCCAGTGTGCATTGCTCCAAAGTACGCCGCAAGGACGTATTGGTTTCGACGAGAACGTAAATTACGTCCAGCCCCATTCACGGATGACTTACGCAAACAACGTAAAATTTTCAAATTTCGACGTGGGAACGACGGCCATACTTAACATTGGGTACGCCACCTAGGGGGCAGCTTTAACTTTACGCGGTGTATCTCTTACGGAAACGGCGTATCTTTACTGCGACGGGCGCACGTACGTTCGTGAATTGGCATATCTAGGCATTTACAAATTCTACGCCGAACTCAACGGAAGCGCCACCTAGCGGCCAGCCTAAATATTGCACCCTAAGATACGACGGCGCAGGCTGTCGTATCTTAGCTAGGTTTAAGTGTATCTCAGTTTGAGAATACACTTAAACTTACGACGGCGCAGATTCAGAGTTACGTTGGCGTAACTAGCTAATAATTTTTTTTTCCAAAAATATCTTTTTTAAAAAAAAAATTTTTTTTCTTTTTTTAGAGAATCCCAAAAAAAACGATTTTTCTGGTTAAAACGCATGAACAATGACCAACTTTTTAGCATTTGTCATTGTTCATGCGTTTTAGCCAGAAAAGTTGAGATTCGACTTAATAAAACCAAAACAAAAAAAACATACACATGAAAACACATAAAACATTTCCAACAACATTAAAAGTATCTTTTTTTTTTTTTTTTTTTTAAACCCTCCCCAGAACATCCATCACATTTTTTAGTCGTCGCTCCACTTTTTTAGTTTTTTCATACAAACATGTATTGATGTCCTCTATGTCAGCCCAGCAGGCCATCATCTCTCCAATTAACAGCTGGGCGCTGTATGTGTCCAAGCCGTCCCCAGCCAGAAAAGCTCCTGAAATTTGGAAACAAACCATGTATTAAAAATATGCAGGCCTACATCTATTACCTGAAGCTGTGGTGTATGACACTGACCTGTTGTGGTGCCAGTTTCCACTTCCTCCACATCCCGCAGGGGTGGGGCTTGGGTAGGATGTGTGGGGTCTCTCTGCTCCTGCCCTATGAGATTGTAAAACAGGAAAACATGCTTCAAAATTATTAGAGACCTGAAAGAGGAATATGAATCATTCTTTTTGTAAAGTGTGGTACAATTGTCTTTTTTAACAATCCTAAGTTGAACACAGGATTGTATCCATTACCAAAGCTGCTACATTTCTCTATCTTTGGTCAAGTTTCCAACATGTTTTCCAACATGGAACCCAAAAAAGTATCCACTGGTTCACCTGTGTGTGACACCCTAAATAGGTTGTTCTTGTGGCCAACACTTGTCCTACTGAGTCCACATGTGTAACCAACTGCTGAGCATACTCTCCTTTTACTGTATATTGGCTTCAGTTTGATTATTTAAATCTAGTTAAGAACACATCTACACTAAAAAAAAAAAAAAGTGGTCTCGCATAAATAGATCAAGATGTCAAGTTTCATGTTTGTGGGCACAATAATTGGTCGTATGAGTCGTCGTTCATTCGCTCACTATTAATAAAATACAATCTCTTTGTCTGATACAGTGTTAACTCCATCTGTCCATGCCTAAATAGGCATGATGACATTTCCAAAACACTGTATCAGACAAAAAGATAGTATTTTATTATTAGTGAGCGCATGAACGACGACTCATATGACCAATTATTGTTCCCACAAACATGAAACTTGAGACATCTTGAACTGTATGTACAACATGAAATAAAAAGCACATGCAGCACAATGATAATAAAATACTTATCTGAGTACACAGTAAAATTACTTACTTTTCCTAATGAGTCTTTTAATCTTCTGCAATTGCTCCAGCTCCCTCAATTTTAGGTCAGACCATATTTTGCGGAGCTGTTCTTTAGATCTGCACACCCAAAATTTTTGGTGGAGACTTTTCACCACTTTGTCCATGATTTGGGCCTTCACCTTGTTTGGATATTTGTAAGGGCCATGTTTTCCATCATTATCCTCCCTCCTCAATATTGCCACCATTTCCACCATCTCCTCAAACGCCATATTTGTGGCCTTGTACCTCCTGGTCCTGGATCTGGTGTGTGCTACTGCCTGGCTTCGCTCCTGGCTTGAGGTTGCCACTTGCTGAGTGTCCTCCATGTTGTATTGCATTAAATGACCGAGAAGGGGCGGGGAAAGTACTAGAACGATAGTCGGGGGCGGGGAAACGTGCGGAGCTTCACGCATGCGCAGTGTATAAAGGGATACCGCATGAGTGAAAACGGCGTTCACAGTCTGTGGAAGAAGGCGGAAGAAACGACCGTGTACAACGACGGTACGTAACTTGATTTTGGACTTTATTATTAGTCATCAGTGGATGCGTTTGTGGCCTATATATGGGGAGAAAGCTTATTAGTAGAGGCTTGACTGACATTAGCTTTTTCGGATTACTTTTGACTTGCAGAAATAATGGAGGCCTTCAAAGATAAAGATTTCTTTACTGAATTTGTCCAAAGGTGGAGAGATGTCCCTATATTGTGGTAAACTAAAAGCAACATTAATAAAAGCAAATATGCCAGGAACAAAGCATTGGAGACCCTGCTTGTTTTTGTAAAGACAAGGATCCCCACAGCAACAGTCAAGACTGTGGAAAAAAAATTTGCGACCATTAGGGGCACCTACAGTACACAAGTCCTGACCTCAATGAGGTCTGGAGCTGCAGCTGACAGTATCTATAGGCCAAACCTGTGGTACTATAGTCAGCTACAGTTCCTGGACGACCACCTGGAGTCCAGGACATCCCTTTCTACCCTTCCCCCCAAGAGGGAGCTCCAAACTTCAAGAGCAGCCATGCTCAGAGGAAGAGCCAGAGTTCCTGGAGGAGCCTGATTGTGACCCATGGAGCCAGGTATTGCATTTTGATCAAAAATGTATGGAATAAAAGTATAATGATATCAAATTGATGTTACTAGTGCTCCAAATTTAAATGGATTGAACAAAAAGTGTTGGACATATCAATACACAGTAGTGGAAATGCGAAAAACAGTGCGCTTACCCAAAAATACAAATAAAAGCAGCAAACTCAAAAATGTTTTATACCAACATAAATAGCAATAGTAAAGAGGTGGAGTTGCGCTAAACCATGATAAATATGCCTTGATAGGTCATATAGACACAAGAAAAAAATGTACAAAATAAATTGAATAAAGAGTCCAAACATTCTGACAATTAAGTGAAAAAAAATTGAAGTCCAACAATCAGAAAAGTAGTGTAGTAGCGCGCTGCTACTCGGGTGGAACAAATTCTGGAGACCTAACTATCTGATAATGCTGACCCTTACCGAGATGTAGGATCCTAATTGATCAAAACGAGAAAGAGGCCAAACACCTGGGCCACACAGGGGATTGGAATCTTGATATAATCCTCCCGGGAGCTCATCAGCAAAGCGACCAGAAAAAACAAAAAAACTAAAATAGTGTGATACTGTGGGATGATGGGTAGGACACAGGACATCCCCCAGTGATGGGCAACAGACAGTGTGACATAAACCTCCACCAATGGACACACTGACCCTTACCAGAGCCCTGGATCCCTGCATCTGGATCTACTGAATCTGGTAGATTTCCAAGGACATAGTTGAGCATACAGCTTTTTCTTAGGAACAGAAACAGAAGCTAATATGAATTTGGAACCACTAATCAATATGAAGATAGGAGTTGACTATCTATAAGTTTTCCAGAACAGTTGGCGAGCCACCCGGGGAAGGAATTTGCAGGTGACCCTGAGAATCCAAATGAGGAGCTTGAGATGATCTGAGAATTTCTGATAATCAGCTGGTTGAGGACTGTCTGGCCGTTTGGTGCTTAAGAGGATCACGTCCGTGAGAGGATCTACTGCTTTGTGTTATTCATATCTCCTCTGCTATTTCCGATCCTTGCAGGGATCCAGGGCTCTGGTAAGGGTCAGTGTGTCCATTGGTGGAGGTTTATGTCACACTGTCTGTTGCCCATCACTGGGGGATGTCCTGTGTCCTACCCATCATCCCACAGTATCACACTATTTTAGTTTTTTTGTTTTTTCTGGTCGCTTTGCTGATGAGCTCCCGGGAGGATTATATCAAGATTCCGATCCCCTGTGTGGCCCAGGTGTTTGGCCTCTTGCTCGTTTTGATCCATTAGGATCCAAAATCTCGGTAAGGGTCAGCATTATCAGATAGTTACATCTCCAGAATTTTGTTCCACCCGAGTAGCAGCGCGCTACTACACTACTTTTCTGATTGTTGGACTTCAATTTTTTTTCACTTAATTTTGACAGAATTTTTGGACTCTTTATTCAATTTATTTTGTACATTTTTTTCTTGTGTCTATATTACCTATCAAGGCATATTTATCATGGTTTAGCGCAACTCCACCTCTTTACCAATACACAGTAGTGCCCAAACATGATGGGGACAAGAATGAAAAATGCTGGGGTCAGAATGATTGTCTATGAATTTCTGGGACGCCATCAGGGGGGTATAGGCAGTACACCTGTAAGGGACCCGGAGGTCCCCAGGGCCCCGGATGGCAACCCCCCTTTTTCGTATTTTTATATATATATATATATATATATATATATATATATATATATATATATATATATATATATATATATATATATATATATCTATATATATATATATATATATATATATATCACTAATTTTTTTTCTTGGGTAAAGGCCCCCCCCGCTTCTCAATTTCAGGCGGCAGCACCCCCCCTGCTCCAGGGGGCCCATGCCTGAAGCTGTGTAAGGGGCCCCATAATTCATGATGGCGGCCCTGTCTTTAATATATATTAGCATTCAATTTGCATCTGTCATTAGTTGAAAAAATGTGTGTGATTTATGAAGACAAAAAATAAACTATGTACCTTTTTTTTATACACAGACAGAGCAAAGCCAGGAGGAGGCAAAGCCCACAGGGAGGCGGCAGAGCCCACTGGGAGCCAAGTGGAGGCAGGCCCCAGTGGGAGACAGGAGGCACGGCGTGATACCATCTCGCATATTCCTCCTCTCCGCACTCCCGCAAAAAGGGCCAGGAGGATTATTCAAATGGAGGAGACCCAGGCCCTGATTCGCAAAGCAACTGCTGAGAAGAAGAGGGTTTTGCAGCGCTCATCGCAAGCAAGCTCCATAATCTGGAGAGGGGCCAGCGTGTGCGCTGTGAAACCCTCATCTTTAATGCCGTAAACATGGCCATGTTGGGGCAGCTCGATGATGACACCGACATTGTGCGGATCACTCCTCCTGTCCTTGCTGCTCCTCCTGTTCCTAGTCCTGCTCCTGCTCCTCTTCCTGAGCCTGCTCTGGATCCTGCTCCTGGCACAACCTCGCCTCCAGGAACCCAGCCTCTGAGGACTCGGTCTGCAGGGAAGAAGACAAGCAAGTCAAAGAGATGAGAGATGTGATGTCCCTAATGGTCGCAATTTTTTGGATCACATCCTTGTTTGTTTGCTGTGGGCATCTGCGTCTTTTCAAATGCAAGCAGGCTCTCCAGTGTTGCCTTCCTGGCTTCTTTGTTTTTATTAATGGAGCTTTTTGTTTGCCATCAGTCTTTATTTTCTATTACTTTTATTACACCAGAATAAATGGATGTTTTGTTTGCTGACAAAACTTGACCATGTGTTTTTTTTAAAAATAGAGAGATCGCTAGTGAGTAGGCAGGGACATTTAAAAAAATACAATTTTCTAATTAACAAGGGACACTAACCTCCTTGTGGGTAAATTATACTAAATAATAATGTTGTGGTAACTTGACACACTCCAAAAAAAAATAAAAAAATGGAAAGCAGTCTAAAATATTATCCAATTAATAACCAAAAAAGAAGAGTTACATTGACTGTTTGCTTCTGTGGTATGTACATCCCTGATCCCGATTTCCCTTTGCCCTCGGGAACACAGGGTCTTTATCCCTAGTTCAGTTCACGGGACTTGCCCTCACTGTTGTTATGTATTTTCAAGTGAATCTGCAGTGCTGTCTCTTTCTTTTGTATGAAAATTCTAAAAAAATTTACAAATGTTTGCTTTTACACTTTGTATGACACTTCTTTTAATAAAAATATATATATAAAAAAAAAGATTTTAAATATGCCTAAATTTTTTAGACAGAGATCTGGCTTAAAAATAACAATAAGATTCATTAGATAACAATAAATAATAAAGTACCAAGCTTGTCATAACTATGTGACAATATCCGCAGCAAAATATTTGGATAAGTGTAGCATTAAAAAGAAAAAAAGAATGTGCTGCTGTACACAATGCAATCATTTCAAACCTAACGAATGTGCTATCTCCATTCCGAACGCTAGTTTTATCAGAACGAGCGCTCCTGTCTCGTAACTTGCTTCTGAGCATGCACAGGTTTTTCATGTCGTTTTAGCCCACACACGATAATTTTTTACAACCCGAAAAACGACATTGTTTAAAACGTCGTTAAAAAATGCAGCATGTTCGGAAAAAAAATGTGTCGTTTTTCAGAACCCGAAAAATGATGTCTAGCCCACACACAATCATTTTAAATGCCTTTTTCTTTTTTAAAACAACGTTTTTTACATGCCGAAAAACTATCGTGTGTACACGGCATTAGGCTGGCTCTGATTGGCCAAGACTCCTGCTCAATGTGAGATTGGCTGTGATTGGCCAAGACTCCTGCTGAATAACAAAAGCTTAACTCTATGCTTTCTGGTTTCAATTCTGCTGTGTCATTGAGCTTACCTAATAGTCAAACAACAAATCTTAAAAGGCATATTCTCTCTTTTTGCTTCTGTGAACACAATATACAACTTTTATATGACATCCATATATAAAGTCACAGTAAATAACTCTTCTTTTATCTCTCACATATGAGCATATGAACTGTATTAAAGTGGATGTAAACCCACTCTCATCCTTTCTAAACTACTAACATAGTGCTGATCTATAAGGATATTCATGCCTCCTGCATGTATCCTTACCTGTCAAATGTCTCCCCTCTGTCTGTTATAAGAACTGAAAAACTACTGATTCTGTGGGTGGATCTGTTGGAGCTCTGTGGGTGGAGTTGTGATGTCAGTAGACTCCCCACCCACCTCTACACTCCCCTGGTCAACATGCATTTTTTCCTGTGTATTCCTTACACTGAATTCTGCTATGGTCACTAACATCCAGTCAAAATCCAGAAAAGTAACCACATAACTTCAGAAAAGGAGTGGGGGTGGGAATTAAAAAATAATGCCTGTCTCCAGGCTAGTGCATAAGATATGTAAATAACCTGTCACTCACAGCAAGGGGGCGTAACGGACTAAGGTTTTTCTCTGTAAGTCTGTTTTATTTCACTGAACAATAAAAGAGGATTGCACAGAGCTGGATTAACTCTGTGTGACAAGACAGGGCACAGATGATAGGAAATCTTATACTCCTACATTGTGACATAAAAAAATAAATAAAATTGGGTTTACATCCACTTTAAGGTTATTAGCAGGTCTAGCTGTGTATACATGCAAGTCACATTAGCAACCTAGGACAGGTCTTAGCTGACCAGCTACAGCCACAACATCTAAGGACTGCAATTTATTAAATTTTGTTCTGCATACATATAACAGAAAATAACTACAGTATATTGAATATAGATATATTACATTTTTGTCTACATGCGTACAGCGTGAAAAAAAGGTATATCTAATATAAATATATTAAATTTTGTTCTGCATGCATACAACATGAAAAAACAATGGGGCAGATCCACAAAGAAACGACGCCGGCGTATCTATTGATACGCCGGCGTACTTTCAAAATTCCCGCGTCGTATCTTTGTTTTGAATCCTCAAAACAAGATACGACGGCATCTGGGTTAGATCCGACAGGCGTACGTCTTCGTAAGCCTTCGGATCTTAGATGCAATTTTTCGGCGTCCGCTAGGTGGCGTTCCCGTCGTAATCCGCGTCGAGTATGCAAATTAGCTATTTCCGACTATCCACGAACGTACGAGCGACCGTCGCATTCTTTTACGTCGTTTCCGTTCGGCTTTTTCCGGCGTATAGTTAAAGATGCTATCTGGTGGCGTACTCAATGTTAAGTATGGCCGTCGTTCCCACGTATAATTTAGAAAATTTTACATTGTTTGCGTAAGTCGTCCGTGAATGGGGCTGCACGCCATTTACGTTCACGTCGAAAACAATGACGTCCTTGCGACGTCATTTGGAGCAATGCACCCTGGGAGTTTTGACGGACGGGGCATGCGCAGTTCGTTCGGTGCGGGGACGCGCTTCATTTAAATGCAACACGCCCCCTACTCGCCGCATTTGAATTCCACGCCTTTACGCCGCGAGAGATACACTACGCCGCCGTAACTTACAGCGCAAATTCTTTCAGGAGTCAAACCAAAGCCAGGTAAGTTACGGCGGCGTACCGTATCTCAGATACGCTGCGCCGGTGCAGATCTTTGTGGATCTGCCCCAATATATCTAAGGCTTGGTCTGCTTTAAGAAAATCAGCATTTTCGTTTCCAATGTTTTTTTATTACGTTTTCAAAAAAATTGGGGAGAGGGGTAGAAAATGAGCATTTTTTTATACCTCTTTGCTAAGTTTTCTCCAATATTATGAAGACTGTATACCTTAAGATTTCATAGGAATACTATTTTATCAACAAAAGGTTTCACTCTTGACCAAAGCAGGATCTGCAGCTCTGTGTGTTGAATTTGTTTGACATAAATGTGCTGTCTTTCCTCACCCTGATATAACTTTTGATTCAAAGGTAAAAACAAAGAAAACCCAAGTGCCTATGTTGGAGACATTTATCATGTTTAGCTAAAAGTGCTTTGAAGTTAATGAGGACTAGTGACATTTTTTTTAGTACACATTGCTGAACCAATATCTAATAGGGTTGTTTATCAAGCAAATGGTTTTAGACCTGGGAGAATTCACACTTACCACAGCTCTGCTTTTTTTTTTATACTATGTATATATAAACTTTATATCTACTTTACATCATAAAAACATGTTTTAAACCATACTGCAATAATCAGAAACAATTGATAGTATTAGCAAATACACAGCTATTTAATTTCTCTAAAATGTATAATTTAGAGACATTTGTAATGCTAAAGAACATTTCATTTAATATTAAATCACTCTGTTCCCACTATGTATGTCAGTTCCTTTCCAGTTTTCTCAACTTGACTCAGGTGACATTGGAAGAAATGATATATTATTTTATGTTGTCAGAAGGTCTTATCTTTTGCATTTACTTATTTTCAGACTTGTGATGTACATTGAAAGAGACAGCCGAAAAACCACACCAGGAAAGGAGCAGCAAAGCATCAACGAATACCTGTCAGTTTGTTTGGACCTCCTCATCCATCACATCGTACAGGAGTTGCCAGGAATTCTGGGTAATGTGCATGACGTGAACAAATTTCACAGTTTGTTTTTTTGAACATCTTGACTCTGTATAATAATTTGGAAGAGGTGACTACTAGTAAATTATATATTATTTAGAAGTCAAATCCAAGCTAAATGGATATTTGAAATACAGTAAAACCTTGGTTTGCAAGCATAATTTGTTCCAGAAACATGCTTGTAATCCAAAGCACTTGTATATCAAAGCATTTTTTTACAAGGTATACAAGAGAAGAGAGGCACCTCTAAGTGTAGCAATATGTTGCTAAATGTTGTACCTTCATTAAATGTAACAATATTGCTACACTTAGAGGCTCCTCTCTTCTTTTTTATACTTAGTTGTGACATGGCACTACTCTTATATCAAGACATTGCTTGTATATCAAGGCACAATTTATTAAAACATTTTTCTTGTCTTGCAAAACGCTCTAAAACCAAGTTACTCTCAAACCAAGGTTTTACTGTACATGTTTGTAAATGGTATACCTGCCAAAATATACTGTGTTAAGCTTGCGTTTGAGACCACACTATTTTGTGGCTTAGCTTTGCAGCTTCCTGAGCCACCTATTTGCCTCCAATCTGCTGCTTGCATAATTGATCAGTCACTTGAAATTGTTTACTCAATGACCAGGCAGGTGACCTAGGATGGCGGTAAGCCTGAGCCAGGAATTAGGAAATCATTTTTTTTTGTCTGTGCAGTATGACGTGTGTGTACATCACAAGACTGTCTGAACAGAATAACTAGTGATGCATTGGAGAGGCTGCATCAAACCAGAGGTTTGTATGGTTGGGAGAAATTGCATGATGATTGTTTTATGCTAACTGGACTAGCTTAACATTTTTCAAATTATATTTAAAACTAAAAAATACAAATTGACTGTGCAATTTCTGTTGATAGCCCACCCCCCTCAGCAAGGTATTTCACCTATCTATGCTCCTTCATCAACTCCCTGCTCTAATAGAGCCCCCACTTTAGTAAAAGAAGCATCCGGCAACTCCATAACATCAAGCATATTTATTGTGAAGTCTTCACAGTGAGTCAGCAGCAGACTTGTTTTGGCGATAAGCCTTGTTCACAGCCTTGCTGCTGACTGTACTCACCGTGAAGGCTTCACAATAAATACGCTTGACGTTATGGAGTTGCCGGCTGCTTTTTTTTACTCGATGACCGTTTGTCTATTGGTGTGTGGGAGGACATCTCAGCTTGGTCACCCTGACTGCAAACTTCCAAAGTATGACTTTGTTTCCCACTGTTCTGAGCCATACAATGTTTGATCAAAGCCCCCACTTTAGTGTTCTAAAGGCTTCTGAATATGTTGGGGTTAGGCGGGTGTATGTGACTTCCCCTATTTGACATGCTTGATCTGCCTATTGCAAGGCTCAAACACAGTCACACGTGTGGTCAATGATAATATTCATGTCTGTAAGCTCAAACACTAAGGCCTTGACACACAATAGGTTAACCAGAGAATAACGGTCTGAAGGACCGTTGTCATAGGTTAACCTATGAAGCTGACTGATGGTCCATCGAGCCATCAGTTAAAAAAACGATCGTGTCAGAACGCGGTGACGTAAAACACAACGACGTGCTGAAAAAAACAAAGTTCAATGCTTCTAAGCATGCGTCGACTTGATTCTGAGCATGCATGGATTTTTAACCGATGGTTGTGCCTACTAACGATTGTTTTTTTCCCATCGATTAGGAATCCGTAGGTTAATTTTAAAGCAAGTTGGCTTTTTTTTAACCTATGGTTAAATAACCGATGGGGCCTGCACACGATCGGTTTGGACCGATGAAAACGGTCCATCAGACTGTTGTCCTCTGGTTAACCTATCGTGTGTACGAGGCCTAAGGTTACCCAGGGTGGACTGTTACATCAAGGAAGTTGTACCATCTTGTTTAGAAGAAAATAAATACCATCACAATTAGTATTATATATTAGTATTATTTTTATTTGTTTTCATTTCCCTTTAGAGATTGTGGGCCAGATTCAGATAGAGATACAACGGCGTATCTCCTGATACGCCGTCGTATCTCTGAGTTCCGTCGGTCGGATCTATGCACCTGATTCATAGAATCAGGTTCCGCATAGATCTCCCTAAGATCCGACAGGTGTAAGTGACTTACACCGTCGGATCTTAGGCTGCAATCTCATGCTGGCCGCTAGGTGGCGCTTCCGTTTGTTTACGCGAGAAATATGCAAATGAGGAGTTACGCCGATTCAGAAACGAACGACTGCCCGGCGCATTTTTTTTGTACGTCATTTGCGTTCGGCCTTTTCCGGCAGATAGTTACCCCTGCTATATGCGGCGTATCCTATGTTAAGTATGGCCGTCGTTCCCGGGTCGAATTTTGAATTTTTTCACGTCGTTTGCGTAAGTCATTTGTGAATACGGATGGACGTAATTTACGTTCACGTCGAAACCAATGACGTCCTAGCGACGTCATTTGGAGCAATGCACGCTGGGAAATTTAGCGGACGGCGCATGCGCCGTTCGTTCGGCGCGGGGACGCGCCTGATTTAAATTTTACACGCCCCCTAGCCGCGGAATTTGAATTCCGCCGGGGGATTTACGATACGCCGCCGCAACTTTACAGGCAAGTGCTTTCTGAATTAAGCACTTGCCTCAAAAACTTGCAGCGGCGTAACATAAATCAGATCTAAAGATCCACTGACCTATCTGAATCTGGCCCTGTCTCTTGTAAAAATCTGCTAAAATTTATATGAATCAGTACTGCTTGGACCTTGAAGAAGGGGACACACCCCAAAAGCTTGTCCTGAAAAATTGTATGTTAGTGCAAATATAAAAAAGTATCATGGACAGTACTCAATTGTTTCTGTCACAAGTACACTATCAATCAAGATAGTATATATGCATATTGGTTTTCCTATCTATTTATACCTTGTTCATTTATGGTATAATTTGGTTTTACAGGTGATATTCTCAGTGCCTTATCTAATGTATCAGGACGTAAACATCCATCAACTATTCAGGCTAAGCAGCTGAAAATGTGTCTTCCTAATATGGCAATAATACTGCATCTTGTCACATCTCAGGTATAATATTACTGCGATAGGCGCGTTATTGTTTTGTGCGCAGCACACACTGATTGGAAAAGGCACAGATGTCAAATTGCTTTTCAAATTTGTGCAAAAGCCAAATAGACCTGCAAAGTTTTTTTTTTTTTTTTATATATACCAGAATTATATTGCTGTAGTACAATATAAAATTCTAGCCATACGATAACTGTAAAAACAATGTAATGTTCTGTCTATATGAACCTTCCATAGCTAAAGTGGTATTTATTTTTATTCAGTTTGTTTTTATTTGAAGAAAAAGTCAGTTAATATACAATATAAAGACTGTGTGAACTACCGTATGATCTAGACATTGTACACAACTAACCATTTATAGGTGCTAAAGTGGTATTAAACCCCAAAACAAAAATGTATTATATTGCCGTTTACAAATCCTAAATGTGGTGGCTGCATTTGTATTTTTTTTTTCTTTATTTTAACCTGTAATATCAGTCTGTGGAAAGGATAGTATTTGATGCACTAGCAGATATAGAGGGGACTAAAAAAAAAAAAAAACGCCAGCTAACACTTAAAGGCTAAGTTTACTTTAAAAAAATAAAATAAAAAATTCCATACAGGTAAAAAATGTGCATTTACTATTTTTCTTCTTAGGAGCCTACAAAGCATTGAACCTGTGATCAAATGATCGTGGGTGCAATGTGAGGCTCCTGCAGACACCCAGTACAGCTGTCTGCCCATACCTCCCGAATGGGCAGTTACTTAAATTGGTTCTAAAGGCAGAAGGTTTTTTATTTTAATGTATACTATGCATTAAGATAAAAAAAAGCTTCTGTGTGCAGCAGCTCCCCTACTACTTTACTGAATCCCATCTCAATCCAGCAATGTTGAACGAGAGCCTTGGCTCTCCGGTACTCTCCCTTCTCATTGACTGAGACACAGCAGTGAATGCCATTGGCTGACTTTCAATTAAGGTCAGTGAGCCAATGAGAAGAGATGTGGGGCAGGGCCGAGCCGGGGATCCATGTCTGAATGGACACACAAAGCCACGGCTCTTCTTAGGTACCCCCATAGGAAGTTGCTTGCTGTTTGCTTGTGATCAGCTGTGATTGGGCACAGCTTATCATATAGTAAAGAGCCACATCATTGGACACAGCTCACCATGATCTCCTCACCGATCCCTGACGTCATGAGACGTCCTCCCAGAACAAGAGCGTTTCCGCCCAGCCATCATTGTACAATCTATGGGAAGATTATTGTTGAAATGAATGGTCTAGTGACATCAGTGCATGGCTGATTAGACACCCAGGGTTGTCACATGGGGGTAAGAGAGGCCTCAGCCATATGTAAGCTGCTATGGCTAAATGGAGCAGCAGGGGAATGAATGGAAAGCAAGTATAAGAAGCTGCAGGGGCCAGTATTAAAGTGAACCTGTTGTACTGCCCTGAATGGACAAGGCACAAGTTCACTTTGCGTGGTACAGAAAGCCAAAATAGCCTAAATCCTTCATATTAGAACACATTAAAGTGAGGCCTATGTTAACTAGCCTCTTGTTTTGTGGCATATAGTTTTCTACAGGCATAATTTTTTGCATTTGTTATTTGCGAAATGTATTAATCTTCTTTGCAGAGGTAGTATTATTGTGTGTCCATGATCCATTCAATTAAAGTCAACCTACTGAGGTAAAATATATATTTCTAGCCGTTTTTCCAATGATTTTGTTTTAATTTGTATTTAATTTTTTTTAAACAGGTTTTTCGTCCCCACGTCATATCTGAGGAATTTCTGTACAACTTTGGTAAACTGCTGGTAAGGCAATTTAATCTGTTTGACATTTTTATATACCAGTAACAATATAGGGTCACTAACAGCTTCACCCAACAGTTTAGAGATCTCAGTTTATAGGGACATCCATACTTTACTGTGTGGTGCATAGGTCACTGAAGTTTTCTATATATTAACCCACTACAGGACAGGATGTGATGATGCGTAATCTACCCCGTTGTGGACACACAGAATAAAAGCTGACAAAAGTTCATCCATGGCTTAATTGCAGCCAGGAGAACAATTGCCATGGCCTTGAAGTCTTCCCTGACAAACTTTCTTTTTTTTTTAAATCTCAGTGTGCAAACATAATTTGAGATAATGTTTGCCATCAAAAATGGCAAATCTGAATCCTCCTGGAAACAGTGGAACATATAGCTGCAACACCCTACATGCACTGCTCATATATAGCATTATAAATGTATATTTCTACCAGATCTAGCATATCAACAGGTATGGTACCAGGAGTAAACAAATTATACAATAACTTAATAACTCTTAAGATTGAGAGTAGTGACAAAGAATCTTTGGAAATATAAAAATATATTAAAAATAACCAACTTTTTGGGGTACCCAGAAAGGGTTTCCCCCCCAACCCCAGCACTTTTGATCTTGGCATTGGAGCCATTGGTGGTGGCAATCAGAGCCAACGTTGATATTTCAGTTGTGCCATATGCTGGAGTTCAGTAAAGAGCCTTTTTTATTTTTTTTGCAGATGACGCTCTCCTGATCTTGACTAATAGGGATATATATATATATACAGTACAGACCAAAAGTTTGGACACACCTTCTCATTCAAAGAGTTTTCTTTATTTTCATGGCTATGAAAATTGTAGATTCACACTGAAGGCATCAAAACTATGAATTAACACATGTGGAATTATACATAACAAAAAAGTGTGAAACAACTGAAAATATATTTTCAGGGTGGCCAGACGCTCCACCCCCAGAGTAGCGGCAATTGTGACTCCGCTACGCATTACACATGTTAATAATTTTGAGGTACCCAGAACGGTTAGGAACCAGAGGACCGTCCAGGTGACCCAAAAAAAGGGAAAAAACAAAGGGCTCCCAGGTGTCCCAAAGGGGAAACTTGTTAAAACGAATCAAATACGCAACCAACAGTGAGAGAGAGGGGGGTTGAAGAGAGATAAATAGAGCTTGAAAAGAAACAGAGGAGAAAAGGGGGGATAGAGTATGTTGCAAAGGCATGTGGAACAGCCCACATCAAGATCGTCTGCATGATGGACCACAATGAAGTGGAGCTTGTGGTTGTAGATTGGCGGTGCGCCTGATCGAGTCTCCCAAATGAAGGATCTGTCTGCCAAGGTGAGCAGTGCAACGTCTAAGCTAGATGATATTGTTGCTGCGTCATGCACGTGGGCTCTCCACTTGGCCCAAGTAAGGTCAGATTTTTTGTGGGTGCCTCTACAGTCAGCTAGCCATCTCTCTGCCGCCATGATCTCCCCCACCTTCCCCAACCAATCCTGCTCGCTAGGAATACGTGGGCTTTTCCAATGTATCGGAATGAGGCGTTTTGCTGCATTGAGGAGGTGGGGGAGAGCACTTCGCTTGTAACGAGATAGGGAGATAGGGGGAATGTGAAGCAGAAAATGTTTTGGTAGTGCCGGAATATCAATGTCCAGGCAATCAGATATGTGTTTTCTAACCATGTCCCAAAACGGCTGCAACACTGGGCACTCCCACCAAATGTGGAGGAACGTGCCCTTCTGTCCACATCCCCTCCAGCACCCATCGGGGGCTGCGGGAAAGATTCTGGCTAGGGTGGTAGGAACCCTGTACTGCCGCGGCATCAGTTTGTAGTTGTTCTCTTGGGTCTTATAACCTCTGCAGTTTTTAAAAAGAGCAACAATTTTGAAAAAAAAAATAATAATTTTAAGATCTCCAAAAAAATATATATATATATATAAAAAAAACGAATTTCTTCCTCCGTTTATGCAAATATATATTTTTGTTCATATTTTTGGTAAAAACAAATCCTGCAATAAGCGTATATGGATTGGTTTGCGCAAAAGTTATTGCGTCTTCAAAATAGGGGATAGATTTATGGCATTTTTATTATAATTTTTTTTATTAGCAATGGCGGCGATCTGCGATTTTTATCATGACAGCAACATTGCGGCAGACAGATTGGACACTTTTGACACCATTGGCATTTATACAGCGATCCGTGCTATAAAAATGCACTGATTGCTGTGTAAATGTCACTGGCAGGGAAGGGGTTAAACACTAGGGGGCAATCAAGGGGTTAACTGTGTTCTAACTGTAGGGGGATGGTCTCACTAGAACATGACAGCGATCCCTGCTCCCGATCACTGGGAGTAGTAGATCCCTGTCATGTTGCTAGGCAGAACAGGGAAATACCTTGTTTACATCTCCCCGTTCTGCCTCTCTGTGCCATGATTGCGGGCCACCTGTGAACATCGAGTCCACGGAACCCATGGGCATGATTGCCGCCGATGACGCAGCGACGTATGGGTACGTTGTTTTGCGCACCCGTGCCATTTTGCCGACGTATATCGGTGTGACTCAGTCGGCAAGTGGTTAAATAAATAGACATGCTTTTATTTATTCAAGATTGGTTTTATGGCTCTGCTATGATACAGCACCCTCTCCTATTGTGTTTCCCAATAAACAAGCCCAGCTGAAACAGGGCTTAATCGTTTTGAGCTCTAAATAAATTCTCAGCCTGCTCAGAGATTTTGTTCTACAAAGGGATCCTTTTTTTGTGTATGTCAGACTGATAAACTGAGGATCCCTGGAGTATCTATGTGGTGAAATACAGTCCATGTGTGGTGAGATGCAGACTGTTGGCAAGGACTCTATAGACGACTGCCCAGCAGTGGGTTGCTTCAGGTCTGTTATCCATGGACCATGTATGTTAGTAAGTAAGCAGGTGGCATGGTTTTATTTCCTTATTTTTTTTTGTCTTCATGCTTGTAGATAGTATTTATATGGTCTATGAACATTAAGACCCCTTTCACACTGGGTGGGTCATTTTGCAGGTGCTATTGCGCTAAAAAATAGCGCCTGCAAACCAACCTGAAACTGCTGCTGTGTCTCCAGTGTGAAAGCTCCGAGGGCTTTCACACTGGAGCGGTACGCTAGCAGTGCGGTAAAAAAAAGTCCTGCTAGTCGCATCTTTGGAACGGTGAAGGAACGGTGTGTATACTGCTCCTCCACCGCTCCTGCCCATTGAAATCAATGGGACACCGTGGCTATTCCGCCGGCAAAGCGCCAATGCAGAGGCGCCTTGTGGTGGTTTTTAACCCTTGCTCAGCCACTAGTGGGGGGGGGGTAAAATCGCCCCCGCTAGCGGCCGAATAGCGCCAAAAAATTAACGGTAAAGCACCGCTAAACTGTGCAAACTGTGAACTCGCACAGGAATCGGATTGCATGGGTGAGAACACCCATGTGATCCGATTCCAGTATGGGGGGAAAAAAAAGTCCCTGCACTATTTTCCTGCGCATCTAGGGGTAGATTCAGAAAGAATTTACGTTGGCGTATCTATTGATACGCCGCGTAAATTCAAAGCTGCGCCGGCGTATCTTCTGTAATCAGAAAGCAAGATACGCCAAAATTTGAATAAGATCCGACTAGCGTAAGTCTCTTACGTCGTCGTATCTAAGTTGCATATTTATGCTGGCCGTTAGGTGGCGCTTCTGTCGATTCACGCAAGGAATATGCTAATTAGGTAGATACGCCGATTCAGAAACGTATGTCCGCCCGGCACATTTTTTTACGTTGTTTACGTTAGGCTTTTTCCGGCGTAAAGTTACCCCTGCTATATGAGGCGTATCCTATGTTAAGTATGGACGTCGTTCCCGCGTCAAATTTTGAAATTTTACGTTGTTTGCGCAAGTCGTTTGCGAATAGGGCTGTACGTAAGTTACGTTCACGTCTAAAGCATTGACGATTTGCGGCGTAATTTCGAGCATGCGCACTGGGATTCTTTCATGAACGGCGCATCATCCACATTTGAATTAGGCGGGCTTACGCCGGACCACATACGCTATGCCGCCGTAACTTAGGGCGCAAGTTCTTTATGAATACGGAACTTGCGCCCAAAGTTACGGCGGCGTAACGTATCGGAGATAGGTTACGCCCGCAGAAAATTACGCCGGGCTATCTGAATCTAGCCCCTAATGCGAGTTCAGCCATACAACTGTATGGCTGAACTCACATTGCACAGACATTGCATGCAATCGGCACCACAGTGAGGGTGCAAATCACATGCGATGTCTATGTTCACACATTTGTAAACCCAGGCTTTTGGAGAAGCTTCTGTTGCATCATTTTTTTTCCTGTCCCAGGGGTGGTGTGACCAGGTCATATTTGGGTCAGCTGTTCCACATATATTATGTATACAGCATTATAACAGCAGTAGAGACCACTCCATAAGGGGCACCACCCCCCAATCTGTGCGACCGGCCCCTATCTACATGCAGGGCGCCGGACGCATGGATTTTAACATTTTTTTTATTTTTAAGCACATGATTAGAGCCTGAGGCTTTAATTGGCTTTGAAAAAGGATGGGCTTGGAGCGCAGAACACTGCGCCCTAAGCCCACCAAGTTGTGTGACATTAGCAAATTATTATTCGTTAGACCCCTTTTACACTGAAGCGTTTTTACAGCGCTTTAGCGTTAAAAATAGCGCTATTAAAACGCTTTATGGGCTGGAGCGAACGGGGAAGGGGTAGATGTGTCAGGTTTGTTTGCCCCCCCCCCCCCTCGACTGATGGGGCACCAGATGTCACTGATAAGTGATCTACAGTAAGAATGCCTGTAGATCATTTTTTCTGCCTTCACTGGCTGGTGTCCCATGGTCAAGCCAACACAAGATAAGAAATGATTGGCTTGGTTGGCTTTTTCCAAAAAATTGCTTTGATTTCCTCCAAGAAATGTCAATTTTAATGATAGAAAGATCTCCAGGCAGATCATGGATTGGTAGCTGGCTGTCATTGAAATGCTGTAGGTTGTACAGTGATATTTCACAGTAGCTTTGGATTATGTTGCCTCTGTCACTTTAAAAAATTGGCCTGCTGACAATTATAAAATGCATGCATCTGGAGGTGTCTGTGTGCTGCAGTTTTAATTGCTCTCTGTACGCCCAAATGCAGGAGTAAAGCTGCTGTGATTTACAGCAGTAACAAAGTTGGCCCAGCTCTTCCTGTCTTTCACAGGATGCAGTTCATATAAATAATTGGCAAATATAAATATGTTGGAGCAGGCAAGGGACAACACTACTCAGAACAGTTTGCACTTTCTCTTTCAAAACAGTGGCATTTGTACATAGTAAAAGGTTTGTGCAGATAGGTATGCGTTATAGGTAGCTGTACTTGATACCTATTAGTTGTTTAATTTTTCTTTTTTTTTTGGAGTCACTTTATTGGATATTTTTAACATATAGGCTTCATGGCTCAAAGTATTTTAGAAGGACATTCAAATCATGTATGTGTGAATGAGCTGTTTCACAATTCCTTTTTTCTTCCTATCATAACAATATTAATCTGGGAATGCTGGAGAGGATTACATTAGGGAGTAGTGCTGTTTATGTCTGGTACTGATAATTAGAAGATGGTAATGGTTCAGCAAAGTCTGTTATATGCCGCATACAAGAAAATAAAGTGACTTCTGTTGATTTAATTTCTATGTATGCTCTTTCCACAGGGTATTGATTCCAAGAAAACTGATTAGTTTCATTTACAATTTACTAGCCTCCAGTGTAGAAACGGCTGCAAAACCTGAAAGTGTAGAAAAATTTTGTACATAAACCATGTAATGAGGTTGTAATGTAAGAAAAAATATTACATTGCAACGTACAATCCTAAAATATATTTATTTTGTCTAATTAGAATGCTAATACTTCATAAGGTGATAATGTTTTTTGTCTCATTTTGTGACTTTTTGTAGTCATTGCTTAGCATTCTATTGTAATGTGAATTTCAGATATTTTAAGCAGTGCACTAGCTGCATAAAATGAATAATCAAATGAAAAACATATATATTTTTTGTATTTACATTATTTGCCCAAAAGTCTAATATAATTATAGAATAAACACAGTTGGGGCCAGTTCACAGGAACTCCAGTCAGTACTAGAGCAGACTTATCACTTGGAGTATCTAGGCCTTCTCCTAGATTCTTCCCTGTCAAGAGGCTTCCTTCTTTTTCCCAGGGAAAGCTCCAAACACTTTGCTTCTCTGTTCAGAAGCTACAGTCCAGGAGCTAGCTGACAATCCACCTTTGCATCAGGGTTCTGGTCTTAATGGTGTCCTCCTTAGAGGCAGTTCCATTTGGCCAATTTCACTCCAGAATATTGCTACCCAACATTGTTGCTCTGTGGGAAACAAAGGCTTAGGCCCCGTACACACCATAGAATCCATCCGCAGATAAATCCCAGCAAATGGGTTTCAGCGGATAGATCCTATGGTGTGTACACGCCAGCGGATCTTTTTCCGCGGATATATCTCCCCTGGGATGGATTCCAGCAGATCGAATATTTGCTGACATGCAGAACATATCCATCTGCTGGAGTCCATCCCAACGGATGGATCCGCTGGTCTGTATAGACTCACCGGATCCATCCGTCCGAAGGGATCCCCCGCATGCGTCGTAATGATTTGACGCATGCGTGGAATTCCTTATATGACAGCGTCGCGCACGTCGCCGCGTCATAATCGCGGCGACGGCGCGACACGTCATCGCCAGAGGATTTCGGCGCAGATTTCAACGCGATGGTGTGTACACGCCATCGCATAAAAATCCGCGGAAATCCTTGAGAGGATTTATCCGTGGAAACGGTCCGCTGGACCGTATCCGCGGATAAATCCTCCCGTGTGTATGGGGCCTTAGACTCTTGAATATAGTTATTTCCTGAAACCTAAGACCAGGCTTGCCCTGATCTGATTGGTCACAAGCCCAGCACTGGAATTAGGGAGATCCTTCCTCCCACTGGTCTGTAGGATTCTCATGATGGATGCCAGCTTGTTGTTGCTTTAGATTATCACCGGGGGGGGAGGGAACCAGAAGTCTTGCAGCTCAAATAGCACCTGATTCGATTCTGGCATGGGCAGAACTACATGTGAACTTCTTACACATTCCAGGTGCTGAAAATTGACAGGTGGACTTCCTCAGTTGACAATGTCTTCACTCAGGGGAAAGGTCTCTTTACCCGAGGTGCTTCAAGAAATCAGTTTAATGGGGGGGACCTGATGGACCTTTTGGCTTTCAGGTTCAACAAAAGACTATTTGGGTGTGTCCCCACTCCCCAGGTCCTGGGATCCTCTAGCCTTTGCAGGGGACACTCTAGTGACTCTGTGGAATCAGTTAAACCTGATCTGTGGCATTTCCTGTCTGAAACTCCTTCCTTGCCTACTCCACAGGGTTAAGTTGGAGGGCATTCTGATCTCATCACATCAAGCTGTCCCCGGCAGATGTGCTACTCAGAATTATTTTGACTTCTGGCAGACTCTCCCTGGGCCCTCCCAGATATGGATCTTCTATCCTAAGAACTTGTTTACCGCTCTGTATCCTGTTTCAATGGTTTTAATGGCCTAGCTTTTGAAGGCCAGGTCCTGAAGGCTAGGGGCCTACTTGATTTGGTGATTCCTATGTCGACTTGCAAAATAATCATCGTACAAAGCATTTTTGTCATGGCATTAGGCTAGCAATTACCATCTCAGTAAGTTCTGTGAGAGATAATTCTGTCTTTTCTCCAGTCTGGTCTGGATGGATCAGCATTTGGCCTTGAGTAACATCAAAGGTCAAATCTTTGCATTCTTTTTTCAATAACTGCTTGCCTCCTTCTCCTTGGTGAAGGCTTCTCTGCAGGGTGTTGTGCATATTGCCCTACCTGTGCATTTCTCAGTGACTCTGTGGGATCCCAACCTGGTTCTGTTGTTTCCCCAGAAATCACTCTTTGAACCTCTCAGAGATATCCCCCCATTCTACTCTCGCTTACAAGACTGCCTTCCTTGTTGCTATCACCTCTGTGAGGCACGTTTCTGTGTTGGTGGCAAGAAACTCATTGTGCTACACAGAGACAAAGTTGTTTTGAGGTCTAAGGCCTCTTTTTTACCTAAGTGGCTTCCACCATAACAAGACATGGTTGTCCTATTTCTATGTCCTGCTTCATGACATCCCAAGGAGATTTCCCTCCACTGTCTGGATGTGATATGTGCAGCGATAAGAGCCGTTGGAGCCAGAAAGACTGACTTTTTTTGTCATTCCTGATCTCTGTTGGGTTCAAAGAAGAAGGGACAAGGTGCGCCAATCTAAGTGCAATAAGCCCAAATTTAATGAAGGATATAAATAAAATAAATATACATGTGCAATGCCTACTCACAAACGGAAGTAGATAGTAGGCACAGAACCGGAATGGAGAGATGCAGATAATCGGTGGTCAGATGCGTGCCTGGAGTCATTCGGTGATCTCAACTATCATCATCAGTCTGCTGTTGCCCGTAATTTGGACACCCGCTAGTTGAGATCACCGAATGACTCCAGGCACGCATCTGACCACCGATTATCTGCATCTCTCCATTCCGGTTCTGTGCCTACTATCTACTTCTGTTTGTGAGTAGGCATTGCACATGTATATTTATTTTATTTATATCCTTCATTAAATTTGGGCTTATTGCACTTAGATTGGCGCACCTTGTCCCTTCTTCTTTGAATCTTTCAGAGCATCGCTTCTGCTTTAGGTGCTGCCGCCAAGTGTCCCTTACAGCCAGTTATATTACTTTAATCCAGGACTTTCTTGGACATTATCTTTGGACTTTTTTATTAGACTTTTTTATTAGACTTTCATATACCTCAGCCCATTGTGTTTGCTCTATTGGATCATGCGCCACATATCCTCTCTTTTCTTAATACTGATCTCTGTAGGGGACAACCTGCTTCCCAATCTACTGTCTTCAGGTAGATTCATCAGCTCACATTTTGATCCTACAGAAGTAGGGACAAGGTTCCACCTTTCCCTGTCAAAGTGCACTTGAGAAGAACAGTTAGTGCTTGAAGGGTTTTCAGCATCAGGGATAGGTTTCTCAGAGTTGAAAGGTTACCATTTAGTCTTCTGTTCACATATTTCTTAGGTTTTACTAGATGGGTGTTCAGGCCTCATCTTATGCCAGCTTGAGTTGTTACGTTCTTTAGGTGGCTCTGGCAGCCCTACTGAGCCCCTTCTCTTAACCTGTTGTTCAAATGGACCTATATGCACATTGTTTGTAGTGTTGTCTATCCCTCAGTTGGATTGCTTTTGGCGTTCCCATTGTTCCTGAATACATCCTGTGTCCCTTAATGTATGATCATAAAATAATGGACACTGGTCCCTTACCTCTCTTCTTATGATCCACTTCCACTGTTGCTTGTTATAAAACTGAGGCATGATCGGGATGGGGGCTTCTTTCACTAGGCTGTTTTAAAAGCTTTGTTTGGCAGTGTCCAAGGCAGCTGAATAATCATATGTACCTGATTACATCCTGTGTCCCTTAATTTTTTCCTTGAAAATTATTTTACTGTAAGCTAAAAATCCTCTTACATCTATGCAATACATGATTTTGTCCATGTTTTAGTTATTTAAAAAGGCTGCAGGTATAGAGAAAAATACCTGCTGAACTGCCAAAAGAGAGGTGAGCTCCTAATTTCTTGTAGTGGGTTGCCAACATACTGTCTCTGCTGCACGAAAATCCTAATAATTGCCATAAGCTGATTCCTTTTCCCTCTAACACCTCCCCCATATTTTATTGAAATTAATAAATGAGAATGCAGTGCAGAGGCAACATTGTCAGCTCACTACAGGAAATTTGACACTTTTTGGATTTCTGGCAGATCGATGTGTATTTTTCTGTACTTGCAACATTTTAAAGAAACAAATTGTGGGAAAATGTGCGTTCCCTCCAGAAATGTACTGAATATGTTTTTTGTTTAGCCCAGGCATACATTTTTAGCTTTGTTGAGGCAAGGGAAGATGTGTAAAGGTTAGGTTTCTGAAGTCCATAGTTAATATTCTTAGTATAGTTACCTGACCTATTGATGTTCTTTGATTATTATCAGGACATGATCTTAATTGAAATGAAATGTTTTGTTTGCTTATAATGAATTTGTTTCTCTAGGATCTCTAGCTTATCCCCATAGTCCCAAAACATATTGAAAGGATAGCAATCTTCCACTTGTCATTTGTCCTGTTGTGTGTTTGCACTTGTTGTAGAGGCCATTGTAATGGGAATACATAAGGGTACTGTGAGGCATACTAAAAAAATATGCTGTTGCTTGTATAAAGCATAGCTGCCCTGTTCTTTTAAAGGATTAAATGCCAAAAGCAAGAGGTTTCTGCACATACTTTTTTTTCTAAACTTCCTGGAAGGCAGAAAACCCCCTGCATGTAGGGGAATCAACTAAATAGATTTTCCTAAGTTGGAGCTCTAGCATGGCTCCCACTAACACTCGTCAGCATTGCTAAACAACAAAGAGGTATTTATTACTGAGATGGTGTATCAAATATGGAAGCCCACATTTTGGTTCCTCTTCTGGCCTCCAGGATAGCAGAAGCAGGGGAGGCTAATATGTACCATATTCCTTTGAAATCTTATCTTGTCTCAAGAAAGGGGGACCCTGTTTGACAACATATAATTTCTTTTGTGCAAAAAAAAAAAAAAGTAAGTAAAACTGTAGGCAAAACTTAAAAAAATAAAAAATAAATCATTGTGTATAGGGTAAGGGAGGGTTATAACCCCAGTTTTTTTTTTTTTCCATCTGTGTTCAATTGAGACTTTTCGCTTAATATCATGTTGTGTAGCCAAACAGGAAGTGAGTAGAAATCCCTGCAAACTAGGGGCATTTTTTGGGGACCCCCAGGTCACCAGAACTAGGGTCCTCATAGGAAGACTTTCTCCACTTTTACTTTTCTGGGGACAAGCCACAATTTAGGATTTTCTTTTACTTTCACTTTCAATCATAATGGTAAACAGGAAAAATAGAGAGGGTGAATCTCCTTATTGGAGGCACAGACAGCAAGAAAAACTGGCAGGCGTTCTAATCCCTCTGTACTCTTTCTCAAACCTTCAGTTATACTTTAAGTGAGTCTGTGGTATGCAATTTCCCACTCCCACTTGGACAGGCAAAATTGTCTTGGATGCACATTGGCATATCTAAAGAGTTTAATTTCCTAGAATTCCAGGTTACTGATAACTGATAGATCCTTGGCAACCAGGCAGCCTGGTTCATTACAACTGTTTCTAAAAAAAAAAAGCCCTGGGCATGTCTATAGGTTGTAGTTATAACCATGAGTTCATGACTGCATGTCTCTCATTGCGTGAATATTCATTTCAATTGCCCAGTCATATGCAGATTAACCACTTCCTGCCCGGCCACTGTATTAAAACAGCTGGACAGGATAAGTGTTGATGTAGGAGAGCGTATATTTATGTCCTCCCATATAGGCTGCTTGTGTGCACCTTCTAGAGCCTGCAATGATGTGCTCTGTGATCACTGTGTCTCTCAGACGCAACAGATCACAGAGTGGGATACAGGGCCAATGAAATCATTATGACATACTAGTATCCACATCTACATCAGAGCAGCTATTGTACATGATCTCTGCTACAGCAATACAATGTCACCAGACTGGTGCAGCTGTCCCAGTGTCCCCAGCCACCACCACACCAATCTCAGTGTCACCATAAGGCCTCATTCACATGTTTGGATCATTCTTCAGAGAGCATTAGACAAGCGGTGAGGAGGTAATACAATACCTCCTCTCCGCCTGTCAATTGCTCTCTGACCCTGCATCTTTGACCCTGCACAGGTGTCCCCATTCACTAAATGGTAGCAATTGGCGAGCACTATGCCTGCTAAAAGCAACAAGAGGTATAACTTCTGCCACGGATGCGAAGCAAAGCATCACAGCCATGGTATGTATACACATCTGGGTGCTGCCTCTGCAGCTAAAGTGGGAAGCTGTCAGGGAGTGGAAAAACTTTCTTTCACTCATGGTTAGTGTTTGGCTGAAGCCATTTATTATCAATCAACTGTGTTTACTCGTTTTAAATCATAATCACAACAGAAACTACCCAAATTACCCAGATCAAAAGCCCAGTTTTTAATACCTTGTATTGCCCCCTTTAACATCAACAACAGTTTGAAGTCTTTTGTGGTATTTGGCTCTTTGTCTTCTCAGATGGTAAAGCTGCCCATTCCTCTTGGCAAACAGCCTCCAGTTCCTGTTAATTCTTGGGCTGTCTTGCATGAACTGCACATTTAAGCTCTCCCCAAAGTGGCTCAATGATATTGAGGTCAGGAGACTGAGATAGCCACTCCAGAACCCTCACTTTATTCTGCTGTAGCCAATGACAGGTCGACTGGGTTGTGGATCATTGTCATGTTTGAATGTCAAAGTACGTCCCATGTGCAGCTTCCTAACTGATGAATGCTAATGTTTCTCCAGTGTTTTTTGATAACATACTGCTTTCCTCTTGCCATCAATTTTGACCAAATATCATGTGCCTTTGTAGCTCACACATCCCCAAACCATCAGTGATCTACCTTCGTGTTTCACAGTAGGAATGGTGTACCCCTCATCATAGGCCTTGTTGACTCTTCTCCAAATGTAGTGTTTATGGTTGTGGCCAACAAGCTAAATTTGGGTCTCATCACTCCAAATACATTTGTGCTAGAAGGTTTGATGCTTGTCTCTGTGCTGTTAGTCGTATTGCAAGCGGGATACTTTGTGGCATTTGTGTAGTAATGACTTTCTTCTGGCGACTCGACCATGCACCCCATCTTTCTTCAAGTGCCTCCTTATTGTGCATCTTGAAACACTCCCACTTCTGTGATCCGTAGGAGACCTACAACCAAAAAAAGCTTTGGCTATACTTCTCCTTTAATCTGATCTACTTTTTCCTCCTACCTGATTCTCTACAATGCTTTTTGTAGCCTGACCCAATCTCTGTATTCCTGGGCTATGACTGAAAATGTGGTTCCTTGTGGTACTTTTCCTTACCACCTGACTATACTGTCTGGTGTCGCGGCCTAGCTGATCATAACGGCTGCACTGCATTTGTTGTCTGTGATCAAGTTCCTTCTGCACACTAAGAAAGTCTGGACACTTTAGTGCAGTGGTCATCAACCCTGTCCTCAGGGCCCACTAACAGGCAAGGTTTGCAAGATAACTGAAATACATCACAGGTGATATCATTTGCTGCTCAGTGATTGCAGTATTCTTGTCTGCATCTTCCCAAGGTAATACATAGAACCTGGCCTGTTAGTGGGCCCTGAGGACAGGGTTGATGACCACTGCTTTAGTGTCTAAGGCCCCTTTCACACTGTGGCGGTATAGCACCACTATACCATCGGATTTGCCGCCGGGATTCGGCCGCTAGCGGTGCGGTATTAACCCCCGCTAGCGCCCGATAAAGGGTTAATACCGCCCGCAATGCGCCTCTGCAGAGGCGCATTGCGGGCGGTATTGCCGCGGTTTCCCATTGTTTTAAATGTGAAGGAGCGGTATACATACCGCTACTCTCACCGCTACAAAGATGCTGCTTGCAGGAGATTTTTTCCTCTCCTGCCAGCGCATCGCCTCAGTGTGAAAACCCTCCGGCTTTCACATTGAGGTTGCTGGGCAGGAGTTTTTCAGGCGGTATAGCAGTGCTATTTTTTGCGTTGTACCGCCTGAAAAACTTCTCAGTGTGAAAGGGGTCTTATAGAGAGCATTCTGCTTCCTACTATGGACACAGGATTTGACCTATTCTTTGGCATTTGTTTACAATATATAACTCAGTTTAATTGTATTTGTTCTGCATTTTGGTATACAAATTTTGGCCTTCATGTGTTTTTCTGAGCTGGAATTAGAAAGTATCTGCACACTGATTGTGGTGAATACTGCAGTAGAGGAGAGTTTTGCTGCTCCAAGCAGTTTAATGTTTGACATATTCCCAGCCTGTGCAGGGTACGTGCATTTCCTCCAGCTACATCAATCTATTAGTCTGTAATCTAAAGGCATCCACACCAGTTGTTCTGTTCTCCCAGTTCTTGGTCATATTATATAAAGTATATCCTGTGGTGTATCTCCAACCATTCTCAGAGGAGTAGCTGATTCAAGTCAGAGGTAGAACAATATGAAACAGGGGACTCTAAATATGTTTTAAATAGTAATCACTTGCCAGCCACCATTAGCAGACTCATTTTGAAGTGAAATATAGCTTGTGTCTAAGTCCCAATGGGACATTATTAGAGTTTGGTGGAAGATAATATAATCGGAAATCCCTTTTCCAGTTCTACTCTAGGGATCCTCCTTGGACAGAGCTCTGCCCGTAAGAAGATTGTTAAAAGTTCTGCTTTCCCATCTGCCTATAAGAGTGTACAGGATTTACTGCACTCCCGTAGTTAAATCCCAGCATTTCATAGGCAGCATACAGCAGACTACTACTTAATCCTGCACTCTGCAAGGTTTGATATTTTAATATCTATAACAAAGGCAATTAGAGGGAAGGGTTATCTGCAGAGCCCTACTGTAAATTGCAGAAAATCAAGATGTAGCCAGCAAATGAATACACCAGACAGATAGCAGTGAATGTTACACTAGCCTGTGTTCTAGATACTCATGTCACAAATAACTGTTTTTATTTCAAATCACAGAATTCCTGTTGTCAAGCTGCTGTACATGCTGGCGAATGTACATTAATTATAGAGAGACTAGGGTAAATTAGAGAGTGGGATGACAGATTTCTCAGGTCCCTGTTGGTAAAGCTGACAGCTTTTCATATTTCTAAAGATAACCAAGAGAGACATATCACAAAAAGGTAATTTGTTGTAAAAAATACCACTTCTTACTATTGTGAACAACACAAAGTGTGATCCTTAGGATATCCTTGGATGTGGTAGATGGAGAGTTTGTAATCTGTAAAAAAAGAAAATGCTGCTATGTAGTAGTATTTTTTTGCTCACTGTAGCAGTAATATTTTACTTTGTGATGATTCTCTTTTTTTTTTTCTGTACTGACATAACGGATATACATTTTATAAAATACATTGACATCTAGTTTTTGATAAAGTTCTTGGTTATACAGTAAGGCCCCGTACACACGACCAAACATGTATGCTGAAACTGGTCCACGGGCCAGTTTCAGCATACATGTTTGGTCGTGTGTAGGCGCGAGCGGGCCGAATTCCAGCAAACATTTGCCCGCCGGGCCTTTTCCCAGCGGGCAAATATTCCTGGACGTGTTTTAAAACCGTCCGCTGGAATCCTGCCCGCTCGGACATGTACGGTCGTCAGTACAGACCTACCGTACATGTCCGAGCGCCCGCCGTCCCTCGCATGCGTCGGACAACCATCGTACAGAAGCCCTCTGTACGACGGACCGGTTTCACCCTACATGTTTGCTCGTGAGTACCCGGCCTCACAAAAAACAATTTTAGTAATGAATATAAGCAATGTGTTAAATCTTCCAGTTTATTTAGTCTGCATTCTGGAAATGCTAATAATTGTTATTCCAAATGAGTTACATAGGAAAAAAAATATATATTTATCTATGAAAGTTGTGTTTTATGGTGTCCCCATGTTTCCACCTGGGAATATGGACGAGTTTGCTGTGAAGCTTACCGTCACTCTTTCTGTAGAGGATAACTAGGTCTAAGCCAAACAAAAAAAAGTGCCTGTCACAATGAAGTAGCAAGATTTTATTTTTTGTGCAAGCTGTGCTGTTTGTCACTGGTATGTATTGGAAAATTTGAGCACATACCAATTTTAAGGATCGTCGGGTATTATGCTGCAATGTTTTTGTTCTTTATTTGTAAGACGTATTGACCTGTATTTAGTTATATCAACAGCTTATCATTTCAAGGCCCCTTAGAGCCAGTTCACACAGGGGCAACTCGTCAGGCGACTCTGCTCTATTCAATGGAACTGTTCTAATAGGAGCGACTCAAGTTGCTCCGACTTAGAAAAAGATACTTGTACGACTTTGGGGGCGACTCTGGATGACTTGCATTAACTTCAATACAGAAGTCATTTTGCAGGTCGCCTCTGAAGTCGTCTTGAGATCGGTCTGCAGAGTCGCCCCCAAAGTTGTCCCGCCCGTGTGTGAACCGGCTCTTACGCACGGGGTGGGCTTCATTGCAGTCTACCTGCTCAGTGAGGAATCTGTGAACTGGTCTGTGTCCGCTCCTCTTATGAAGAGCAGACACAGCCCGCTCTCCTCTATGGGGGTTAGATGTAAACGGACCGCATGTCTGTTTTTAGCGCATAGGATCGGATGTCGGTAGGTGTCAACATGTCCGTTGGAGGAAACTAGAGGGTCTGATTGGGTCCATCTGGAAAACTGACAGATGGACTTGATCAGTCCGCTCGTGTAAAAAGGCCCTTAGTGAGCAGTAAAGTAAGACCGACCATAGACAGTTTGAATCTTGGCCGGTTCAGAAGGAACTATTCGAGATTCAAACCATTAAAGGGTAGGCTGAATGTTCCAAGTTGATTGATCGGTAAACTTGGGTACAACCAGCCTGCTGGATTCACATGCAATTATTACAAGTGGCTGCTATAGCCTCTAGCGATAATCACTGTTTCCCCCGGGCAGGGATGCCCCCCATTCCCGGAGAAGACAATGGCTCGGCAGGATGAATTCCCTGTCCACTCTGTCTAAATTAATGGGATTTCCTTCTTGCAACCCGTGTTTGCAGGAAAGAAATTTGCTCAGTCAATGACCTGCCTAAGTATTTCATCTTATTCCAACCCCAATAGTCAAAACAAGCAGTTAACCTTTGCAGTGTGGAGCAAGAACTACTGCAAAGGTATTTTTGTTTCTAGCCCAAACTTTGACTTCTGTTTTCTGTGATTAAATTATAATTGGAAAAGAAAGTAATGATATATATGTCAATATAAGCAACTGCTGCATGAAAACGTTCCATTTAAATAAATGATTATTATTATTATTTATTTTTATTTTTGTAGAACCAAATTAAATCTGTGGATGCTGGTGAGACTAATTTGGAAGGAGCAGTGGGTAAGTGCATCTCAGGGCAATTCAAAACATTAAAGAATTACTAGAACAAAGATTAATTGAGTCACCAAGAGTTCTGCAACACAACAATGGCTTTTTTTTTTTTTTTTTTTTTTTGTGACCAGGTCAAGCTGCATCAGATGAACTGATCAGGACAGCTCTATCAGCGTTTGAAGCTGTAACACAGCATCCAGTCTTGTTGACACTTCACCACTCCCCAGTAAGTCTTGGCAGAACTTGAAACAATATTTTCCTACTAGTTGGAGCAATTCCCATAAGCCATCCAAGCAATCAGTAGCTTCTAGGGTCACGACTGCAATTTAAACAGTGAAACATTTTCAAGCATCAGTCCCAATCAGGTTTTTTTTTTTTTAATCCTAAATTGTATAGAAATATTTTATACAATTCAAAGATGATTTCAGTAAAGGTGAACACATTTAGATTATATGTGACATTTAATGTGAATTGAGTTCCCAACAATGTTTGGGTACTGTGAACATGTCAAAGTAGTTATTATGGAAAAATTGTATCATAGCAATGATCTGTGTTCCTGACAGCATAGGTATTCATGATATGTATCAATACATCCATAGTTCAGGCATGGTAATGTTTTTCCCTGACAGTCACACACGTTCAGTTAATAGGGTAAGGAGAAACTCTGTAAATGCAAAGTGCTACAACCAATAAATATAATTTGCTAGAAATGCCTTCTGCTGTTATGCCCAGTTGTAGGCTTACCACATGCAGCATTGTTGTGACCTAAGTAGTGTCAGCCCTGTCCAATGTGTTTTGTCAGACTCCTTAACAACTCCTACTCTCAGATCTCTACGATGTAAATGCTATTCGTTCTGTTCTCCGCAATAAGAAATAAGACGGCTCTTTGGGTTAACACTCAAAGTAAGCAGGTCTCAGGCAAGATCTAAAAGTGGTTGTTAACTTTTACAAATACCCAGTAAAGTGACTAGCCTTGGGTAATACACAGAGATTAAACAAATCCTTATTCATCTGTTGTACCTGTTTATCTGCAGTCCTTTCTTCTCTACAGCTGTTCAAAGTGCAGAATTTATAAAACTTTTCTGAACTTTCTGAAATTAGAGGGAGGGGAGCTGAAGTAAAATTCTGCAGATATTTGTGAGAAGAGTTCTGAGATCTGATTGGAGAGAAGGGGCACCCCCCACCCACTTATTCACACACCACACAGGGACAGAGCTGAGACTGTCAGTCACAGGCTGTGTGCTGGAGCTCCCACTCCTGTTAAGGTGTCAGGAAAATTTTCCCCAGGTGACTCATACAGATAGCAGAGGAACAAAGCAGCAGGGAGAAATAACACTTAGTGCTCTGGATTAAGGCAAGTATACACTATAGAGGGATATCCTTTGTTCATATTTTGTGTCGGAGGTTTACAATCACTTTAACCTCCAACAAGATCAGCAGGCTTTTTCTGCACTTATCAGAACCAAACACACTCGATTGTATTTTTAACAGACCAACAGGGAGCAAATAAGAGCAGTTTATTATTTGGGATTTACATACACTTAAAGCTGTTTATCATATAAGCTTTGGTGTCAGGCCAATGGAAATGTTTCCAAAACACCCAGTGAGATTCTCACCCAAAAAGTTGCTAAAAGGTAGAGGTAGGATGAGAAGTTGCAGTTAATATAGTGTACATCTACAATTTTTATTTTTTCATGCATTATGGTACCATGCATTTATTTTTTTTGTTTTTTAACTATTTTGCTTTAACACCAATTGACCACATATATTTGGCCCTATGTAAATAGTTTACTGTACTGGGACCACAAAAGCTCCTAATGCATACCTGCATATGACCGCTGTGACTGCTAATCACATGATCAGAATTCCCGCCTCAACCTCCAGGCATTTAGAGACACTTAAAGGGCTGGGAAGCGGCAGCAGGAATTGTTTAGAACATTAATTATTGTGTTGAGCGTTTCATCAGAACAAGAAAAAGCAGAACCACATAAAATAGCAAAAAATTACAAACAAGCTAGGGAAATGCACAAAGGAGTTGACCTCATGCTATAATCCAACGCAATGGAAGATGCTTCAGTAAATAGTAGCTGTATACTTTGGCGTGTAGTGTTCAGTGAAACCATTCAGATTTCTATATTTTCTTTGTGGGGAAAAACAAATAGGTATAGGTTATGGGAATATGGTCTGGGAATGGAGGAAAGGGGACTGGGGGTGAGGACTTCAGCCTTAGGAACCATGGGTCAATAGGAAAAAACGGGAGCGGGATAGGTTCTAGGCTCCTGAATACATTTAGCTGGGAGAGTAGATTGAGTGACCCTAGAATACCCAGCACCTCATACCTATTGATTATAAAATGGCAGTAACAGGAGATTGGGATTATAGCGTTGCTCAAATTAAAGAAATAGACATGCATTATAAAATGTAAGGTTTTATTACATGAACATAGAGGAAGGGATCAATAAAATGATTGACAGAGCATATTGGAAAATATTTTTACTGGTCGCTGATATCCATATAATAGGGGTGGTCAACAGAAGGTGTCATATCCCAACATGTTTTGCCAACATTGGCATCTTCAGGGGATTATTTATAGACAACCAATATCCATACAGCTCTAGTGACAATAAAAATAATCAATCATAAAAGGTTTCTCATCATACAGATTGGTATAGATTGTATCCAGATAATAGGAATGCATTCCCTGGCAGCATTCAATTAAGTCTGGAGTAACACAGACTGTTGGTATAATTTCTGTGACATGGGCATAAGGTTGAGAAAAATGGTGACCAGATTATCAGACAGAGAATCTTGTAAAGTGCTTTTATATCCCTGTAGCTTATGGCAAGAAGGATTTTAGTCATTAATTTCTATTAGTAAATTGTGCATATGATTTTTCTATTATAGTCCACTTAGTACTATGAGGTACTCCATCAAAAAAGTCCAAAAGCAGTATGTCTCCATGCTAAAGTAGCTCTGTTTTATGCAGGTTATAAATTGCACAGTTGTTTTGTCTACTTTCTAAAATGGTCACCTTCAGATTTCTGATATTAACTGTCTGGAGCTCTAATAACACAGGAGATTAAAATCTGAACTGCTTATGTCTGAAATCCCCTTCAAGGAGAGCCAGGTGCTGAATTGCTGTTATTTAACACTGAATTATACAGTAATATAACACATTTTTAGTTGATTAATGTAGGCTCTAAGCATGTTTTTATTTTATTTTTTCTCCAACAAATTACTGTTACGGTACTTCAGTACCTATTACTTATTTATCCTTCTAAAGTAAATTAGAGTATGCTATCAGACAAATTGCCTAGCATATAGAACAAAAGATTTTTAGATCGGAAATGAGACCTTGCTCCCTAAGGCCCTTTTCACATTGGAGCGGGAGCCGCGGTGGCGGTATAGCGCCGCTAAAAATTGCGGCGCTATACCGCCGGGTTTGCCGCAGGAATCGGCCGCTAGCGGTATTAACCCCCACTAGCTGCCAATAAAGGGTTATTACCGCCCGCAATGCGCCTCTGCAGAGGCGCATTGCAGGCGGTATTGCCGCCGTTTCCCATTGTTTTAAATGGGAAGGAGCGGTATACATGCCGCTCCTCTCACCGCTCCAAAGATGCTGCTGACAGGAGATTTTTCTCTCTCCCGCCAGCGCATCGCCTCAGTGTGAAAGCCCTCGGGCTTTCACATTGAGTAGGCAGTGAAGGAGTTTTTCAGGCGGTATAGCAGTGCTATTTTTAGCGCTGTACCGCCTGAAAAACTTCTCAGTGTGAAAGGGGTCTAAAGAAGAATTCAGGAAAACATCAGAAAACATCTACCCTGTTTCTCTTCTAAGCATTTTTAAAATTGGATGTTGGATGTAGATGTTTTATTTTTATTAAATTAATTGTTGGTAATTTTGTTTTGTAAACCAAATACACCTTTATTTCTCACAGTTATATTACCAACTTTATGTTGCATTATTAAAATGGGTACTTTTAGTGTTTACGATTAATTAGCTATATAGGGGCCAGAGCCAGAATATGATCATAGGCAAATAATTTACATCTACACACACAGGGACAACTAAACATTTTAATTTTGTGTGATTTAAAGTGTTTTGCAGAAATGAATTGCATGTGCATTGTCATTGTATTAATGACAAGGCAGTCATTTTTCCACCCTGTCAGATTCCAGATTTCTACTGCAGCCAAGAAAATGCAGAGAATGAAGAAATTAGGATTGATTTAGATGTTTTTTTTCTTATTTCAGGTACTTATATAGTGTTGTAAGTTTATGCAGCACGTTACACATATATATTGTACATTCACATTAGTCCCTGCCCTCAAGGAGCTTACAATTTAAGGTCACTAAGGCCCCTTTCACACGGGCAGAACGTTCAGATCCGCCTGTCAGTTTTTTAGGCAGACCTGAACGGGAGCTCCGTGCACCTCTATGGAGCCACGGATGTCAGCGGTGACATGCCCAATGACATCTGATCCGCCAAAATGTGATGGAGGAAAACCCTACTTTTCCATCCGTCTGATGGACCGGATGACGACGGACTCTATGGTCCGTCGTCATCCGATTTCCCCATAGGGTCGGTCCCTGCACAGTGTGCGGAGACAGGCCTGTCATCTGCCTGCTCAGCGGGGATCGACGGAGCGATCCCCACTGAGCAAAGCAGAGCCCACACACAGATCTGCCCCGTGTGAAAGGACCCTAAGACTGGCCATAGTCAGTGCGAATTTCCTGCAACTGGGGGTTGCACAGCTGACAAGGGAATCCCTCCTGCCAAGCAATTGTCTTCTTCCAGCGGAGGGGGGCAGGCTTGCAACAGGAAAAGACAGTGATTAGCACTAGCAATAATTGCAAGCGAATCCAGAAGGCTGGTTGTACCCAAGTTGATCGATCGATCAACTTGGTACATTTAGCCTGCCCATTAATGGTTTGAATCTTGGCCAGTTCCTTCTGAATTGGCCAAGATTTGAATGGTCTATGGCTGGCCTAACTCACATTTATACACACACACATACTAGCACCAATTTAGATAGGAGCCAATTAACTTACCAGCATGTCTTTGGATGGCGCTATTAGAGATGTTAAGGAGCAGTTGGTAAAACATAAATGAACAAAGAAAGGATACAACCTTGCCCGGTACCCACTTTTTCAAAAAGGTTTTGGAAAGATTCAAAAACAATTTAGTTTAAAGAGATGGATTATTATTAAACAGTTGCTGATATGAATGTTCTTGAGAACCCAAAGAACAAAAAAGCCCTCTTTAAACTCCCAGTGTAGAGTTAAGTGCTGTATTTAGACCCATGATAAATTACGCATGAGGTATTATGTTGACCTGTTTTGAATTATCTATTGATTAATTCTCTGGAATAAATCCAGAAGGTAACAGATGTGCAATGAAATGAGCCGGACAATTTGCAAACAGTGTTTAGGCTAAGCTTAGCCTATAATGGGTCATAAATTTTGAGGTGACATTGGCTTCTTCCTTATCAGGCTTAGGGAGTGTTGATATGAGCTTTTTGAAATTCTAGGGCATATTCTCATTTTAAAGTAATTTGTCATTGGAGTTTGTAAAATAAAGAGAGATAAAGGAAGTTTTAAAAACCTTTTAAAATATGTAGCTGAAAACCTTTGGGATGCAGGTGCTTATAAATGTTGGTGATTTTAATGCAGATGCTCCTTACTCTTTAGACTTAGCAGGACTAATTACTTCTAATTGTACAGAAAACCAATGACATTTTTTTTAAAATACATGTATCTGTTTAGCTAGAAGCAGACAAACATTTCAAGCCTAATGCCGTGTACACACCATCACTTTATGTGATGAAAAAAAACGACGTTTTTAAAAACGTCACTTTAAATGACAGTGTGTGGGGGAAAACGTCGTTTTATGTCTTCTGAAAAACGACAAAAAAAATTGAAGCATGCTTAAATTTGATGTGTCGTTTTTCAAAACGTTGTTTTTTACTTCACAGAAATTGACCGTGTGTAGCAAAAAACGTTGTTTAAAACAACGTTTTTACACCCGCGCATGCCCAGAAGCTAGTTATGAAGCGAGCTTCAATGGAAAAACGTGGTGAACGTAACCTCGCTTTGCTAGAACATTGTGAGAAAAACGATGGTGTGTAGGCAACTTCGTCATTGAAAATTGAAGTTTCAAAAACGACGTTTTTTACTTCACAGAAAATTACGTTTTTTTTCATCACATAAAGTGATGGTGTGTATGCGGCATAAGTTCACCTTCAGCAACATTTTCTAAAACTCCTTTTGTGCAATTCCATATCTTTTGATTAGTACATACCATCACACCTTCAGTTTACACAAGCAGATGTTGAAGAGGCTCCAGAAAAACCCAGCCATTTGCCCACTCCAGGCCATTCAAGCTGTTACCTGTTCACAGTGCAATCTCTCCTTCTCCAGCTGAACTCAGTAGTGGCTACTCACTATTAGTAGTGGAGGCACACAATTGTAATATCCGGCTTATCCTGCTAATGCGGGGCCTGCAGATTTTGTAGAGAGGGCTCCCCCCTCATCTGCATGTGGAATGGGAGAGGAGCTTTAGCATTTAAAACGGGAAGGACACTGGTATGTACTATTCAGAAGATATAGAACTGCATAGCGGGAGTTTTGAAAAATCATGCTAAAGGTGGAGTTACATTTTAAGTCACAAACTGAAGATTGAAGACTGTTACCAGATACAAGGCCAATAGGTCCATTTGTAATCATCTCCTACAAGCAGATCCAAGATCCAAATATACTGTTGTAAGTGGTAAGTTCACAAAAACAGGGTTGTTAATAGATGTTTTGGGCCTCAGCGTGGTACACATGTAGCCCAAGTTCTCCTCTACAAGTGTGCAAAGTTTGTTGTCTGGGGGACCTACGGCTGGGGAGCAGTGTTTTTCAAAGCCGGCCACCCCTTGCATAGACTCCCATGTTAAACTGTCATTTCTCCGGTGACTTTGGGGACCCGGTAGCGGCCGGTCATAGGTTCCCTGGACCCAAAACTTGGCACACATGTAGCCCCATTCCTCCTCTACAAGTGTGCAAAGTTTGTTGTCTGGGGGACCTACAGCTAGGGAGCACCAAAGCCGGGCACCCCTTCCATAGACTCCCATGTTAAACGTCAGTCTAGTCATGGGCACAGTGAGGCATGGGCACAGCGAGGCATGGGCACAGTGAGGCAAAGTGAGGCATGCAGATGGACACCCTATACTCAAGTCAATAAGTTTTCCAAGTTTTTTTGAGGTAAAATTGGCTGCCTCGGCTTATATTCGGGTCGGCTTAAACTCGAGTATATATATGGTATATAAGAGATGTTTTTTTTTTGTATAACTGATCACATAACCTCTGTTCTCAGCTGCATAAGATGCTTAGAGCGGTGGGGGTGGAGACTGCATGGGGGGGGGGCTGTTAACATAAGGCAGAGAAAGAGCATGGCTCTTCCCGGTGAAGAAACTTTGCAGGGGGCAGGTAAGCACAATTTATGGCCTATAGAGGACAGGAGGTTGTGCTCCCAGCACAGCCAAAAATGTACCACTCTGGGAAGGATGTGCTTCTATAAATGACATGGAAAGTTAGAAATAGGAAAGCAGGGGAATTAGCAGGATCACCAGGTATTTTAAACTAGAAGATACAAAGATACTTTTTTAACACAGGTAAATGGTATAACAGACACACGTTAGAAACACAATATACAAGATTAAGTTGTTGCATCTGAGGAAAATGCAACTTCTAATGCTGCCTCTCCTGTCTAGTGTATCTTATGACCCTTTAAAATAGGCAGAGTTGGTTAATGTTTTGAACAGAGAAATGGTACTATTCAACTGGGTCCAGTAGGTATCGGAGTTGTACACATATCAAAGAATCTAGACAAATTGCTAAAAAAAACAGTAGATATGTAGCATGTGAATAACTCATCAAACCTACAATGAGTTTTGGAAATTACCTTCTTCACCATAGGTTGTGCATTCGAAAGATCATCCTTTTGGGACATTATTTAAGTACAGTCTTGTGAAGGAATAAGTGGAATCCAACATAGCACAATACCCCATGAGAAGATAGGAATTCATTCTCAAATGTTTCAATCAATACAGCAAAATGTTAATAGGTATCTTGCCTTTCTGGCCAGAAGCCATTATTTGTACTAAACACTAGAAGTCAGGTTTTATTGAGTAATGAGCAGTCATTAGTATTTCCTAGGAGTGTTTGACATATATGCTTGCATTCTTATGAGAAATAACAAGAAAACTTTTTACAAGGATTTATAAAACAAATTGATTTCCCAGGTTAAAAAGTTATTGCTTTAAAGTTTTATACTTTCAAAAAAAGGTAAAAAACAAATGTAGACATAAGTGTGCAAAGAGAACCTTGTTAACATAGTGCCCTAGAGAAAGCAAGAAAACACTGTCATCTAGTGGCAAAATTACCATATCAGACTGAAAACCTGAACACTTTGGAAGTTTCCTCTTTCCCAGTGGGTCTAATTTGTGATTGAAAACATAGTCTGAACACAGCAATTAATTGTATGCTAGTTGCCTCTAGAACAAATTATAAAGTGAAACGGGTCCATTCCTTTGTTTACAGCACCATTTTTTTTGTTTACAAACTATTTTTATTGGGTGCAAAAAGGTGGTACATAAGAGCCGGTTCACACTGGGGCGACTCCTGACGAGTCGTGTCCCATTCTATGCAATAGAACCGTTCTAATAGGAGCGACGCAAGTCGCTCTGACTTAGAAAAAGGTTCTTTTACGACTTCGGGGGCGGCTCGGGGCGATTTGCATTGACTTCTATACAGATGGGGCCCACACGCGATCGGTTTGCCCGATAAACGGTCCATCGGTCCGTTTTTATCATACAAACCGATCGTGTGTATAGGGCTTAAGAATTTATGAAACTCTGTATTAGGAATTTGGTGTCTGGATTTTAATGAAGAGAATGAGGTGAAGTTGTTTTCTATAATATAAGCGAGGGAAGTCAGGTTATTGTTAGTCCACCATGTGAAGTCCCCAGCATCACTCATATTTTGGTAGAAATTTGGATCGCCTATGAAAGAGGCACGTGGAGGAGATTTAGATATAAGGTTGAATTTTTTATTGTATAATTTCCATAGTTGGTATGATTGTGAAACTATTTGGTTAAGAGTGTCAATGGTGTGGCTCGAAATTTTGTTTCCCCATAATATGCCTGAGATGGGATGGGATTAAGAATATGCCATTGTGCCATTTGAGACCATCTGGCAGATAAGTAGTACAGCCAAAAGTCTGGGAGGCCCAATCCTCTGCATCTTTGTGAATTATATAATACCAATCTTGATAAACGTGGGTCAGAATCTAACCATATGAATTTATTAATCTCTGTTTGGAATTTAGTGATCATTATTTTATTTAGTCAACTTGGGAGTGCCCTAAATAGGTATAATATCTTTGGTAGAATAGTCATTTTAATTGCTGTGATTCCACCTAAAAATTATATTTTGAAGGATTTCCACTTTTTTGATCTTAATTTCTATATTAGGGGGAACGTAGTGTGAGGGGTTAGCTCGGTAGTGGGGTGTGTGACCTTGGATGGGTTCACCACACACTGAATTTATACAGACTGGCAGTCGAAGAGGGTTGAAAACAAAGTTCTTGGTTTATTTTTCCATCTTGCTGGAAAACAATTGCAAGCACCCAAACAGCATAAACAAAATCAAACATAAAATAAACCCTAGCCACTCTGGGCGTCTACCTTCCACACAGGAACCTATCTATGGCATCTGACTCAGCCTAGCGCTGGAAAGACAGTGCTGGTCATACAGTACAAACAATAGTCTTTTGATTTTTATCACACAGAAAAATCAGTGGTCTCCTCACCTCCTCAGGAGACTTTCAGTACGCTGCTCTCCTACCCACAAAGCCTTAGGAATGATGCAGCAAATTAGTGGTAATCCTTTGGACTACTTATAGAGGCCTTAATTGCCTCATTCTGAACAGATGAATTTATCCAACAGCCCTTAGACCTTGTCTGGCTATTTCTCGCAGCCGACGCCTAATAATGATTAGTGTATTGTCTAAGCAAGGCAGAAATGTATCTCCCGTTTGTGAAAACACCCACAGATTAACCTGACTTCCTGTCACATACCCCCCCTCTTGTTTCAACCCTAGGGTTGGGACACAGGTTGCCAGGCAGACATGCACTCGGGACAACCCATCTGCATTCCCCATTTTAGCACCGGGGCGATGCGTTACTAGTTCAAGCTCTAGTTCTATCATGCTCTGTTTACTGTCCAGATCGGACTTGCTCTGTATGCTGCTCATCAAACGTTTCATCCTTTTTTTTCAGTTCCTCATTTTCCTTGTTTACTTCATCTTTTTCCTTCTGTTGCTTATTAAGGGTTCTCTGCTTTGTTCGCAACTCTTGGTTTAGGTTTTCAAGGTCTTCTGTGAGGTTATTCTCCCTAGCCTTGCTAGTTTTTAGGGCCTCTTTAAGCTTTAGTTGTAGCTCATTTAAATCTTCAATCCGTGCCTTTAAATCTTTGGTCTGTGCCCTCCACTTCAATGGGGCATGATCCGTCACCAGTTCAAACTGTCTACCCACAATGTAGTACCGGAGAGAATCCAAAGCCCATTTCACCCAGGGGATTTGTATTTGTGCCATTATCTCTTGTTTTATTAAATTGATCACAAACAGCAAATTATCATATTCCGTATTCAGGCCCCACAGCTTCACTTTATTGGCTTCATACTGGGCTTTCTTTTTTTGACGGCAAGCTCTGGAAGCCAGCTTGTTTTTCTCCTTACGAGCTCGCGGCCTGGCAGTGATAGGAAGCTCCGATACGGGTGTTAGGTCACTGATTACTTAATTCAGTTTATGCAGTTCACCACCAATCTGCAGAAGTTTTCTTGGATTTGGAGTCAGGTCTTCCACATCTGTCCTGCGAGATTTCTTCACAGTGTACTTGTCGTGATGCAGACCATTCTTCTGGTACATATTACTAGGAAGTGTGTCTCTGTCCCATTCAGACGGTCTCAGCATCCCTTCATGTTGAGAAGGCATTAATTGCTTGCTATATTCCCAGAAATACCTTCGCTTTCGTCTTTTCCTCGATGACAAGGCAGTTAATCCTTTCAAATCTTCAACAGATCATTCAATCATTTTCATAACCTGGCTCTGAGAAGGTATCACTGATATCATGTTTATCATCTTCATTGTCTTCTTCTTCCACTGAGTCACTGGCTCCTCCTTTCACAGGTGTATCATCATCACCACTGCCTTTTTTCTGGTTGGCTCATAATCCGAATCACTGGCAATGTGATTTTGAGCATCTTCATTTTCAGAGTCACTAGCATTACGATTATTGCTACCATTTTTTACTTCGCTGGATTTTTCGTTCCCTAGGTTCATCATCTTCTGAATCATTTGCTTCATTCTCAGATCCGCTGCCTCCTCCTTTCATGTCATCATCGCTGTTGTCATTCTCATATCGATGCACTGGACTTTCAACATATGATCCATGTTGTCTGTTATTTCCCTCATCATCAGAGTCACGCTCATCTTGAACTGGGATTGCACCACCGTCATCTGAGTGTTCGGGGCTGTAATAGTCCGCTTCCATGGCTGGGCTTCTCACACTTCCAATTGTGGCCACATTCTGCGGAGGACAGAAAAGCTTTTGAGTCTCTATGAAAGGCAAAATGGCACAGCTTCTTCGGCCTATGGAGGGCTCTTCAATTGTCCTTTCCTGCTTTTTGGCTACAGCACCACAAAAACAAATATTTTCCTTGGCTGCATCTCGAACTACAAATGGCTTAACTTTGAATGCCTTGCTAAGAGCAGCTGCTTGATATACAGCCCCCATAGCTGCTGCTTCGTCTGCATTTATGTTCTTTCCCAACTCCTCCTTGCCCACTGCTTTAAGAAGCCATTCTTGAACTTTAGGTACACGAGTGGCTCCACACACTATGATCACCTGATCAATTTCATCCATGTTAATTTCAGCACCACTCAAAGCCTTTTGCACCGGTATGGGGACTCTTTCAAATAGGTCTTCACAAAGCTTCTCACTGTTTAGCTGAGCAAGAGTGGGGGTTTTACTGATAACTTTTTCATCCTGATAGGGACTTGAAAAGTCATCAAGACGATGATAATCCACCTATTTTGTTCCCCATATTTCAAAACTAGTTAGCTTTGTGTCCTTGGTCAGATCCTCACAATATGTGTCCCACTGCTCCCAGTGAGATGTTAAGGGTGGACTGTTTCCAAGGATACCAGTAAACAAATCAAATATTTCAAATTCTTTGCACTCCTCCAACAACAGACAATTCTATGCTGGGCTTTGTTACTGTGTCACGATGGCCTCCATTTGCTGCTGGTGTCTCTGGGCCAGATTCACAGTCCGGCGGCGCAGCGTAACGTAACCCGTTTACGTTACACCGCCGCAAATTTTCCAATTTAGTGCCCGATCCACAAAGCACTTACCTGGAAATTTGCGGCGGTGTATCGTAAACAGGTCCGGCGCAAGGCGGCCCAATTCAAATTGGGCGGGTACCATTTAAATTAGGCGCACTCCCGCGGCGGACGTACTGCGCATGCTCCCGTCGCAAATTTCCCGACGTGCTTTGCGCAAAATTACGACGCGCCGGCGTTATGTGAATCGCGACGTGAAAAAAAGACTTGCGCCGGGAAAAAGAAAACATTTTAAAAAAATTCAAAAGCGACGCGGGAAAGACGGGCATACTTTAACATGGTGGAGTACTTTTACACAATGTTAAAGGTGCCCTATCTTTGCGACGGAAATCTAACACTCGCGACGACGTAACGACGGGAAAAATCTTTGTGGATCGCCGTAACTTCTAATTTGCATACCCGACGCTGTATTACGACGCAAACTCCCCCCAGCGGCGGCTGCGGTATTGCATCCTAAGATCCGACCGTGTAAAACAATTACACCTGTTGGATTTTCTGGCTATCTATGCGTAACTGATTCAATGAATCGGTCGCATAGCTAGAACAACAGATACGACGGCGTATCAGGAGATACGCAGTCGTATCTGCTCTGTGAATCTGGCCCTCTGTTCCAAGCCTGCCATGCTCTCTCGGTGGACCTGTTGTTGAGCTGCCATGCTCTCTTGGTGAGCCTGTTGTTGAGCTGCAAGGTTCTGTTGTTGAGCTGCAATGCTCCGCTGTTGAGCTGCAATGCTCCGCTGCCAATCTGCATTCGTCTGCTCTTGATTTGCATTTGATAAAACCAGCTGTTTCAGTATCTCCTCCATTTTGGGTTTACTTTGACTGCCCGCATTCTCCACCATATGTGAGGGGTTAGCTCGGTAGCGGGGTGTTTGACCCCTTGGATGGGTTCACCACACACTGAATTTATACAGACTGGCAGTCGAAGACGGTTGAAAACAAAGTTCTTGGTTTATTATTCCATCTTGCTGGAAAACAATTACAAGCACCCAAACAGCATAAACAAAATCAAACATAAAATAAACCCTAGCCACTCTGGGCGTCTACCTTCCACACAGGAACCTATCTATGGCATCTGACTCAGCCTAGCGCTGGGCAGACAGTGCTGGTCATACAGCACAAACAATAGTCTTTTGATTTTTATCACACAGAAAAATCAATGGTCTCCTCACCTCCTCAGGAGACTTTCAGTACGCTGCTCTCCTACTCACAAAGCCTTAGGAATGATGCCGCAAATTAGTGGTAATCCTTTGGACTACTTATAGAGGCCTTAATTGCCTCATTCTGAACAGCTGAAGTTTTCCAACGGCCCTTAGACCTCGTCTGACTATTTCTCGCAGCCGACGCCTAATAATGATTAGTGTATTGTCTAAGCAAGGCAGAAATGTATGTCCCGTTTGTGACAACACCCACAGATTTACCTGACTTCATGTCACAGTAGTTTTTTTGATGATAGGTCTTTGATATTAGGGGTGAGGAAGATACCCAAGTATGGGAGCGATTCTAATGACCAGGAGAAATTGAAAGAGGAGCGTATGGTATCTAAATGGAAAGGTGGAATATTTATTGGCATACCAATAGATTTAGAAACATTTACCGTCAATCATGAAAAATGTATTAAGGGTATGTATAAGGTTCGGTAAAGCTATGTTTGGTTGTGTGAGGAATAGGATCATGTCATCTGCATACATGCTTAATTTATATGTGTTGTTATTTGTTGAATAGCCTTTGATATCTGGGTATATTAGGATTGCTGTTGCTAAGGGTTCAATCACTAGAGCAAAAAGTAATGGAGAAAGGGGGCATCCCTGTCTTGTGCCCCTGCCCACTCTGAAAATACAGCACTGTTTTTCTTAAACCTAATTGGATAAAGTCAACATGAAACATGTAACTGACTCCTTACCTAACATTTAAAAGCTATGGGCCAGATCCTCAAACGAATTACGCCGGCATATCTATGGATATGCCGCGTAATTTCAAAGTTCCCGCGTTGTATCTCTGTTTTGTATTCACAAAACAAGATACAACGGAATCTGGGCTCGATCCGACAGGCATACATCTTAGTACACCGTCGGATCGTAGGTGCATATTTACGCTGGCCGCTAGGTGGCGTTTCCGTTGAATTCCGCGTCGAATATGCAAATTAGCTAGATACGGCGATCCACGAACATACGTCCGGCCGGCACATCTTTTTACGTCGTTTGCGTTTGGCCTTTTCCGGCGTATAGTTACCCCTGCTATATGAGGCGTATCCTATGTTAAGTATGGCAGTCGTTCCCGCATCGAATTTTGAAAATGTTACGTCGTTAGCGTAAGTCGTTCGTGAATAGGGATTTGCGTAGAATGATGTGACCGTCGTAAGCATTGGCTTGTTCCGGTTTAATTTCGAGCATGCGCACTGGGATACCCCCACGGATGGCGCATGCGCCGTTCCAAAAAAACGTCATTTACGTCGGGTCACGACGTATTAACATAAAACACGCCCCCATCACATAGATTTGAATTGCGCGCCCTTACGCCGGGAGAATTATGCTGCGCTGCCGTAACTTTAGAGGCAAATGCTTTGTGAATACAGCATTTGCCTCTCAAAGTTGCGGCGGCGTAGCGTTACTAGGATACGCTACGCCTGCATAAAAATACGATCCGCTACGTGGATATGGCCCTATATGTTCACACCTGTGGGCTGTGGGAATGCACATGTTAGCATGCGTGTTACCTGCTGAAGTGCTGCGGTGCCATTCAATTCTTTTTTTTTTTTTTTTAATTTTTTATTTATCAACAAAAAGCCAGTCCTCACGGACTTTCAACATACATTACAGCAGTGTAGATATAGTAAACATCCCGTATCGGGCAAATATCAGTGAATGGTACATGCATACCGATATACGTTGTAGTCTACCACATTCGGGTTTCCGATTACACCATAACATTACTTCCGTGTGACATAGTAAGCTACCCTGTCCGTTCCGACCGGCTCCTCGATCCATTTTCCTTTTTCCAAATAACAAAAGAGTAGCAGGGTGAGAGACAGCGAGAGAGTAAAGAAGAGTTAGATAATAGGGGGGGGAGAGGGGGAGGGAGGGGGGGGGCTGCACAGCCATGGTAAGCGCATCTAAAGCGCCCCTAAGGGCGTGTACCAAGTTTCCACAGCCGTGGATTAGCTGGTTTGTCGAATTATCTCGGGCCATTCAATTCTAATGGCACCCCAACAAATGCGTTTTTGCACTCCACAACGCACAATAATGCACAACATACAAAAGAAAAGTAAAAAAAAAGCTTTTTTGGGTTTTAACATAGGACACAATAACATTGTTTTGATAGTTAGAGTTGCTGAATAAATAACACACTTTTTACAACTTCAAATATCTATATGTCTAGCCTGAACCACTTGTCCTGAAAGTTCTTCCCTGAGGCGGTCAATCTATATGCTTTAGTATTTTTTTTAAATAACATTTGCTATTTTGTTCATATATTGGAAACTGCTTTGAAGAAGTCAAAAACGTCTGCACCACTCAAACTAATGGTTTTACTAGACAAGAAATAAGAAACAATTAAAAAAATGATAGATGGAAATAAAAATCTGACAGAGGTTCTACCTTTCCCCTACTTTACTTACTTACTATACATTTTTGTAAATATTTTATTATATCTTTTCATGTGACAACACTGAAGAAATTGCACTTTGCTACAATGTAAAGTAGTGAGTGTACAGCTTGTATAACAGTGTAAATTTGCTGTCCCCTCCAAAATAACTCAACACACAGCCATTAATGTCTGAACCGATGGCAACAAAAGTGAGTACACCCCTAAGTGAAAATGTCCGAATTGGGTCCAAAGTGTCAATATTTTGTGTGGCCACCATTATTTTCCAACAATGCCCCAAGCCTCTTGAGCATGGAGTTCACCAGAGCTTCACAGGTTGCCACTGCTCAATAGGGTTTAGGTCTGGAGACATGCTTGGCCAGTCCATCACCTTTGGAGGTGTGTTTGGGGTCTTTATCATGTTGGAATACTGCCATGAGGCCCAGTTTTCGAGGGACAGGGATGATGCTCTACTTCAGTATGTCACAGTACATATTGGCATTCACGGTTCCCTCAATGAACTGTAGTTCCCCAGTGCCGGCAGCACTCATGCAGCGCCAGACTATGATACTCCCACCCCAATTCTTGACTGTAGGCAAGACACGCTTGTCTTTGTACTCCTCACCTGATTACGTGACACACACTTGACATGATCTGAACCAAATACGTTTATCTTGGTCTCATCAGACCACATAACATGAACCAGCAATCCATGTCCTTAGTCTGCTTGTCTTCAGCACCTAAACTGTTTGCAGGCTTTCTTGTCCATCATGTTTAGAAGAGGCTTCCTTCTGGGATGACAGCCTTGCAGACCAGTTTGATGCAGTGTGCGGCATACAGGCTGACCCCTTACCCCTTCAACCTCTGAGGCAATGCTGGCAGCACTTGTATGTCTATTTCCCAAAGCCAACCTCTGGATATGACTCTGAGCATGTGCACTCAACTTCTTTGGTCGACCATGGTGAGGCCTGTTCTGAGTGGAACCTGTCCTGTTAAACCGCTGTATGGTTTTGGCCAATGTGCTGCAGCTCATTTGTAGGTTCTTGGCAATCTTTTTATAGCCTAGGCCATCTTTATGTAGAGCAACAATAATTTTTTTTTTTAAATCCTCAATGCCATGAGGTGCCATGTTGAACTTACAGTGACCAGTATGAGAGGGTGAACACACCTGCTCCCCATTCAGACCGGAGACTTTGTAACACTAACGAGTCACATGACACTGAGGAGGAAAAATGGCTAATTGTGCCAAACTTGGACATTTTCACTTTCAATTTTAATTTGGACATTTTCACTTTCAATTTTAACTTGAAAATTTCTCACTGATTTCCCTAAATAAGGGTATATGCACAAGCTTCAGTGCCCACACCAGAGGCGATTCAGTTCAGTCCAGTCTGCAAAATGGCTAAATTAGCCCTGTTATTCAGATTATGTTAAAAACAGAGGGTTTTGTTTGCACACATTTGCAAATATATGCACAAGCTTCAGTGCCCCCAGAGGCGATTCAGTTCGCATGTGCCGCGCTATATAAGTTTTTCATTCATTCATTCATTCATTCACACCAAGGGACCTCTGTGAATACTGTGGTCCAAACTCTCAATTTCCAGAGCCTCCATAGTAGGAGCACATATAAGAATGGATAAATTAAAGCTCCACCCAAAAAGTTATTGTTCGCACAGCCTACACCAACCCCCCCCCCCCCACATTTGGTACTTTTGTTTTACAGACTGGAACCCCTCTTTAAGGGCAGGTATGCTTGAAGGGAGCCCATACCTCTTTTTATAAAGGCACAGGGACGCATGCGACGCCCAGCAAGAGCACAATGGCAGCAAAGGCTTTATACAACTCACAACTGATAAACTGATTGCAAATTAGACTTTTTTTTTTTACATTTCTTTTTAACATTAATCATTCTGTCCCTAAAATAGTAATGGCTAACAGCCAAATTTGAAGTTTTGTTACGTGATTTGGGTTAAAATTCATTCATCCATTCTAATTCAAATTTGTGCAGTTTCCAACCATAAAAATAGAATTTTATGTTATTAATGTCAAATTCACTTTAACATGACTACCAATGTAGGAACAGATGTCAGGTGAAATCTAATGAGTTTATGGAAAAACAAAAATGATGCCATAATCAGAAGTATTATTTGATGTGTTCTAATTATAAACTTAATAACTTTAGTGGTTTTCTGAATTGGCCAACCTTTAATTGGACTTAACAGTAATTAACGACCCTTTAATAGTTATGGGATTGAAGGTAAAAGCTTTTCCAAGTTCTTAGTTGGCAACTGTGTGTCTTTGGCTGCCCTTTAAATTGACTTAGTTTTCATTTTCAAGTGTAGCCATTTGATGAATGTTTTCATGCTGTGCTGTTCTACATTTTAGTGAAAAGTTTAATCAAAATACAAGTAATTTTTGTTGGAAAATATGTTAATATATGTACTCTTTTGTAAGTGTAAAAATACTGCAATTATCTTATTTTTATCTGCTTAAAAAACAGTTTTGTTTTATTATGTTCTGCTCACTCAGAATACCACTATCGAACATTTTGTGGACCCTAATCCACACATTACTTTTAGAAGAAGACGCTTGCTAAGAGACAATCTCACAGAGAGACACTTTGATAGATAACATGTGGAGGATTAATGTGGAACACGCCCAAAGGGTACATACCGTTGTGAACATTGGGCCAGATCCTCAAAAGAGATACGCAGGCGGATCTGCTGTTCCGCCTGCGTATCCCTGTTTCTATCTTTGGAACTGATCCACAGAATCAGTTTCCAAGAGATAGACAGAAGATCCGACATGTGTAAGGGACTTACACTGCCGGATCTTAGGATGCAGTACCGCATCCGCCGCTGGGGGCATTTCTCGTCGAAATGCCGCCTTGGGTATGCAAATTAGCATTACGGAGATCCACAAAGCTTTTCAGCTTAGTTTTTTCTCCGTAAGTTTTAAGTTGCATGTGTAAAATTAGGGCTGCTTTTACAAAGTGTAAACTGTTTACACCTTGTAAAAGCAGACCCTTCTTTCCAGCGACGATGTCTTTTTAAAAAAAAAATAATAATTTCCCGCCGCAACTCGTTTTTTTTCCCGACGCAACTTTTTTGACACAGCGCGATTCACAAAGCTCGGCGTAACGTAATTTCGCGCTATGCACGTCGGGAAAATGACGTCACGAGCATGCGCAGTACGTCCAGCGCGGGAGCGCGCCTAATTTAAATGGGACTCGCCCCATTTGAATTGGGAACGCCTTACGCCGGCCGGATTTAAGTTACACAGCCAAAAATTTCTAGGTAAGTGCTTTGTGGATCGGGCACTTAGGTAGAAATTTTCAGCCAGTGTAACTTAAATGGGAATTTTTAAGTTACGGCAGGTGGCTGTGGATCTGGCCCATTGTGACTATTGTCGCTTTATCAATCAACTTAAGGATTCTTTGGTAATTGGACCTACTTCCATCTGGCCCAGACATTTTGTCAATTGTGAAACAAGGGGCATAGTTTACTTACTGACAGGAGGATGTAATGTGTTCTATGTGGGTAACACAAAGCATATGCTATGGCAACATATTAAGGAACATGTAGGTCATATCAGGGATGGTGTCCATGAGAGTCCCATTGCAAGACATTTTAATGAATGTGGTTCATGGAATTTTTGACACCCTCCGGTTTATAGCAATTGATAGATTACATCAAAATCCCTGTGGAGAGGGAAGATTTTGATAATCACATTTTGTGTTCGGAATCACGTTGGATCTTTAATCCTAATGTGAACCGCCCCCCTGGTTTAAATGATTTTGTAAGCTATGCCCCTTTTCTGTATGATTTAGAGCCCTATCCATCATGTTATACTTAATGGATGTTTTCACTATACAATCACCAGGTCTTTTCGGGTGGTTTATCTCAATAGTGAGAAGACATGGACATTTTTTTTCATCCTTGTTTTTTTTTCTCCTTTTTTACCTGCCTGTTTGTTTGTCTGTCTGTTTATTTGTCTGTCTAGTTGTGTGTGTGTATTGGTGTCCTGATCTTTGACAGGTCCCTGCTAGGTCGCCATTGGACATTTTGATAGTAGACATTATATTCAACCCTGGGGTTGTTGTTTTATGCCCTTTGAGTACTGATGCTGCTGGTTGGTTTGTGGCGATGCACGGGCTGGAGTTTTTGGTTAGGATATGCACTGGGGGGAGGTAGTCTGGTCAGGTGGGGGTGTACACCTCTGGGGTGTGCTGTCCGTGCACTCCATTTGAGACTACCTGGTTGTGCGGGTGTGCTCTCATGTTGAACGCACTTCTGGTCAAGTGGCCTTCTTGGATAGTGGAACGCTGTGTCACTTCTTTTGTTGTGCGTGGACATCTTGGACAGACACTTGCCCCTTCCCCATGGACGTTTGTTTGTATTGGGGATGCCCTTTTTGGGCATCTATTAGGTGGATTTCTGTATGTAGCACAGTCAGTTTGCATTGGGTGATTTTTGGCGCCACCTTTTTTAAATCCATGAGGATGGGCTGTAATAGGCTATTCTTTGGTTTGATCAATGGAGAGAGACCCTGGCCAACACCCTGTCGACCGCTCCTTCCTTTGGGTGTATATATGGGGGTAGGTTGGCTTTGGGGACTTTCAGGTTGGACTGCGGGTTCCTTGGGAGACTCGGATACTTATGGTTTCTGTCCCCTCCACATATGGGAGGTATTGCCATGCATTTTGCAGTGATGTGAGACATTTTTACCCATTATTTGTGTCATTGGTGGGTGATTTATATATCTCAATATTGGTAAGCATTGCTGGCAGGATGTCTGTTTCTCTGGTCTAGTCCACCATCGGTGGGTGGTGATTCATCCCAGATTCTGATATGTATATATTTGTTATTAGAATAAGGATCCTTTGACTAAGCCATTGGATGACATAAGCACTTGTTGCAGGGACTACCTAACCGCTGATTGAATTTTGAGTGGCTCACCATATCCAGGTGGGTCATGTGTGTTTTTTACAACATAGCAGTGAGTTTGATGTGATGTAAATACCATATATCCTCTGATCTAGCTGGGTTTCCTTTCCCGTATGTTTATGGCTGACAAAGGTTTTTTTCTTTCGTCTCCCCTTAGCTCGTACGCGCCAGACAATTTTGAGGTACACTTATAGACTTTGTATCATGTTGTGTTTTTTTTTGGCCTTGTTTTTTCCTCCCTTCAAGCCTCAGTTCCATGTTCTTGATCTGATGGGACTGACACCCAGTATGGTCTTCTGCTGATGTAGCCCATCTGCTTCAAGATTTGATGTGTTATGCGTTCAGAGATAGTATTCTGAATACCTTGGTTGTAACGCGTGGTTATTTGAATTACTGTTGTCTTTCTATCATCTCAAACCAGTCTGCTCATTCTCCTCTGACATCAACAAGGCATTTTTGTCCACACAACTGCCTCTCACAGGGATATTTTCTATTTTTTGGACCATTTTTCGTAAACCCTAGAGATGTGTGTGAAAATCCCAGTAGATCAGCAGTTTTTAAAATACTCAGACCAATCCGTTTGTTACCAACAACTATGCAACATTCAAAGTCATTAAATCCCCTTTCTTCCTCATTCTGATCAGTTTGAACTTCAGCAAGTTGTCTTTACCACGTCTAGATGGCTAAGTGCATTGTGTTGCTGCTATGTGATTGGATGATTATGAATTCATGTTACCAAGCAATTGAACAGGTGTGCCTAATAAAGTGGCCGGTGAGTCTAAAGCCCTGTACACACGGCCAGGATTGTCGTCGGGGAAAAAAGACGTTTTCCCTGACGGGATTCCTGGCAAGATTTTCTTGCCGGCTGAGTGTACACATTCAAATAACCGCCGTTCTTTTGAATGGCACGAATGCAGTGACGTCATTGACTGCGACGAGCATGCGCTTGTCACATTCGATGCCGTGCGACGTGGCTCCCAAACAAAATTGGCGTCCTTCTTTCCCCCCACAAATAGAGCTTTCTTTTGGTGGTATTTGATCACCTCTGCGGTTTTTCTTTTTAAAAAAATTCTATATTTTTTACTGTTTGCTATAATAAAAATCCCCCAAAAATATATAAAAAAACATTTATTTTTTCCTCAGTTTAGGCTGATACATATTGTTCTACATATTTTTGGAAAACAAAATCGCAATAAGCGTTTGATTGGTTTGCGCAAAAGTTATAGCGTTTACAAAATAGGGGATAGTTTTATGGAATTTTTATTAATATTTTTTTTTTTACTAGTAATGGCGATTAGCGTTTTTTTCGTGACTGCGACATTATGGCGGGTACATCGGACACGTTTGACACATTTTTGGGATCATTGTCATTTTCACAGCGAAAAGTGCTATACAAATGCACGGATTACTTTGAAATCGACAATGGCAGTGAATGGGTTAACCACTAGGGGGCGCTAAAGGGCTTAAGTGTGTCCTACTGTGTGTTTCTTACTGTAGGGGGGGGCGTGGCTGGACGTGTGACGTCACTGATCGTCGTTCCCTATGACAGGGAACAGACGATCAGTGACAAGCCACAGAGAAGAACGGGGAAGGTTTGTTTACACTCACTTCTCCCCGTTCTTCAGCTCCTGTGACCCGATCGCGGGAACACCGGCGGCGATTGGGTCCGCAGGTCCCGCAGTCACTGAGCTTCGGACCATGTTGCAAACGCGCGACCCACGGTTGGGCACTTAAAGGGCAACATACCTGTACGTGCTTGTGCCCAGCCGTGCAATTCTGCTGACGTATATCGGCGTTAGGCGGTCCTTAAGTGGTTAAGTATTGTATTAGCAGATACTGTATCAGTTAAACAATATCTGCATTTTTTTACGGTTGCTGCAGATGGCACCTAATTACTAGTCTGTTTATTATAGTACGCTATAAAATGGAGTTTAGGCCCCTTTCACACTGGGGCGTTTTTTCAAGCGTTATTCGAGCGTTATTCAAGCGTTATTTGAGCGTTATTTGAGCGTTTTTCAATCGGTTTTCGAACATTATTCGAGCGAAGCCTCATCTGCAATTCCAATGTGAGCACCGCTAAGCCCCTAACATTTTAGGGCGTTTTTGCAGTGCCTCAGTGTGAAACGGTAAGGCATTTTTACAGCATTTTCAATTCATTTCAATGGAGAGGGGTGTTTTTGGAGCGTTTTTTTTAGCGCCCAAAAGCTGCTCCAAAGATGCTGCTTGCAGGACTCAGTGTGAAAGGGTCCATTGAGATGCATGGAGAGTGTTTTATGAGCGTTTTAATAGCGCTATTTTTAACGCTAAAACGCTGTAAAAAAGGTTCAGTGTGAAAGGGGTCTTAAAGTGTATGTAAAGCTTATTTTTTAAAGGATATGTTCACTTTTTTCCCCTAAATCCCAGCTGCCCTATCTACCTATCTAATGTAATGCTTTTGCAGAAATAAAAAAAACTTTTGATTTATACTACACAGTCCTTACCTCCTTGTATGTGCTTGTTGTATAAAAGGCCTCTCCTTTACTTTGTGGAAAAACCTTAGGACGTGACACAGGAAGTAGTTCACCAGCTGACCTCATTAACACACACCCTGCATTATCTACCCACATTTCAAAAACTACAGATAGTTGTCAAGGTAGCTTTTGCATCTTTTACTGGTAAAACTTTGTGTTTTTACATATTTTTACATAGTATTTTTATATGAAGAAGCAATAATTTACTCATTCCTTCCTCCCACACGTTGACTGTTTCTGATAATTTACTCAGTTTTTCTAAATTTTCTGGGAAGTTGGTTTCCAGACAAAAAATATAATAGCTAAGCCGTCTAAGTGTACTTTTGAGGATTAAACTTAATATAAACAATCCATTTTCAATGTGTATAATATTTGCAGTTTTATCTAGATAGAATAATAGCAAACCCTGGTAGGTTTAGCTATAATTCTACAACATCACAGATAACTTGCTAGTTTTGAGGATCGCCCCTATTGATTCTAAGAGTTTAAATAACTGGTAAACATAGTTGAAGGAAGAGACTGCAATAAGACTGAAATCTTCTACATAGGTAGTAAATCACTACGTCTCCTCACAGATGATAATTTTAATTATAGAGCTTAGCCTGTAAGACCCTTTAGTTTGTGGTGATACTGATTCTATTTCTGTTCTTGCAGTAATTCAATCCAGACCCTTTCTTGCTCTGTTTTAGGTTGTGGATGCTATCCTCCCACCTTTAGTCTCCTTGGTGTGCAGCCAAAATGGTAAGCTAGGCCACATCAAGTATGTCTTCATGCAGCTTCAACATTTTGTTTCAATTACACAGCTGTATGGTAACATTCTTGGCTTTACTTTTTTTTCTAGTGGAATGGAGGCTTTTCAGCTTGCGGCTACTTGCAGAAACCACATCACTACTTGTTAACCATGAAACTGTGGCTGAGGGAAGAAGGGAAGGCCTCCAGTCAAACAGCACATTTATGTCTCTGGTCAGAAACTCATTACTTCCACAGTAAGTTTTTTTCAACTGAGCCCAATAGTTGCTAAGAACCTTTTCTGTCTGTATAGTTATATATTTTTTTCATCTGTTTATCATAATTTTTTCTATGATCTTGTTAGTATGAGGTCCACATTCCACAGCATCCTTTCTCTCTCCTCTTGACCATGGAATAACCCTTGAAATAATTTTCACGTCTTAGAGAACCCATTACTAACTTTACAGCTCATCGTACATTAGCCACACCACAATGTAATTAATCAGAGAGTAGCCACCTTACACTGGAGGCCAGTAAAACGAATATCATGGGGCATTGGTGGTCAGTGAAAAAATACCTCTTACATTGGGGTTCAGTGAGAGGAATGTTTCTTACATTGGTGGTCAGTTGAAGTATACCCCCCTACAGACAGCTAACACGATCATTAACATAAGTTGTTAGAGAGGAGAAACTCTACTTCTTCCATGGAGCTGGCACTGCCATGTGTCAGAACTATGTTCTATGGAAATTGTCTGGCGGGAGATCAATCCACTACACACTGTTTAAGGAAGTCCTAGCAGCCTTTGAGGAAACCCTAGTTGAGAAAGACTGTTCTACAATATTTGGCATTTTCAACGTCTGCAGATCCTTAAAGTATACAATATGTCTAGCCAAAAACATTATCCAGTTTTCTATAGAATGGTGAAAGATTAGAGATTTTTTTTTCACTCCCTTACCTGCTGACAATGGTTTCAACAAACAGAAGTGAAGGTAAATTTGACACAGGAAAACAATCAGCAGTAAAAAGCTGATAGGTCCCCTTAATCTACTAACAAAAAAACATTTTTTATCTTTGTGGCTGTGGGAACATTCCCTCCTTGTCTGGTTAAACCTTGCAAGCAAGTCAGGAAGTGAGTGTAAACCTCTCGAATGAAGCCCTAAATATGGCAGTACAACCTAACAGGGGTTCTAGCCCTTCACAACGCTATTAAAAACAAATAAAAAATGTGTGGATGGACCTGCACTTTAACTAGTATATGAGGTGTAAAAGATTATGGCCGGCGTAACGCAGAGCGCCAAGCACAGTATTCACAAAGCACTCGCCCCCAAATCTACGCTGGATTTCCTCGGCGTAAGCCAGCGTAGGTGGAAGTGGGCGTGAGCCATGCTAATGAGGCGTGACCCCATGTAAATGATGGACTGAGCGTCATAAAGATACGAATAACGTACGGCGCATGCGCCGTCCCGTGGCCGCATCCCGGTGCGCATGTTTAGAACCACGTCGAAACAACTGCCTAAGATACGTCGAATCACTGCCTACGACGTAAACGTAACCTACGCCAAGCCCTATTCACGTACTACTACGTAAACAACATAAAATACGACGGCTGTTCCCTGGTCCATACCTTTGCATGAGTTGTGCCTCATAGATGGGGAATAACTAGAAAGCCGGACGTAAGCCTTACGCAAACCGCTTATATTATGCGCCGGGCGCAACTACGTTCGTGAATCGATGTATCTCCCTCATTTGCATATTTGCAATGAGGCGGCCAGCGTAAATATGCGCCCACGATACGCCGGCGTAGGAAAGTTACGTCGGTCGGATGAAGCCTATTTTCAGGCGTATCTAGTACTGTGGGCACGGCGCACAGATACGACGGTGCATTGTTACATTTACGCGGCATATATCGAGATACGTCGGCGTAAGTGCTTTGTGAATCCGGGCCCAAGTGTTTAGTATAAATGGGTATTATGCCAAGTGTAAAGGTACTTACATCCGAAGTCATGGTATAATTGTACCAAGAAAAATCCTGCTGCCTACTTCTTATGCAATCAGTGTATGAGGTTGCCTCCTGTGTCAGTTAACACCTACTGACTTCTTTTCCTCCAAAGGCAAAATGTAATGGAATGAGCCAGGAGAGTACATACAGGGGTTGCGACTGCGACTTGGCTCCATGCTTCAGGGGGCCCTGCGTGGCCCCCCTGTACACCTGGATAGGGGCAGTAGCGGCATGTAGACCCTGACCAGAGGCCCTTCATGGTTTCTTGAACCGGGGCCCTGAAGGTTCTAGTTATGCCTCTGGTAGGAGCTCTTACAATGTCTTATCCATGAATGTAAGACTAAAAAATAATTTGGACGTAAGCCTAAACAGTGAAAACAAATTTAGGCTGTATTTTAATATGCTGGGTTTTACTTGGCACTGTAATTGATACTACATGGAATTGGTGTTTTTATAAGGACGGGTCTCAAGTGACAAGACCAGAACACTATCCTACTGCCTCACTCAATTTTAGTCAAGTAATTGCGCTGTCTCTGCTAAATACTTGTTTTATTTCCATGAAGATTCCAGCATCAGGGGTTGATTTACTTTCTCAAAATGTTATTTAAAATTGTAATAAAAATTGTAATTTTTTTAGAAATATGAATGCATTAGATGGATGTAGGCAGGACTTCCACGTGGATCCCTAATGACATTTGCTGAGTTGAACCGTGTTGCCAGCTAGTGGGACAGATATCCGATGAAGCTGACTTTCATCAGTCGTGCCTACACACTATCGGTTAAAAAAACGATTGTTTCAAAACGCTGTAACGTAAAACACAACGACGTGCTGAGAAAAATGAAGTTCAATGCTTCAGAGCATGCGTCGACTTGATTCTGAGCATGCATGGATTTTTAACCGATGGACGTACCCACAGACAATTGTTTTTTTCTATTGTTTTTTTAACCATCAGATAATTTTAAAACAAGTTCCTAGTTTTTTCACCGATGGATAAAAAACCGATAGGGCCCACACACGATCGGTTTGTCTGATGAAAACTGTCCATCAGACCGTTTTCATCAGACAAACCGATCGTGTGTACGCGGCATTACTTTTGAAAGGCCCTATCATTTACATTTACTGTGGTACACTTACTGCAGAATCTGTAATTGCATCTAAAGTACTATATATGTGTTATTCAGTATTAAAGGGATTGTAAAGGTTCATTTTTTATTTTCTAAATAGGTTCTTTTAAGCTAGTGCATTGTTGGTTTACTAACATTTTCCTTCAATTTCCCTTCTACATTTTTTTACTTTGTTTTTTTCTTTGTCTGAATTTCTCACTTCCTGTTCCTCCTCAGTAAGCTGGTCTGGCTGACTAACCCCCAGCCAGATGATGGGGGCAAGCTTACTAAGGAGGAACAGAAAGTGAGAAATTCAGACAAAGAAAAATACATTAAGAAGGGAAATCAAAGGAAAAGGCAAGCGAACCAACAATGCACTAGCTTAAAGGAACCTATTTAGAAAATAAAAACAAACCTTTACAACCCCTTTAAAAAGTAATCATTTCTCTCCTATTCCTGTATTTTTTTTTCTTTATTAAAAATCCATCCAACTCTAGACAATCCTTGTTTTTATTTACATAGAGCAGGGAAGGGTTATAACATCTTGCATTCCGTTGCCTGTATTCCCATTGAGAGGGTTTCCTCTCACTTCCAGAAAAGTCCAAGGTGTCCTTTTATGAAACTGCGGTAAAATACCGCTTTTCAGTTCTCAGGGGAGATTGCTCTCCTCTGAGTGCCTGTTTATGAAACTCTGTAGCTCGCTTCTCATGTTGAGATGAGGAGCGATCTACAAATAGCGGGAACTCCTAAAAACAGCTCCTCTCACTATAATCTTGCGTGATGTAGCAGGATTACAGTACGAGGAAGTGTAAAATATAAAAGTTGAACACCAATCAGCACACATTATTCCCCAACATATTAATAAAATAATAAAGTTAAATTCCCCCTACACAATCTACATTAACCTAATTATTAAAAAACAATGTTTTTATCAATATTTAAAGATCATACTTGTGCCTATTTAAATGTGAATGGTGTATAGTAAATGAATGGAATCCACATATCTAATGCAGCTAGCTATACACCATTCATATAAATGAAAAATACATTTATAATCATTAAAAACATTTTTTAATAAAGTATACAAATATAAACCCTGTATAACTGTAATAGAGCAGTCCATGGGTAAAACCTTATTTTAGGGTTTGCAATTTTTGTTGTTACTAATGAATTAGAAATGATATAAAAATTACCTAATAATAGCATTTTAATGCAGGTAGAATTATTTATATATATATATATATATATATATATATATATATATATATATATATATATATACATATATATATATATATATATATATAAAAATATATATATATATATATATATATATATATATATATATATATATATATATAAAAATATATATATATATATATATATATATATATATATATATAAAAATATATATATATATATATAATATGTGTGTGTATAAAAATAAACACACACATATATATATATATATATATAGATAGATAGATAGATAGATAGATAGATAGATAGATAGATATGTATACAGGCATACCCCACTTTTAAGTACACAATGGTGTTGATTTACTATCTCTGGAAAGTGCAAAATCAGGCTCACTTCTGCATAGAAACCAATGAGCTTCCAGGTTTTATTACCAGGTTTAATTGAACAAGCTGGGGTTAGAAGCTCATTGGTTTCTATGCAGAATTGAGCCTGATTTCTTTATCGTTACATCACGGGACACAGAGCGGCATTCATTACTATATGGGTTATATGGAGTACCTTCAGGTGATGGACACTGGCAATCTCAAACAGGAAATGCCCCTCCCTATATAACCCCCTCCCATAGGAGGAGTACCTCAGTTTTTACGCCAGTGTCTTAGGTGTTGGTCATGGTTTAGCTTGCCTCCGCATCCTTGGGATTAGGTGAGCTAACCGGTTCTGTCCAAAGGCCTCAGCGCTAAAGTGGTCAGTAACCGGACCCCAAACCCTTGGGGTATAGCCCATAATGCTTTTCTTTTTAGAGAGCTGGACCCTGGGCCCAGAACTTAGAAACCTTTGGGTGCCTAATGTTTTCTGTTGCCAGAGTGCTATATGGGCCCAGGACAGTGGATCCTTCATAGGAACCCAGGGCCTGAAGGTCTAGACATCCCCACGGAGATGGGGGAAGATTGGGCCTCTTGCTTGGCAAAGTCCTGCGGCATGGAGCAGGTAAGTGAGGGGAAAACTTGCGGAACTTGGTTCTTAGCAGGTTTTTTCTGGGGGGTCACAGGGGACATGCCTAAAGTTATGCGCTGCATCTGGTAAACTAGTCACATATCTTAATGATAGGATGGCTCTATGTGTATTTTTTCCCCATAAGAAGTGACCTCCCTTGTAGTGTTGGAAAAGCATTTGAGTAGGGCATGTGTAATATAAAGTGTATGTGTGTGTCAGAGAGCTATGCTTACCTGCAAGCCTCCAGGCGATGCTCCATCAGTCTTCCTCCTCAGAGCCTGCAAAGCAGGCAAAACGCTGACCTCCTCGTGGTTCCAGCTGGAGCAGAGAGGCTCCCTTCCCCCCACCCCCCCCCCCCCCTACCGGCGCGCGCGCGCGTTCACGTGTTATAGGCGCAATTCGCGCCGTTTAGCTGAGGGGGGAAGGGCGGGTCAGTGGTTTAAGGAAGGGGCGGCCCTTCCTTTTCGTTCCAAACAGCTCATTCGATACATTGGAACTGGGGAGGAAAGACCAGAGCGGCAGCACGGGGCGCCGAGGACACACAGTGGCCAAAAAGAATATTGCAGTCTTCAGAAGACTGTTTTCAAGCCTAGAAATAGGCTGTTTCTTTCCATCTCATAGTTTTTCTTGCAATACTACTCAGGGGGACAGAATGCTTTTTCTTTCCTGGATTTGAAACAAAAACAAAAAAAAAAAAGAGTCATCTAGGGGAGAGGAAGCATTTTTTATCCCCCAAACAGGTGTTTGGGCAATTAACTTTTATAGTTCCAAGTACCAATAAGTAGCAGGTGTGCCTCGGTATTGTACCATGGCATCCGGGTCAGAGGGTACAAGAGGTGGGGATTCCCCCAGAGAGTCTGAGGTCTCGGACAAAGCTATGCCGCTGCTTTCCCCACAGGGAGCCTTGGGGCCATCGGGATCTGGGGCTGGAGCTGGCGTGGGTCAGTCCAACCCTAAGATGGTCACGGACGAGGTATTACTCACCTCTTTAAGAGAGATGGAGAAAAGAATGGGAAAAATGATAGCCACAGCTATGCGGGGCAGATCTCCGTCGCCCGAGCGTGGACCCTCAGAAGAGGAGGTCCTTTCCTCAGGGGAATTGGACGATCTCTTGGACAAGGACCAAGTAGGTTCAGGGATCGAAGATCCGGATACAGAGGAGTCTGGAGCAGTCTCCCAAGGGGATGGCTGGTGGATTCAAGCCTTAACGGACTTGGTCCATAATGCATTCAACTTGCCAGTACCAGATCTCCAGGTATCGACGGTTTCAGCTTTGGGCTCACTGAGGGCGTCTCAAAGCAATGCAGTGTTTCCGATCCACCCTCTATTAGAGGGAGTTTTGTTCCAAGATTGGAACAAGCCAGATAAAATCTTCTTACCACCTAAAAGATTCTCTGCCCTATATCCTATGGAAGATAAATTTTCCAAGAAATGGGCTACTCCTGCAGTGGACGCAGCCATCTCATGTGTTAACAAGTCGTTAACATGCCCTGTAGAAAACATACAGGTATTCAAGGATCCAGTTGATAAACGCTTGGAAGCACTACTTAAGAACTCCTTCACTACTGCAGGGGCAGTAGTACAGCCAGCTGTGGCTGCGATTGGGGTTGCTCAAGCATTATCGGATCAAATTAAGCAGATGCTTAAACTTATTCCTGCCCAGCAGGCAGAAGAATTTTCGGATTTCCCTAGGGCCATATGTTTTACGGTAGACGCAATTAAGGATTCTATCCAGCAAGCGTCACGTTTATCGTTATCCCTTATCCATATGAGAAGACTCTTATGGTTAAAGAGCTGGGAGGCCGAGCCCCCATGCAAGAAGCTCCTGGTAGGGTTTCCCTTCTATGGAGGACGACTCTTCGGAGAAGACCTAGATAAATACATTCAGACCATTTCAAACGGCAAAAGTACTCTCTTGCCAACTAAGAAGAAGTTTCAGGGGCCTGCGTTTAAACGACAGTACTCCCCTGGGCAGGGGCCCTCTAATGCCAAACAGTATCGACGGCCTCCTGCGAAAGCAAACTTCGGCTTCAACAGCAAGTCTCAAGGACAGGCTGCTAGAGGCAGAAAGCAGTGGTTTCGCAAACCAGCAAAACCAGCCCCCAAGCCAACCTTATGAAGGGGCGCCCCCACCCACGAAGGTGGGGGGAAGGCTGCGACTCTTTTCAGAGGTTTGGGAAGCCTGCATTCCCGACGAGTGGGTACGGTCTTCCGTGGCCACGGGCTACAAATTAGATTTCCTAAAGTTTCCTCCTCCTCATTTCCAGGAGTCGAGGATTCCAAACGATCCGGAGAAAGGAGCCGCATTAATGTCGGCATTAAATCATCTACTTTCCCAGGAAGTAATGGTAGAGGTACCAGTCCTGGAACAGGGGCTAGGTTTCTACTCCAACCTATTCATCATCCCGAAGTCCAAAGGAGATGTCAGGCCAATTTTGGACCTAAAGATGGTAAATGCATACCTAAAGATCCGCTCATTTCGGATGGAATCCGTGCGGTCAGCAGCTGCCACACTCCAAAAGGACGACTTCATGGCGTCCATAGACATAAAGGATGCCTACCTTCATGTTCCAATTTATCAGCCACATCAAAAATATCTACGCTTCATGGTGGCTTCGCGTCACTTCCAATTCGTGGCGCTTCCCTTCGGGTTGGCTACGGCCCCCCGGGTGTTCACGAAGGTCCTAGCTCCAATCCTAGCCAAACTAAGGATCCAAGGGGTCACGATCCTAGCATACCTGGACGACCTCCTAGTCATAGATCACTCGTCTCCCGGCTTGGAGCGAGCAGTGGCCCTCACGGTCCAATACCTCGAGAAGTTCGGCTGGGTCCTAAATCGAGAAAAGTCAGCTTTCCTGCCCACAAGGCAGTTGGAATATCTCGGCATGAGATTAGACACAGAACAACAAAGAGTGTTTCTACCTCTGAGGAAGGTCAAAGCCATCAAGGAATTAATCCTACTGGTTCTAAGCAAAAAGGAACCGACTATTCGCCTATGTATGAGGTTACTAGGCAAGATGGTGGCCACATTCGAGGCGGTACCATACGCCCAGAGTCACACTCGCATCCTGCAGGCAGCCATCCTGTCAGCATGGAGCAGAAGGCCACAGGCCTTGGATATCCCGTTGCCGCTCTCATCAAGAGTCCGACAAAGTCTGTGTTGGTGGTTAGACCCTCAGAACCTACTGAAGGGGAGATCTTTCAGCCCAGTGGCTTGGAAGATAGTGACCACAGACGCCAGCCTGACAGGCTGGGGAGCAATTTTGGATGGTTGCACTCGCCAAGGTACTTGGGCAAAGCTAGAGGAGCAGTTGCCCATCAACATCTTGGAGCTCAGAGCTGCTCGACTAGCCCTCAGGGCTTGGACGTCAAAATTGCAGGGGTTCCCGGTGAGAATTCAATCAGACAATGCCACGGCCGTGGCATACATAAATCACCACGGGGGAACCAGGAGTCAAGCCGCTCAGAGAGAGGTGAGCTTGATTCTCCTATGGGCAGAGGCTCATGTGCCCTGCATATCGGCAATATTCATTCCCGGAGTGGACAACTTTCAGGCGGACTTCTTAAGCCGCCAGACTCTATGGCCGGGGGAATGGTCTCTGCATCCACAAATCTTTCAAGCACTCTGCCAAAGATGGGGAGTGCCGGACGTGGATGTCATGGCATCGAGACTCAACAAGAAGCTAGACAGGTTCATGTCCCGCTCAAGGGATCCGATGGCCTGCGGAACCGATGTGCTGGTTTGCCCTTGGCATCAGTTCAAACTTCTTTATGCGTTTCCCCCGCTCCAGTTACTACCCCGCCTGCTGCGCAGGATCAGGGTGGAGCACATACCAGTCATCCTGGTAGCTCCAGCATGGCCCAGAAGGGCATGGTACTCACTAATCTTAAGGATGGTAGTGGGAGACCCTTGGACTCTTCCTCTACGGCCAGACCTGCTATCGCAAGGTCCGATCCTCCACCCTGCCTTACGGCATCTAAATTTGACGGCCTAGAAGCTGAATCCCTGATTCTCAGGGGTAGAGGTCTGTCTCAGAAAGTAATCTCTACCCTAATCAGAGCCAGGAAACCGGTCTCTAGGGTGATTTATCACAGGGTCTGGAAGGCCTATGTAGGCTGGTGTGAGTCCAAGCTATGGCTTCCTTGCAAATTCACCATTGATAGAGTTTTAAGTTTTCTCCAGCTAGGAGTGGATAAAGGATTGGCATTAAGCACAATCAAAGGACAGATTTCTGCTCTGTCAGTGTGGTTTCAGCGGCCGCTGGCCACCCACTCGCTGGTTAAGACCTTTCTTCAAGGGGTCTTACGTATTAAACCTCCAGTTAAATCCCCGCTTTGCCCGTGGGATTTAAACCTTGTTCTGTCAAGTTTACAGAAACAACCGTTTGAGCCGTTGGCTGAAATTCCTTTGGTTTTACTGACAAGGAAGTTAGTATTTTTGGTCGCCATAGTTTCCGCAAGAAGAGTATCGGAACTGGCGGCCTTATCCTGTAAGGAACCATATCTTATTTTTCATAAGGGAAGAAACAATATCAAGCAAGTGGACATTGATGGTCAGACTTTCAGGCCAAGGAAGTATGGTTTTGTAAAAAATATATAATTTAATAGCATATAAATAAATTAAACAAGATATACAGAAAATAAATACAAAAAAATTATCACAAATTGATCAACAGCAAGTGACCACTGTACATTCCTCGGAAGTCGCCAACGCACGTTTCGCCGTGGGGCTTCTTCAGGGCGAGGATGAGGAATATAAAGTTAGCAGAGAGATAGAAACTTATATGACTGATGGTCCTCTGACGGATGCATCCACGGGGCATATAAGATACAGGTGAAGATAAACAGGTCGAAAGATAAGCTTAGATACAAGCTTTCATATATCGAAAATCTTGGGTAGATCGAAAGAGTCAAAACTACAAATCCAAGGAGTGGAAATTATACACCACAGGGGGAGTTGTAACTCGGACTATTTCTATGAGGTCCTGGACAAACTGGGACAGCAGATGGCAGTACAGCAGCAATGTAGGGGAGCTTACATAAAAGAACCCTTTCTGTAGCAGCATTTGCATAGGGCATTAGTAAAAGCCATATAACTGATTGCAGCAATGCGTCTGTGTCCCAGGGTGTACACACGGTAACACCTATTATTTTTCATAAGGACAGGGTCGTTCTCCGCCCTCATCCTTCCTTCCTACCGAAGGTTATATCCAGTTTTCATTTGAACCAGGATTTGGTATTACCATCCTTCTTCCCTAAACCTACTTCCAGAAAGGAAGGGTTGCTGCATACCTTGGATATCGTCGGGGCCATGAAGGCCTATCTTAAAGCTACAAAGAAGATCCGGAAAACAGATGTGCTGTTCATATTACCGGATGGGCCCAAGAAGGGGCAGGCAGCTGCAAAGTCCACCATTTCTAGGTGGATTAAGCAATTAATCACTCAGGCCTACGGCTTGAAAGGGTTGCCTCCTCCAGTATCATTAAAGGCTCATTCTACTAGGGCCATGGGCGCCTCCTGGGCAGCACACCACCAGATCTCTATGGCTCAAGTTTGCAAGGCGGCAACCTGGTCTTCTGTCCACACGTTTACAAAATTCTACCAGTTGGACGTAAGAAGGAATTCTGATACAGCCTTTGGGCAGGCAGTGCTGCAGGCTGCAGTTTGAGACCCTCGGATTCCGGGGGCTCCTCTTTTTTGAGTTAAATTTAAAATTTAAGATTATTTTCTCAACTAAGTTGGATTTATTATGATTTGAGTATTTCTCTAAATTAAATCCTTTTGTCTTGGAGATGTTCTCCCTCCCCTCATTGTAAGCATTGCTTTGGGACATCCCATATAGTAATGAATGCCGCTCTGTGTCCCGTGATGTAACGATAAAGAAAAAGAGATTTTTAATACAGCTTACCTGTAAAATCTTTTTCTTGGAGTACATCACGGGACACAGAGCTCCCACCCCTCTTTTGAGGACCATTTTGGGAGGCATACTGCTTGCTACAAAACTGAGGTACTCCTCCTATGGGAGGGGGTTATATAGGGAGGGGCATTTCCTGTTTGAGATTGCCAGTGTCCATCACCTGAAGGTACTCCATATAACCCATATAGTAATGAATGCCGCTCTGTGTCCCGTGATGTACTCCAAGAAAAAGATTTTACAGGTAAGCTGTATTAAAAATCTCTTTTTTGCACTTTCCAGCGATAGTAAATCAACCCCATTGTGTACTTAAAAGTGGGGTATGCCTATATATATATATATATATATATATATATATATATATATATATATATATATATATATAGATATATAGATATATTCACATATACATACACTATAAATTCCTAACCTGCTCATTTTGGGGTGTGTAATGGTGGGGAAGATGTGATCTGACTTTATGGCTGCTTGTGTGTGAAGCATGGAAGTCAAAAGACTTCCTTCTTCCTCCACAATACTCAGCCAGCTTCGTGCTCCTCTCTCTGATTCTCCACCTCTGAGATGGTGAATCAGAAAGTGAGAATTCTGTCACAGATCGACAGTGAGGCTCCATGCACACTGGAATAAAAAATGTTGCTTCTACAGGAGTTTTGTGTTCTCCCTGTAGTAGCAACTCAATGTTATCCTTTGTGTCCATACACATTGGGACGTTTACAGGCATATTTTTGAGAACAACATTTAGAGGCAGGAAAAAAAAACCTTCTCATTTGCGTTTCTGATTGGAGCTCACTGGCAGAAAAATCGTAAAACTCTCCTAAACTCGTCTAAACTTTGTACAAAAAATGCTCTATATGGACGTTTTTTACTCCAAAAAGAACAGACTTTTTTTAAGCCCAGTGTGCATGGAACCTGAGGTGCCGAGATCGCACCTTCATAAACTGTCCGTTTCTGTGACAGTCGGTTACAGATTCTCACTGTGCTGCGATGATCAGTGGAGAACATGTTCTCTGCTGATTACCTCAGCTTCATAAACTGGTAATGAACTGAGATCAGCTGCGATACTCGGGATCGCCGCTGATCTCACTTTCATAAAAGGACACCCAAGTGTCAGTATCACACTATATCACTATATCAATCTTGCCCACTAAATGTGACTGTGTGTTGTAGCCCCATATGTCAATAATCAATATTTCTTCTCACCACCACACAAGGAAAATGCTATATTGAGTCACCATGACATCACCAACATATCCTGGCCACTCAGGTCCCTTTTCTTAAAGCAGAGCTCCACCCTAAAGTGGGACTCCCGCTGATCGGAACCCTCCCCCCTCCGGTGTCACATTTGACACCTTTCAGGGGGAGGGGGGTGCAGATACCTGTCTAAAGACAGGTATTTTCACCCACTTCCGGCCACACAGTCTCGGGCAGACTGCGGGCATGACATCACCTCCCGTCCCCATTCCCCCCGTTGTGTTCTGGGAACACATTTGGCTCCCAGTACACAGCGGGAGTCCATCGGCAGGCGTAGCGCGCCTCGCACTTCACTTCCTGGCTCCCTCACCAAGGATAGCGGGGTGGCAGCAGAGTGACGAGCGATCGCTCGTCCTCTGCTGCGGACGGCGCTGGACTCCAGGACAGGTAAGTGTCCTAATATTAAAAGTCAGCAGCTGCAGTATTTGTAGCTGCTGGCTTTTAATATTTTTATGTGTTAATAAACCCAGAACCCGGCATTCACTATATCTGGTCTCCCACAGTACACAGAACATGGAACTGCAATTATTTTTACAATTGCTAATACATTTTCTCATCAGCAGTATATAGCAGTCTTGTGACTTCTATCAGTGTCTGGTTAAAGCTTGTAGGAGGAATTTTCATTCTCCCCTGATTGTCCTATGAGGCTGCAGGACCCCTGACCCTCTGCCTGGACAGTTCTGATTGACCCTGTGCTGATCACATGCACGCCACCAAGAAAAAAAAACTATCCAGCAATACACACCAAACTTTGCATGTGCAGCTTGCCCCAAGGCTCTGTTCTATCAGGATATGGTTTGGGGAATGTGGAAGAGGGGAAGCATCAGAGAAAACAGGATCAAACAGCCTTTTACACAATGTGGATGATTAACCCCTTAGGTTCCACAGTCAGTATAACAAGCAATCTTTACTGCATATACAGGCTGATTTTACTGTTGTGGATTTAGTAAGACTTGACAGTGTTTCAACAATTACCACAAAGAACGTATGTAGTAACCATACCAAAGAGATGCAGCCCCAGAGTGGTTTAATGTTCTATTTTCTTGATAATTTAATATTGATCTGTAAGTTTTCCTGCATGCACACAAGAAAACTTGGCTTGATGTATCCAAGTGACCAGCCGTCACCTGGATAATGATCCTTGGTCATAGGGTCAGTATGTGCTTAGAAATCTCTCCAATGGTGATGGAGGCAGCAGTTAACAAGTAGGGAAAAGTTAGATTCTGTCTATAGCTCCCACTCATCTTATTTCTTGCTTTGGTGTTACAGAGAAAATCTCACCAGTAGAGGTATCAACAGCATTTTCTTATTCTTATCTAGTTTAAAAAAAAAAAAAAGTTATGGCTGGAGTTTGGATTTAAGATAAGAGACTTTTCAGTAGCAAACTTTTAGATGTGAGCAGCCATTCCTCCAGTGCTCCCTCCTCTTCTCTGAAAGCAGATACAGCTTGAGTGAAGGCCGAGGAGGTAGTAGAACACTAATGACTGTATGCACGGTATCTTCTGTACCTGTGGGCTTCTGCTTAGTACGATTTTTCATGTCTTATTAGCTGATTGCATTGCCTAGAATCTGGTTTCATTGGATATTTGTTGACAGCTTTCTATCACCATCTGCATTGTTCTACTCAGCTGGTCTAATTTTTTGTCATTCTGTTGAAGAAGATTAAGAGAAGAATTGTGCCTCTCAGTTTGCACACTGACACTTTTCTTGTTTTTGGCAGAATGTTATTATTTGTTTACTTTCTTACGGACGGTTACACAGTACAGTTGCTTTCTGAATAATGATATTGTCAGTATGCCTGGTTTCTAGACACTGTAGATAATGGCAAACAAATTCTAGTTCTGTATACTGGAGGCATATTACAAATAGTTTTTATTGTGTATACATAGAAGGTTTGTCTTTCCATTTTTATTTTAGTATCTCATTATCTTTCTTTATTGTAATGTTTGACTTTTACTAATCCTCCATCCTTCCTTTCTTTAAATCTACTATATAGACATCACCGACTAGCCAGTTAGGCATGAACATATAGTAAGAGCTGCAGATCTTAAGGGTTTAATATAAATGTCTAATTTATAAATGCTGCTTTTTTACTTCCAAAGTATTTTATTTTCAAGAAATAAGAAATAATATAAAGACAATAAATCACAATACATCTAATGCCGCGTACACACGATCAGTTTGTCTGATGAAAACGATCTGATGGACCGTTTTCATCAGACGAACCGATCGTTTGTGGGCCCCATCGTTTTTTTTATCCATCGGTTAAAAACCTAGGAACTTGTTTTAAAATGATCTGATGGTTAAAAAAAACGATAGAAAAAAACGATCCATCGGTTAAAAATACACGCATGCTCAGAATCAAGTCGACGCATGCTTGGAAGCATTGAACTTCATTTTTCTCAGCACGAAGTTGTGTTTTACATCACCGCGTTCTGACACGATTGGTTTTTTAACCGATGGTGTGTAGGCACGACTGATGAAAGTCAGCTTCATCAGTCTAATGAAAAAATCTGATGAAAAAATCCATCAGTCCGTTTTCATCAGATGAACCGATCGTGTGTACAGGGCATTAGTGTAATCAAGATACCTCCCGGAGAGATATAACAAAAAAGAAAGGATAATCAACAACCAATAAGCGAATATAAACGGAAGAACAGGTAAAAATAAAAAGGAAGGATACAAAAGGAAAAAGGGGAAAAAATAACATCGGCAATACAAGAATATTGGTTAGGGTTGCTTAAGCATTAAATAAGAGGCTGGACTATGCCTAAGAGGCCCCTGAAATGCTAGCCATATGAGGAACGGATATCTCTATCTCTCTGCGGCACCCCTATAGGGATCAAGCTGTAAATGCTGCTTTTTTTTTAACACCAATTGATTAGTAATCATACCATGACTACCGTGGAGACTTATTGTATGACTAAGTTGGCCTATTTTGCTCATAATCTTACAGAGATTGGGAATTTTAAAGCTATTTTTAACAGAAGTGTTATCCAGTTGGGTCAGTTTTTTAAAATGTATCTAAATTCAATAACAAAAAATGGATTTATTGCAGCTTACCAGTCCTTAGATGTGGTGGTTGCATTAAGCCTAGTAGACATGGGCCGAATGTCAGACGACATTGGTCGAATCAATAAAAAACAGCTGACATTCGGAAAAGTCGGAAAACCAGCAGCCAGCAGACTCATGATTAGCGCTCTCAGCCATCAGCCAGAGTGTTGTGGTGGGGGGCTTTCAGCCTATAAGGGCCTAAAAGCTCAGCGGGGGAGACTGTCGTACTAATGTTGGATCGTTAGTAGATCGGCTCCAACCTGAGCTGACTGTTCACAGGCTTTTTTGCCTTCAATTTCACCTGGTGATCTTGCCAGAAACACAATTCATGTTCTAGGGTGTGATAATACTCCTTCACTGTACTATATCAGTGAAGTCAAAGCATAACCGTGGAAAGTGTTCTGTAGTTCACAGAGGTGAATTGGTCTACCAAAGCTGGCTGCACCATGGCCAATACATCACTTTCCTTTGCAGCATTATTATTGAATGTGTAATGGAAAATTGAATAGGTTACGCTAACTATAAAAAGGTATCACAAAAGTGCATAAACCCAAAGTGACAAATGATGAATATGAATAAATGAATAAACCATTAAATGCATAAAATATTGGATAAAGTGAAAAAAATCTAATAATTGATTCCACCCATTACCACAAAAAAAACTAAAAGTGTATATAGCACATACACAGTGAACCAATCAGTGCACTGCTGCATACAAATGTGAAATGAACAGAGCAATTTTAACACCTGTGCATAAAAGGAACGGAACAGCGCTTGACGTCACCACCCAGCTCAATCACCTCCAGCAGGAATGGGTTTACCTGTGAGTGTCTGGCAGGCACCACAGGTTTAAGGCTTGTAAGTGAGTTGTTTTTATATTTTCTTATCAATACATTTTTAGCTGTTTTACACTATGGAAACATTATGTTTTCTTGGCATGGCACCTGCAATTGGGACATACTAAGTGAACCTTGATGTGCGCTGACTTGGATTACAGTACTCGGTTTTGATTGGACCAGATCGGGAATTTAATTCAAAGCTTCTCCTGATTCTCTGTAGTGGGGGGGTCATGGAGATCTGGTAAGCAGACATTTGTTACAATTTCAGTGGTGGATCTCACAAGATTGTTTCATGACCAAAGAAAAGAAAATATCTTTATGGAAGAACTGATTAAAGACTTTTATGCACGGGTGTTATAATTGCTCTCTTCATTTCAACTTTTTTTTTGCAGCAGTGTACTGATTGGTTCACTGTGTCTGTGCTATATACACTTTTAGTTTTTTTTGTGGTAATGGGTGGAATCAATTATTAGATTGTTTTACTTTATCCAATATTTTATGCATTTAATGGTTTATTCATTTATTCATATTCATCATTTGTCACTTTGGGTTTATGCACTTGTGTGCTACCATTTTATAGTTAGCACAACCTATTAAATTTTACATATTTGTTCACTGTTTTGTTATTCAGCAGGATTTGCAGCTTTCTTATACACAATTATTTACCCATTTGTTTTGGGGGTTTTTCACATCCTTAGCGCAGTTTCTTTCCCCATTTTCCCATTGAATGTGTAATACTTAGTGGTGTTAGCTAACAGGAGATTTGGCTGTCAAGATCCCTTCCTCTCAGCACTCAGACACTGGAGGTGGCGGTCCAGCTTAATTGACACTAGGGGACAAACCTCTGCAAATATATGGGAGGAGAGAAGGCTGTGAAAGAGAATGATATGATGCCACTCGCAGAATTGCCACATTTATGTGTAATACCCACGTAGAGAGTGACAACTCAGAGTCTGCCTTAGCATTGTTAACTGAGTGATCGTCAGTTGCCTGGCAGGATATAAGGATTATTGTAATTGTATTTTTTTTTAAATGCCAAACATGTCATACATGATCTGTGCAATTGCCTTGATCCTCTACTCTGTCGGTCCCCTGCCAGCATTCCTGGCTCCCCCCCGCCGAGTGCCCCATAGCAAACCGCTATCCGGATCCAAGCCACAATCTAGAGCCATGATGTGTGTGTCTATAGCAACACACACAGCATGGTTTGGCCCCGCCCCATGCTCTCCTTACATGCTCTGTATGACAGCAGTGAGTGCCAATGGCTTCCATTGCTGCCTATATGTACAGAAAGAGAGCTGAGAAAGTCAAATAAGTATAAGGGGTAACATGGGGGGGGGGGGGGTTGTTGAGCTGAACACAACGTTTTTTTTTTACCTTAATGCAGAGAATGCATTAAACGGTAACTCCACTTTCATGGGGGGAAAAATGTAAAAAAAATTGCATATACAATTACGCCAAAAGTCATATTGTAATTGAATGTTATTAAAAATCACCTTTCCTTTTCAATCGGCAGTTCTGTAATTTTCTGTAAAATGCAATGCAATATGGCTACCTGGAGGTGTTCTGTACACATAATGTGTACTGACCACTCCCCAGAAACATAATTTCCTGATTGTGTGATTGGCTCACTGATTTTCCCTGAAGTCTACACTAATAGCCAGATTCAGAGAGAGTTACGCCGGCGTATCAGTAGATACGCCGACGTAACTCGGAATCTGCGCCGTTGTAAGTTTAAGTGTATGCTCAAACTGAGATACACTTAAACCTAGCTAAGATACGACAGCCTGCGCCGTCTTATCTTAGGGTGCAATTTTTCCGCTTGCCGCTAGGAGGCGCTTCCGTTGAGTTCAGCGTAGAATATGTAAATGCCTAGATACGCCGATTCACGAACGTACGTGCGCCCGTCGCAGTAAAGATACGCCGTTTATGTAAGGCGTTTTCCAGCGTAAAGTTATTCCAACAAATAGCTGGCCTAGCCAATGTTAAGTATGTCCGTCGTTCCCACGTCGAAATTTGAAAAATTTACATTGTTTGCATAAGTCGTCCGTGAATGGGGCTGGACGTAATTTACGTTCACGTCGAAACCAATACGTCCTTGCGGCGTACTTTGAAGCAAGGCACACTGGGATATGTACACGGACAGGGCGTGCGCCGTCCGTAAAAAACGTCAATCACGTCGAGTCACCAAACATTTACATAAAACACACCCCCCATCCTCATTTGAATTAGGCGCGCTTACGCTGGCCCCATTAAAGCTACGCCGCCGTAAGTTAGGAGGCAAGTGCTTTGTGAATACAGTACTTGCCTCTCTGACTTAAGGCGGCGTAGCGTAAAGATGCGGCGCCCTACATGAATCTGGCCATAAGACAGATTTTTGGCATCCCCTGCAACAAAAATTAATTTTTGGCTGAGATACTCCCAATAGGAAATTGCATTTAAAGGGGGGCAGACCCTGCATCTTTCCTCATTACAGCAATGATTCTGCTGCAGCTGATTGATAATTATGAAACCACTCCCATTAGATTCACTTAGCATGAAGGAACAAACATTGATTTTTTCAGAATAGCAAAAGGTAGGAATCTGCAACAAAGTTTGTTAAAATTCTTGCAACGTACATAGATCACCCAAAGTGGAATGTTTTTTTTTCCAACAAAAGTGTAGTTATGCTTTAGCCAATTAAAGACCGCCCAGTGCATATATACTGCAGCAGGGCGGCTCTATTGCGCGAAACAACGTACATGTACGTTTTTATGCATTAGATAGTGTGGGCGCGTGTGCTGCATAGAGGAGGAGCCGATACACATGCCTGACAGACCCGATGTCTGCCGGACACCGGCGATCGCGGTACATAGAGGCAGAACGAGGATCTGCCTATGTAAAACAAAGGGTTCCCTCAGTGTTCCCTCAGTGTGTTTCGAACTGTGTGGGGGAAATTCTGACATGGGACAATATGGAGATCTGCTGTTCCGAGTGACCAACAGGGAACAGCGATCTCTGTGTTGTTCCTGTCGGCACTTCCCCCAGACAGTTGGAAACACATTTTCATTGATCGCCCCTGTCGTTAACCCCTTCCCTGCCAGTGTTTTTATACAGTAATCCATGCATTTTTTTTTAGCACTGATCACTGTATTGGTGTCACTTAGGGCCTAATCCACAAAAACCCGGCGCAACGTAACTTTTGCCATTTAAGTTACACCGCCGCAAAATCTCTACCTAAGTGCCCGATCCACAAAGCACTTACCTAGAAATTTTGAGCGGTGTAACTTAAATCCGTCCAGCGCAAGGCGTTCCTAATTTAATGGGGCGAGTCCCATTTAAATTAGGCGCATGTACTGCGCATGCTCCCGACGTCATTTACCCGACGTGCTTTGCGCGGTTTTACGTTGCCCCTGGTTTTGAGAATTGCGACGGCGTAAAAAAAAAAAAAACGAGTTGTGGCGGAAAAAAAAATGACAGCGACGCGGGATAGAAGGGTCTACTTTTACAAGGTGTAAACAGTTTAGGCCTTGTAAAAGCAGCCCTAATATTGCGACGGCAAACTAATACTTACGGAGAAAAAACGAAGCTTAAAAGCTTCGTGGATCTCCGTAAGTGCTAATTTGCATACCCGAAGCGGCATTTCGACGAGAAATGCCCCCAGCGGCGGCTGCGGTACTGCATCCCAAGATCCGACAGTGTAAGTCCTTTACACATGTCGGATCTTCTGCCCATCTATGTGAAACTAATTCTGTGGATCAGTTCCATAGATAGAAACAGGGATACGACGGCGTATCAGTAGATACGCCGGCGTATCCCTTTTGAGGATCACCCCCTTAGTTTTTTTTGCCATCTGTGTCCCATTGAGGAGATTTGCCTTCTTTTACTTTACTGGTGACAACTCAAACTTTTTTTTTTTTTTCACTCAAAAACCCAGCAGGTGTTCTAATTCCTTTCTAGTCTATGCAAAGATTGTGCATGTACTCACCCTTTAGTCTTGGGGAGTTTCGAAGTTTCTTACAGAGGCAATAAATACTTGTTAGTCTTGCATGCACTTGACAATCGTGCATTAACCATAAAAAATTGTAGCTGATGTTAAATCCACTTTAATCAAGTTCCAGCCATGTAAATACTATTGAATGGGCTAAAGTATTTTGTCATGTTAAGTTTTGTATAAGGCTAAAATAATAATATGTGGTCATTCCGCTTACTGCAATTATTTTCCTAAATAGTTATTCATTCACCTTCTGCCTGTTCATCTCTTGACAGCTGTCACAACCTTTCCTAATCTTCACAGATATTAGCTACCGCCAATGGAAACGCCACTTTCAATTACCTGAATAATATTTAGGAATGTGAAAAGAGAGAGGATACTCATATAAAGTATGTGGTTGTAAAACATTGTATGTAAAAAATAAATGGAAATATATAGCTTAATTAAAACATATCTATTATTCATTGGCTCATTCGAACATCATATTTCTCAGACTCGGGGAATGTTCTACTCTTTACAAGGCAAACAAATCAAGGACAGATGGACAAGTACTATTAGAACTGTAATGTCTTCAGACGCAAGTAATGCATTTGGATCATAGATTGCATTTATGAAAGATAGGGTCAATTATTGTAAAGGCACAATGCTATAAACATGGCATGGTAAATCTGCTAAAGGTGTCATAGTTCCTTAACATGTTATGAAACAATGACTCTACTGACTGACATTTTTAAAGGTGCTAGGCTATTTACAGAAAAAATGCCACAGCAGGAAAAAAAAACGTTTGGCACCCAAACTCCTTTCTGTACAGTTTGCCAATGAAATATGGAAATGATGTTATAGAGTTCATTGGGACTTGGGCTGAGGAGGCCGATGCTGTAACCTATTTGCTAGTAGGTCATTATCTCCCCCCCCCCCCCCCAGAGAAAGACCTGAATTTCCCTGCAGACTGTTGTGTTGGCTTATGGCCCATCAGTGACTTATGCAGTTAGCAGAGGTATCAGGGATAAGAGAAGAGCCACACTTGGTGCTTTGGATTCAGGCTGCCACTGTAGTGGGATGCCCTTTGTTCATTTCTCATGTCTGAGGCTTACAGAGACTTTAAAGGATAACTAAAGGTTTGTGGTTTTAAAAAAAAATAAACATGTCATACTTCCCTTTTCTGTGCAGTTGGTTTTGCACAGAGTGGCCCTGATCCTCCTCTTTAGATTAAGGCTTACCTGTAGGTGCTTGAAATATCTCCTAAATCTCCACTGTTTAGGAGATATTTACTATAATCATGGGCGTCACTGTAGTGTGCCATTCCTCATTAAGGCCGTGCCGTCACTGCCGGCTCCCGCGCACATGCGTGAAAGTGACGTCATCATGGCTCCGGCACATCAGAGCGCCAAAGCCGCGATACGCGGAAGTAACCCCCAAGCAAGATGTTGGCTGCCCTGGTGTTGGAAGAGGACGGCTGTGGGGGCTTCGATCAGAGGTGAGTATTGCATGATAAGCTAGTATGCCATGCATACTAGCTCATTATGCCTTTGTCATGCAGGTGGTGTTTTTTTTTTCCTGCGTTTACTTGCTCTTTTAAATTTAAGTTTGTGGGTAACGCAATGACATCAGCAGGGCTCCTCCTGAAGCGTTTCATCTAAAGAGACATCATCTGGGGATACATCCTTATTCAAAGAATATAAGAGAGGATATAGGAGATAACTGACAGTAGCAATTTTTTAACTTGTGGATACTGAAAAAGTTCAGTGAGGGACAGCTTATGCATCTCTTAGAGGGATCTAGGGCCAGTTGAGGCAGTCATAGTATGTAAGAGTAGAATGCCTGATGAAGCCTAAAGCCACGTACACACAACCATTTTTAATGTCCTAGAAAAAACTACGTTTTTTTTCGACGTGATTCTTGTCAAGCCTGCCTTGCATACACACGATCGTGAAAATTAAAGCAAAGCGCGGTCATGTACAACACGTACAATGGCATTATAAAGGGGAAGTTCCATTCAGATGGCGCCACCCTTTGGGCTGCTTTTGTGTTAGTAAAAGTTTGGTGAGAGACGATTTGCGCTTTTCAGTCTTTGTGCTTTTCAGTCTGTTACCGCGTGACAAATGTGCTGTCTCCATTACAAACACTAGTTTTACCAGTACAAGTGCTCTCGTCTCATAACTTGCTTCTGAGCATGCATGTTTTTTTCACGTCGTTAAAGCCTACACACGACCATTTTTCACGACGTGAAGAACGATTTAGAAAGAAAATTTAGAGCATGTTCTGACCATTTTAAAAAATTGGATTTTTCACGTCATGAAAAACGGTCGTGTGTACGCGACATAAGCATTTAAAAAATCCCAAGGAGGTGTAGCGAGGGGGAAGGAAGGATTGCTAAGAAAGTGGGGATAATAGTACAGAAATGTGGTGATCAGGTTGATAAGTTGGGTTCTGTCCTTGGATGGCAGACAGAGGAGATTGGGAATTTGTGTGGGATAGCAGCCTGTGGCTTCAATACTTACCCGCAAAGGCGTCTTGAATAAGGCATAGTATTTAGTCAGATGCAACTTGTGCTGCCTGGCAGTATTTAGTATATGGCTGTGACTGGTAACCCTAGGCCACCTTAGATTCTGTTTCATAGCATGATATAGGTAGGGAGTCCTGGCTTTTTACGGTGCCAGATAAATTGAGAAATTTGAGGTTGTATTGATTGGTTATATTGATCATTGCTATCCTGCCTAATCAAAAAAAGGTTGTATGAGTTTTCTGGCTTGCAGTTTTAAAGTGGCTCATGTAGTTGTCTCAAGTAAGTTTCATATACCTGTGAGTCTTTTCAGTTTTTTTTAATTAACCATATGCAAACATTCTGATTTGTGAGGATGAAAACGAACCTTTGTTTCAGCACAGATGCCTATAAAGTATTTACTAATCCCACTATGGGTACACTGTTTTAATATATCATACTTTCTTGTGAAGGCTATAGAAATTGCTTTTTCTTTGAATTACTGCAACCCATTGCTTGTTTACTCATGTATAACAAACCTCATATATTTGTTCTGTTCATAAATATCTGCATTATATTGGGGAACTTTGTTTTCCAGTATACCGGGTTATTTTTATGTCACAGAAATGCATTTTTCCATTCTTTATAGAAATTGCAACCAAATTACAATAAGATAATTAATAAAGGATATGTGTAATTTAAAAGGCTTTCGCAAAACTTCTTTTGAAATGAAAAATTTAATTAAAACATGTTTTTATTGCTTTCAGCATACTGCATCACTAATATTCTGTAATAAGGCAACATTCCAAGCATTACAGAAATAACTTTGCATGCTACACACTGCTTACCATAAACTTCTATGGCTTTTTCTTAAAGCAAACTAAACCCCCCAAGAAAAGTGTCTTGGCATTAGATACTTTTGTTCAGCAGAAACTTTGCATGTTTTCTCTGCCCAAAGAAAATATATTAGCTCTTTCTCCTAGCAATTTGTTGTGTGTGTGTATACACTGGCTGACAGGCATCAACAGTGCAGTGTATTCGCTGGCATCTGTAAGATGCTGAGAATTGAGCCAAATACTGGGAAGATGCAATTTCAGCATACATGTGCAAGAGCTATATCCTTAGTGGCAAAGAGGGAAGACTCTAGAACATTGTGTGGTGCCTGCCTGCTTCTAGGGCCATGGCCTACCAACTATCCTGTCATTCACAAAAACTTCCCAGAGACGCTATGAAGGGCAGAGAAATACTCACCTTTTTTCACATTTTGATCCCTTGCTGAAAGAAACAAGTACAATGTTACTTATTAATTTGTGGTAGCACCTTTTTTTTCCGGCCTCAGTAAACTTAAACTTTTTTTTTTTTTATTCGAACATTTTTTTGGGGCTGTATGTAGAAAGATGTGTTATTTGTTTTATAAATTCTTTATTTAATAGTTGAGCAGAGGAATACACAACATACTTCTCTATACAGACAATGCTTATATGCAGAGTATACAAAAAAATGGGAGGGGGGATGGGGATAATTAGAATTATGTTGTTCTTTTTATAACTATAAACTATTCTACATAATTCACAGAAACTGAGCAGGACAATAATTATTTGAAATAAGGAAACACAAGGCTAGTGGTACAAAGAAGAAATACAGCAATCTCCTTTGTCAGGTTTTTATTGTTGGGGGTGCACCTTTTGTGACAACTGTCTCAGAGGGGATTTCTTCTCACTTTCAATATTTTTTTCCTGTTTTGTCTGAAACAGGACATAAAAGGACACACGTTATAAATTTAAAAAATAAATAAAAATCTGAATTGATTTGTAAATGCACAACAAAGACCATCATTTCCATTGTTTTTCCTCCATAGAGGAATAACTGAAATTAACTTGTGAATTATAACTAGTTGGGCTTTGTTAAATATTACAGAGACAATTGTACTGCAAGGATGGGTCTTAGCCATGAACTGCCCTTTTTTCTGTGTAGCATGTGGTTTTATTAACCAGGTAAGGTAAGGATAGTCTACTGCCTGTGCAATGTAACAAGTGAGTTTTTTAATTATTTTTTTGCCAAGAAAGAAATGAGCTTCAGATGCATCTGTAATGACCCAGCAACCAATCACTTTATGCATTCAAGTTTTTGAATCTTCATTCATAGCACAAGAGGAAGAAATAGACTAGTTGATGTGAAAAGCACAGGCATTTTTTACATGACTAATAGTTAACACTAAATCCATAATCAACTATGATATGGAATTTTATTGATTAACTATATATTTTAAGGATATATTTTAAAAATTCTTCTTTCTTCCAGGTATGACAGAATCCTTCTGGAACCTGACCCAGTTCCTGTGTATGCTCTTAAGTTGTTGGTGCCTTTGACTGAATACAGTCCTGCCTTTATCAGGTAGGTATTCAATTGAATAGGAAGAAAGCAAAATGTCAAGAATTAAAGCTTAACATTTAATGGAGTTTATGAAGTTGTTCAAGTTTTTATCTTCTGAAAAGCCCACACTTTGTTGTGTCACAAATTTACCAGTGGTTCATTGCTGCTCTGATTTATTTGTGGTCTTTTGATATTGATCACAATTGGAAGATCATGAGAGGTTACTGACGCTTCCAGTACATGCCAAAGCAAGCAGAATTAGCAGAGTAGACAGCAGAGGTAGACCATAGCAACCTTATTTGAAACCTTATGGAATTATACTCCTGTTAATAAAAAAAAAAGCCCCAAAATTGCAATTCTCATCAAAACTTGTGAGGTATGCACCTGTACTGCCTTAAGATTAAGATACACATGCATGTTGTGAGGAGGCTCCCTTTATATCTTATACTGAGCCAGGGGAACAACTGATATTTTTTTGTATGTCAACTTTGTTGGATTAAAAATAGTTGACCTTCTAAAGCAGACACCAATATATATATTTTTTTCTGTTCCCAGCCCCACCCTGTTTTATCATAACTGACACAAGTAGTACTGATCGGAAAGCTCCCTTTAGTTCTTGGGGCAAGAGCTTGTTTTTATTCTTGATTTACATCTGCTCAGAAGAAGCCACATATAGATCTTAATATCTTTAATTCTTCCACAAGTGTACCATTCTGACAAGGTGAACTTTTATATATGCTTAAAGGAACACTAAAGCTTTGTTTAAAAAAAAAAAAACATGTTATACTTACCTCCACTGTGCAGCTCGTTTTGCACACAGTGGCGCTGAACCTGGTCTTCTGGGGTCCCTTGGCGACTGTCTCGGCTTCCCCCTGCAAGAACTTTCCACCTTCATGCGAGCAAGCTCGCATGGTGGAAAATCCTTGCGGGCTCGCTCCTGTGATACAGCTGGCGGCCATTGCCGCTCACTGTATCACTCGGCCCTGCCCCTCGGAGGGCCGCGTTATTGGATATGATTGACAGCAGCACTAGCCAATGGCTGTGCTGCTTTCAATCAACCAATGAATGAGCCGAGAAGCCGGCCCAGAAACCTGTGCGTTCACGGCACGGGACTTTCGAAGATTCGGGTAAGTAAAGGGGGGCTTGGGGGGCCGCTAATGCTCGGATGTTTTTTCACCCTAATGCATAGAATGCATTATGGTGAAAAAAACATCTACCTTTACAAGTAATTATTTATAAATGTGACATGAACTGGTCATAGTAAAATATTTTGTATATTTCTATATTTTGATTTGTCTGATTTTAGAATGCAAGATGTATTGTTATGTGCTTGCTCATTACTTCATTTGTGTGTCTCTGCTTTCTATGAAACATGTTCTTTCATAACAAGTATCAGTTCTAATCATATGAAAAATTTGTCACCTACTTGCATAAATTTAAGTTGGCTGTAGACATACTGTACAAAAGCAGTCTATCCTGCAGGCAATACAATGGTGGTCAATCTTGCAGGCATTGTCCAACCTCCCAGAAGCATATCTTCAGCTGCCAGTATATTCAGCACACCTGAGCATCCATATTTATAGAACAGAAGAACCCCATTCACCAACTCATACTAATCTTCCTTGCACTCTCCCATTGCTCAGTTGCTCTGTTAGAGCTTGGTAAATACCTGGTCCTTCCAGCTATTAGGGAGTATGTGATGTCCTAGGATACAGTGCTCAAAAACTTAAACACTTTACAGTGCCTTTAAAAAAATATTCATACCCCTTGAAATTTTCCAAATGTTGTCATGTTATAACCAAAACAACACAAAGTGGCACATAATTGTGAAGTGGAAGGAAAATGTTTTTCAAAATTATTTACAAATAAATATCTAAAAAATGTGACGTGCATTTGTATTCAGCCCTGTTTACTCTGATACCCCTAACTAAAATAGTGGAACCAATTGCCTTCAGAAGTCACCTAATTAGTAAATAGAGTCCACCTTTTTAATCTCAGTATAAATACAGCTGTTCTGTGAAGCCCTCAAAGGTTTGTTAGAGAACCTTATGCCCGGTACACACAGTCCAAAAATTGGATGACAGATTGTCTTGACTTTTTTTGCTTGCTAATCACAAGTAGAAATTTAATAGGTTACTAGAGTTCTGAAAATGATTGTATAATAGAATAAAAATTTGGAAGGGACATAATGTGTTGTAGTGTATTTGTATTGTATTTCGGACAACAACTGTTCTGATTAAAACGAAAATCGTATGATCCGGTATCGTACGAGGAAAACTTGTGTGCTTGCACCATTGGATAATATCGGATGAACTGTCATGATCGTCTATTGAAAGCTGTGTACTAATAATCAGATTTTTGTATGATTGCCTTAAAAGCAATATTTTTTCTACAATTTCCGAGGGGAAGGGGTATGGGCCATTAGTGAACAAACCACATCATGAGGGCCAAGGAACACACCAAACAGGTCAGGGATAAAGTTGTGGAGAAGTTTAAAGAAGGGTTAGGTTATAAAAAAAAAATATCGCAAGCTTTGAACATCTCAGGGAACACTGTTCAACACTTGAAAATGGAAGAAGTATGGCAAACTGAAAACCTAGCAAGAAATGATCATGCATCTAAACTTACAGGCTGGGCAAGGAGAACATTAATCAGAGAAGTAACCAAGAGGCTTATGTTAACTCTGGAGGAGCTGCAGAGATTCACAGCTCAGGTGGGAGAAGCTTTCCACAGGACGACTATTAGTCAGGCACTTCACAAATCTGGCCTTTTCTGAAAGAAAGCCATAAGAAGTCCCATTTGCAGTTTGTGAGAAGCAATGTGGAGGACACAGCAAACATGTGGAAGAAGGTGCTCTGGTCAGATGAGACCAAAATTTAACTTTTTGGCCTAAAAGCAAAACACTATATGTATCGGAAAACTAACCCTGCACATCACCCTGAACACACCATCCTCAATGTGAAACATGGTTGATGGGAAGATGGATGGCGCCAAATGCAGACCAATCTTAGAAGAAAAAAAAGTGTTTAAATACAGGCAGGATACTGATGATCAGGAGTATCGCTGGTCCAGTCAGGTATACAGAGTCACCCAAGATTGGGGGGATTTCCCCTTTGGAACAAAAAACAGTTAACCAAAGAAAAGCGTGGTTGTAAAGGAACCCCAAAGGATGTCCTTGGTTCCAAAAAATTTTTTTATGCATATATCCACATTTCAATTGTTATTCATTTAAGATTCAATTAATTGCTACTAGCGCCGCACATTGTGTCATATGAATTTGTATTATCACATTTTGGGAAAGTGTGGGGAGTGTTGGCAGCTGTTTTTATTTTTTTTTATTTTTCATTTTAAGTTTTAGTTTTAGCTTTAGCTCACAAGGTTTTTTGTGTATTAGAAGAAACCCTGTTTGTCTGCAAAAGACTTGAGACTTGCCGCAGGTTCACCTTCCAGCAGGATAAGGACCCTAAACATACAACCAGAGCCACAATGGAATGATTTATATCAAAACATATGTATTTGTTAGAATGACCCAGTCAAAGTCCAGGCCTAAATCCATATGAGAATCTGTGGCAAAACTTGAAAATTGCTGTTCACAGATGCTCTTCATCCAATGTGACAGAGCTATTTTGCAAAGAAGAATGGACGAAAATGTCGCTCTCTAGATGTGCAAAGCTGGTAGAGACATCCCCAAAAAGACTTGCGGCTGTAATTGCTGTGAAAGGTGGTTCTACAAAGTATTGACCCAGCAGGGCTGAATACAAATCAACACCACACCTTTTTCATATATTTGTAAAAAAAATTGAAAACCATTTATTATTTTCTTTCCTCTTCACAATTATGTGCCACTTTGTGTTGGTCTAGTACTTAAAATCCCATTAAAATACATTATAGTTTTTGCTTGTAACATGAAAAAATTTGGAAAATATTGGGGGTATGAATAATGTTTCAAGGCACTGTACATGAAGAGGCGTAGCAAGGAGGTAACCCTGTGTAATCTCCAACACCATATCACATGTAGTTTACATAAAGTTAGGACTCTGCACTCCAAAAGGGGAAACCTGATAAAAAGCATCAGTGGTTAGGTGGTTCCTCTTACAAGACATCGTCATTTTGCCTTGAATGGGCCAAGTGGCAGAGTGTCTTTAACTGAATGAAGGGAGACAAGACAGTATAAGTAGTCAGAAAGTTATATTCACCATTTATCTTGGTGGGAAATATGGTTTAGACAAAGATATCAAATCTACACTATATTACCAAAAGTATTGGGATGCTTATCTTTACAAGCACATTAACTTTAATGACATCCCAGTCTTTGTTTGTAGCCTTTGATATTAAGTTGGCCCACCATTTGCAGCTATAACAGCTTAAATTCTTCTGGAAAGACTGTCCACAAGGTTTAGGAGTGTGTCTAGAAGAAAAGCCCCCCCCCCCAAAAGGGTTGGGATTTTAAGGGCAATGAGATATAGGTACGAAACCAATTAGATATTATTATGTTTTTTTAAACATAATTTAATTTAAGAAGTCAATGCTGTAAACAATATAGAATTGACTGATGTTAAAACCAATAACAGATTAACAGTATCAGTTACAAAAATTGCAATTTGACACATATGAAATCTCCAAAGTGGAAATTGAACGCCCAACGTGTTTCAGGATATTATCTTTGTGGAGGACGTGTGTATCTATAATAGAGAGTACAGTAATGTTGGTGACATGAAAACAGGATACAGACAATGAGCGTGGTTGAAAACAGAGAGGCACAGCTGAACAGAACAAAACAACAAGCATGTGATCAAATACCATCATAGATTGAAAATATGAGTATAAGACTGAAGTCACCTTGGTGTCAAACTGATAATAGATTTACTGCTCACTCTGGATCGGAAAGTGAAGACAGTAGATGTGAGCTTCAGTTTCAAGCGATCTTACTGAAACCCCAAAAAGGGGATAAACGGTATGCAGCCCCAAAAAGCCAGTTGAGAGGCATCCGTACTCAGAATAAAAAACGAGTAGCACCTACTTTTTTTTTTTATTCCGAGTATGGATGCCTCTCAACAGGCTAATTGTTTATTGTGTGCTTTGACTGCAGAGAAGAATGTCTGTTTTGTGTACGCATGTGATTGGAGGGCACTATACATATACATCATATGGTGCACTTTTTGTGTCTACAAAATAGACCCTTACAACACATGTTGAAATATAGCCCTTTTTGTAAGGGTAGTCAAAAGCCAGGGATATTTGCCCGTCATTGAGTGACTTGTCATAGTGGTAAAACCCCCTGTAACACTTGTCCAATGGTGCAAGAACACAGTGGGGGTTATTTATGAAAGGCAAATCCACTTTGCACCACAAGTGCAAAGTGCACTTGAAATTGCACTGAAAGTGCACTTGGAAGTGCAGTCGCTGTAGATCCAAGGGGGACATGCAAGGGAAATAAAAAAAACAGCATTTTAGCTTGCACATGATTGGGTAATAAAATCAGCAGAGCTTCCCCCTCATTTCAGCTCTACCCCTCAGATTTACAGCGACTGCACTTCCAAGTGTTTCAACCCCCAGTGTGTTGATCCTTTTCTCTTTACAGAAAAAAGGCCATTTACAAAAAGGTTTTAGCAACGGAGAAACGTCCCTGTGCGATGAATATCTCTGATTATTTGGAGGTCAGAAAAAAAATATTACAAGCAGTGCTTGAAATCAGTAGCAGTTAATGGGCCTTTTAGGGTCATCCTAAAAGTTAGAGTTTGTATCTGGTTGTCTATTTGTGAGGGTTAAAACAAAAGGTCCAGGCATAAGGTAGTCATTTGAAAATTGGTTGGCGAGATAGTAATGTATGTTTTACTATCTTTTGTACATACCTGCAAAAAGCAACTTTATTGTCTGGAAACGGTATATTATAAAATAATCAAAATCTCTAGATATAAATGCAAAGTCTGCTATGGCATGGAAAGAATATATCCATCATATTGCTTTCTGCAGGGAAACACTTAAATCAAAAGTGCTACCAAATAATAGCAACATGTATATTAATAATTAACAGAGGTCGCATATTATTCTGTTTTTTCACATAAGTCTAGAGAATTGTTTTACAAATACGTTTTCTGTGTACAGAAGGCTTATTTACAATACAAAACAAAGCTCTGAGGCCCAACTGTTTCCTGCGAGGCATCTATGTACCATTACACAGCTAGTGTTCTGTGACTGAGCTTACCCACTGTGACATCACAGAGCTTCAGACATAATCAATGGCAGTTTGATTTTGATTTGCTATTGACTTAGGTAGCTGTTTAGAGAGTGTAAATAGAGAACAGTGCAGATATAGAAGAACGTACAAATAGTAAATAGATGCATTCAATTGCATAAATGTATTGCTTTTAAAGTGGAAATTTTGCTGAGTTTTAAAAAAAAGTGCTTTGCATGTCTTCTCTGCTACAAACCCTTGCTCTTGCCTATCAATTTTTCAAATAGAGCGTGCACTCCTTGTATGTGCAGTGCATTGTGCATGTTAGCTCATCCCTGGCATCTTTAAGATCACCGGAATACAGGACGATGTAACTTAGCAACATAGCACCCAAAGGAATTGTTCAAAGCTGGCCTCACTTGGACACAGTGTTTGCTCCTTCAAAATAGTTTGTGCAACAATGTCTAATGGAACATACACAGGAAACTTATACTCACAGGTCATTTTGTTAGGGACACCTTGCAAGTACTGGGTTGGACCTTTTGCCTTCAGAACTGCCTTAATTCTTTGTGGCATAGATTCAACATTCCTCAGTGATTTTGGTCCATATTGACATGATAGCATCATGCAGTTGCTGCAGATTTGTCAGCTGCACATCCATGCTGCAAATCTCACATTCCACCACATCTCAAAGGTGCTCTATTGTTTTGAGATCTGGTGACTGTGTTGGCACCTGGAGTACAGTGAACTCATTGTCATGTTCATGAAACCAGTTTGAGCCCTGGTTCACACTAGTGCGATTTGACATGTCAAATCGGTGGCATTTGCCGGCAATGGCACCGTCCTAATCGCAACTGCGGCGCTGCACTGATTTTAAAAATTAGTTTCTGTGCTGTTCTCTGTAATCGCGGCCGAAATCGGGACTGACAGGTGAGAGTGAAATTGTGCGAGTTCAGCTGAACTTGCACGGCTTCATTCCCACAGCCCAGTGTAAACCTGGGCTAAGATGATTTGAGTTTTGTGACCTGGTGCCATTATCCTGCTGGAAGTAGCCATAAAAATATGGGTACACTGTAGTCATACCAGGATTGACATGGTCAGCAACAATACTCTGGTAGGCCATGACGTTTAAACAATGCTCAGTTGGTACTAAGGGGCTCAAAGTTTGCCCAGAAAATATCCCCCACACCGCCCCCAGCCTGAACTGTTGATTTAAGGCAGGATGAATCCATGCTTTGATGTTGTTTACGCCAAATTCTGACCTTATCATCTGAATGTTGCTGCTGAAATCCAGGCCCGTCAGACCCGGTAATGTTATTCTAATCTTCTATTGTCTCATTTTAGTGAGCCTGTTTGAAATGTAGCCTCAGTTTCTTGTTCTTAGCTGATAGGAGTGCCTCCTGATGTGTGTTTGTTTTGTTGTGCATTTAGAGGTGGTACCCTGCATACCTTGGTTGCAACGAGTAGTTATTTGAGTTAATATTGCATTCTCCTCTGACATAAACAAGACATTTTCATTCACACACCGCGGATATTTTCTCTTTTTCGGACCATTCTCTGTAAACCCTAGAGATGGTTGTGTAAGAAAAGAAATGGCTGCACATCCTGGAATGCCGATTGCCTTTTATTGTTCAAATTGACAACACCAAAGACACCAACATGAGGTCACGTAGATGCGTTTCACACAAACATATTATGCTTATTACTTAATCATTAATCATCAGTAATGATTAAGCACGAGATGTTTGTGTGAAACGCGTCTACGTTACCTCGTGGAATGGACTTTTCTTCATACTCCTCATGGTTCTCAACCTGTACTGGGTGAGGATGTGGCACAGAGGTAGTAAAGTGGTTGCAGACCAAAGGTTTTAATAAGGAGACATGGAATACATTTGAGATATGCATATTAGAAGGAAGGTCTAAAGCGTAAGCCACTGGGTTAATCCTGCAGAGAATATGGAAAGGCCCAATAAACCGAGGTGCCAACTTCAGTGAGGAAATACAAAGTTGGAGGTTGCGAGATGACAGCCTGACCCTGTCCCTAACCTGGTAGGAAGGCACAGGCCGACGTCTGCGATGAGCATAGAGTCTGTATATATCATTGGCATGTCGCAAAGCCCTCTGGACTTGTGCTCAAGTGGAACGAAGACCACAGAGATGCTGCTCTAATGCAGGGATGCTCTGCGGAACAACTTAGTCAGGCAACATGGAAGGTTGGAAACCATATTTTTATATAAATGGGGACAATCGTGAAACAGAATTCAAGGCAATATTGTGAGCAAACTTAGTCCCAAGGTAAGAGTCCTGACCAGTTTTTATGATGGAGAAAGAAAGCTGAATTCCCAACTGTGCACAAACGGCTTGCCAGAACCGGGACACAAACAGACTACCCCTGTCCGAGATGATCACCTTGGGTAGCCCATGTAAGTGAAAGGTCTCCCGATCAAAAAAGGAAGCCAGTTCCTTAGATGTGGGCAACTTCTTAAGTGGAATACAATGAGACATCTTCGAAAACCGATCAACCACCATAAGGATAACTGTGTTGCCCTGAGAGTTGGGTAACTCCACAATGAAATCCATGGACAGGTGGGTCCAAGGCTGCTCTCCATTGGGTATGGGTTGTAGGAGGGCCACTGGAAGGTGTTGTGGTGTCTTAGTCTGAGCACACACGGAACAAGCGGCTACGAAGGCGGCTACATCAGCATGTAGACTAAGCCACCAGAATTGTTGGGAAATGGCCCAAAAAATTGATTCTTCCCAGGGTGGCCAGCAGCCTTGGGAGAATGGTAAGTCTGGATCACAGCAGTACAGAGACTCTTAGGGACAAAGCAGCGGTCACAAGGTTTCTCAGGAGGAGCATGGACCTGAGCGGCAAGAATTTTGTCACCCAAAGGAGAAGTGGTGCGAACCGTAGCCAGAATGCGACCAGGAGAAATCACAGGAACAGGAACCAATTCCATCTTAGAAGTGGAGGAAAATTGTTTGGACAAAGCATCAGCCCTTACATTCTTAGTATCAGTTAAGAATGAAACAATGTAATTGAAACGTGACAAGAATAGAGCCCATTGTGCCCTTCTGGGAGAGAGGCGTTTAGCCTCAGACAAGAATGTGAGATTCTTATGGTCAGTAAGAATTAGAACCTGCACAGTGGTACCTTTGAGGAGATGCCTCCTATTCTTTAAGGGCTAAAATTATCACTAACAACTCTCCGTCCCCAATCTCGTAATTGCACTCTGTAGGTGACAATTACTTGGAAAAGTAGCCACAAGGATGCATAGCGCTCTCAGAGGTACGACGTTGAGACAGAAGGGCGCCAACTCCAGTCTCAGAAGCATCAACCTCAAGGCTATTGGGTAACCTAGGATCAGGATGTGCCAACACAGGAGCAGAAAAAAAAGCAGCCTTGAGACTCTCAAAGGCCTTAATGAACTCCGGAGACCTACTCTGTGGGTTAGCGTCCTTTCTGGTCATATCAGTCAGAGGCTTGACCAGAGACGAAAAGTTACGAATGAACTTTCGATAATTGGCAAATCCAAGAAAATATTGCAGATGACGTATACCCATGGATCGGGGCCACTGTAGGACTGCTGAAAGTTTCTTTGGGTCCATCAAACAGGCAATGGATATGACATAACCCAGGAATTTAACCTGTTCATGATGGAACTTGCACTCCAATTTACGATAGAGATTGTTCTCTCTCAGCTTCTGAACCACATGACAGACATCTGTGTGGTGGCTCTCTAGGAACTTGGAAAAAATGAGGATATTGTCAAGGTAAACCACCACACATAGCTGCAACAAATCTCAGAGAACATCATTGATAAATTCCTGGAAAAATGCCGGAGAGTTGCAAAGGCCAAATGGCATTATGAGGTACTCATAATGGCCTGTTCTAGTATTAAATGAAGTTTTCCATTTGTTGCCCTACTTAATCCTCACAAAGTTGTATGCTCCTCTGAAATCAAGCTTTGTGAAAACCGTTGCTCCCTTGAGACGGTCAAATAACTCCGTAATCAACAGAATTGGATAAGCACTCTTAATCGTAAAACACCTGTAATCAATACAAGGTTTCAGTTCACCACTCTTCTTCACAAAGAAGAAACCAGCACCAGCAGAAGACAAGGACTTGCGGATGAATCCTCAAGAAAGTGCAGCTGCAACATATTCCTCCATAAACCTCCTCCTCTGAGACCAATAAATAGTAAACCTGGCCACAAGGGAGTATGGCACCAGGTTGAAGGTCAATTGCACAATCATATGACAGGTGTGGAGGCAAAGTACCTGCTTGACTTTTGTCAAAGACATCGCCTAAAATTGTGGTACTCCGTCAGGGAGGAGAGTGAAGAGGTTCATAGGACCTTAGCCACCTTCTGGAAACATGTCTTGCTGCATTGTGGTGACCAGGAGAAAACCTTAGGACAAAGCCAATCAAAAGAGGTGCTGTGCCTCAGTAACCAGGTGAGGAAATAACTTGGAATTGGATTATCTCACAGTAAAGAGCCCCTATAGGCATGGACAACGGAGCAGTCTCATGAGTTACATGGGCAAGTTGTAAAAGTCTCCCGTCAAGAGCCTCAGTGGCAAGTGGAGTGGCACGAAGCTACAGCAGAAATGAGTGCTGCGATACAAAGCCAGCTTTAATGAACAGGCCTGCAGCCCCAGAATCGATTAGAGCCTTTATCTGAACAGACGACTCAGACCAAGAAAGGATATCCAGGACACAGAGGCTTATCCTTCTGGATAACGGGGAACGAAGCAACACCACCTAAGGTCTGTCCGCTACTGGACCTCAAGGTTTGGGCGTCCCCTGGACGGGTAGGACAATACTTCAAAAAGTGACCTCACTGGCCACAATAAAGGCACAATATTTCCCTCCTCCTAAAGGTTCACTCATCCACAGAGAGACATGTGACGCCCAATTGCATCTTCACTGACCAACTCGGTATTAGGAGGAATGGGAGGTGAGGGAATCAAGGGTGGGACTTCAAAGCTCGGAGACAAATGTACAGGCTTCCGCAAGCGCTCCTTAAAAGAGAGTCTGTCTCTTGAGTCTGGAGTCAATGAGGATGGCAAACATGATCAACTTCTCCAGCTTAGTGGGTATATCTCAGGCTGCTATCTCATCTGTGATGGTATCTGAGAGACCATGAGAAAAAGCAGCCACGAGGGCCTCATTGTTCCAAGTGACCTCTGCTGCCAACAGTACGTAATTCTTTTTTAAATATTCTTTATTTATATATTCAAAGAAGGTACAGGTAACACATCACATCTTTTCCATTGACCATATACATATTTCAATTCTCATTGTTCTTCCATTAAACTCACATATTCACATAGTCTGTTTATACAGAAAAAGACACCAACAGTCAGACCATCTACAGACTATGGGGCTACTTATATATAGTGTGAGGGGTTAGCTCGGTAGCGGGGTGTGTGACCCCTTGGATGGGTTCACCACACACTGAACTTATACAGACTGGCAATCAAAAACGGTTGAAAACAAAGTTTCTGGTTTATTTTCCTTCTTGCTGGAAAACAATTGCAAGTATCCAAACAGCATAAACAAAATCAAAACATAAAATAAACTCTAGCCACTCTGGGCGTCTACCTTCCACACAGGAACCTATCTATGAAGTCTAACACAGCCTACCGCTGGATAGACAGTGCTGCTCATACAGCACAAACAATAGTCTTTGGACTTTTTATCACACAGAAAAGTCAATGGTCAGAGTGAGGTTTTTTGACGGCCAGCTCTGGAAGCCAGCTTGTTTTTCTCCTTACGAGATCGCGACCTGGCAGTGACAGGAAGCTCCGATACGGGTGTTATGTCACTGATTACTTTATTCAGTTTACGCAGTTCACCACCAATCTGCAGAAGTTTTCTTGGATTTGGAGTTAGGTCTTCCACACCTGTCCTGCGAGATTTCTTCACAGTGTACTTGCCGTGATGCAGACCATTCTTCTGGTACATATTTCTGGGAAGCGTGTGTCTGTCCCATTCAGACGGTCTCAGCATCCCTTCCTGTTGAGAAGGCATTAATTGCTTGCTATATTCCCAGAAATACCTTCGCTTTCGTCTTTTCCTCGATGACACGGCAGTTATTCCTTTCAAATTTTCAACAGAATCATTTTCATAACCTGGCTCTGAAAAGGTATCACTGATATCAGGTTTGTCATCTTCATTGTCTTCTTCTTCTTCCACCTCTCTAGTAAACTCCACTTTCTTATCTTTGTGGTGCCACACAGGATTCATGCTCTCCATGAAATATTTCACATCGCTGTAAATCTTAATTCCGTCAGCTGTGCCTTTACCTTTCAGTGGGGAGGCAGACATTGCACTTTTTCTACAAATTTCCTGCATTATATCTTCAATACCTTCTTTGGTAAGATCCATTTCAGTCGTGTCGTCTCCCCTGCTATCTTTTACCACAGCTTTGTAAAGTCCTTTATCTTCATTTGTAAACTTTTTCATTACAAGTGTCCCTGACCCAGTTTGATTATCAAATTGTCCATTAGATAGTGGTTTCTTGTCCACAGACCACTTGAGCGTGGTCTCTGTTTTGGTATTTTTAACTTTGCATATCATAATAACATGGCAGTCTTCTGTGACCTTCTTTTGGGACTCATCATAAACTTTATCAAAATCCTCCCCAGTAAGGGTAACAATGAGCTGGTTTGATGCTTTTCCATCTACTACTTTTTCAGTATACGTTCCTTTATCTTCTTCACCAAAGTCTTCCTTAATTATTTCAATAAGTCCATTTTCCTTGTCAAATGTTATTTTTCATTTCGGTGTATTTTGGATGACTTTGTCATTAAGAATCATCTCCAAAACTGCATCAGAGGACAGTTTTTCTACTAACCAGAGGCGCACATCTCCATTCTCCAGTACATCCACATTCCAGCCTGAGTTTTTCCGTATCAGTGGATGTCGTACATCCTGGCTTTTGCGCATCAGTTCCTCTAGTTCTTCCTTTGTTAGCATGTGACTAGCAGATACTCCATCTGTATTTGGCACTTCAACAGCATAGGTGCCTACATCTTCCTCAGAAGGGTTTGTTAGAATAAGTTTAGACTTATTTCCATCGGTAGAAATGTCTGTTCTCTCTGAGTCTGGAGCTCCCTTGTAGTCCTTGGACCAGAGGAACTGTGGATTGTCAACTGGCTCCGGGTTTTTAAATGAAAGGTAAACAAATCCTTCCTCGTCTACCCCAACCTCAATTTCATTCATGCCTTTTTTTCTGGTTGGCTCATCCTCCGAATCACTGGCAATTCGGTTTTGAGCATCTTCATTTTCAGAGTCACTAGCATTACGATTGCTACCATTTTCTACATCGCTGGATGTTCGCTCCCTAGGTTCATTATCTTCTGAATCATCAGAGTCACGCTCATCTTGAACTGAGGTTGCACCACCGTCATCGGAGTCATCCAGACAGTCAGATTGTCCATCGCAAACAGCATTAGTTGGAACACAATTAAGATTTTTACACTGATACTCGTTACTTTTGCACATCTGCAGTTTGCAGTGAACTTCATCACTGCCATCATGGCAGTCCGTGCGACTATCAAACCGCCAGAAGGTCGGAATAGATTGATCTTCACTAGCACAAGCCCACTGCTCATTTTCACAAGTGATCTTCTCCAATTTACAGTCCTTTTCATCACTTCCGTCTTTACAGTCTTTTGCACCATCACATTTCCATTCCATTAGCAAGCATTCACCAGATGGACATTTAAATTCCCCACTTTGACAGCGGACGTGTTTAGTGACTATACAGTTTTGTTCATCTGAATGGTCACCACAATTACTGTCTCCATCGCAGTGCATAGTATAGGGAATACACTGTCCATTAGTACACTGGAACTTGTTACTGCCACATTTCTTACGTTCACAGCCTTGTTCATCAGGCTCATCATTGTAGTCTGGTTTACCATCACAGATCCAATTCTGAAAAACGCAGCAAGTCTTTGAAAGACACCAAACAGAAGGATCTGGTGATCTCCAGCAGTTTTTCTCATCAGATTCATCAGAACACTGTGGCACCCCATCACAGCGGTATTCCTTTTTAAAACATTTTGTACTACTTTCACACTGAAAAAAAATCTTCATTTGTCTTTTCCTCTTTTTTGGCTACAGCACCACAAAAACAAGTACTTTCCTTGGCTGCATCTCGAACTTTAGGTACACAAGTGACTCCACCCACTATGATCACGTGATCAATTTCCTCCATGTTCATTTCAGCACCACTCAAAGCCTTTTGCACAGGTATGGGGACTCTTTCAAATAGGTCTTTACAAAGCTCCTCACTGTTTAGCTGAGCAAGAGTGGGAGTTTTACTGATAACTTTTTCATCCGGATAGGGACTTGAAAAGTCATCAAGACGAAGATAATCCAGCTCTTTTGTTCCCCATGTTTCCAAACTAGTTAGCTTTGTGTACTTGGTCAGATCCTCACAATATGTATCCCACCGCTCCCAGTGAGATGTTAAGGGTGGACTGTTTCCAAGGACACCAGTAAACAAATCAAATATTTCAAAGTCTTTGCACTCCTCCAACAACAGACAATTCTCTGCTGGGCTTTGTTGTTGTGTCATGATGGCCTCATTTGCTGCTGGTGTCTCTGTTCCCAGCCTGCCATGCTCTCTCGGTGAGCTGCAAGGCTCTCTTGGTGAACCTGTTGTTGAGCTGCCATGCTCTCTTGGTGAGCCTGTTGTTGAGCTGCAAGGTTCTCTTGGTGAGCCTGTTGTTGAGCTGCAAGGCTCCGCTCCAAATCTGCATTCATCTGCTGTTGATTTGCATTTGATAAAACCAGCTGTTTCAGCATCTCCTCCATTTTGGGTTTACTTTAACTGCCCGCGGCACTCCACCATATGTGAGGGGTTAGCTCGGTAGCGGGGTGTGTGACCCCTTGGATGGGTTCACCACACACTGAACTTATACAGACTGGCAATCAAAAACGGTTGAAAACAAAGTTTCTGGTTTATTTTCCTTCTTGCTGGAAAACAATTGCAAGTATCCAAACAGCATAAACAAAATCAAAACATAAAATAAACTCTAGCCACTCTGGGCGTCTACCTTCCACACAGGAACCTATCTATGAAGTCTAACACAGCCTACCGCTGGATAGACAGTGCTGCTCATACAGCACAAACAATAGTCTTTGGACTTTTTATCACACAGAAAAGTCAATGGTCTCCTCACCTCATCAGGAGACTGTCTGGCACTGCTTCTCCTGTTCACACAGCCTTAGGAGTGATGCAGCCCATTAGTGGTTATCTTCTGGGCTACTTTATAGAGGTCCTTAATTGCCTCACTCTGAACAGCTGGAGTCTTCCAACGGCCTTTAGCCTTCCTGGCTATTTATGGCAGCCGACGCCTAATAATGATTGGTGTATTGTCTAACAAGGCAGAAACGTATGTCCCAGCAGTGACAACACCCACAGATTTACCTGACTTCCTGTCACAATAGTAAGACAAAATAAACAAAAATATCTCATAATATCCATCTAATCCATCTCTGATTAAGTCTTACTGTTTAAACCATATGGGTTCTATAAATCACTATATATTTGCTTCCAACGCCCCACTACTTTTTATTAACTTTGACCTATATCTGACTCAGCGCGCTCCCCATCCTTTTATAATATTATCCAAAGCCTACCCCCTCCATAAAAATAAAATAAAAAAACACAAAACAAATCCTTGATTACAGTCCCTCCTAATTATACCCATATATTTATTTCTCTTTACATACTTTCCTCAATATTTTTCCTTCTTTGCCGTTACCAAAAAATACTCCTGACCAGCAGGAGTGTTACTTGATGGACTGTACTTCTTTTTCCCCTTTTACCTCCCATTTCCCTTTTCCTTCCCCCTCCCTCTCTCTCACAGAGGGTAGGGTGAGGAACTTTAATCTACCCCCCCCCCATCCTCCCCAAAAAAAGGGGGGGACCCCCCTCCCTGGAGACGGAGCAGTCTTTCACATTGCACAGGGTACCCTTCCCTTTCCAATATATATGACTCCCATTAAATATTCCTAATTTTTATACTTTCCCTTCCTTTAATATCTTCCCTTCTTCCGAATTCTTAAATAGATTCCAGCTCCTCCATGTTTGGTTATATTGCTCTTTCTTATTTTCTTATTCTTATTCTCTAATCCTGTTAAGCCATTCTAAGATTGATGGGGGTCCAATGTCTCTCCAATGCAGGGAGATCCCTGCTTTAGCTGCGTTGATCATATGACACAGTTTCGATTTTTCATAAGTCTGAACCGAAATCTGTGAACAATGAAGGAGAAAGAGTGCGGGATCATCAGTTAACTGTAAATTAGTAACTTGTTGCATAATTCTTTGAATCTCCATCCAGTATGGTCTTATTTTTTTGCAAGACCAAAATATATGTAACCGTGTCCCACACTCTTCTCCACATCGCCAGCATCTATTCGAGTTTTATATTGAGAATTTATGGAGTCGTGCTGGGGTGTAGTACCATTGCATCAAAAGTTTATAGCTGGATTGCTGTGTACGTAATTCAATGGCGTAATCGCCAACAGTTCTTGTACTCTGTTTGATGGACATGAGGAACTTGGTAGCAGAAGCGGAGCATGCAGGAACGTCAAATACTCTGGGTAACTCGGGACATTGGGTTTTTGCATCTCCCGTAGAGGGTTTGCTCAGGTCAAGGCTCTCTCAGAAAGCAGAAATATCACAAAACCTACTTTGCTTCTGTCTGTGGGAAATGCCTGGGGCAGCATCTCAAAGTATATCTCAACCTGATTGAGAAACCTGGATCATCCCCAAATTGCTGGGGAAGCGGAGCAGAACCGGACATATCTCTTATACAGGTAATACTCAAGGCAGGTGCCTGCACAGAGACTAGCAGCAGCAGGGAGAGCCTGCAACACAGGTTGTACCGGAGCATCCACAGTGGGAAATTCCAGGTGAGCCATGTGATTCAGGAGTGTCTGTAATGCTAAGGCAAACTGATCCATGCAGTGATCCTGCTCATCCAACCTGGAAAAAATATTACCAACAAATGGATTGACTGCATCTTCTGAATGCTGCAGCTGTCCCCTGCCTTCTCTGAACTGAGAACCAAGCCACCGAACATCGCCGATGGCTCGGTTCTCACAGATCCCGGAGAGGAAAGCTGTTGACTGTCAGTCAGCATCTCTCCTATCTTCTTCTCCACGCTCACTGGAGCACTGAGCTGTGGAGGGGCAGGCGGCTCACTGAGACTGCCATCAATCAAGGTAGCTGGCGGATCCAGACCTGGAAGTCGGGATGACGCGCTGCCTCGACTGATGGCAGTGATGTCAGCGGACTTCGGACCGCTCTCCGCTAAAAATCTAATTACACTCCTGTGACCCATAGGAGAAGCCCATCCTAAAAAGCTCAGGCTGGACTTCTCCTTTAAGTAACCAGCAGGACTGACAAACAGGATATCATCAGGTTAGTCACTGTGGAAAATATTGGAGCTGGCAATTAACACAGCTGAGCGGCCTGCTCTGAGAAGGAAGGGCTTAGCCCAGCCCTGACAGCATCCCCACATCAAATTCAACCAATTGTGAAAAAATAGTGCCATGTAAAAATGAAAGGCAAGGCAAACTGTTGTAATATGTTGAGGAGGGCAGAGCTTGTCCCCGTCCATTAAAACTAGGGTTGTCCCGATACCACTTTTTTAGGACCAAGTACGAGTACCGATACTTTTTTTCATGTACTCGCCAATACCGAATACCGATACTTTTTTTTAAATGCAGCCACGTGTCCCCAAATTCAGCCATGTCCCTAAATTCAGCCATGTCCCTAAATTCAGCCATGTCCCTAAATTCAGCCATGTCCCTTAATTCAGCCATGTCCCTTAATTCAGCCATGTCCCTAAAGTCCCCATCAGCAGTGGCCACCGCAACATCCCCATCAGCACAGCAATGCCCCCATCAGCAGTGTCCCCAGCAACATGTGTCCCCATCACCACTGATGGGGACACCTCTGATGGGGATATTGCTGTGCTGATGGGGACATCGATTATGGGGTCACCGCTGATGGGGACATTGCTATCCTAATGGGGACACCATTGATGTGGACACCCATGTCCCCATCAGCAGTGTCCCCAGCAATGTCCCCATCAGAACAGAAATGTCCCCATCAGCAGTGTCTCCATCATCGCTGATGGGGACACCTCTGATGGGGACATTGCTGTGCTGATGGGGACACCATTGATGGGGACACCCGTGTCCTCATCAGCGGTGTCCCCATCAGAACAGCAATGTCCCCATCAGCGGTGTCCCCAGCTGCACAGCAATGTCCCCATAAGCTTGTGTCCCCATCCAAATGTGTCCCCAGCAGCACAGCAATGTCCCCATCAGCCGGTGTCCCCATCAGCCGGTGTCCCCATCAGCCGGTGTCCCCAGCAGAGGTGTCCCCATCAGCCTATGTCCCCATAAGCATGTGTCCCCATCAGAAGTGTCCCCAGCAGATATGTCCCCATCAGCCTATGTCCCCAGCAGATGTGTCCCCAGCAGAAGTGTCCCCATCAGCCTGTGTCCCCATCAGCCTGTGTCCCCATCAGCCTGTGTCCCCAGCAGATGTGTCCCCATCAGCCTGTGTCCCCAGCAGATGTGTCCCCATCAGCCTATGTCCCCATAAGCCTGTGTCCCCAGCAGATGTGTCCCCAGCAGCCTGTGTCCCCAGCAGATGTGTCCCCATCAGCCTGTGTCCCCATCAGCCTATGTCCCCATAAGCATGTGTTCCCAGCAGAAGTGTCCCCAGCAGCCTGTGTCCCCAGTAGAAGTGTCCCCAGCAGATGTGTCCCCATCAGCCTGTGTCCCCAGCAGATGTGTCCCCATCAGCCTGTGTCCCCAGCAGAAGTGTCCCCATCAGCCTATGTCCCCAGCAGAAGTGTCCCCAGCAGATGTGTCCCCATCAGCCTGTGTCCCCATCAGCCTGTGTCCCCATCAGCCTGTGTCCCCATCAGCCTGTGTCCCCAGCAGATGTGTCCCCATCAGCCTATGTCCCCATAAGCATGTGTCCCCAGCAGCCTGTGTCCCCAGCAGCCTGTGTCCCCAGCAGATGTGTCCCCAGCAGCCTGTGTCCCCAGCAGAAGTGTCCCCATCAGCGCAGCACAGCAATGTCCCCATCAGCGTTGTGCAACATTCACTTGCCTCCGCTGTAGCTGGCTTCTGCTCCTCTTCTTAGATTCCAGAGTCCCAACTCCCGCCCGCTGCTACACACGTGGAAGATTTGTAATTTCAAACAGCGGGCGGGAAGAGGGGAGGTGCCGCGCCTGTGACGTCACTGGTTGTCGGGACATCGGCGGTCCCAGCAGCCAATCAAAAAGCACAGCGGGCGGGCCGGATCGAACACACAAGCGGGCCGGGGTTTGGAGACCCCTGTGCTGGGGGAACACAACAGCTGTCATTTGCATTTGAATAGCTGGGTGTTCCCCCGCCGCGCTGTCATGTATAGCCCCTCCCCCTTGCCCAGAAACTTTGATAGACAGTCGTATCAAAGTGCCCGGGCAAGGGGGGGTATACACATGACGGCGCGGCGGGGGAACACCCAGCTATTCAAATGCAAATGACAGCTGTTGTGTTCCCCCAGCGCATAGTAACTAGATATCGGCGGGGGGGGGGGGGATTGACTTGGCTTTGTCCAAGGCGGCAGCAGCTCTCCTCTCCCCCATTCGAGGACTGCTCTGCTCCGCCCCCTCTCCACCCGCACTCAAAAAAAAAAAAAAAGTATTCTATTCCAGTATCGGGAGTATTTGCGCGAGTACAAGTACTAGCGCAAATACTCGGTATCGGTCCCGATACCGATACTAGTATCGGTATCGGGACAACCCTAATTAAAACACTTGTTCTTGGGAAGTAACCCCCACGCCCAGTCATCCTGGTCCTTGTGAGAGGTATCCTATCTGATTTAGGATCACTATATATGTTGCAATCTGGCCATACAATTTCTATACAACCAACTTTAGATTTACAGAAGCTATGTAATATAAGTGCCTGCTTAAACCTCCAGATCATAATTGTAGATCTAAAGGAGATTGTACAATCAGGTTGTAATGTGTGGGTGAGCTTTAGAGTGAGCTCTGAGCTTTAAAGGGAAGTTTACTGACTTGCAGCCTTCAGATCAAATAACTGCAACAAAACAGAAGTGTTCCAAGACTTTCCAGGACTGCCCTAGTATGAATGGTGGAGAATGCACACTGTACAACGGGTATAGAAAAAAAACACCACTTTAAAATAATCACATTTTGGTTGACTTCCTGCCTGAAATGAAGACCCCGTTTTTGTTTTATCCAGCTGTATTTAATCAGTGCAACTTATTACATCCAAGTGAAAGATATAACACCAACATGTCAGAAAAAAAAACTGAATCTGTTGGAAAAAGGATCACCCCCACCTAAAAATGACATGCAAACTCAATCAGGTGTAGCTAATCATCTTCTCAATGGCACACAAAGCCACTTGACTTTCAACTCTAATCATCTGTGGTCTGTTTGATTAGCTCAGCATGAAAAGAGCTTTCCTCCAACATTTCATTCCATGGTAGTGCAGCTGAAGCAAGCAATCAATTATGGGTGGCAAGACAAATGTCAAGAGACGGATACATTTAAAAAAAAAAAAAAGGCTTTATCAATGCCTAGACGCACAGTGAAGTCCATTAATAAAAACTGAAAAGTATTTAGTACAACACAGACCCTCCCTGGATCAGGACATCACTCCAGACTGGATGAAAAAGACAGAAGGAACTGGTCAGAGAGTCTACCAAAAGGCTTACAGCAACTCTGAAGCAGTTGCAGGAATTTAGGACAAAGAGAGGTCATTGTGTGCATGTGACAATAATATCACAAATTGTCCACAAATGTGGATTGTATGGGAGGGTGACAAGAACAAGGCCACTCCTCAAGAAAGGCCACATGCAGTCATGACTGAGCTTTGCCAAAATGCACCTTGAAGATTCTGAGGCCACATGTTCTGGTCAAATGAGACTAAAATGTAATTGTTTGGCCTCAACACCAAACAATATGTCTGGTGGGAATCCCATACAGCTCACCATCCAAATAACATCATTCCTACAGTAAAGCATGGAGGTGGTGATATTATGTCATGGGATGCTTCTCTGCAGCAGGAAATGGAGCACTTGACAGGATAGACAAAATATTGGATGGTGTGACTGCCTTTTTTTTTTCAGGCTTTTCCTTTATGTTCAGCTGGAGATTCTGCTAGTAACAGTTCTAGTCCTAACACGATAATGCTCATTCACTGTACTGTATTAGGACAACATAAATATGATAGGACTTTGAAGCCTCACCCATCTCTTATTTGTCAATACCATAAAGGGGTTTGGTTCTGTAGTCATCAGAGATACCTGGAAACAGTGTAATCGATAAGAGTGCAGTACAGGCAGAAAGCATGGGTAATGCTCTTTAAATTTGTTTGTAATTGGCTGACAGAAATAAGCATGTAACATGCGTATCTGAAGGTATGCTTGGAATACCCTCTTTCATATTGCAGTAGATAAAATGGCAGCATCTTTTTCTCTATCTTTTGAGTACTTCCCTTTTCTACTAATTACAAATACTTCAATGCATGTTAGCAATGAATCATCAGATTGATATTTTTCCGCAGTAATAAAAATCAATGTGGGCTTGCTTTTATCAAAAAAATTACACCTAGTCTTTTTCTTTGTTCTGTTGAACAGTCTCCTTGACATGGTATTGTCAGGAGAAGAAGAGTAGGAGTGTGTTTATTAAAACATTTCTTGCCAGATAAATATATATTTTTTTCTAGTTTAGGAGTAAAATATTGATTTATGTTGTATGTGAAAATGTAAAAATGTGGTTTATTTGTTTTCATTACTATGTTTTTAGCACAGTGAGCTGTTGGCCTAAAACTGGTTGCTTTATGCACAAATATTTGAGCAAAAATATTCATGCAGAATAAGACAAAAAATAATATTTAGGAGTTATGCCGCGTGCTCACGACCATTTTTAATGGTCTAGAAAAAACAACGTTTTTTTCAACCCGATTATTGTTAAACCGGCCTTGCCTACACACGATCGTGAAAAAAAAATGCTCTAGCAAAGTGCGGTGACGTACAACACGTACGACGGCACTATAAAGGGGAAGTTCCATTCGGATGGCGCCACCCTTGGAGCTGCTTTTGCTGATTTCTTGTTAGTAAAAGACGATTCGCGCTTTTCAGTCTGTTACAGCGTGATGAATGTGCTATCTCCATTACAAACGCTAGTTTTACCAGAACATAACTTGCTTCTGAGCATGCGCATTTTTTTCACATTGTTAAAGCCCACGCACGACCATTTTTAATGACGTTAAAAATGTCAACGTTAAAAACGACGTGAAAATTTAGAGCATGGCCATTTTTTACGTTGTGAAAAATGCTCTGGAGCCCACACACGATCGTTTTTAAAGACATTATTTTTTTTATTTTTTTTACATCCCGAAAAACAGTTGTGTGTACGTGGCATTAGGCTAGTATTAGATATAGGTTAGGGAAGATGTTTGTGTATAACTTTTAGAGCAGGACCTGTGGGAGGGGGGGGGGGTTATAAAAGATGGAATGATATGAAATAAGCAAGTTTTTATTTTATTTTGTTTTTGCACCTTGTCAGGGATTTCCCAGATAGACAGTATATTATTGATATTGTTAGAAGTCGTAGTATTATTCAGGGCTTATATATGCTAAGTAACAGGAGACTGTACAGTTACAGTTTAATCCAATGCAAGACAGTTGGGGGGGGGGGGGGGCTTCTTACAATCTAACAGCTGAGCAGAGCATGTTACTAGTAATTTTTAAGCACCTTTTCAGGTACTTTAAAATAGTTTTTTGCATGTGTAAGCTTCAGGAGTTTTAGCTGGATTCAGGATGGCAGGCGCATAGTTGCGGCGGCGTAGCGTATGGCATTTACACTACGCCACCATAAGTTAGCAAGGCAAGTACATGATTCACAAAGTACTTGCCTGCTAAGTTACGGCGGCGTATCGTAAATCGGGCAGGCGTAAGGGCGCCTAATTCAAATTCGGCTAAGGGGGCGTGTTTTATGTTAATGGCGGTTGACCTGAAGTAATTGACGTATTTTACGAACGGCGCATGCGCCGTCCATGTACATATCCCAGTGTGCATTGCGGCAAAGTATGCCGCATGGTCCTATTGGTTTCGACGTGGACGTAAATTACGTAAATGACGAATTTTGACGCGGGAACGGCAGCCATACTTAACATTACTATTCCAGCTATTCGATGGAATAACTTTAGGCCTGATAATGCATTACGTAAACGGCGTATCTCTACTGCGTTGGCCCGGGCGTACGTTCGTGAATAGGCGTATCTAGTGATTTACATATTCTACGCCGACCGCAATGGAAGCGCCACCTAGCAGTCAGCCTAAAAATTACACTTTAGGATACGACAGTGTACGACACTTACGCCGCTCCTATCTGAGCCTAATTTAAGCATATCTGGTTACCAGAATACGCTTAAATTAGCGCCGGCGCAAATTCAGACTTAGGCTGGCGTATCTACTGATACGCCAGCCTAAGTCTTTCTGAATCCACCTATTTGTTTCTTAGGATAGCCAGGGGAGGAGAGAAGTTCTTCAGGCGTAAAAATGCACAAAAAGAAAACATGCATATAGAACATTTACAGGCATTCCCACTCTGTGGAATGAAAAAAATTTAATATGCTAAACAAAAAAGCTTATGTACGTTTTTGAGCATAGGACGTAGAGTGTAGGGTGATTGAGCGTACAAGCTTGAACAAGCGCAAATAGAAAGAATAGGATTCTGCGTAGTAAGGCATAGTCAGGCGTAGGGAAACCAGCAGAAAATTTCTGAAGTGTGAATGGTGGCTAAAAGGACAAATGGTAAAGTAATTCAAAAGTTATTCACACTTCAAATGTAATCTTAACCAGTTTTGGGATCATTTGTGCTCCATCTGTGTATGTCATCCCATGACATACCAGTGCAAAATGTCATAAATCCTGCACAAAGTACTGAATAACAAGTTCATTAAAGGAGTTGTAAAGACAGAAGTTTTTTTTATCTTAAGATAACAAAGCCTTCTGTGTGTAGCTGTTTGCTGTGGGGCCACTCAACAGGAGGGAGGGGCCAGGAGCAGCAAAGAGGGACCCGAGAAGAGGACCAACCAACTACATAAAGGCAGCCAAGACTTTACAATCACTTTAAAGTTAAGCTTCACTCAAAAGGGGAATTTCCACTTGTTTGCATCCTCCCCCCCATTGCCACATTTGACACTTTTTGGGGGACTGTGGGAGCAGGTACCCACTTCTACTTCTGGGTCAGATCGCCACGGCAATCAACAAAAATGTTTGGCTTTCCTCCTTCTCCCTGCAGCCTTCTGGGATACACACAGGTCTCAGAAGACTGCAAGACCATTCACAAAACGCGTTGCGAGTCTGCTCAGGGGATGATGAAGTCAGGTGACCTTGACGATACATGTAGGGACATATAGGCACCGGAAGTGATGCAGGCGAGCTCAACGCTCGTGGAGTCATCACCCCACATCCATCACTGCGTATGTGTGACCTTGTTCACCCACCTACATTTGTAATTGTATTGTCAGATTCAAGGACCCAATCACGTTTCACCCATGCACACTTATGTGACAATCACTACTACCTTGATTGTGCTCTATGAGCATTCAGTTTTTTGTTTTTTTTGCATGTTGTTTGCACACCATTACCCTCTCAGTAGGTTTTTCATCCAAGCAACATTTTGAGTTCACCCATATGTAGCAATGTTTTGCGCATTTATTATCTGTCACTTGCACTTCACTTGCACTTGTATTATTTGCATCATTTGTATTATTTATGCCATCATGTGATTTTAGTGGATCATTTGCACATTTATTAGTCATTTCCTGCAACAGCTCAGCACTATTCTTTTACCTATCTTTTAACAGATTTATAACCACCTGCATTTAACATGTTTTGCAGTTTGGCTTGGTATGTGTGACTAATGTGTTAATTAGTTAAAACCTGATCTACTCTTCATACTTGTTCATTCAGTTTTCTAAAATGACCTCCTCTTTTGATCTTATCCTCCCAATTTAGCAGCTGCTTCTTAATAATGAAATGTAACTAGCAATAATCAAGTGAAGCATACCAAAATTGTCCTCTATGCTTATCAACCCATGAATTCATGCCTGATAATTATACGTTATTGGGGGGACTGAAATTAACTTCTGTTTGTTGATCTTTTCATAACTTTTAGGCTGCATTCACACTATATCATTTAGCAAACATGCATGTTTACAAAACACGCCTGGCACTTGTGGCACCCATTGTTAATGGTACCCCAAATGCAAAAAGCAGAGTAAGTAGCTTTTTTCAGTGTTAAAAACACTTGGAAGTTTAAAAAGGTACATGAGCTACTTTGTCACGTTTGCCGCAAATAAATAGGCTGCTCTATGCAAAACCATGCAAAACACCTTCCAATTAAGCAAAAGAAAATATGAAGATTTTTTTTTTTTTTTTTTTATATTAAAACGCAAAGGGCAATAATATGTCATAAAGGCATAGTTCAGTAGTGAAATCTTTGATACTTATAAGTTAGTGTGAAATGGGCAACAAATCCCTCCACCAAACAACTGTGAAGTAACAGCCTTTTTAAAACAAGATGCATGTATATATCATTCAAACATACATGTTATATTTATTTTTTATAGGGACATTGAACATAGCAACTTGATACCCAAGCTTTTTCAGATGATTATGGTAAGCGCAAGTTTACTTTACCATTTTTTCAAAAATGTTACTGTTTGCACACACCAAGTGTGACACAATTGTATATAGTATGGTAATTTTTAGTACTTTTACATGTTCATACTGTAGCTAAATACTATGAATTTGAGAAAAAAACAAAATGCACAGTTAATTGACAGAAGAGACTTTGTATGTCTCTTCTGCCAAAAAACTCCATTCCTACTCTACATTTACAGTGTACACTCTTAACATCTGTAATGTGCACAGGAGCTCTGCCCAGTTCAAGATGGTGCAACTCCATAGGCTGCCCTATGGCCAAAAGTGGGAGAAACTGGCAGCCACTACTGCAAAGATGGTGCTGAAACTGTAGAGTGTTGAGGGAGAGCATAGAGCTGTCCTTTGGCAAACAGGGCAAACTCAGAGGTAGTTTTACCCTAAGGTACACGCATGCCATGAATTATTATCCCCATGTTGATAAGCACAAAGTCCTTTTCCCCACAACCCTAGCCCGGTGGTTCTGGGGATCCTTATTGGAATCTGGAAGTCCTCTTTAACCACTTACTGCCGCTGTATGCAGAATTATGGCCGCTGGGTAATTCTGTTATCCTGACTGGGCGTTGTATGACATCCAGCAGGATAAGCCACTTGTGCGCACCCCCCGGGGGCGTGCAGCATGGCGCTCGGTGGTGCAGTGTGTTGATTCGACACACCGCTTCTCCAATCTAGGTAAAGAGCCTCTGATGTAGGCTCTTTACCACATGATCAGCTGTGTCTAAACACCCATCAGTGCTGCTTCACCAGTGCCCATCAGTGAAGGAGAAAACATACTTATTTACAAAATGTTATAACCGAAACAAAGAAACATGTGTTTTTATTTTTTTCACATGTGCAGTCTTTTTTTTATCTGTAGCGCAAAAAATAAACAAGCCAGTGCCAGCCATATGCCACCAAATGAAGCTCTATTTTTGTGTGTTTGTGTGTGTGTGTGTGGGGGGGGGGGGGGCAGATGAAGAATTTCATATGGGTACAGTGTCGCATGACCCGCACAATTGTCATTTAAAGTGTGACACTGCTGAAAGCTGGCCTGGGCAGGAAGGGGCTAAAAGTGGCCTGTATTGAAATGGTAATAAGAAGTAGGCCCCCAGATACCACCCCCCCCTTATGTGAATAAGTAAGGGGTTTATAATAACTCCACTCAGTAAAAGAAAAAGTGTAAATAAAGACAAACACTGTTGCTTTATTAAAATAAAATAAATACTCATCGTGTTTTCAATTATTTTTTGAATAAAGGTTCACTATTTCACAAGGACAAGCAGGGAACTTCTGCCTTATTTTTATGTTTTGTGTACAATAGATCTCCCAGTCTTGGACATAAACTGCTTATTTTACTGGGGAATTTTATATATTTTTGTGTATCTTTATGGTGTTCATGTCAGCACTTGGCATAAAGGGACACCCCCGATTTCCATAGTGGGTGGACATTTTTTAGCCTGAATACAGAAGCTTTCTTTTTCATGGGGCTAAAAACTAAAGTTCTGTTTTCAGCTTCTCAGTTCATGTCCATCAACCATCCTTTGTCACTACACAGATTAGCAGACCTCCATGCAGCCGTCGCTGGTCTTCTGGAGCAAAGGGTTATTGCCCCCTTTCTGTGATGGAAAGGTTTCTGGTATTTTTATTGCAACTTTTTCACGGTTCCAAAATCAAAAGCGGGCATACACCCTATCTAGGATGTCAAAGTCCTAAATATTTTCATCTGACCCCAGAAATTCTACTTGGAATCCACCAGTCATAGCCTTCCACCATCAGGGAGCCTTTCTAGCCTTTGTAGACATCAAAAATGCGTCATTGCATGTGCCTATTTTTCCAGCAATTCAGTTGTTTTGCTGTGGATCACCAGTGATTTTAGTTTGTAGCCCTTACATTTGAATGAATGAATGAATGAATGAAAAACTTATAAAGCGCGGCGCATGCAAACTGAATCGCTTCTGGGCGCTAGTTGTTCGTGTCTCATGACATCAAAAGAGCAGAGTTTTGATCTGTCTTCTGAAAGTCAGGTGGTTTTCCTCCAAGCGAATGCTGGTTGGTAAAGCGTTCCATAGTCTAGGACCCTGAAAAGCAAACCTTCTTTCTCCTTTGGACTTGTATTTGGTTTTTTGGTACCCTGACCAGATTTTGGTCGGTGGATCGCAGAACGCGATTCGAATTGTGAGGTTCTATCTTGTCGCAAAGATATTGCGGAGCCTTCCCATGGATGCACTTATGTGTCAGGCAGAGTGCTTTAAATGCAATTCTATCTTTTACTGGCAGCCAGTGAAGGGTTCTCAACGAAGGTGAGATTGATTCCCATTTTTTTTTCCCAGTCACCAGTCTGGCGGCCGTATTCTGAACGACTTGCAGACGGGAGATTTGGTACTTTGGGAGTCCGAGGTACAGGGCGTTAGCATAGTCCAGTCTGGAATTCACGATTGTTCCCACCACGACTGCTACGTCTTCTTTGGGGATAAATGTAATAAGTCTGCGTAGTAGGCGCAACAGATGGTGCGCTCCGCTGACTACTGACCCTATTTGTGCGTCCATTGTCATGAAGGTGTCGAAGATGACCCCGAGACTTTTGACTTTGGAGCTAGGGGTGATGATTTGGCCCAGAATGGGCGGGGGTGTCCAGGTTGTTGCCAGTTGACTCTTTCGGCTGGCGTGAAACATAAGGAGTTCTGTTTTTGAACTGTTGAGTTTAAGATAACTCTTTGTCATCCAGTTTTCTATCAAAGAGAGACATTTCTCTAAACTGGGATGATGATCCTTTTTGTTGCAGATGCGAAAATACAGTTGCGTATCGTCTGCATAAGAGTGATAGAGTAGTTCTTGGCTACTGATAATATCAAAGAGAGGGCGAAGATAGATGTTGAAAAGCACCGGTGACGGGGGGGATCCTTGGGGGACTCCACATGACACTGTGCGCTTTTCCGACGTGAAAGAACCCAATTTAACTGTTTGTGATCGGTTTTCAAGAAAGGAAGAAAACCATGGTAAATCACCTTCTGCGACTTCTGCTACCTTGGCTAGTCGCATCAGTAACAGTTTGTGGTCTACCGTGTCAAAGGCTGCGCTTAGGTCCAGCAGAACCAGGAGACAAGATTCTCCTTCGTCTGCGGCCTCGAGGGCATCGTCCCATATTTTGAGTAAGGCCGTTTCTGTCCCGTGTCCGGGACGGAAGCCTGATTGTAATGGATCCAGTAGATTGTGTGTATCTAGATGCTGTTGCAGCTGTTGTACCACTACTTTCTCCATTATCTTGGAGAGAACATTTAGGCCTGTTATGGGACGGCGGTGAGTTGGGTCCTTGGGATCCAGGTTAGGTTTTTTCAAGATGGGCTGGATTGTGCCCTCTTTCAACAGGGATGGCACTGTGCCTTCCTTAAATGACTGGTTTATAAGCTGTGTGATGGGTGGTGCCAGGATGTCGGCACATTCCTTCAGCAGTTTGGTGGGGATGATATCATTGGGCGATGTGCTGTTCCGCAAAGCACCAATGATATTTTTTGTGGTATCGATGGAGATCGGTTCCAGCGTGAACTTTGTTGATTGTAGAGCGTTTCTGTGGGTGTTTTGTGGTTGATTGACTGTGGGGTTGAGGGGGGTATTGTTTTGCAAGATGCTTTCCCGGATTCTTTCAATTTTGTTGATGAAGAAATCCGATAGTTCATTACAGAACTCTTGGGTGTCTGAGTTGGGGACTTCAAGACATCCTGGATTCATGGTCTGGGTGACCATCTTGAAGAGTTTGTGGGGGCGGTTTAGGGCGCTGTTAATCGCCATAGAAAAATGATGTTTCTTGGCTTTGAAGATTTCTTTATGATATCGTGTTGTTATTGCCTTGTAGATGATGAGGTTATCCTCTGCAGGGCTTCTTTTCCAGGCGGCTTCCGCCCTTCTGCGCTCTTGCTTCAGAAGCGACAGCTGGTTGTTGAACCAGCCAGACTTTCTTTTTCGGATGCAGGCTTTGCGTTTCGGTGCTACTAAATTCGGCTGACTGTAGCAGGGCTGCGTTTACGGCATCCAGTGTATCTGCGGCTGTTTGATGTGGATGGATTGTTTTGATTCTGTTTCCCAAGGTAGATTTAAAGAGTTCCGAATGAAGCTTCTTCTGAGATCTAGCCCAGTGTATTGTCACCGGCTTGGGTGCTTTTATCACTAGGGGAATTTTGGAGATTATGAAATTGATTGCATGGTGGTCTGTCCATGGCAATGGTTCATTTTCTAAAATGCTTATTTTCAGATTTTGTCTGAAAATTAGGTCGAGTGTGTGACCTGAAGCATGTGTTGGCCCGCATATAAGTTGCTGTAGCCCTAATCCCTCCAGGTGATCGATGCAGGCGTCCGCATTTGGCCTGTCTTCTGAATCCCCATGTGTTCACCAGGGTTCTAGTCCCTGTGATTGTCTTGTTATACTTCCAGGGCATCCCCATTGTGGGATATCTGGAAAACGTGTTGTTGAAGAAACAGTCAGCACAGCTTATACCTTGAAAAGATTTGGTTGAATTCTGAGCATTCAGGATTCTGGGTTGGGACCAGCTTATCACAAGAAAAAGTCTGCTCCCAGACCTGAGTCCAGTCCAGGAGTTCATTGCCCATTTCCACTCCAGACCACTACAAATCAAAATCCTGTCATTGCGGGGCAGATTAGTTCATTCTATGGACAAACCGATACACTTGTCACCAAGGGCCAGGTTGTCACTTGCTTTGAAGTACAAGATGTGCTTTAATTATGAAACACATAATGAGCACATTTTAGTTGATATGAGCATTAACAGAGTCAAGTACTTGAGTGATGGATGGCATTAAAACAATTATTTGTTAGAACTGCATGCTCATGTAGATGTCACTAATCTCTTTGAGTGAGAACGTGGAAGGAAGCTCCCAAAAATTATGCATTCCAGTTTTTTGTGCCACAAAGACACCCCAAACGTCAAAATCACCAAGCAAACAGGGCTGCCATATGAGAGAAAGGGGAGTAAATATACTTCTCCATACCCAGAAGTAATGGGTATTAGCTTAGCTCCTTTAGCTGTTCCCAGTGGCTGAACTCGGCAGTTGGGGACTGAAAGAAAAGTGGGCATTTTATCCTGAGGGGGCCATTAAAGCATACAGTAGCAGCTGCTAGATGGTTTTCTTTGCCAGAGTTCTAGCTGTGTAACAGAAATAATTTGGGTGGCTTTACAGGGTTTTTAAAGTGTCATCTATGTTGTGGATGTGATGCGCAAGGCTTGACATGTTTGGTATTTAGCTACTTAACATAGTCTTGTTAATTACAGGAAATTTGGGAATTTGTGTGAACTAAAATTCATTTTTTTTTTTTTTTACTGAAACAATAGATTTGATAAACAGTTACACAAATATCTTGCAACATAAAAATGGCAGCTACCTTTTTTTTTTAATTCTTAAGGGCTTGGCTTTCAGAAAATATATAGTATATTGATTTGGAGGTTTTAAGTACATTTTTATGTAAAAAATGAGAATTCTAACATGTATTTGAAAATATTAAAAAATGAGTCTGATATCAAAATGGTTGAAATTCTTTAATTAAACTCAATTGCTCAGTAACTGTGGCATGGTTGTGTGGTGGAATCATTGGGTTTACAAAGGCCATAATTATGTATGTTGGTTTATGTAATCTTTTTCTATCCGAGTATTCTAGTATTTTTTTGTATTATAAATGGCACAACACCATTTTTTTTGTATCACTGTTTATAGCTTTTGTTCTGCATATATATTCATATATATATTTTTTTCAATTTCATATACACTTGACTGATGAAACCTCAGTATAGGACTGTGCAAACGTTAACCTGTCTGAGTATAATGCATTTATTTTGTGAAATAAAGCAAAATGCTACTCTGCAGTTGCCTAACTTAATTTGGTTTCAAATAATTTACATTTGAAATGAGGCAAATACCAAAAAGCACAATTTATGTGTGCTGTAAAAGTGTTGTTTGTTGAAGAAAGACCTTCAAGGTAGCTGAATCCAGTTTATTGCATATATAAAAAGTCCTATAAAAGATGATGGATTTTACTAGTAAAGTCTGGAGTTAATGATTAGTGTCCCTGAACTTTTCTACTCTTTAAGGCATCATTTGTAAACTGTATTTCAATGTAAATGTAATATTGGATTTCAGTATGGTTTGTGCTAATATGTGTATTTTTTGGGACATGAAATGTGATTTATTGTGTTTTCATGAAACTTTGATTGTACCTACAAGGCTTTTTCAGAGAAGATAATTATCATTCGGTATAAGATTATTTTTCTATTTAAAATGATAAAAATAGAAGTTGACATAGCAAAAACATTCAAAAGAGATGGAGCGGCTTCAACTTTCAGTAAAATTGCTGGCAACCAGTACATAGTGCCAATAGGGTGACATTAAAGTTAACCTATACTTTTTTAAAGTCCTCATTTTAAAGGAGACACCAGAAGATACCTACTGTATCTCTACTATTCAGAGGAGCATTTTCTGTCCCCTTCTTAATTTGATTTCACTTTGATTTCTGCTTCATTTAACTCTATGCACAACACTCGTTGCTTTGTGTTTTGTAAAGCATTTGTGTGCATTACATTACATAAAAATGCAACATGCTGCACGTGTATGGTATGAACAGAGCATCTGTAGAACAGTTGTTTTTCCAGTGTGCCTGCCTTAAGCCTGCATTGATCAACACAGCTCTACTATGTACTTGGCATTATCAAGCCTTTAGGTTGGAATTTGACTTTTAACCAGTTCAGCTCACACCTACTCTATGGACCAGAGCAAATTTTCCATTTCCACTATGGGCCTATTGATTGGGCAATAACTTTATTATTACTTATGACAAAGATGTAATAAGTATAGGGCCAGATTCACATATAACTGCGTATCGTATCGTCTATATGTTACACCGCCCCAAGTTTTCAGCGCAAGTGCCTGATTCACCAAGCACTTGCGTGTAAACTTACGGCGGTGTAACGTAAAGGCGTCTGGCGCAAGCCCGCCTAATTCAAATGGGGCGTGTACCATTTAAATTAGGCGCGCTCCCGCGCCGGACGTACTGCACATGCTCTGTTTTGAAATTCCCGCCAGTGCTTTGCGCGAAGTGACGTCGTTTTTTTGAACGGCGACGTGTGTAACGTACTTTCGTATTCCCGGACGTCTTACGCACAAAAAAAAAAATTGAAATTCGACGCGGGAACGACGGCCATACTTTAACATGGCTCGTCTAAATTTAAGCCATGTTAAAGCAGGCCTAACTTTGCGACGGGAAAAAACGACTAGCGACGACGTAACGAACGCGAAAACCTTTGTGGATCTGCGTAAAAGCACATTTGCATACCCGACGCTGGAAAACGACGCAAACTCCACCCATCGGCGGCCGAAGTATTGCATCCTAAGATCCCACGGTATAGATACTCTCAGAGATACGACGGCGTATCAGGAGATACGCCGTCGTATCTCTTCTGTGAATCTGGCCCATAGTGTGTATTTTTTTGGAGGACAAACTAGATTTTCGTTTGATGGTATTGTCTTGGAAAATATGTTTTGTTACTAAAAAGAAAAATCTTTTTTTTTTTTTTGTTATACTTTGACCAGTGTTAGTTTTAAGACAACTAATGTGACCAGTGTTGTAAGTAACGGCGTTAAAATAAACGCTGTTACCTAACACAGCCCCTTTTGAGGGTAACGAGTAATCTACCAGATTAGTCTTCCCCTCACGGCAACGCCGTTCCCATTACTTGGGCGGCGTTACCGTAATTACTAGGGATGCACCAAAATTTCAGCCAGCCTGCCACTGTAACTAAAAGCTAAACTCACTGGTTGCTAGGGCCGCCCCGCTTGGCGTGTAGCAACCAGTGACGTCACATTTGGCCTGCACTGTGCGCCTCTCTCACTTTGACTCTGATTCTCCACCCAGTGCCCACCCACCTTCTCCTCCTCTCCTCCAGCCACGGCGGAGAGAGCAGCATCGAGTCCAACCTCCTCCACCGCTCCAGCCCACTGCCCAGCATGCAGCAGCCCAGTGACCAGGCTCCACAGCTCGGCTCAGCTGTACTCGGTCCTTTCGTCACGACCTCCCGCGGCGCCCTGGCTCCCGCTGCGCATTTTGAAATCCGGCATCAGCCGACGAACACAGCCGCGTCATAGTAACCCTTCACCCGCCGAGAGATACACTGCAGATTACACTGGATCTGGATGACAGCGGCTGCGAGGTACAAGGTACAGCAACAAGCTGTATAGGCTACTGTCACGTACCTTGAGGGAGAGCCCGACGTGCAGGAAGTGGCTGCTGTTGCTCCTCTGATCCCGGACCCCTGGTAGAGTAGACAGGGGGAGCGGGAATGCAGAGTCGCACAAGCGCCAGGGATGACGCTGGTGCAGGGGCCAGATGGAGCTTCTGCGAAGTCTGAGGAAGTCTCTGAAGGGCAGGTGCAGGTCGGTAGGTAGCAGCCTGGATGCAGGAACACTGGAACAGCAGGAAAGCCGGAAAGGAAGGTATTCGGAGAGTCTGGCCGCAGCAGGTCCCAGAAGACTGAACAGGGTCCCAGAAGACTGAAGAAGCAGGAGCAGCCGGACTGGTAAGCAGGAGAGGCCCAGGTAACAGAGAGGTCGACTAGCCGGGTCGGCAACAGGCGGTCGGCGGAGTACCAGGGATCAGGCAGAAGGATGGTCAGAACAAGCCGAGGTCAGGGCAGGCGGAAGACAGGAACAACAAAGACAAGCCGGGTATCAGGATCTGGATCAAGCAGGAGTAGTTGGTACAGGTACAGGTACAGGTGGTCTCAGGAAACGCTGCAGCCCGGACAGCAAGGGGCCAGGCTCCCAGGACACTTTAAATAGGTTTGTTTTGGCGCCAGATGGACGCCTGCACGTGCCCGCGCGCCGTTACCGCCGATGCGCGCTCCCGCGCGCCGTTACCGCCGGTGCGCGCGTGCACGAGCGCGCTGCCGCGATTGCGCGCGCATTGCGCGTGCCGGTGCGCCGCTAGCGCCCTCTGGTGGCCGAGGTAATTCATGACATTGCCCCCCCCCAAGGGGCAGCCTCCGGATGCCCAACTGAGTCATCTTCAGCGGGTGAGAGACCTTAAACAACTGAATTAGTCTTTCGGCGTGTATGTTGTCCTCCGGTTCCCATGAATTTTCCTCCGGCCCATACCCCTTCCATTTAACGAGGAACTGAATTTGGTTGCGTCTCTTCCTGCAATCCAGGATAGATTCCACCTCAAATTCCTCCTCACCATCGACTAATACTGGTTCTGGGGGATCGGTATCCCGTCCAGGGAAGGAGTTGGGAACGTCCGGTTTGAGCAGGGCAACATGAAACACCGGGTGGATTCGAAAGGACTCTGGTAAGTCAAGTTCGTAGGCCACCTCATTTATTCTTCTCTTGACAGCAAAGGGACCCACGAACTTAGGACCTAGTTTCTTCGTAGGGCATGCAAGCCTTAAGTTCAAGGTGGACAAGTAAACTTTAGTTCCGGGTACTAAGTCGAGTTCCCCCCTTCTTCTCCTGTCAAAGATTTCCTTATTGCGTTCCTGTGTTTGGGTCATTGTTTCCTGCAGGATCCTGTTATTTGAGTTAAAGAAATCCAAGGTGTCTTGAACGGCGGGTACCGTACTTTCTGGAACAGAATTGGAGAGGAACAGTGGATGGAACCCATAGTTGGCAAAGAAAGGAGACTGTTTGGTGGCCGAATGGATAGAATTATTATAAGCGAACTCCGCCAAGGGCAGCAGAGAAACCCAGTCTTCTTGCGAAAAGGACGAGAAGCAGCGGAGATACTGTTCAAGGGTCTGATTCGTTCTCTCCGTCTGCCCATTTGACTGAGGATGGTATGCTGAGGAAAACGATAGGCCGATCTCAAGACTACTGCAAAGTGCCCTCCAAAACCTAGAGGTGAACTGTACTCCACGATCGGACACAATATCCGCAGGAATGCCGTGGAGTCTGACAATTTCTCTGATGAAGACTTTAGCCGTCTCTGGAGCCGAGGGTGTGCCCTTTAAGGGGACAAAGTGTGCCATCTTAGACAGCCTGTCCACTACCACAAAGATAGTGGTGAAGCCCTCTGATGGGGGAAGTTCCACGATGAAGTCCATGGAGATCCTTCTCCAAGGTCTTTCCGGTACGGGTAATGGCTTAAGGAGCCCCCAGGCTCTGAGTTTACTACCTTTGTTTCGAATGCACGTAGTGCACGATTCCACATAATCTTTGCAGTCCTTCAGGAGTTGGGGCCACCAAAAGGTGCGTTGCAGAAGTTCAGCGGTCTTTTGTATCCCAAAGTGCCCAGCCAGCTTGTGGTCATGGCAGGAGCCCAGAACACTAACTCGCAGCCCCTCGGGTACGAAGATCTTATCCCGGTACCATAGCAAACCGTCCCTGGATTGTAGCTCCAAATCAGGTGGAGAAGAAATGCCAGCGGATGCCTGCCTGATCCGGGGTACCAAGTCTCTTTGTAGTAACAAAAAGTTCCCTGATGACAGGATAGTATCCGGAGGATTGGGAGGCTCCGAACTGGCGTACATGCGGGAAAGAGCATCCGGCTTGACATTTTTTGACCCTGGCCTGTACGTAATGTGGAATGAAAATCTCGTAAAAAAAAGTGCCCACCTGGCCTGGCGTGGTCTAAGTCTCTTGGCCACCCTCAGGTACTCCAGGTTCTTGTGATCTGTAAAAATCAAAATCGGGTGCGCTGCGCCCTCCAGGAGATACCGCCACTCCTCCAAGGCGGCTTTTATGGCCAGCAGCTCCCGGTCCCCAACATCGTAATTTTTCTCTGCTTCAGATAGTTTACGGGAAAAGTATGCGACAGGATATAGCAGTGCCTTGGGACCCTGCCTCTGAGAGAGGACTGCTCCAACCGCGGTTTCAGATGCATCTACTTCAAGAATGTAGGGCAGGCTTGCGTCGGGATGTCTCAGGATGGATGCCGAGGTGAACAAGCCTTTCAGGGTTTCGAAGGCTGTTTGGGCCTCTGGTGTCCAGCGAAACCGAGCAGACAGTTTAGTCAAGTCCGTTATAGGAGAAATGATGTTGGAAAAGGCTTTGATGAACTTCCTATAAAAATTCGCAAACCCGACGAATCGCTGAACACTTTTTCTGTCAGTCGGAGCTGGCCAGTCAAGAATTGCGGAAACTTTCTGAGGATCCATCTCTACGCCCCTTACAGAGATGATAAGTCCCAGAAACTGTATACTGGGGCGCTCGAACTCGCATTTGCTGGGTTTTGCGTACAGTCCGTGGGTACGGAGACGTTCAAGCACCTTCCTCACATGTACCCGGTGTTTCTCTAGGGAAGGGGAGAAGATTAGGATATCATCCAGATAGACGATCACAAAGAGGTCCAGATAATCTCTAAAAATGTCATTGACAAAGTGTTGGAATGTTGCCGGAGCATTGCAGAGCCCAAAGGGCATGACTAGATATTCAAAGTGCCCGAAACGGGTACGGAAGGCGGTCTTCCACTCATCCCCTTCGCGAATGCGGACAAGGTTGTAGGCCCCTCGGAGGTCCAATTTAGTAAAGATGGCCGCGGACCCCAGACGCTGAAATAGTTCGGGTACCAAGGGGAGAGGGTATCTGTTTTTAATAGTTATTTTGTTGAGTTCCCGGTAGTCCACACAGGGGCGAAGGGAATGGTCTTTCTTTTCAACAAAAAAGATGCCCGCACCCGCGGGTGACGTGGAGGCACGGATGAACCCCCTCCTCAAGCTGTCATCGATATAAGTTTTCAGGGTCTCAAGTTCAAGTCCGGTTAAGGGAAAGATCCTTCCGAAGGGGACTTCGGCACCAGGAAGGAGTTCGATGGGGCAGTCATAGGCCCTGTGAGGTGGGAGGGTCTCGGCTCCCTTTTTGCTGAAGACATCCAGATAGTCATGATAAATTTCTGGGACGGATTGACGAGTCTCAATGTCAGAGTCCGAACAGAGTAATGGCAGAGGTGGAGACGGTAGTTGCAGGCAATGCTGTCGGCAGAATGGAGAGTTAAAGTCAATTTTACCAGTGGCCCAGTCAATCTGGGGGTTGTGGACTTGGAGCCATGGTACTCCCAGTATGACAGGGAACAGGGGGGAGTTGATCACATCCAAGCATAAGAGTTTGTGATGGTTATCGGCAATGGTGGTGGCAAGAGGCTGGGTCTCCTGGGTGACGGGACCAGATTTTAACACCGAGCCGTCTGCTAAGTACACAGAGAGTCCAGTAGACCTGGGGCGGAGAGGAATCTGATATCTGAAGGCGAATGATTGATCCAAAAAGCAGCTACAGGCTCCTGAATCAATAATGGCGCTGGTTTGTATAGTTCTTCCTGGAAGCTGGAATAAAACAAGGATAGCCAGATGAGTGGAATTGCTTGGAAGGACAGGTAGGGATACAGACGACAAGGATTGACACTTACGCAGCTTGGCAGGACAGGTCCTCACGTAGTGTCCGGACTCCCCGCAATACAGGCACAGGTTGTTGGCCCTACGGCGTTGTCGTTCCTCCGGCGTAAGTGAAGGGCGAAGGAGGCCTAGCTGCATGGGCTCTGAAGTATCAGGGATAGAAGAGACTGTGGGAGCTGGTGGAGGTGGATTGACCGTGGAAGGTACCCGTGGCATCATCCAGACCGGGCGGGATGGGACAGTGGTCCTTTCAGTCCTGCGCTCCCTCAGGCGCCGATCGATCTGGATGGTCAAGTTGATTAAAGCATCCAGGGTCCCAGGAACTCCTACCCGGGCCAGCTCATCTTTTATCGGTTCGGACAGGCCAAGGCGAAACTGGTAGCAAAGAGCCGAGTCATTCCAGGTTGTGTCAGAACACCATTTACGGAATTCGGACACATAGTCCTCTGCGGGTCTGCGACCCTGTTGTAGAGCATGTAATGCAGCTTCTGCAGTGGCAGTCTGATGCGGGTCCTCATAAAGCAGAGACATAGCCTGGAAGAAGGCTGTTAAGCTGTCAAGTGATTCATCCTTGTTCTCCATGAGGCGATGAGCCCAGGTTTGTGGTTCGCCAGACAGTAGCGAAACGACGAAGCCCACCTTAGTGGCTTCCAGGGAGAAAGTCCGGGGTTGGAGAGCGAAGTATAAGTCGCAAGCGTTGCGGAAGGCTCGGAATTTGCTACGTTCTCCTGCAAACCTCTCGGGCATGGGAACTTTAGGTTCAGGTGGCAGCATTATTACTGATGGCGAAGCGGATGCCCCTGAAGTCGCAGAGGCTGTGGCAGGAGTGGACAAGGCTTGGACCCGATTTTCCAGACGTGTATAACCTTCTTGCAGGGTTCGGACGGCCTGGGTTAGTCCTTCCAAATGGTGGCAGAGTTCCTGCATCGGATCCACTCCCTGCGCGGGCTCGGACATGGCTGTCCGGTACTGTCACGTACCTTGAGGGAGAGCCCGACGTGCAGGAAGTGGCTGCTGTTGCTCCTCTGATCCCGGACCCCTGGTAGAGTAGACAGGGGGAGCGGGAATGCAGAGTCGCACAAGCGCCAGGGATGACGCTGGTGCAGGGGCCAGATGGAGCTTCTGCGAAGTCTGAGGAAGTCTCTGAAGGGCAGGTGCAGGTCGGTAGGTAGCAGCCTGGATGCAGGAACACTGGAACAGCAGGAAAGCCGGAAAGGAAGGTATTCGGAGAGTCTGGCCGCAGCAGGTCCCAGAAGACTGAACAGGGTCCCAGAAGACTGAAGAAGCAGGAGCAGCCGGACTGGTAAGCAGGAGAGGCCCAGGTAACAGAGAGGTCGACTAGCCGGGTCGGCAACAGGCGGTCGGCGGAGTACCAGGGATCAGGCAGAAGGATGGTCAGAACAAGCCGAGGTCAGGGCAGGCGGAAGACAGGAACAACAAAGACAAGCCGGGTATCAGGATCTGGATCAAACAGGAGTAGTTGGTACAGGTACAGGTACAGGTGGTCTCAGGAAACGCTGCAGCCCGGACAGCAAGGGGCCAGGCTCCCAGGACACTTTAAATAGGTTTGTTTTGGCGCCAGATGGACGCCTGCACGTGCCCGTGCGCCGTTACCGCCGATGCGCGCTCCCGCGCGCCGTTACCGCCGGTGCGCGCGTGCACGAGCGCGCTGCCGCGATTGCGCGCGCATTGCGCGTGCCGGTGCGCCGCTAGCACCCTCTGGTGGCCGAGGTAATTCATGACAGCTACCTACGGGGGGGGGGGGGCAGTCTGTATGTCACGGGGGGGTTTGAGTCTTTATTTCACGGGGATCAGTCTGTATGTCACGAGGGGGGGGGTGAGTCTGTATGTCACGAGGGGGGGAGAGTCTTTATTTCACGGGGGTCAGTCTGTATGTCACGGGGGGTGAGTCTTTATTTCACGGGGGTCAGTCTGTATGTCACGGGGGGTGAGTCTTTATTTCACGGGGTCAGTCTGTATGCCCCGAGGGGGGGTGAGGCTGTATTTCATGAGGGTCATACAGACTGACCCCCCCTTGTGTATAACTGCACTACAAAATTCCTTTACAATTTAATAATGCATATTTTAAAATGTTATTACTAATAACATTTTAAAATATGCATTATTTGTAAAGGAATTTTGTTACCGTTCACTGCCCTACTGACACCGCTCATTGCCTACTGACACCGCTCACTGCCTACTGACACCGCTCATTGCCTACTGACACCGTCCACTGCCTACTGACACTGCTCACTGCCTACTGACACCGTCTACTGCCTACTGACACCGTCCCTACTGACACCGCTCATTTCCTACTGACACCGCTCATTGCCTACTGACACCGCTCATTGCCTACTGACACCGTCCACTGCCTACTGACACCGCTCACTGCCTACTGACACCGCTCACTGCCTACTGACACCGCTCACTGCCTACTGACACCGTCCACTGCCTACTGACACCGTCCACTGCCTACTGACACTGTCCACTGCCTACTGACACTGTCCACTGCCTACTGACACCGCTCACTGCCTACTGACACCGTCCACTGCCTACTGACACCGTCTACTGCCTACTGACACCGTCCACTGCCTACTAACACCGTCCACTGCCTACTAACACCGTCCACTGCCTACTGACACCGCCCACTGCCTACTGACACTGCCCACTGCCTACTGACACCGCTCATCATCACACTCCACCTGCCCAGGCAGCAATACTGTACAATATAGATTCAGTGTGCACTGCAGCAGTGTCACTCACACTTCACACTGAATCTATATTGTACAGTATTGCTATTAATAATTGTACACAGTATGAAATGTTCTAAAATACTGTATATAGTGTTTTTATTCTTCAATCAGTTAATATAAACATATTTGATATTTAAGATGTTATAGAACGTAATTGCATTGTAGAATATTAAAAAAAAAATCTCAGTTACTTTTCCAAGTAACTAGTTACTTTGCTAATAAAGTAACTGAGTCACTAACTCAATTACTTTTTTAAAGGAAGATGAACAACACTGAATGTGACCATAGAAAAAAAAAGTATACATTTTATTCTAATATGGCACTAACATTACAACTTTGGTACAAAGCATTGCAAAGTTGTTGTTGTTGTTTTTTAACTAAATAAAGACTTTCTTTTAAATCTTGCACTTTTTTTTTTTAATATGACAAAAATGAATGAAAAGAAAAATAAGTTTAAGTTTAAATATCAATGCTTACAAAATAGAAATTTGACCTTATATTCAGCCCTGACATCCCAAATGTCCATCAAAGAGCATAAATGCTTGGGTATACAGATTTAAAGGGCACCCAACAGGGTTGTCCACTCCTGTTTGTATTCCCAGCGGATACATACCCATTAAGGACATAATTTGCAGACACAGATGAACCATTTTTGCTGATGGATGTTCCCATATCCACCACTTCCTCAATAACTATTCTTAAATTGCTAGATTATTTTGCCAGGATGTTTGGCCTCATGGTTAATGGACACAAATATGCATCAGTCCAAAAACTGAAATAAAACCAACTTTAAACTTTCAACGAACCACTAACTCTATACCCTATTTGGGGTATCACGTCAATATAAATGCTATTTCAATGCAATTGTTCCCAGTTTTCAGACACATATCTGCAGACCTGGAAAGATGGTCCACATTCCTGTCCTTTGGGTTTGGGAGACTTTGCTCAAAATGAATGTGTTGCTTTTTAGGCTGTATCACATCCCAGTACCTAGATGAGATAAGCTGGCCAGCACAACCTGGTATGTTGAGTGTTTTTTTTTTTAGATCACATAGATTTTTTTCATTGAATTTCGGGATTCTTTTGATTACAGTTGTTTAGTATATAATTCAACTCATTGACTTCTCCATGGCGTTGTGGTAAATGATTGATTATTTTTTATTGTTTTTTACTGTAGGGTTTTGGTGTGTTCTTGAATCCTTTTTTTGTAGCTGGAATTGTATTTTTATGCAGAGTTATCTACTTCCCAAGTTATACTTTCAGAATAAAATACTTTGCTTTTACCACATATTAATAAAAGGACACTTTTTACTCCCAAGGTTCCTGGGTGGTTTGAGAGTTCCTGACTTATTCGCCTATCACCAGACTGCACAAATAACACATCTACCACGACTACCAGTGGGTACAGATGGAAGTACTGGCATGTTCCCAGTTAGCAATAGATTTATTGATGTTTATCCCAAATAGGTTGTGACTCCCTCTATGTCCCTTTCACTTTTGGTTTGGGATGGGTAGATAAACGATACTGGGCTCCATGCATACTCCCCTTGCCCCTATTAAGGGAAATCCTGAGTTTCAGTTTGGCTGCAACCTGAAACTGTTTTCAAAAATTAAAAAATAAAGGCTTACTAATTGCCAGGGACATCTCAACAGGAGAGGGAATCCATAGGTTAGATTACTTTAAAAAAGAACACGTTCTCTACAAACATATTATTTCCTATGTACAGACTAAGCTTAAAGAGGCCAGATGACCCCCTACAAGTACATTGTTTGAGTCAATGTGCAACCATTATTTTCCAGCACTGCATTAACCCTCTTGAACATGGAGTTCACCAGAGCTTCACAGGTTGCCACTGGTGTCCTCTTCCAGTCCTCCATGATGACATCACAGAGCTGGTGGATGTTAGAGACCTTGTGCTCCTCCACTTATATATATATTATAAAAAATAAACAAAATAAATGCAGCGCTAATAAAAAAATATTTGACTAAGTAGCATGTGAAAAAATCATTTTTGAAGTGGAACGTGAAAATGAAAGCAGAGTCCCATTAAAATTCCAGCCCATTAATTGACAAGAAACTGACACCCATCCATGTATATGCAGATGATAATGACTACTAGACAAATAAACAATAGGCTAGACACAAGATTGGTCTAAAAAGTTAGATTTTTATTTTGTTACAACAATATTAAAAACATGATTTAAATGAACAAAAGCGTATGTAACTCTGTAGGTTAACATTACCAATTCACCATGAAAAATCTGTGCATTGTGTGTTTGACATGTTTTGCATAAATAATCACTGCTTCTTCAGGAGATTTTAACATATTGCGTTATAGAACAGATATTATTATCATACTACAAATAGAGAGAAAAAGAAAACATTAATCATTTCATAAATCATTTGTAGTCATTAGCCACTTTCTGCCCGTCCTAGAGCAAAATGACGGCCAGGAAGTGGTTCAGTAATCCTGACTGAGCGTCATATGACAACCAGCAGGAAAAGCTGCGATCACGTGCCTGTGGGGGCATGCAGCACATCGATCGGTGGTGTAGTGTAGTCTGACACACCGCATCACCGATCTCGGTAAAGAGTCTGACGGAGGCTCTTTACCACATGATCAGCCGTGTCCAATCACAGCTGATCACACTGTGGCCCCCACAAAAAAGGAAGGGAAAAGACAGCCTTAAATCCAATAAAGAAATTGATAAGAATTGTAAACTGAGCTCAAGTATACGCTGCTATAGAGCAAACACAGTTGAATCAGTCTAAAAGGTAACACATTGTGACAGCAGGTGCAGTAATGCAGGACAAATCCTAACAGCAGCCACAATACTTTGCAATAACTCAAATTATCCAAGAGTATGTGTTGTACAGGACACCGGGGGTGGGTCCTGGACGGGTGCTATACGGCACCACTGTTTGGACTATGGTCCATTTAAATAGAGGTAGAAGGTTCAGGGGGTCACCCAAAAGTGGGTGAAAAGTTCCAGGCAGGCGCTAATTCAGAGAGGACTGGCTCGCAGTCTTCTCTATCTTAATAAAGTAGTTTGGGGCCTGGAATTTTGGAGGCTCCAAAGTGTTATTTGGGTGGGATGGAGCCTCCACTCCTAAACCCTGGGAGCCAGCGCACAAGGGGTTAAAATCTCACAGACAACCACCCATTAAAGCAGGAAGTGATGCTGGAGGGAGTGAGTGAGTTGGGAGAGTGCACCTGTGAGGACAAGATGGAAGTCTGCTAGCTGCTCAGAGAGGACTTTTTTTTTTTTTTTTTTTTTTTTTTTTTTTTTTTGGGGGTTTCAATATGTTTTTATTGAGAATTTTAGAAAACATAGCACTAACAATTAATGTTGTAATAATACAGATATACAGATATTAATAATTATTGCTTATTAATCATGAAAAGAAAAATGAGAGACAAAAACAAAAAAACAAACATATTTTTAAACATTAAGTGAGTACGAATGAGGATATATGTATTATAAAGTATTAGAGAGGACTTTTGAGTAGTTTTGGAAGTGAAGCTGTGTCTGCAGGGAAGGTCTGGAGAACTTCTTACTAAAAACGTATGTGCCTTTCTTTTGGTTGTTTTTCTGAAGAAAGCCTTTTTCCTAATTTATGCTGGAAACAAGCAGGACTTTTGTTGTGACGTTTTGGATGCTGAAGAAAAGCTTTATTTTGTTTTGTTTGGTCACCAATAAAGACCCTTTGCTTTACTGACACGGTTTTACGCACTTGTCTCGCGGAGCTTAAAGACCCCCAAAGTTTACAATTGGTGTCGAATGCGGGCAAAGTGCATTTGCAAATGAGAGAGAAGATCACCGCTCAAGGTAGGTCTATTGTAGGGTCGTTTCACAAATATAGGACTCCAAGGGTGCAGGCAATGCACTAAGGCAAATATTGGTATAAAGATGAGGGATGGACAGCCGCACTCCAAACCAAACGGGTTGTCTTTATTCAAATCAACAGCAAGAACACAGCAGATCACAGCAATAGGAACAGGAGAATACCGACGTTTCGCACTGGCTTCAGTGCTTATTCATGGCAAAGTGCATTTGCAGGCGCAAAAACCGTTTAAAACTGACATTTAAAGAGACAGTATACTTATGGCATGTCTTGGGTGAAGTCAGCCCAGGCGTTACAAACAGCAGACAAAGGCATGGAGGAGGTCGTTAAGGCTTTGGCACAAGCCACTGTGACCCAGCAGCAAGCGTCAGCAGAGTCAAACCGTCGCCATGAGGAAGCGATGGCTCAGCAGCAGCAGGCCCTGGCACAGGCTATAGCTGCGCAGCAGGAAAATACACGGCTGCTATCCGCCCAGTTTACGGCCCAGCAGGAGTCCACTCAAGCACAGGTGGCTGCCTTGCAGGAGGCCGTACAACAGCTGGCTCAGGGACAAGCGCAAGCGGTCGTTGCCGTTAGCAACCCAGTGTCTGTTAGAGCCAGCCATTTCTTGCAGAAACTAACACCCAGCGATGAAGTGGAAGCCTTTCTTACCACCTTTGAAAGGATAGCAGAGAGAGAAGCGTGGCCCCGGGACCAATGGGCCGGCATTATATCGCCTTTTCTCACTGGTGACCCGCAAAAGGCCTATTTTGACCTCCCAGCTGAGCACATCAAAGACTATGAACGTCTAAAAGCTGAAATCCTGGCCCGCCTGGGAGTGACCACAGCTGTCCGGGCTCAGAGGGTGCATCGCTGGCGGTACAAATCGGACCAACCGCCCAGGTCCCAGATGCATGAACTAATCCAGTTCGTCAAAAAATGGCTGCAGCCAGAAAAATTGTCAGGCCCACAAATGGTGGAACGAGTGGTGATGGACTGGTACCTACGGTCCCTGCCAGATGACCTACAGCGCTGGTTGTACGGTATACCGTGGTGGAGGACCTGCTTGGGCCTGCCAAGCGTCGAGAACCCACGCCAAGGACACCCAGACCAGCCACCAACCTGAGGAGAGAAGCCTTGCCAGATGTTGGCGTCCGCAGGTTTACACCATCTGCCCTAGAACCACGGAGGTCGGTTCCTGTACCAAAGATGGGAGACATACAATGTTGGCGATATCGGTCCTGGGGGCATACCCGGGCACAATGCCCACTGCAGGAGGAGCCTATGGAGTGCGGAACTGGTCGGAGAAGCTCCTTCTATGTGCGAAGTGTGTGTACCACTCATCTTGACCTGGCTGCAGGACGGTTTGAGTGTGAAGTGTGGGTGAACCACCTTCCTGCCAGGGCCCTACTGGACTCCGGTAGCATGGTAACATTAGTACATGCCAGGGTACTTGGGAGGCTTAGACCAGTGACTAAAACTCTTCGGGTGGTATGCATTCATGGGGATACCAAGGAGTACCCCTTGGTTCCGGTGACTGTCTCTTATGGCCATGCCTCAGTTACACAGGATGTCGGGGTGGTAAACCGTTTAATTCATGACATCATAGTGGGGCGGGACTGTCCACTATTTCTGGAACTATGGAACGAGGTGCAAATGGCACCACCAGGGGAACTGGGGGCACTGGGCCTGGAAGGGACAGGGTCCGGAGCTGAAATACACCCCTCTGATGTAGAAATACCTACCATTGATAATGAAGTCGCAGGGAATGCTAATGTGGAGGATAGTGCCCCTGACCCAGGTCTTAAACACGGGTTGATCTCTGAGGGGGGGGAGGTCTTCCCATTCATTACAAGTTATGCTGGGGGAGGATGATGAGGAGCTCTCCCCGGTTGAGGAGGATGAAGGGGAAACATCCTCAAGGCCAGTACATCCAGATCTAGATGTGTCCAGAGGTGCATTTGGTACCGCCCAATTACGGGACCCTGCCTTGGTTAATGCTCGAGAGCAGGTTTCTGTTGTTGATGGGGTCCCACAAATGCCAGACGCAGACCAGAGGTTCCCTCACTTTGCGTTGAAGGGGGACTTACTGTTTCGAGTGGCTGAGAGCCGAGGGGAAACTATAGAGCAGTTGCTGGTTCCCCAACCGTATAGGCGGATGCTCCTCGATCTAGCCCACAACGATGCACTGGGAGGACACCTGGGGGCGGAGAAAACAGAGGCCAGGATAAACGACCGGTTTTACTGGCCAGGGTTGAAGGCCGAGGTTAAAAGATACTGTGCGTCTTGTCCCATTTGCCAGTTAACTGCCCCAGTGCCACACTATAGAAACCCTCTGGTGCCCTTGCCGATTATCGAAGTCCCGTTTGAACGGATCGCTATGGATCTGGTGGGACCCCTGGTAAAGTCGGCACAGGGCCACCAATACATATTGGTCATCCTAGATTACGCAACTAGGTATCCAGAAGCTGTCCCTTTGAGGAAAACCTCCTCTAAGGCCATCGCCAGGGAGTTGTTTCAAATGTTCTCACGAACTGGGTTCCCCAAAGAGATCCTGACAGACCAGGGTACCCCTTTTATGTCAAAGGTAATGGCAGACTTGTGCAAATTGTTTCAAATTAAGCAGTTGCGGACGTCTGTCTACCACCCACAGACCGATGGCCTAGTCGAAAGATTCAATAAAACCCTAAAATCCATGTTGAAAAGAGTAGTCCAGAAAGATGGGAAGGATTGGGATATGTTACTCCCTGCCCTGTTATTTGCTATCCGGGAGGTCCCGCAAGCATCCACAGGTTTTTCGCCATTTGAGTTAGTGTATGGTCGAAGGCCCCGGGGGTTACTCGACCTGGTAAAAGAAACGTGGGAAAGTGAATCCTCACCACACAAAACGGTGGTAGAGCATATCTCTCAAATGCGAGAGAGGGTGGCTAAGGTGATGCCACTGGTGAAGGAGCACATGCAGAAGGCCCAGGATGCCCAAAGGAGAGTATATAACAGGTCAGCTAAAATTAGACAGTTCCAAGTAGGAGACCGGGTGGCTGTTCTAATACCCACGGTAGAGAGCAAATTCTTGGCCAAATGGCAGGGCCCATTTGAGGTAGTAGAGAAAGTCGGTGAGGTAGATTACAAGGTACACCAGCCAGGGAAAAGAAAACCCTACCAGATCTACCACATCAATTTGTTGAAACCCTGGAGAGACAGAGAACAAGTGTCCGCGGTAGTAGGGGTACAGTCAGGGGACCATGCAGGGATCGACTTGGTGCAGGTTGCTGCTACCCTGACTAGACCTCAAACCCAGCAAACAAAAGAGTTTCTACAAAAAAATAGAGATATGTTTTCAGAGTTGCCCGGTCGCACCAACGTCATCGAGCATGACATTGTGACCGAGCCCAATGTAAAAGTCAGGTTAAAGCCTTACCGTATCCCAGAAGCTCATAGGGTGGTAGTGTCCGAAGAGGTTAAAAGAATGTTCGAGCTTGGAGTCATTGAAGAGTCGCAGAGCGAATGGTCAAGTCCAATTGTGTTGGTACCCAAGCCCAACGGCACCCTCCGCTTCTGCAACGACTTCAGAAAGCTTAATGAAGTCTCCAAATTCGACGCATATCCCATGCCACGAGTAGATGAGCTAATTGAAAGGTTGGGGCCTGCCAGGTACATTACCACGCTAGACCTCACAAAAGGGTACTGGCAGATTCCCCTGACTAAGGAAGCCAGGGAGAAGACAGCCTTCTCTACCCCAGAAGTCCACTTCCAATATAAGAGGATGCCATTTGGTCTACACTCAGCCATGGACAAAACTCTGCGTCCACACCAACGGTACGCTTCTGTCTACCTAGATGACATAGTCATCTTCAGCACTGATTGGGAGTCCCACCTTCCCCGGGTTCAGGCAGTCGTAGACTCCTTAAGAAGAGCAGGGTTCACCATCAACCCTGAGAAGTGTGCCATTGGGATGGAGGAAGTAAAATACCTAGGGTATATTGTGGGTAGAGGGCTGGTGAAGCCCCAAATGAGTAAGGTGGAGGCCATACAGGACTGGCCCCGTCCCCTAACCAAGAAGCAGGTCAGAGCGTTTTTTGGGCATAGTTGGCTATTATAGGAGGTTTGTCCCCAACTTTGCCACTGTTGCTGCACCACTGACCGACCTGACCAGAGGCAGAAAGTCAGTGATGATAAAGTGGAACGCTGAGGCCGAGACGGCTTTTCAAAAGCTTAAGACAGCTTTGTGCCAAGATCCGGTGCTTGTAGCTCCAGATTTTACAAAAGATTTTGTAGTACAGACAGATGCTTCAAGCGAAGGGTTGGGAGCGGTCCTGTCTCAGGAAATCAATGGGGAGGAGCACCCTGTGGTCTTTCTTAGTAGGAAGCTGACGGCAGCTGAAAGAAACTATGCGGTGGTGGAGCGGGAGTGTCTGGCCATCAAGTGGGCTCGAGATTCCCTGCGATATTTCCTCCTGGGCAGAAAGTTCCGCTTGGTGTCAGACCATGCTCCGCTTACCTGGATGAGACAGAATAAACACACCAATGCCAGGGTAACAAGGTGGTTCCTTTCTCTCCAGGAGTTCAATTTCATGGTAGAGCACAGACCCGGGAGACAGCATCAGAATGCCGATGCCCTCTCCCGAGTTCATTGTATGGTGTCTACTGTTGCCTCCAACACCTCCGCGTTGAGGCAGAGGGGGGGGATATGTACAGGACACCGGGGGTGGGTCCTGGACGGGTGCTATACGGCACCACTGTTTGGACTATGGGCCATTTAAATAGAGGTAGAAGGTTCAGGGGGTCACCCAAAAGTGGGTGAAAAGTTCCAGGCAGGCGCTAATTCAGAGAGGACTGGCTCGCAGTCTTCTCTATCTTAATAAAGTAGTTTGGGGCCTGGAATTTTGGAGGCTCCAAAGTGTTATTTGGGTGGGATGGAGCCTCCACTCCTAAACCCTGGGAGCCAGCGCACAAAGGGTTAAAATCTCACAGACAACCACCCATTAAAGCAGGAAGTGATGCTGGAGGGAGTGAGTGAGTTGGGAGAGTGCACCTGTGAGGACAAGATGGAAGTCTGCTAGCTGCTCAGAGAGGACTTTTGAGTAGTTTTGGAAGTGAAGCTGTGTCTGCAGGGAAGGTCTGGAGAACTTCTTACTAAAAACGTATGTGCCTTTCTTTTGGTTGTTTGAAGAAAGCCTTTTTCCTAATTTATGCTGGAAACAAGCAGGACTTTTGTTGTGACGTTTTGGATGCTGAAGAAAAGCTTTATTTTGTTTTGTTTGGTCACCAATAAAGACCCTTTGCTTTACTGACACGGTTTTACGCACTTGTCTCGCGGAGCTTAACCACTTACCCCCCGGACCATATTGCTGCCCAAAGAGTACTTTTTGCGATTGGGGACTGCGTCGCTTTAACAGTCAATTGCGAGGTCGTGCGACGTGGCTCCCAAACAAAATTGGCGCCCTTTTTTTCCCACAAATAGAGCTTTCTTTTGGTGGTATTTGATCACCTCTGCGTTTTTTATTTTTTGCGCTATAAACAAAAATAGAACGACAATTTTGAAAAAAAATAATATTTTTTACTTTTTGCTGTAATAAATATCCCCCAAAAATATATAAAAAAACATTTTTTTTCCTCAGTTTAGGCCGATACGTATTCTTCTACATATTTTTCGTAAAAAAAAATCGCAATAAGCATTTATTGATTGGTTTGCGCAAAAGTTATAGCGTTTACAAAATAGGGGGTATTTTTATGGCATTTTTATTAATATTTGTTTTACTAGTAATGGCGGCGATCAGCGATTTTTTTTTCGGTATTGCGACATTATGGCGGACACTTCGGACATTTTTGACACATTTTTGGGACCATTGGCATTTTTATAGCGATCAGTGCTATAAAAATGCATTGGATTACTATAAAAATGCCACTGGCAGTGAAGGGGTTAACACTAGGGGGCGGGGAAGGGGTTAAGTATGCCTGGGTGTGTTCTTACTGTGGGGGGGGGGGGTGGCCTCACTAGGGGAAACACTGATCCTCGGTTCATACATTGTATGAACAGAAAATCAGCATTTCCCCTGCTGACAGGAACGAGAGCTGTGTGTTTACACACACAGCTCCCGTTCCCCGCTCTGTACCAAGCGATCGCGTGTGCCCGGCGGCGATCGCGCCCGCCGGGCACACGCACGGGAGTCGAGGGCGAGCAGGGGGCGCGCGCGCGCCCCTACTGGCGGCTAATAGGCAGGACGTCATATTACGTGCTCTCGCCTAGGAGAGCCACCTTGTGGACGTATTTCGACGGTGCGCGGTCGGCAAGTGGTTAAAGACCCCCAAAGTTTACAGTGTGTATATGTATATAACAACTGAGACAAGGAGGGGTGAATCTATGCTTTACCTTAGACTGGTTCCATCATAAGAGTATCTGTGAGAGGTCGTACATATATACTTCCTTAGGAATATTTTCTGTTATGGGGTAAGTCTAGGTAAAATGGGGACAAAACCAAATGATCCTTTAAAAGACATAACGCAAATGCATCTGTCACTATATATCAAAAAGGCATGGATATCATAGATAGCATATAAGCTCACAAGGCTTACCTTGTAATGGGCATGTAAGTAGACGACTGCTATAGCCTTGAACAGATCAGACAGGTGTCCACTGCATTCCCCACAAAGAGTCCCCTAGAATAAAAAGCTATGCAGATATATTTACACTTAGGAAGAAAAAGATGCCCTGAGGAATGTTCTATGGGTAGTTCACAATGAATTAAGGTAAAAAAAAGGAGGGTTTAATATTACTTTAAAGCGGAGTCCCACCCTGTATTTGAAGTTTGGCCCCTGCTGTTGCTGATCACAGTGCCTTAAATGTTCAGAATGTTTGTTTTATTTTTTCTAAAGCATTTTACCTTTTCAGGTCAGTAAAAAGGTAGACTTCTGCAGAACCTCGCCACAGCAGGGTATGTCATATCTTGCCGCCCATTGCGCCGCTCAATGGGCAACCTGTAATTGACCGAGTGTGCTGTGCTTTGTTCACACTACACAGACATGAGATTGTAAGGTGCACGCTGGGTAGCCAGCTGCACCATTTCCCAGGAAGAAACTCCCAAGTGGCTTCAGATGCCCACACTAAGCTCACTGGATCCTGAGGGTACAGTGAGTATAAATTAACTTATTAAAAATAAAAAAAATTCATATGCAGCATATGCCAATTTAGATTACCATCACGGGGGAGATTTAAAGAAAAAAAATAGGGGTTTTGTCCATAGTGCTGGCATTGGATTTCTGTACTACTTATTCTAAGGTGATAATATTCTACAGAACAGCAAATAACAAATAACCATTCAGCCGATGTGAGGTTTTATAGCTGTAATTAGTGTGTGTGGTTAAAAAGCAGTCCACCCAAAATTAACTTTTCAGTTATTGATGCATGCTGGCGAATTAATTCACATGAGCTATCTATATCTGTAAGCCGTAGTTTTGATGGTGTAAAGCCTATATTGGATTTGGGCTGACTGCTTCCAAAGATCTAAGGTTTGAGGTTATAAGGTTACATTTATTGTGGAAAGGCTGCATGAGAGACATTGATGACTGTTTTAGTAAAATGCACTTACCTTTTAAGTTTGTACTGAGATATGTTGTCTTACATTATATGTCTCATCTGTATTGAAGCTTTTCTTAGTAAACAACTGTGCACTTTAAACTTGGGTTATATTTATACCCTGCAGATGAATCTAAACAAGTCTGCCCAGATTGGCTTGTAGTTACAAATAATTCACTATGCAGATTTGTGTTATTTATTACACAATAGAAGGGGGTGGATTCAAGTGAGTATTTTAGGATGAGAGCACTGGGAGAAATGCAAGCAAGCTTGGTAATTTTCTGTAGACACAGGGGTAGATCCACATACAAATAGATCGGCGCAGCGTATGTGAGATACGATACGCCGCTGTAACTTACATTAGACCGGTTCGAATCCCCAAAGAATTTGTGCCGTAAGTTACGGCGGCATAGTGTATCTCAAGCAGCGTAAGGGCGCGGAATTCAAATCGGCGATTAGGGGGCGTGTTTCATTTAAATGAAGCGCGTCCCCGCGCCAAATGAACTGTGCATGCGCCATCCCGAAATTTCCCGCCGTGCATTGCGCTAAATGACGTCGCAAGGACGTCATTTTTTTTTAACATAGACGTGACTTACGTACATTTCGATTCACGGACGACTTGAGCAAAAAAAAAAATAATTAAAATTAAACGCGGGAACGACGGCCATACTTAACATGGCAAGTCTAACTATACGCGACGAAATAGCAGCTTTAACTATATGCCAAAAAAAGCCGACTACAGACGCCGTAAAAAAATGCGCCGGCCTCTCGTACGTTCGTGGATCGTCGGAAATAGCTAATTTGCATACCTGATGCGGAAAACGACGTGAACGCCACCCAGCGGGCGCCGAAGTATTGCAACTTAGATCCGAAGGCGTACGAAGACGTACACCTGTCGGATCTAACCCAGAAGCCGTCGTATCGTGTTTTGAGGATTCAAAACAACGATACGAAGCGGGAAATTTGAAAGTACGCCGGCGTATCAGTAGATACACCGGCGTACTCGCTCTGTGGATCTGCCCCACACTGTTCAAATCATTGCTAAAAGCAGTGATATGCTGTTTTTTAAACCGTGTCCAATGTGTTATACAGCAAATGTTACTAAGATCTGCATATCCCATTTAGGAAACTCTGCTGCTAAAAAATGCTTTAAAACAAATGTTAATATTTTCATGTCCCACCGTCCATCACCTACGCCTCCAGTAGGATCTTCGACTGTGAGATTACGAATAAACCGATTCAGATCCAAATGGATTGGGTCTGTTAGAGGGTGCAAAGTTCAAACCTTTCTGAAGTAGTGAGATTCATCCAGATTGACCGAGGATAGATTAAATATTTTTATGGTATCAAATTCTCTACTTTTTTCCTTTTTGATGGCTCTTGTGTCTTCCTCCTCTTTGGTGAGTTGTCTTCTTACTAGTGACATAGCAGTCAGTGTTTGGACCCACAATGTGCAGCCAGGAATGCAGGCATCCAGAATTCCTACAACTGTCAGATGTTGAAGATCCTATTGGTCTGTGTAGTTCTGAAAGAGGTCTGACATTCAACAAAACTGAGATTTCAAAGAAAGAAGTCTTGTAATAATGCAGAGCTGTTAATTGCAAATGACCATGGAGTACCTGATTGCCAAAAAATTGGTGGTTTTCTGCTTTATAACTATGACTTTTCATATACTGTACCAGTCAGTGGCAGATCCAGAGTCTAGTCTTGGGAGGGGCACTGCCGGAAAATAAGGTGTTGCTTACAGAACTGTACTTGACATGTCATACAGTCCTAATTGTGTTTGAAACAGTGACACATTTATTATTCCAGATTAGATTATTACATTACAAGCGGATAGCATATATTAACCCCATGGTCTTTTTTTTTTTTTTTTTTTATAGTGCAAAAAATAAAAAACACAGAGGTGATAAAATGCCACCAAAATAAATCTCTATTTGTGAGAAAAAACAGACAAACATTTTATTTGGGTACAGGTCGCACGACTGCGCAATTGTCAGCTAAAGTAACACAGTGCCATATCACAGAAAGTGGCATGGACATTAAGGGGGTAAAACCTTCTGGGGCTGTAGTGGTTAAGATTGAACAAGACAAAAATGTCAATACGAAAAGGGCAGCATTTTTTTTTAATACATAATGCGATACAACCTGTATTCTGCGATAATCCACAATCCTTATTTTTTGTACTCCCTTTCATTCATATAGGTAGGTGCTCTGTTGGGGGAGGGGCTTCCATGGTGGAGGAATAGAGATGAGCGGCATCTGGGATTGCAGGCAGCTTCAGCTGACACACAACCACGACTTAATCATTCTGTCTTTACGCCACGCTGGAGCCTGGGGAAGATTTAGGGAGGAGGTGGGTGGAGCCAACACTCACAGTAGGCTTGAAGGAGGAAGCAGGCTCTGAATGCTGAGGCTCTCCTCCTCAGCAGCGGCTCACGCATGACTGATGTTACTGGTTGTTAGACACCAGGTGGCACAGGTGCTAGCAACCAGTACAGCGGGCAGTAGAGGCCAGCAGCGCGACTCCACCCACCTCCTCCCTCCGTCTTCTAGAGGCTCCAGCGAGGTGTAAAGACAACAGCAGGGTCGGCAGTGGCGTCGCTGCTTCCCTCCTGCCGATGATACTGATATTTTCAGGGGGGGCAGTTTCCCCATTGCCCCCCCCCGATCCGCCCCTGATACCAATAAGGTCTACAATTGTATTTTTCTTTTGTTCAGTCAAATACTGGCTTCCTGTATTATGGCAAACAATTTGTATGAGTGGATTAAACAGAAAGTCATCATTCTTATTCCACTTGCCTTGGTGGGGGGGGTCGGGGGTCACAGGGCAGACAACGCTTTCAAGTCTGTAATAGAACAATAAAATGCATTTCAAGACTGGTAGGTAAATACATAAAAATAAACATGAATATCAGCTAGGGAAGAATATTTTGTGTCTGTTACAGAATATAGAAGGTCAGTCATCAAATTAGCCCTGATTCCAAAGCCAGACAAAAGAATACACATTTAATTTTCCACTCTCCGCCATTGTTTTTGTTCTCAGGCCATATTTAGTATTCTGTGAAGACTCAGTCCCACGACACAACTGTTATTCGCCATAGGAATGTTGTCAAGCACAACTTCACAGAGTATTGATTAACAGACAAACTTTGCAGCATGTGTGAATGTTTGTCATACTCAATATATGGTGTATTGTAAACCAACAAAACCTTTTTTCATCTAGCTTGTACTTGTGCCTACAGAGTTTTACAACATTCATGCCATTGGCCTTTTTAGCCATGTTTTCTGCATTGAACTCTCTTTTTCCTTTTCACCACTGTTCATTTCTGCTATTTTTGTCATACTGCGGAAAATGATTGCCATGCATCCTGATTCTTTGAAATGTTCCATTTTTTTTTTTCATTTTTTTTTGTTGTATATTTTACTTATTTATCAGGTAGGTTATAGACTTATAGAGATTTACCCGTGTTTCCTGTGTTGGTGACAAATGTTCGAGCAGACAGGAAGTAAGGTACAGAAACAAAGATCTCTTTCCTTATTCTACTAAAGCTAGCCATATGCTGATATAGCCTATAGACTGAACTACTTAACAGATTCCTCCATCCATGTTAACAGTGCAGATGGACGGATCTTCCTCTGTAGCATTTGCATTTTGATAGTTGACTCTTCTAGCTTTCAAAATGCCAAAACACCTCTACAATTAATTGATTGAAGCCACTTTTGTACCAACAAATTCCTGATAAGCTTTTGAAGACGGAATGAAAAAAAATAAAAAAAATAATAAATAATAGATTCCTCCATCCACGCCAACATTTTAACAGCCAGTACTGCCAGCTGTCAAAATACCTGAACAGCAGCTACATCTGACTGTATGCAAGTGGTTTTTGGCTGGCAATTTTATGATGTTATTTTCATTTTTCAATTGAGGGAAGTCGGGCAACCCACTCACTGAATTTCATCCAATTACAAAATTCATACAGTATATGACCAGTTTAAATTAAGGTATTTTTTGTTGTACCTGTATCTCAGTTGGAAGCTTCCCCTCAATTAAAGTCTTGTTTTTTTTTTCTGTTTAAAAATAACATACAGGTTATACTTGCCTGCTCTGTATAATGGTCTTGCACAGGGAAGCTCAGATCCTTCTCTTCTTGGGTCCCTCATAGGCACTCTTGGCCCCTCCCTCCTGCCAAGTTCCTTCACAGCAAGCAGCTTGTTATGGGGACACCCGAACTGAGAGCTGCTCTGTGTGTCAATCCAGACATAGAGCCGTGGCTTGGCCCTGCTCCCTCTTTTGCCTTATTGGCTAACTGACTTTGACAGCAGCGGGAGCCATTTGCATCCCACTGCTGTCTCAGCCAATGAGGAGGGAGAGACAACTGAGGCTCTCGTGCAACATCACTGGATTGAGATGGACCTCAGGTAAATATCAGGGTGTTGGGGGGAGCTGCTGCACACATAAGTTGTTTTTTTTATCTTAATGCACCTGCCGACCACTCTTTATCAATTTTACTTATACAGGGTGGCAGTTGTGCACAGGATCACATATATACAGTTGTGCTCATAAGTTTACATACCCTGGCAGAATTTATGATTTATTGGCCATTTTTTAGAGAATATGAATGATAACACAAAAACGTTTCTTTCACATTCATGGTTAGTGTTTGGCTGAAGCCATTTATTATCATGATATCATTAAAGCTCAATGATATTGAGGTCAGGAGACTGAGATGGCCACTCCAGAACCTTCACTTTATTCTGCTGTAGTCAATGACAGGTCGACTTGGCCTTGTGTTTTGGATCATTGTCATGTTGGAATGTCCCATGTGCAGCTTTCTGGCTGATGAATGCAAATGCTCCTCTAGTATTTTTTGATAACATACTGCATTCATCTTGCCATAAATTTTTGACAATTTTCATGTGCCTTTGTAGCTCACACATTCCCAAAACATCAGCGATCCTCCTCCGTATTTCACAGTAGGAATGGTATACCTTTCATCATAGGCCTTGTTGGTCTCCTCTTCAAATGTAGCATTTATGGTTGTGACCAAAAAGCAAAATGTTGTTCTCATCACTTCAAATGACTTTGTTCCAGAAGGTTTGAGGCTTGTTTCTGTGCTGTTTGGCTTATTGTAAGAGGGATACTTTGTGGCATTTGCGTAGTAATGGCTTTCCTCTGGTGACTCGACCATGCAGCCCATCTTTCTTCAAGTGCCACCTTAATGTGCATCTTGAAACAGCCAAACCCCCCCTTTTTTTTAGAGAGAGTCCTGTATTTCATCTGAAGTTATTTGTGGGTTTTTCTTTGCATCCCAAACAATTTTCCTGGCAGTTGTGGCTGGAATTTTTGTTGATCTACCTGATCGTGGTTTGATTTCAACAGAACCCCTCATTTTCCACTTCTTGATTAGAGTTTAAACACTGCTGATTGGCATTCTTAATTCCTTGGATATCTTTTTATATCCCTATCCTGTTTTATACAGTTCAACTACCTTTTCCAGCAGATCCTTTGACAATTCTTTTACTTTCCCCATGGCTCAGAATCCAGAAACGTCAGTGCAGCACTGGATGAAAGGTGCAAGGGTCTGTCAGGAGTCCAGAAACTCATTGACCTTTTATACATGCACACTAATTACAAGCAAACAAATCACAGGTGAGGATAGTTACCTTTTAGAAGCCATTCAAACATATTTGTGTCAACTCCCTAGGGTCTCTGTTAAAAACAAAAATATATAATGTTTGGGGGTTCTGAGTAATTTTCTAGCAAAGAAATTATGATTTTTACATGTAGGTGCGAAGTGCCAGAATTGGCCCAGATGAGAAGTGGCAAAACGGAGACCCAACAGTAAAAACATGGGTTCTAAGAATTCCCCTCACACACTGTGCCTTGTCAAGTCCTATGTGTTCTATCTTTTATTTATTTTTTAAAGCATTAAGGCTTTGCACGTTCATAGGCTTTATAAAAAGAGTAAGTACAGCAAGCTTTTACAAAGCATTTTAAAAGTTTGTAGCAAGCTTTGAGCAACTTTCTTGAAGCATTGAAAGCATCCTTTAGCTCCAGTTTAGGGATATAGACACAAATCTTAATGGAAATGCCATCACTTTAAACATGCTGCTAGGAGGCTTCTACAGGCTTTCGGGAAGCTGCAGCGCTACTTGAAATTTGTTGAAAGGATGTTAACAGCTTGTGTAAAGTGACAGCACTCCTGTTAAAGTGGTTGTAAACCTCATATTCAACAGTTCCAAAAGACATGAACCTACTTTTAGCCTTTTCTTTAAACATCAAAAGCACGTTATGTATACCTGAATATCATCCTTGTGCCTGTCAAAGCTCTCTGGAGGTGGGGTCCTGACATCGCAGGACTATCCCCACATTTTTACATCCCTTCCCCCGGCTTGAATGCCGAGCTGGACTCGGAAAACAGTTATCCCCATTAACACTTAGTAGCATTTGAGGCACGGGGTGCAGACTTTCCTAGCAGAAGGGAGTTGAACAACTGTGGGGAATCCTTACACAGCAGGACACTGCCAACACTTTTTGGTAACGGAGGAGGAAAAGGGATTATACATGGTTTTACTGTCATCATCATTAATGCAGCCAAACTGCCTCATACAGCTGCCAGGTATCGAATATACGCTACCCCAAATCTACACTGGGTTTCCTCGGCGTAAGCCAGCATAGGTGGAAGTGGGCGTGAGCCATGCTAATGAGGCGTGACCCCATGTAAATGATGGACTGAGTGTCATAAAGATACAAATAACGTACAGCGCATGCGCCGTCCCGTGGCCTGCATCCCAGTGCGCATGCTCACAATCACGTCGAAACAACTGCCTAAGATACGTCGAATCACTGCCTACGACGTGAACGTAACCTACGCCCAACCCTATTCACGTACTGATAGGTAGGGAGACCGCCGCTCCAGGTGAGCACAGGCAGGTAATCAATGTCCACTCAGGAATCACACGGGTGCTGGCAATGCATAGAATTAAGCAGGTGGGAGAATGGATGGACAGCCGCACTCCAAAAAGTCTTGTTGAAAAAAGACGTGCTCTTTATTGTAAAAGGGAAAAAATGCACAGCACACAACAGCATACAGTGGGATAGACAGCTGACGCGTTTCGCATTAACAACTAATGCTTAGTCATAGCTCACCTATTCACGTACTACTATGTAAACAACGTAAAATACGACGGCTGTTCCCTGGTCCATACCTTTGCATGAGTTGCGCCTCATAGATGGGGAATAACTATACGCCGGACGTAAGCCTTACGCAAACCGCGTATATTATGCGCCAGGCGCAACTACGTTCGTGAATCGATGTATCTCCCTCATTTGCAATGAGGCGGCCAGCGTAAATATGCGCCCACGATACGCCAGCGTAGGAAAGTTAAGTCGGTCGGATGAAGCCTATTTTCAGGTGTATCTAGTTCTGTGGGCACGGCGCACAGATACGACGGCACATACTTACACTTACGCAGCGTATATCAAGATACGTCAGCGTAAGTGCTTTGTGAATCCGGGCCATAATATGCACAGATATGATGGTTTTCAGAATGCTCGTTGCTCAATGTATTTCACTTTTCTGCTTCTTCAGGAGCTATAAAGAAGCATCAAACATCAAAACCGTGGATTTTTTTCCAACGGATGTTGGCTCAAACTTGTCTTGCATACACACGTTCACACAAATGTTGTCGGAAATTCCGAACGTCAGGAACGCGCTGGACAAGCTGAGAAAACTGAAGTTCAATAGGCAGTTCAGCTCTTCTGCTTGATTCCGAGCATGCGTGGAATTTCGTGCGTCGGAACTGTGTACACACGATCTCCGACAACAAAACTCGTTGTCGGAAAATTTGAGAACCAGCTCTCAAATTTTTGTTGTTGGAAATTCTGACAGCAAATATCCAATGGAGCCTGCACATGGTCGGAATTTCCGACAACAAGCTCCCATCGAACAATTGTTGTCGGAAATTCCGATCGTGTGTATGCGGCATTAGGCTTCTTGCACACAATACTCCTGTTTAAGCATCTACCTTTTCAGACTTGTTTTGTATGTATTTGCGCGAATTTTCACGCATATGCATTCGGACAAATTTGCGTGCACGTGCGAAGACTTGTGTTCACGTTTTTATTCTGCACAATATGTAAATGATCAAAATGTAATATGCAAATACAGTGCTACCTGATGTGAAAAAAGGTATCAAATGTTATATTAAGCAGCGCTCAAGAGAATCAAATAAAAAAACACATATAATATTGCTAGACTATTAAGTGAAAAATAATGAGTGATCCACCCTCTATGTGAAACAATATATCAGTGTCAAAAATAGGTGCCAATAATACACCCAAAATAACAGGTTGGCAAAAAAAATCCATAAACTGATTGTGTGAACGTAAATGAAGTTCATAAATGGAGAACAGAAGAAATCCCTTCACGATATGTAAATGGTCATTCACACACATTTGGCGCGTATTTGCATGAAGTGTAAATTACTGACCAGTAAATATTTTTACTGAAGAGTACACGGCTCTTGTTTACGTGCCTGTGCGCATAGGCGCATTACAATTAATGGCCTGTATTTTAGTTCAGTACAAAAAAAAGCTGTACTGAGCTTTTTCAAGCTGCAGTGTGCAAGAGGGCTAAGAGAGCGAATAGAATCAATGCAGTTATCAAAACACATCATTTTAAATTACATACTGGTTACCTACATACATTTGCATATACATACATAGCCAAAATTATTTAAACTCACAAGATATATACTTGGGGGCAGATCCACAAAAGGATTACGCCGGCGTATCTATTGATACGCCGGCGTAATTTTAAATTTCCTGCGTCGTATCTTTGTTTTGTATCCACAAAACGAGATACAACGGCATCTGGGATTGATCCGACAGGCGTACGTCTTAGTACGCCGTCGGATCTTAGATGCAATTTTTCGGCGGCCGCTAGAGGGCGTTTCCGTCGAAATCCGCGTTGAGTATGCAAATTAGCTATTTAAGGCGATCCACGAACGTACGTCCGGCCGACACATTTTTTTACGCTGTTTTCATTCGGCTTTTTCCGGCGTATAGTTAAAGGTGCTGTTATGAGGTGTACTTGATGTTAAGTATGGCCATCGTTCCCGCGTACAATTTTGAAATGTTATGTCATTTGCGTAAGTCGTTCGCGAATAGGGATTTGCGTAGAATGACGTCACCGTCATAAGCATTGGCTTTTTCTGGGTTAATTTCGAGCATGCGCACTGGGATACCCCCACGGACGGCGCATGCGCAGTTAAAAAAAAACATTGTTTACGTCGGGTCACGACGTATTGACATATAACACGCCCCCATTACATCCATTTGAATTCCGCGCCCTTACGCCGCCAGAGATACACTACGCCACCGTAACTTACGGCGCAAATTCTTTGTGGATTCGAAAAAAAAAAAAAGTTGCAGCGGCGTAGTGTATCTTAGATACGCTGCGCCCAGTGTATTAATGCGCCCAGGTACGTGGATCTACCCCTTGATTTGTACAAAAAAAGCCATTAACAAATGAATGATCTCAATGAGGGTTTGAACGAATCTCAGAGAGGTATTTAGTAAAGAAACACTCACCATATGTAAATATCACAAACACCCTAATGAGCAGAGGAGGTGTGGCACCACAACTTGTTTTTATGTGTTGGTTTTTTTCACACTAGGAAAGCGGAGAGGATTGTAGATGATTGGCTGCTCCATTCCTGGCCAGTCTGGAGGCAGATGATTTTTGCTGCTTGGCTGTGTGAGGTAGACTGGTCAATTTTTTTAGATTTTTGGAGGTTTACAACCACTTAAAGATCTGTATTCACCTTTAATATTACTTTGTATCATTGCTTGCAGCAGAGGTGACTAGAATCAAATGCGTAACGGTTGCTAGACATGGATGGTTACTTTGCGCACTTGATTTAGAAACAGTGCTGTGTAAACAAATACTGCTAGCAATCTAGTAATAGTGGTTATCATGGTTTACCTTAATAACCCCTTTAAATATATTCTGAGCAATTGGCATATCTAAGAAATACAGAAGGGTCTTGTGTTTGTTGTAAGGACCTTGAAGACTCTAAACATCAAGAAAGCCTAGCAAGATTTTCCATGATCGGTTACTATCTATCAATTTAATTTATCCCAATGTTTCTATTTGTTTTATTTTAGGCACTTGTTTAAATATGAATGTGCACATATTAAACTCTGACAGACTGCATGTTTTCTGTTTAACACTTCTAAACTGCATTTATCATCAAGCATATTTGAAATCTAAAACTTCAAAGCTCATTGAATATCTACAATTTTGCTTTGATATCTAAGCCCTTTAAAGATATCTTTCAGATATTATTTTATTCTTGCTTTTTTGATCTTTCTAAAATACCTATCAGCTGTTTCAAACTTTTTTTTTTCTAACAAGCTCAGATTTTTTTTCATCAAAAATTCTATCAGTCCTTATTTAATTTTTGAGGTTGTCCTTAAAGTTGAGTGTGTAAGATTGCTAACTTGTAGCATATTTGATCTATAGTCAAAGTTAATGGACATTTTGTATCTAAGACAAGATGGAGCATCATAAGCAAATTAACTCAGATGGAATGATTTATTAGTCAGGCATGACAAAGTGGCACTAGTGAAGATCTTTCTTCTTCGTGATCAGTGGGTCTTGATCATTGTGAAAATGTAAATTTAGTGAAGTCAAAACCTGCTCTTTAGCTCAAAAAGTCTATTCTTGAGTAATTGTGCATTTGAGTTGCAAATTAGGTAATGGAAATCTTCTCAATATAAAAAAAAATCGTTGTCTAATTTTAATTTCTGAAGGCAGAGTTGAAACCTATATATCTTAATTGTACAGTACAGGACAGAGGGGAAGCACTCATAGGCTCTGGGTTATAGGCTTGTAACTTCAGGTTTAGGATGGTAGGCTTTTAAGGACATGCCCACTGGGTACCTCTCCTATAGCCCTGTTTCATTCAGTGAGTCCTCAATTTTTTTGCCAGTGTCCGATAATGACAAACGTCTTCTCCCTTACAAGGAAATCCCTCAAGTGGATGACCAGGTGTAACACCACACCACAGGTCGCACACTTAAATTAAGCTTCTTCACAAAGCCCTTAAAAGGTGGTCAGGCGTCTCCTACCATCCCAGGATTTGTCAGGAGTTTTCACCCTGGAATGTGCATTTGTTTTCTGGACACACCTACCCTATATTTCACATCTTACTCAACTTCAGAGTGACAATGTGCTCCTTGCACCAGAGCAAAAACCAATTCTAACACTTGTCTCTGCATCCGTGTCTAACTTTATTTCAGACATGCAACAGTAGTCTATCTGACAGAAGCATAATTCTCTGCAACTATGACATAGCTCTTCAGGCAAATAATGGCTTTAATACAGCCATCTCTGTCCAGGCCTGTTCTACTCTCATAACTTTACCTTAATATGCCTGCTGTAGACGAGGTAGCTACAAAAATGGATTAAGAGGACATAACGACTGTATTGGAAGATTTTTCTTCCCCAGGCCGAAGTAAAATTGAAGAGGGAGCTTCACGCAGCATGCTTGCTAATGTGGAAAAGCTCTCATTTGCTGTCTGCAAAAGCCTTGGCATTATTCAAGTTGATTCTCCTTAGACTTGCCCTGCCTCTTTGGGTACAATATCTGCAATCAGCTCTTGCTGTCATTTCAGTATGTCAAATTGCAGCTAACTGGTCTAGTACAATAAACAACCATTATGACCCTGCATACCAGGATTATGTTTTATCAGATCATTTACAACAATTAGATTCTGCTCTGCTTTTTTTCTGTGGATGCTCTAGACCATGTCTTGAGGCACATTTTCAGAATGGATCTAATCTCTATTCTCATGCACAGAATCATGTGGCTAAAACCCTGGGCAGCTGGAACCCCCTGTAAAACACGCCTCACAACTATGCTTTTTTAATAGAAGATGTCTGTCTGGGGAGTCACTTGACCAGTTCATAGAAGATTTCACATGAGGGAAGGTATTACTTCCACAGCAGAAGATTCCACAACCTCCTCCCCTGGAAACCCTTAACAAATCTCAGTGCACCTAATCATTCTAGCCAGGTTTCAACTTTAAAACCTAAGATCAGCCCTTCCATTTAGCACAAGTTGTGGGCCACAAAGTCCAACAAATATTCCCCAAAGCCCTCTACCCAATAAAGGTGCTCCCTCACCTGTGGGTTTATTTGGTCATTTCAAAGGGGTACACCTGTAACATTCATCCATTTCAGTCCTGCTTTGATAATGGGGAAATCTTTCCTTCCCTAACACTGGAAAGTTATAACAACAACAGATGCCAGTCTTTCAGGCTGGACAAGGGTGTTCCAGTTCCTCATGGTACATTTAATATGGTTTTACCTGCAGTAACCAAGTTCCCCATCAACATCTTGGAGCTCAGAGCCATAAAGATTGCTCTGGAACACTGGACCTGCCTTTTTTGCAAGGGCATCTAATCTGGGTGCAGTCAGACAATGCCACTAGTATGGCCTACCTCAATCACCAAGGGACCACCACGAGTCTTGCAGCCCTGAAGTGGGTCCTTCACATAGACATATTCAAACATGATATGTCAGAAATGGAGGACCATGGTTGTAGATATTCTGGGCTCCAGATTCAACAACAAACTATTTAAGTTTGTGGCCACAAACAAGTAGCTTCTAGTGCATGGCCTTAGACGCCCTCATGGTTCTCTGGTCTCAGTTCAGCGATTATAATTGCAGCAAACTAGCCCACAAGGACCTGGTACACAGCCATACTCAGACTTCTAACAGATGACCCCTAGCCTGTTCTTAATAGTCTATACCTATTTTTCAAGGTCTCCTAGGTCATTCTGCTTCTCAGTCTCTGGCTTTAACAACATGACTGATGAAGGCTAGGTCTTAAGAGACTTTTTAAGTTCCTCATTCCAACTCATTCTGTCGTAGCTGGAAATATTTTCATACCTGGTGTAAACACAGGTATCTTAATCCCAGAAACGACTTTGTGCCTTGCATTTTGACCTTCCTTCAATCGGTACTTGACCAGAACTTGGCCTTAAGCACTCTGAAAGGGCCGGGCCGGGTCTTGTTTATTCCTTTTCAAATGCACCTGGCTTCCATCTTCCTTGTCAAAACCTTCATTCAAGGTTTATCTTGCATTAGGCCCCTATTACAGCACCCTGTGCTCCCTTGGCTTCTTGGCTTGATTTAAACCCATTAGGGATTTCACCCCTTTTTGGTAGTTATATCATCTGTCAGACGTATCTCTCAGTTAGCATCTCTCACGTGTCAAAAGTCATTCCTTGTTCTTAACAATTACAAGGTTCAAGACCATCCTTTTTACCTAAGGTCATATTACACTTCCACCTCAAAAATGACATAGTCCATAGGCCCTGCTCCAAAGCATCAAAAGGAAATCTTTCTTCATTGCTTAGACATAGAGCCATTAGCGTCTACTGCAAAGCAACCGTTTCTATCAGGAAGACTGACTTTGTATTTGTCCTCTTCTCAGGGCCTCAGAAAGGACGCCCTGCTTCAAATCAACCATAGTTTGACGGATAAACACTGATCTCCAGGTATTACACCCTGAAGTACAAATCTCCTCCTGCATTCTTTCATGCTCATTCCACCAAATCAGTGGGAGTTTCCTGAGCTTTCCAGCATCAAGGGTCTGTAGCCCAGCTTGTAAGGTTGCCAGCTGATTTTTTGTTCATACCTTTTTAAAGTTTTACCAGGTAGACATCCAGTCCTATGGATGTGGACCTATGCTTTTGTTGTCTACAATATTGGGGATGTAGGGCTTTTCTATACCCACTCACACCATTAATTTCAAGTCTAGGTTTACATCTCTGTGTTTTGTGTAGGTGCATTTGCATGGGCACAGCAGCCCAAACATAGGGAAAAGTCCCTGATTCATTCGCCATAACCCACCCACAGGGCAGCCACACAGTTTGAATGATGCAGCAGGACAATGACCCTAAGCATCCAAGAAAGTCCACCACAGACTGGCTTAAGAAAATGTGCTTTTTGGAGTGGCCCAGTCTGAGCCCCGACCTTAAACCTTTAGAAATGCTGTGGAATGACCTCCAGAGAGCCGTTTACACCAGACATCCTACAAATGTGTTTGAGCTGAAGCAGTTTTGTACAGAAGATTGGTTAAAAAATATTCTTGAACATTGTGCAGGTCTGATCAAGAGCTACCAAAAGTGCTTACTTGAAGTCATTGCTGCCAAAGGAGGTTCGACCAACTAATAACTCCAGTGGTTCATTAACTTTTTTCTTCCAACACTGGGCCAGATTCAAGAAGCACTTGCGCCCGCGCAACCATAGGTTACGCGGCGCAAGGGCTTACTTGCTCCGGTGTAACGAGTGCTCCTGATTCAGGAACCTCGTTACACCGACTGCAGCCTAGGATGTGACAGACATAAGCCTCCTTATGCCTTCACATCCCAGGCTGCATTCTTGCGTTGGCCGCTAGGGGGCGCGGCCATTGTGATCGGCGTATAGTATGCAAATTGCATACTACCACCGATTCACAAAAGTTGCGCGGGCCCTGCGCACGCAAGGTACGGAGTTTCCGTACGGCGACTTTAGCATAAGGCTGCTCCTGCTAATAGCAGGCGCAACCAATGCTAAAGTATAGCTGCGCTTCCCGCTCGCGACGTTCAAATTTTACGTCGTTTACGTAAGTGAACCGTGAATGGCGCTGGACGCCATTCACGTTCACTTAGAAGCAAATGACGTCCTTGCGACGTCATTTGCCGCAATGCACTGCGGGAAAGTTTCCAGACGGAGCATGCGCTGTTCGCTCGGCGCGGGAGCGCGCCTAATTTAAATGATTCCCGCCCCCGGCGGGATCATTTACATTAGGCGCCCTTACGCAGGGCTAATTAGCATAGCGACCGCGCAATTTACGGAGCAATTGCTCCGTGAATCGCGGGCAAAGCGCAATATTTGCGTGGGCGCAGAGAAAAATTTTTGCTCTTTGCCCACGCAAATATTGCGCGAATCTACCTGAATCTGGGCCACTATGTTTAATGGGTGTATTCATTAAAGACACAAGAAATTAGAATTGTTTGTGTGTTATCAGCTTAGGACATTGTGTTTGTCTATTGTTGTGACTTGGATGAGGATCAGATCCCATTTTATGGAAAACTACTGAAGAAAAACAGTTATTTCCAAGGGTTTTACAGAACTGTTTACCTGCTACTGTAATTGTTATGTTTCAAATGTTGTTATATACAAAGACATGCCTTCTGAGACCTAGTTTGAATTACCAGTGGTTACCAGTGGTTATCAGTGCAAATACCAACAATGGTATTTGCTGACTCGACAACATACACAAGCAGCTGAACTCTTAAGTGAGATACAGGGGTTTAACTACTTAGCACCTGTGCCCCCAGGGCAGCGCCCTTTACCACCAGTGACAGCTGTAAACAGAAGCCAGTTATTGCTTTTTTTTTCACTCACGCTGTGAGCGTGAAGAAAAGAAGAAACCTGCTAACCGGCTTTTGTTAGAGGGACACCGGTCCCCTTAGTGCCCACTAGTGCTGCTAATCAGTGCCATCCAGTGCTGCTAATTCATGCCCACCAGTGCCATCTAACAGTACCCCTCAGTACTGCTAATCAATGCCCACCAGTACCACCTATCAGTGCCCATCACTGCCTCATCATTGGTGTCGCTTATCAGTGCCACCTAAACAGTGCCCACCAGTGTCACCTATCAGTGTCCATCAGTTCCACCTATTAGTGCCCATCAGTGAAGGAGAAAAATTATCTATTTGCAAAATTTTATAACAAAATCTGAAAAAAAAAATATTTTTGTTTTCAACATTTTCTGTCTTTTTTTGTTTGTTTAGCAAAAAATAAAAAACCCAGTGGTGATTAAATACCACCAAAAGAAAGCTCTATCTAAAATTTCATATTGGTATATTGGTGCATGACCACGCAATTGTCATTCAAAGTGTGACAGCGCTGAAAGCTGACAATTGGCCTGGGCAGGAAGAGGGTATAAGTGCCCAGTAAGTAAGTGGTTAATACAACATAGTTAACTTAACCACTTAAGGAACAGAAGGATTTGCCGCCTTAAAGACCAGGCGATTTTTTGCGATACGGCACTGTGATGCTTTAACTGACAATTGCACGGTCATGCGACGTTGTACCCAAACAAATTGGATGTCCATTTTTCCCCACAAAGAGCTTTCATTTGCTGGTATTTGATCACCTCTGTGGTATGATTTTTTTGCGCTATAAACAAAAATGTGTGACAATTTTGAACAAAAAACAATATTTTTTACTCTTTGCTATTCTAAATATGCCCCCCAAAAATAAAAACATAACACATTTCTTCATCAGTTTAGGCCAATATGTATTCTTCTACATATTTTTGGTAAAAAATTGCAATAAGCGTATATTTATTGGTTTGGTATAATGACTACAAAATATGGGATAGATTTATGGCATTTATATTATTATTAGAGTTGTCCTGATACTAGTATCGGTATCGGGACCGATACCGAGCATTTGCGCGAGTACTTGTACTCGCGCAAATACTGCCGATGCCCTGTCCGATACTTCTCTATTGACCGGAGAGTGTTGATGCGCCCGTCCATTAATACGGCGCACGCTGATGACATCATCACGTAGGACGTCAATGCCTCACACTCCTCCTGTCAGCTATTTAATGCAGGTTCTTGCATTCAGTGTGTGTAGAACTGGGCGGGGAGACGGTGCGATGACGTAATCACGCCGATCTCCGCGAACGGAACAGCACTGTGTGGACTGTCATAGAGCTAGCAACGCCCATATTGAGGAGAAGAGAGGGCAGCACATAGGGAAAGCCCTAGGCGGGGCCAGAGCACACCATCAGTCTGCAAGAAGTGCATCACAAACGTCTCCCAGGGATGAAAGGTGGGCGTGGACCGCCCACTGCTGAGCCGTGCTTAACTCTGAATGGCAGCAACGGGGACAAGAATTGTTTATGTGGCTGTGGTGAGGTGAGAGCGTGTCGCTGGATAAGTGTGTGTGTGCGGGGCATCGGGGTGGGCACTCACCCTCTACACCCCTCCTTCACTTTATTCTCCATATGTGTGTATGGGGGAGAGAGTACATGACCCCAGGAGGAATGACTGCTCTTCACATACAGGCATCCCCCCCCTTCTTTTCCTACAGGCCTATCAATCACTGTATAGTGCCAGGCCTGCCTGGGGAATAGTTTTACCATAGAGGGAATGGCAAAGCCAATGCTGGCTGTGAACATCTCATTGTACTTTATTATAACTTTACACTATACAATTATTGCTTCTAATTATATACACTATATACAACCTTCCACTGACCACCAATGTAAGGGGCATTCTTTAATTTGAAAACTGTCACACAACATTAAAAAAAAGTATCGGTATTCGGTATCGGCGAGTACATGAAAAAAAGTATCGGTACTTGTACTCTGTCCTAAAAAAAAGTGGTATCGGGACAATCCTAATTATTATTATTATTTTTTTTACTAGTAATAGCGGCGATCTGCGATTTTTAGCCGGGCTGCAACATTGTGGCGCACAGATCGCACGATTTTGACATATTTTTGGAACCATTGACATTTATACAGCGATCAATGCTATAAAAATCCTCTGATTACTGTGTAAATGTTACTGCCAGGGAAGGGGTTAACACTAGGGGGCGTTCAAGGGGTTTAATATGTTCCCTTGGAGGTGTTTCTAACTGTAGGGTGATGGGATTGACTGGAGGAGGAGAGAGATTGCTGTTCCTAATAACTAGGGACAGCAGATCTGTCTCTCCCTGTCAGAATGGGGATCTGTCTGTGGAGCGATCGCAGGTGGCCGGCGGACGTTGCAGCCAGTGACCACGTGCATAGGCTCTGGTGTCGTACCCTCTATCGCTCTTAAAGCCCCCGACGTACACCTAAGGCGATTCACCCAGGAGAGACAACCTGCTGCAGGATAATGAAGGCGACTGGTCCTTAAGCGGTTAAAGTGCAAGTAAAAAATCGTTACCATCCCCATTCTAAGCCTGTAAAGAAAAGATTTCTATACTTACCTGTTCTGAAGGCACTTCGATCTGGTCTACAGCTGCACCTTCTGTGTGCAGAAGAAAGCTGTCAATGTCTGGGAAGTGACGTCACCCATTGACTTAGGCCGCGTACACACGACCGGTCCAAACCGATGAAAACGGACCGATGTCCAGTTTCATCGGTCCAAACCGACCGTGTGTACGGCCCATCGGACTTTTGTCCTTCAGACCAAAGTTTTAGAACTTGCTTTAAAATCGAACCGATGGTTAGTACACAAAAGCATCAGTTCAAAACCCGCGCATGCTCAGAATCAAGTTGACGCATGCTTGGAAGCATTGAACTTTGTTTTTTTCAACACGTCGTGTGTTTTACATCACTGCGTTCTGACCCGATCGGTTTTTGAACTGATGGTGTGTACGCACAGACCATCAGTCTGCTTCAGCGGTGAACAGATGAAAACGGTCCATCGGACCATTCTCATCGGATGGATCGACCATGTGTACGCGGCCTTACTGTGGGGCTTTTGTTGTCAGCTGCCTCTCCTAAACACTGAAGCCACTGCTGACAGCTCAGTTTGCGACCGGAGCGGCTTCAGAATAGGTAATATAGTAATCTTTTCTTTACAGGGCTAGATAGATTAGGCTTAGGATAGGGGTGGGTGTAGGTTTAGAGTTAGTTTGGTTTTCTCTTTGCTTCTACTATAAGCTAAGGACAATAATGATAATGTTATTCCAGTCTTTGAAGTGCAAAGAAACTAAGATGTTCCTCACTCCTAACTCTACAGTGATAAAACAAAAATAACTGGAAGCAGGAGAAGCAGGAATTGTTTAACGAAGGACTGGCCTAGCTAAGAGCAAAACAGGAAGGGGGAACAAAGGAACATACCAAGCGTGCAAAAACATAAATATAGAACAAATACTGCTGTAGCAGCACAATAACTTTTGGAGATGTTAGTATCTCTGCTTTTTTGATCCTCCAACCAAGCTGATAGTATACACATTAACAGGTTAGCCTGCTCAATAATATGCTCAATTCCACAAAACACAACGGGGCAGATCCACAAAGATCTGCCCCAGTGCAGCGTATTTGAGATACGCTACGCCGCCGTAACTTACTTTTTTTGTTTGAATCCTGAAAGAATTTGCGCCATAAGTTACGGCGGCGTAGTGTATCTCTTGCGGCGTAACGGCGCCTAATTCAAATCGGCCAGTAGGGGGCGTGTTTCATTTAAATGAAGCGCGTCCCCGCGCCGAACGAACTGTGCATGCGCCGTCCCTAAATTTCCCGCCGTGCATTGCGCTAAATGACTTCGCAAGGACGTCATTGTTTTGGCGTGGACGTAAATTATGTCCAGCCCAATTCACGGACGACTTACGCAAACGAAAAAAAAAAAAATAATTATACGCGGGAACGACGCCCATACTTAACATTGAGTACGCCACCAGGTTTAACTATACGCCGAAAAAAGCCGACTAGAGGCGACGTAAAAGATTGCGACGGCCACTCGTACGTTCGTGGATCGTCGGAAATAGCTAATTTGCATACTCGACGCGGAAAACGACGGGAACGCCACCCAGCGGAAGCCGAAGAATTGCATCTTAGATCCGAAAGCGTACGAAGACGTACGCCTGTCGGATCTAACCCAGATGCCGTTGTATCTTGTTTTGAGGATTCAAAACAAAGATACGACACAGGAAATTTGAAAGTACGCCGGCGTATCAGTAGATACGCCGGCGTACTCTCTTTGGGGATCTGCCCCAGCATGTTTAGTGTTTGTTGAAATTTTATTTTATGCTTGGCTAACGTGGGAGATAATATGAAAACATTATTACCAAATCTAGGCCAGCAAATTAGTTTTTGTGGTATGGTATACCTTTTATTTATCTAATCTTTTGGAATAGTATGCTATTTCCAATAGGCATAGCCAATATATTGGTGCAGATTTTAATATTGCCATTGTTTTAAGATAATTGTCAGTGGCAAGCTTTACACATCATCTTTTATATTCCAATAACTAGGTTGAGAGCGAGTTCTTTCTAAATTGCAAAGAAGTGTGTTGTAACTAAATTTCCTGTGAGAGGCGTTAATTAGTTTTCTCATACTGAATCATCAAAGATCCCCCCCCCCCCCAAGCTGCAGTGAAAAACACATTTGCTTTCCGCTTTTGGTACCATTACATTTTGCATTGCAAGTGATGAGCAAATGGCTGTAATGTGGTTGGCTTCCTCCAATTTAGTTTCAGTGCATCTAAAAATATCTGCCGTGCTTTGATGTTTCATTAGATTAAAATTCATGTTTTCACTCTTCATTAAAACTAGGTAATGCAAGATTATTATTCTATTGTTTTCATGTTGATAGGGTTTTTCTGTAGTATGCTAAAGAACAATTGCTGATTTAATCTCTGTTTTTGTATGGCAAGTTAATGGATTAGTATTGAAATTATGTTTTCCATCTCAGGCTCTATTCTTCAGAGAGTTATGACCGATGTTTTCTAAGCAATTGAGCACAATAATAAACACCCTCTTCTGTAAAGTAGCTTTTACATGTAGTCATGTTGGAGGAAATTCAGTGGAAATAATATTGGGTAGCACACTCAACACTGAGTTGCTTATTTAAAGCCCTGCGTTTTTTATGAATTAGGCTTATCTCCATAGAGTTAGTATAGAGTGTAGGCTTCACCTGATTTTCTGAGGAACTTTACATAGATAGGACTGTCCAGTGACTTACAGTATTATTGTGTTTGAGCAGTTACCAGCTGTAGGCTGGCCATAGTATGGACATGCTGAATGTACCAAGTTGATCTTTACTGGCTAGTATAGCTGCCAGCAAAAATCATTGTCTTCTCCCAGTGTGGATAATACAGCAGGAGGGATACCCCTGTGAACATTGTCTGTGAATTTTTTTCCTGCAACCCATGATTGCAGGATCATGGGTTGCAACCCTGCAACCCATGATTGCAGGAAATACATTTTCTCATTGTATGGCCATTTTTTTCCTGCAACCATGGGTGTTGACAGGGGAATCCCTCCTGCCGAAACATTGTGTTCTCCCGGGGGGAGCCAAGATTCAAACCTTCTATGGGCTGCCTTAGGTTGCTTTTAAATCATGGTAACTCTTTGCCTATTGAGGACCCTTGGTTAAAGACTTAAATTGCAGAAAAAAAGAAGCACCAGAAAGGATGAATCGATGAGGTGGGTAGGTGCCAATGATGCTCTTTTATTGTATGTTGATATCCAACCAGTTCTGGGGGTAAAATAATCCCCTCTCTTCAGGGTTTTAATATCCGGGAGAGTGATTGACTTGGTAGTGTGAAGTATAGCTGCTGATGCAAAGCATTCAGTGCCTGTCTACATTTCTGTTTTTGAAGTCTCGATTTACAGAAATGTGAAAGCAGCAATTCAGTGTGCAGGCATATTAAATTAACACACCACAAACCAGATGGCTTAGGGACACCATAGGTACAAACCAGCCATAAGAATAAATAGGGTGGGTATAGGACCTGAGCAAGCTGTTTTTGTTGTGAAGGCTGCATGGTGCCTTGCAGGGTGAAGAATATCAAAGTGGGAATGAGGGTATTTTTTTGTGGGCTATGTTGAGCGACAGTTAGGTAGTATATTTAAAGTAAAATTATCTTTTAAAAGCCAACTTCAGGGCAAAAGAATATGGCAAAGCAAGCTAGAAAAAATGTGAAAGTCAGATAAAAAATTACTTTAAGGTAAGCAATAATCGCTCCAAACATATACAGTAACTTACTGAAAACTTACCCTTACTTGCTTTGCCCTTAAAAGAAAGGTTGCAGGGTGATTGAGCTTTGGTAGTGGCTATAGAAGGTGGGTAGGGCTGATAACTTAGAAATATTCTTATGATGCTGATAGGTGATTTAACTGACCAGCATCTGTCTTAATCAATTCAGCCCCAGGAGATTTTACCCCCCTCCTGACCAGAGAACTTTTTACAATTTGACACTGCGTCGCTTTAGCTGACAATTGCTCGGTCATGGAATGCTCTACCCAAACAAAATGTGCGTCCTTTCCCCCCCCCACAAATAGAGCTTTCTTTTGGTGGTATTTGATCACCTCTACAGTTTTTATTTTTTGCTCTATAAACAAAAAAAGCGACAATTTTGAAAGAAAAAAAAAATATATATTTTTAATTTTGCTATAAAAAATATCCCCAAATTTCTTTTTAACCATTTGTCGACCGCTGCACGATGATATACGTAGACAGAATGGCATGGACAGGCAGATGGGCGTACCTGTACGTCCCTGCCTCCCAGTGGGCAGTGGGTCCCATTGGGCCCCCGATGCCTGCGGCGGTCGGCATTGTTCCAGGAGCGATCCGTGCTAAGGGGGAGGCCACCGATTCATGGCCACCTCCTCATGATCGCTCCTGACAAATGAAAATGTAAACAGAAACATGTCGCTCTCCTTGTGCCAGTCTTTTCGTCCGGCGCCGCGGAGAGACGACACCAACAGTACACTGACACCAGTACATGTAGGCACACTTTTCACCCCCCAATCATCCCCCGGTCACTTCCTGCACCCCCATTCACCGTGTCACAGATTGCAGTGTTAATTTCTTTACTGATCACTGCATTTTGTGTCATTTGTGACTGTAAAAAGTGTTAGGGCAGTTAGTGGTAGGCCCCTTTAGGTCTAGGGTACCCCCTACCCCCCTAATAAAGGTTTAACCCCTTGATCGCCCCCCAGGTAACCCTTTCACCCCCTGTCACCAGTGTCACTAAGCAATCTTTTTTCTGATTGCCGTATTAGTGTCACAGGTGACACTAGTTAGCCAGTTAGTTATTTAGGTTCACTGTCAGCTTTTTATAGTGTCAGGTACCCCCATGTACTACCTAATACAGGTTTTAAATTCGTGATTGCCCCCTAGTTAACCATTTCACCCCCTGTCACCAGTAATCACTGTATAAGTGTTACGGGTGATGCCGGTTCATTCGTTTTTTGTTTTTTTTTATAGCGATGTTTATTAACCAATAAAGCTTTAACCCCCTGATCACCCGTCAAGTGATATCAGTTAGGTTTTAGGGTCAGTTAGGGTCTGCATCGCCCCTGTCAGCGGCAGATTAGTGCCAGTAGCGCTAACACCCACGCATGCAGCATACGCTTCCCTTAGTGGTATAGTGTCTGAACGGATCAATATCTGATCTGATCAGATCTATACTAGCGTCTCCAGCAGTTTAGGGTTCTCAAAAACGCAGTGTTAGCGGGATCGGCCCAGATGCCTGCTAGCACCTGCGTTTTGCCCCTCCACCCAGCCCAGCCCATCCAAGTGCAGTATCGATCGATCACTGTCACTTACAAAACACTAAACACATAACTGCAGCGCTCGCAGAGTCAGGCCTGATCCTTGCGATAGCTAAGAGTTTTTTTGGTAGCGTTTGAATCTTACTACTGTACCAGTAAATTTAGAGCCCAAAATGGCAAATCGAAGGTACACAAGTGAAGAGGTCTACACGTTTATGAGCATGATAGTGAAGAGGAAATTACTCATCTGTCAGATTCAGGCTCCTGTAGACGACAGTGGCTCCATGACAGATAGCTCTGACGAATGGAGTTGTGGTCCCTGCCAAGGTCAGCTGTATCCGACCCCATTCTTCTTCTGCTGTTGTTGAGGTGCAAGAACTGCAGGGCTCTCGTATGAAGCAGAGAAGTACTAGTGCTGCTCATCCTTCTGGTGAACTGGCAAGCACTGCAGTATTATGTGGTGAGTCCCATAAGTCAGTTCAAGCTGGCGAGGTGGCAAGCACAAGTAGTGTCCCATTGCCACCAAGAAGACAAAGACAGGCCTGTCTTGCCCATAGTGTCCTTTCTGCAGAATTCGCCAATCCTAATTGGGAGCCCACCACTTCTGCAGCACCCGTACTTCTCCCATTCACTGGCCAACCCAGAATTCAGTTGGAAGTTGATTTACATCTCTTGATTTTTACTCGCTGTTTTTCACGGAAGATCTCTATAGATCTATTGTTGACCAAAGTAATTTTTTATGCTGGTCAATTCATTGCCGCTAATCCCCAGTCCTCTCTTGCCAGAGAATGGAAACCAATTACGGTTTCCGAAATTAAGACCTTTCTGGGCCTATCCCTCGACATGGGCATAGTTAAAATTAGTAAGTTGCGGTCATATTGGTCCATTGACCCAATTTACCATATGCCCCTCTTCTCTGCCTCCATGACCAGGGCATGATACGAGTAGATCTTGCGGTTCATGCACTTCAACGACAATGAACTCTGTCGTACTTGTGGAGACCCTGAATACGATCGGCTCTACAAAAATCGGCCCCTCGTAAACCACTTTAACTACACGTTTTGCAGCCTTGTTTACTCCAAATTAAGTTTTTCTGTGTTGAGTCCCTGATTAAATTTTCTGTCCGCTTGTCTTTCAAACAGTATTTTCCCAGCAAGCGTGCCAGATATGGGGCCAAGATTTATAATCTCTGTGACAGGGCAACAGGCTATACATCTAGTTTTATGTTTTTTGAGGGAAAACATAGTCACTTGGAGCCAGAGAACTGCCCAGATTACATAGGGAGTGCTGGCAAGATTGTGTAGGACTTGGTGTCGCCCTTATTCGGAAAGGGGTACCATTTGTATGTGGGCAATTATTACACGAGTGTGCCACTTTTTAGTCACTTATTTGATCATCAAATTGGCGCCGTGCGACCTAATCGCCGGGGCTTACCCCAGAGGCTTGTAGATTTCCGTCTTAGGCTGGGGAAGAGAGCCTGCTTCAAGTGTAATAATTTGCTTGTTGTGAAGTGGAGGGATAATACGAATGTTTTCGTGTCCTTGCTTCACGCAGACACGATGGTCCAAATTTCTAAGGTGACTGGTGTTGTGGAGAAACCCCTCTGTGTCCATGAATATATCCAAAATATGGGAGGTACCTAGTTGCCCGTAAGACCAGACTCTGGTACAAAAAAGTGTCCTGTATACGTATTTCAATTGGCTTTGCTGAACGCTCATGTGCTATACAGAATTCAGGACAGACTGGATCCCTCGAAGAGATCGTCATGAGCCTTCTGTATCCAGACGGTGCTTCATCTCACCATCCCAATCCAAATGCAGTAAGCCGGCTGCATAAGAGGCATTGTCTGTATGTCCTCCCTAGTACCCCTACCCAACGAGCCCCCCAAAGAAAATGTGTCTGTAGAAAGCACGGATATAGGCGTGACTCCTGCTATTATTGTCCATCCTGTCCTGACAATCCTGGTCTTTGCATTGGTAAATGTTTTGAACGCTACCATACACTAGTGCAGTTATAGCATAGTGTACAGCATTTCACAGACTAGGACACACTTTTACAGGGTATCCCAAGATGCCATCGCATTTTGAGAGACCCGAACATGGAACCGATTTGTTACAGTTAAAAAAAAAAAAAAAAACACAAAAAAAAAATAGTTGTCGTTTTGTTCTTTCTCTCTCTATTGTTCTGTTCTTTTTTTACTGTGTTCTGTTCTGCAATGTTTTTTTGTTATTATGTTTTATAATGTTTGCTTTTCAGGTATGTAATTTTTTTTATACTTTACTGTTTACTGTGTTTTATTGTTTACCATTTTTTTTTGTTTTCAGGTACGCCATTCAGCTGCAGCGCAGATTTATTTATCTTGACAGCAACAGCATTTGCTCCCACAATACCTAAAGCTGTGACTCCAATGCTGTAGGAGGTGATTTTACCACCACAGTTAAAAAAAAGAGCATATATGACGAAGCATGGGGGCAGCAGGGATGGAAGACCGATTTGCTCCTAACTTTTGGGGAGGATGCCCCCATGCTTCAGCATATATATATATATATATATATATATATATATATATATATATATATATATTTTAGGCACAGATTGCGTTTTTTTTTTTTTACGATGTTTTTTTTTTTTTTGTATTTGCTTTGCATGTATGGTATGTCTTATTGTGATTAGTAAAAATCAAAAATTTACGCCCTTCGAAAGCCTGAAGGCGGTGCTTGGTTTTCGGGCCCCGTACACGGCTAGGCTCACAAAAAGTCCCACACATGTGGTATCCCTGTACTTAGGAGAAGCAGCAGAATGTATTTTGGGGTGTAATTCAACATATGCCCATGGCATGTTTGAGCAATATATCATTTAGTGACAACTTTGTGCAAATAAAAAAGTTTGTAATATTCCTGCAACTTGTGGCAAAATAGCTTGGGGTGTCTACTTTTCAAAATGGGGTCATTTGGGGGCGTTTTGTGCTATCTGGGCATTTTATGGCCTTCAAAACTGTGATAGGTAGTGATAGGTAGTGAGGAGTGAAATCAGAAATGTACGCACTTAGAAATTCTGATGGTGGTGCTTGGTTTTCGGTGTCCCGTACACGGCTAGGCTCCTAAAAAGTCTCACACATGTGGTATCCACATACTCAGTAGAAGCAGCAGAATGTATTTTGGGGGTGTAATTTTACATATAACCATGGCATGTGTGAGCAATATATCATTTAGTGACAGCTTTTTGTAAAAAAAAATTTTTGTAATTTTTCAATTGCTTGGGACTAAAATATATATATATATATATATATTCAATGGGCTCAACATGCCTCTCAGTAATTTCCTTGGGGTGTCTACTTTCCAAAATGGGGTAATTTAGGGGGGGGGGGGGTTGTGCTATCTTGGCATTTTATGACCTTCGAAACTGTGATAGGTAGTGAGGAGTGAAATCGAAAATGTACGCCCTTTGAAATCCTGAAGTCGGTGATTGGTTTTCGGGGCCCTGTACGCTTCTAGGCTCCCAAAAAGTCCCACACATGTGGTATTCCCATACTCAATTGGCTCAACATGCCTCTCAGTAATTTCCTTGGGGTGTCTACTTTCCAAAATGGGGTCATTTGGGGGGGGGGGGGGGTTTGTACTGCCCTGCCATTTTAGCACAAATTCCATAAAATGTACCCTAGTTTGTACACACTATAACTTTTCCGCAAACCAATAAATATTTGCTTATTGACATATTTTTTTTACCAAAGACATGTGGCTGAATAAATTTTGGCCTAAATGTATGACTAAAATTTAGTTTTTTGGATTTTTCTTATAACAAAAAGTAGAAAAATATTTTATTTTTCAAAATGTTCGGTCTTTTTCCATTTATATTGCAAAAAATAAAAATCGCAGAGGCAATCAAATACCATCAAAAGAAAGCTCTATTTGTGGGAAAAAAAGGATGCAAATTTTGTTTGGATACAACATTACATGACCGCGCAATTACCAGTTAAAGCAGTGCAGTGCCAAGTTTTAAAAAGTCCTCTGGTCGTTAGGCTGCCAAATGGTCCGGGGCTTAAGTGGTTAAAAAACATAGGGCCAGATTTGCAAACCAGGTACTAAGTATTTGGATTTTAATTGTTTTTATGATTAAACAAATTAATGTGTAATCCGATGTATTGATGTGGCTGTGCTAACATCGGTAACGTTTTTTCCGGTATACATTATTGTTTTTTACATATTTTTGCTTATTTTAATTATTTTATTAAACGCACCATAGGCTGTGACCTGCACCCTTTAGGACCTGGAAGCTGTTGGCTGTGGATGAAGACATCCATTGCTGACACTGCTTTGTCCATAAGAGGAAGTGACAGGCAGTCTCTGGAGCTGCCTGTGTCCCATTGGACGCTGCGGTGTGAGCACTTCCGCCCACACACCGCGGTGTTCAGAGATGCACTTCCGCCCATACCAATCTTGATGATGATTGGCGGTTGCTATCAGGTGGGACGCGTGTCATTTAGAGGCGACGTGACTGATGGGAACGCCTGATTGGGCGCCCGAAAAGGGATGCTGGTGATTGGTGGACGCAGCAAGAACCAGCAGCGTCGCAGAGTAACTGTCATCGTACGTCCGAGCTTCCTATTGGCTAGTGCGGACCAGGTACAGGTGACAGTGATAATTAAAGTGTACCTAGTGTTATATAAAGTGTGCATACCATACAGATAGCCATATCCCATGAATAAGTCAGGTTTTATGACGAAACATGTCGGGGGCGTGGCTATAATCTGACCTCTTGACCACCTACCAACGTAAGAGGCCAGTGCAGTGTCTTGCTTGCGCTAGTGACCAGCGCCTGTTCGTTTTTTGCTTCACGCCATTTTCTGGGGGCTATCAACTTAAAGTGTGGATCGAGTGCCGTGAGTTACCTGGATTTTCTTTCCTTGGTCCGCCGTGACCGTAGTTTGCCAGCTGCACAATATTGAGGAGATTTCTGCTGTGTTTATTCACGTTTTTACCTTTTTGGCATTGTGTGAGTGCATATTTTGCAGAGTTTTATGTGGTGTGTTATTAAACTGGTTTTACGTTATCACACTATGTTATACTTTCTTCATTATTTATGAGGATCTTATTCACTACTTGATTGAGAATGGAAGCTCGCCCTATGGTTTGAACCAATTATTACACGCTATTGTGCCAAAGCACGAGAGTGTTAGGCTGTTCGTTCTGGTGAGTGGCCATTTCTATTGGTGAAGGAATCACTTTATCTCACATCGGGTGTGGTGGAAGAATTTTTTGAATTAATTTACTTTAAAGACTTTACACCTTGAAAGAGAGAAAGAAAGTTTACCTCCTATTACTTTTCCATTAACTTTTATTTTGCCTATGAACACTTTCAATCACGGGTTTGAATCATTTGGACTTTTACATTATTATATTGTGTTTATTTATTCACTGTGTGGCTCATACACACATGAGCGCTGTTTATATATAATTTACGGTTTAATTTAATATTTAAACACGTTATATATACTTTGTCATATACTTTTTTCTAAAAACAGCAGCTGTGATTCTCTTTGATTGTTTAGTCCTAAGCGCAGAGGTGTGTGTCATTAGGGCCCGTTTATTTTGATCACACACTTTTTTTCACAAAAAATAAAAATCGCAGAGGCAATCAAATACCATCAAAAGAAAGCTCTATTTGTGGGAAAAAAAGGATGCAAATTTTGTTTGGATACAACATTGCATGACCGCGCAATTACCAGTTAAAGCAGTGCAGTGCCGAATTTTAAAAAGTCCTCTGGTCGTTAGGCTGCCAAATGGTCCGGGGCTTAAGTGGTTAAAAAACATAGTGCCAGATCCACAGCCAGCCGCCGTAACTTAAATATTGCCATTTAAGTTACACTGCCACAAAATTTCTACCTAAGTGCCCGATCCACAAAGCACTTACCTAGAAATTTTCGGCTGTGTAACTTAAATCCGTCCGGCGCAAGGCGTTCCTATTCAAATGGGGCGAGTCCCATTTAAATTAGGCGCGCTCCCGCGCCCGCCGTACTACGCATGCTCACGACGTAATTTTCCCGACGTGCTTAGCGCGGTTTTACGTTGAGCGGGGTTTTGAGAATCGCGACGGGCGTAAAAAAAAAATGCGAGTTGCGGCGGAAAAAAAAAATTTGAAAAAAAAATGACGGCGACGCGGGATAGAAGGGTCTACTTTTACAAGGCCTAAACAGTTTAGGCCTTGTAAAAGCAGCCCTAATATTACATTTGCAAACTAATACTTACGGAGAAAAAACGAAGCGTAAAAGCTTTGTGGATCTCAGTAAGTGCTAATTTGCATACCCGAAGCCGCATTTCGATGAGAAATGCCCCCAGCGGCGGCCGAGGTACTGCATCCTAAGATCCGACAGTGTAAGTCCCTTACACATGTCGGATCTTCTCCCTATCTTTTGGAAACTGATTCTGTGGATCAGTTCCAAAGATAGAAACAGGGATACGACGGCGTATCAGTAGATACGCCGTCGTATCCCTTTTGTGGATTTGGCCCATAATTATTTTTTCAGTTTAGGTCAATATACATTTTTCTACATATTTTTGGTAAAAACAAATCACAATAAGCGTATATTGATTGGTTTGCACAAAAGTTATAGCGTCTACAAATACAAATTTGTATTATTAATTTTTTTGCTAGTAATGGTGGTGATCTGCGACAGAAAGATCGGACACTTTTGACACATTTTTGGGACCATTGACACTTATACAACGATCAGCACTATAAATATGCACTGATTACCAGTGTAAATGTTACTGGTAGGGAAGGGGTTAACACTAGGGGGCGATCAAGGTATTAAATAAGTGTTCCCTGGGTGTGTTCTAACTGTGGGATGGGACTGACTGGGGGAGGAGACATATCGTTGTTCCTAATTGGTAGGAACAAACAATATGTCTCCTCTCTCCTGACAGAACAGAGATTTGTGTGTTTACACACACAAATCCCCGTGCTAGCTCTCGTGCATCGTGTCCCGCACCGTGCCTCAGAAGAAGACGTACCCGTATGGGGTTTCGCCTAAAAAAGGCCTGAAAAACTAGGCTTATACTCGAGTAGATACAGTAGTTATAAAATAGTGATGTAGAGATAATTGTTCATGTTTTTCATTGGCCTAGGCCTTGGTTTAAGTTGTTTTTTCCCAGTGTGATTACAGGAAATAAAAATATACAGTATATCTTAAAACTTGTTTTTAGTGCTGAATCTGTAAAGTTTTTCTGTCAGTTAACTAACATTTTAGACTGATCTAGACTGAATTCTTCAAACTCAAGGCATGCCAATCTCCATTATATTTTAGTTGAACTATAATTCCTCTATGAAAGCAGATGAAAAACATCCATTTGGAAAGGAACACAATTATTTATTTGTCTGCTCTTCTGCTATTTATTCATTCTCAATATTTTCTGTGCTTCCTGTGCATGTAGCTACAAGGCCTCGGGAGCATTAATGCATTTGAAATCAATGAGCTATTATAAAAGGAAGCCTTTCAATAAACCTAAAATGCCTACCTATGTTCTGTGCAGACCTACTTTTATTTTTTGCTGCCTTTTTCATTTTCTCTTGTTTAACCAGCTGTGGCTCAGGATACATACTCCAAAGCAATTTAAAGACCTGAAATGGTTGATCTTTTCACAGTGTAATAGTAATTCCCTATTCCATAGTAATTCCCTATGCACAAGAATGCAAATGTGCAGTCTGGCTGGCAAAATTAAATTGGAATATTCTTTTTTTATTTGTTTTATTTCTTTCAATTGTTTAAACTGATCAAGTCAAATCTATTGAATCAAATACAAATGTACTGTCTAGAATATACGGGTTGGTACAGGAGGAGCCATGGTCTGCAGACATAACTCCAAACCTGAGGATATCATTTCAGTCCTTATTGACGTGGTCCACACATGCCTAGACTTGAAACTACCTGCATCACCTACACTTACAGTTGCTAGCCTGGATTCTCTAAAAAGCCCCCCCCCCCCCCCCCAAATCTGTTCAAACATTCCCAGTGCATTCCGTATGGCAACCAGTCTTATTTGTCTTCCTATCTTAAACGGACTCTAAAGCCTTGTACACACAATCAGATTTTCCGCAGATAAAGCGTCAGATTTTAGTCCGAAGGGTGTGTGCCTGAATTTTGCCTTGCATACAAACGGCACACAATTGTTGGCCAACTAACACGACTGTAGTGACGTACTGGATGTACTATGTGATTTTTCAGCTCTTTAGCACCACCCTTTGGACACCTTCTGCTAATGTGTTTGGTGAGCATTGATTCTGATCATGCTTGTTTGTACTTTGGACTTTTGTACACACGATCAGAAAATCTGACAACAGACCATTGCCCATGGAAAATTTAAAATCCTGCCATCCAACATTTGTCCGTGGGAAAATCCGACAACAATTGTCCAATGGAGCGTACAAACGGTGGGATTTTCCACCAACAGGCTGTCATCACACAAGTCCCGTCTGAAAATCTGATTGCGTGTAAGAGGCTTTAGGCCGGCCATAGACGGTTCCAATCTTGGCCAGTTCAGCAGGAACTGGCCTAGATTCAAACCATGTGTGGGCAGGCTGAATGTACCATGTTGATTGATCAATTAACTTGGGTAAAACCAGCCTGCTGGATTCACTTGTGATTATCGCGAGTGGCTGCTATAACCGCTAACAATAATCACTGTCTTCTCCCAGTGGGGACAGCTTCAACCACCTGTACCAGCCCCCTCCCCCCACCCGCCCCGCTGGGTGCAGACAATTGCTCAGCATGAGGGATTCCCCTGTCAGCACTGTCTGTGTTAATGGGGGAATTGTGAACATTTCTTTCCTGCAACCTGCAGTAGAAAAAAAAATTGTGCAAGGTTTATGGCCTGCCTGTCCTGTTAAGGATATTCCCTTGTTTAAAGGCTCAGTGGATAAAAGGCTGAAAGTCCTTTTGAAGACCTTATTCTTCCTTGCATGTCCTTTCCCGCAACCTGCCATTGTGTCTATGTCCATCTGCCAGTAATTAGCTGTATAGGCTATGGTTATGTCTCGACATCCTGGTCCCATCCTAAGGGACTGTTCAGTCTTCCAGCAATTGGAGCTCATGCCTGTGGCTGTACTCCGTTGTGGTAATGGGCTGGCGGACATTATATATCAGATATCCAGAAGAGTATCTCTTCTCTTAAGGTGCCCTAGCCATTGTTCCGGAAAAGGAGAGGTTTTAAAGTGCGTACTCAAACTTGTTCACTGACCCCAAGGAAAAAGGAGATATCTATCCCATACTGGATCTAAAGGTCCTTAAAAGCTTCTTCTGGGTGCAAAAATTCTGCATGGAACCTGCCAGGTCAACCATTGCTTCCCTCCATCCTGAAAACTTAGTGCCCCAGTGGAGATCATGGATGCCTGCTTTCATTTCCCCATCTTCCCAGTGCATCAGCACTACCTGCATTGTGCTATGGGCATGCAACATTACCAATGTGTTGCCCTTCCCAGTTGCCTGTCCTCACCAGGTTGCTTTGCTTGCAGGGCATCCTCATAGTGCGATATCTGTATAACCTTAGGCTCTTTCAGCCCATGTCAAACATACTGTACAGACCCTATAGAGATTCAGGTGGATTCTAAATCTCTAGCTATCATCACTGGAACCATCTCATCTCTCGGAGCATCTGGACCCTAAATACAGCCCTGAACAAGGTTTTGCTTCGAATAGATAAACTCCTGACTTTCTGCTGCCATGTTCAGACTCTACAGTCTAGGAGCCAAACAACCCTCTACTTTGGCTTTAGGGTTTGGGGTTTATTGGTAGCCTTGTTTGAGGCAGTTCCGCATGCACAATTGTACTCCAAACCATTGTAACTCAATATGCATTCAGTATGGGACAAGAGGTGTAGTCTCTGGACCGCCCTATATGCTTGACCAGCAAACCCAGGCTTGCCCTGCTATGGTGGGTCAGAAGTTCTCTGCTGGAAATAGTAAAATACTTTTTTTCAAACGGCTTTTTTTTTTAAAAAAAATGGTTTCATAAATTAAAAAATAACAAAACCGTAATGTTAGCACAATTTTTTGGTAAAATATGAAAGATGATGTTACGCCGAGTAACTAGATACCTAACATGTCACGCTTTAAAATTGCTAAAATGTTTACTAAAAATATGTAGAATACGTATCGGCCTAGACTGAGGATAAAAAATGTTTTTTTTTTTTTTAAATTGAGCCATTTATTACAGCAACAAGTAAAACATTTTTATTTATTTTTTTAAAAATTGTCGCTCTATTTTTGTTTATAGCGCAAAAAATAAAAACCGCAAAGGTGATCAAATACCACCAAAAGAAAGCTCTATTTGTGGAAAAAAAAGGACGTCAATTTTTTTTGGGAGCCACGTCGCACGACCGCGCAATTGTCGGTTAAAGCGACGCAGTGCCGAATCGCAAAAAGTCCTCTGGGCAGGAAGGGGGTTTAAGTGCCCAGTAAGGAAGTGGTTAATGAAGGTCTTTGCACAGGGTGATGTTGACATTATCACTCCCGTATGTTCCCTAGTGCCTCAATGGGATCTCAATCTGTTTCTGTTGGTTCTTCTAAAACACCCCTTTGAACCTATAAGAGACTCTCCTGTACCTACTTATACTCGCAAGTTTGCCTCTCTCATTGCCATTACTTCTGTGAGATGAGTCACTGAGTTGGCGGCCTTAACTTGTAAAGTACCCTTTCTACACAATGATACAGCTGTTTTTAGGCACATGCCTCTTTTCTTCCCAGGTTGTTTTTTCCCTTTCTTTTTAACCAGGGCATCGTTCTATCATGCTAAGGAGATTTCTCTCTATTGTCTGGATGTGGTATATGCAGTTCCCTACAGCTACCTTTTGACAGTGTGACTCCTTTTTCATCATTCCTGAAGGTCTGCATAGGGGAGAACCTGCTCTACATCCCTCTATTGCCATATGGATTTGACAATTCATCTATCAAGCCTTTGATCTCAAGGGCAAGGTTCCACCTTTCCCTGCAAAATTCTCTCCACTAGATATGCAAGGCTGCCACCAGTCTTACCAGGTTGATTACGTTTTGTGGACAAATATCAATAGTCACAGGCACCTCACCCCAATTATAAGAAAAAATGAGAAGAGGAGGGAAAAAGGGGTAACCAAAAGGACCCCGGGGCTTTTGAATGGTGCAAATAGATAATCAGACAAAATTGATTATAGAATTGGAAAATATAATTTATTACAAAAATAATTAATATGCCATAAATACGATAAATTTGAAATACATCTCGATTAAATACGTGATATCAAGACGAAGCATTGTTTAAGTCAGCTCTACATGTTTCACTCCGACGAGTTTCTTCAACAACAAGACATATAATTAAATGACTGTAAAAACAATCATTGATATATAAATGATTGTTTTTACAGTCATTTAATTATATGTCTTGTTGTCTTTTCTTCTGATATTTAGCATTGTATGTCTGAAAGCTCCTGAAGAAACTCGTCGGAGTGAAACATGTAGAGCTGACTTAAACAATGCTTCGTCTTGATATCACGTATTTAATCGAGATGTATTTCAAATTTATCGTATTTATGGCATATTAATTATTTTTGTAATAAATTATATTTTCCAATTCTATAATAAATTTTTGTCTGATTATCTATTTGCACCATTCAAAAGCCCCGGGGTCCTTTTGGTTACCCCTTTTTCCCTCCTCTTCTAATTTTTTCTTACCAGGTTGATGTTCATACCTCAGCTAATGCTGACTTCAGTGGTAAGGTTCTTCAAGTGGCTTTGTAAGCTCTGTTGAGCCACCTCTGTTAAAGCTAAACTCCAGGAATTAAGCCTTTTTTGAAAATGTGGTGGCTTATTATGACTTAAAAGAGAAATATGGCCAAAGTTTTTTTGGCCATATTTTTCTTTTGGGTCACAATGGTCAACTTTGTTTTGCTGTCCATTGGCCCATTCAGTTGATATCACAGAGCAGAGGCATCCCATGGTTTCAGGAAAGAAAATCACATAATCTATGATTTGCATTACTGAGCACCTTACTTCTATTATTTTCTTACTGCTCCTTTCAGCAGTACATCATCATCACATAAAACTTGCATAAACACACTTAAACATCACATAAAACATGATCATCACTTAAAACTTTGCATATTTATACACATCAGTGTGCATTGTATCTTTGGCACTGTAACCTGGTTAGTGTAGCTTCAAAAAAGGGGGGAGGGGGAATAACATATAAGCACTCACATTGGCCCACATCCGAAATAGTAGTTCAAGAAGAAGGGGGTTGTACTACACTAGGTAGTGACATGGCGGACTTTCAAGGGCAATCACAGGGACATTTAGAGTTCATAAAAAATAAATTTAATTACAAAAATACAAATATACAAATAAATTTCAATATATATTAAGAAAAATACATAAATACATATAAAGCAATATATTTATCTCGCCGACGTGTTTCGCCTTTCGGCTTCTTCGGGACGAGCTTTGAGATTTTATGACAAGAAGATATTGCTACTTGTATGTCAAAAGGTTGGTGGCCATCCAGTTCATCACGAGTCATTGGAATCACAGGTAAAAAAAGGGTACCAGGTGATGCGTTGGCAAGCCCGATGAGAGGAGAAGAATCTCCTGGTGATGTAAAGGGGTCACAGCGAGGGTAAATAGCTGATTCTGGAAATTAAAGCAGAAGAACAAAAACCGGGACCAGCAAGGCAGAGGGCAGGTGGAGAAAGCCTAGGGGGAAAGTAAATTCCTGATATAGGACAACCACGTTGCACTGTCCAAAGGACAAACCGGAAAGTTAGGAGCCTTGGAATCTAAAAGATGTAGTATGTCCCGGGGGGGGTAGCAGCCTGTGCGAAAGGCGAAACGCGTCGGCAAGATAAATATATTGCTTTATATGTATTTATGTATTTTTCTTAATATATATTGAAATTTATTTGTATATTTGTATTTTTGTAATTAAATGTATTTTTTATGAACTCTAAATGTCCCTGTGATTGCCCTTGAAAGTCCGCCATGTCACTACCTAGTGTAGTACAACCCCCTTCTTCTTGAACTGGTTAGTGTAGCATTTTGTGCTGGCCATTTTTCTGTAACCCATAATTCTTCAATTTAACTTTGTTGAATCTCCAATATAAACTTCTAAACAAAAATATTCAGATAGGCAAGTGGCTAATGAATTATTGTCAAATTACCCAGTGCATAGTGACGCTGCCAAACAGGGCTAGGCATCAAGGTTTACATAATGGGGGTTATTATTTTTTCATCCTATAATAAGTTGTAATTGCCCAAGTTGATTACAAGTTTAAATGAATGCCTTAAATTGTGCTGACTGTTAAGAATCCTAAAGCTTTCATTTATCTTGTACCATTCATGAAAGCCAATCCCTAAAGCCTAGGGTGTTCTATTATGCAGATACCAAGTTCATCTCACTAGCCTACATTGCCTTTTCTGTACCTTGCTGTAGATCAGGGAGGCTACCTACCACAATATTGTGGGGCTCCTGCAGTGCTGTAAAAGATAACTGAAGGAATATGCAGTGCACCTATTTGTATATTGGCACACAGCCCTCTTTGTTTGGATTTATGTTGTCTGTGCCCAGCATTTGCTCAGCTTTGCTAATAATTATCAGACGCCTGTTCTCTTTGTGCTCTGTGTTTCAATTCACATTTTACACTGTTACCTGCTTGACCAAGCAAACAGATGACTATTCATTTCTCCACACATTGTTCATTGCCATTAGCGGTTACTATGGTAGTTAAAATGCATGCAGAATCTGTTCACCTTGTCACCAGGTATTGGATTTGCTGGGCTTTTACCAGGAGTACCACTGTTATTTATTTGAATGTGCACTTTGGATATTTAATTTTTCTGGTTGTGTGCATAGTTAAAGTGATTGTAAAGTTTCAGTTTTTTCCCCCTAAAATAATACAAATGTTATACTTATCTGCTCTGTGCAATAGTATTGCACAGAGCGTCCCTGAATCTCCTCTTCTGGTCTCCCCTCTGGCACTCTTGGCTCCTGCTCCCTTCTGAGTTCCCCGAAACAAGCCGCTTGCTATGGGGACACTCGCTTGGGCTTGAAAGATCAACTTGAAACACAGCTAAATACATGATTTGCATGTAGTATGCAAACTGTTTACCTGCTAATTGATTTTCAGTTCTGTTCAGTCACTCTTGTTATCCAGACACCCCTGCCCAACTGCCACAGATCAGCACCAAAGCTGATCTGCTGCTTGTATTTGTGTCACCATGTAATCCCTCATAACGTGTAGGTGAGGTAATGGCATCACTGGAACCGACCTGCTATTCGCTGGATCCCACTTGCTAATTTGGTAAAGCAGCCACACAACCAAGCCTCACCCAGCCTGTCAATCAGGCAATATGCTGGTTATGGACATGACTTCTATTTTGAGTATTCTTGTTCAGTGCCTGTCCTGACCTTTGGTCTGTCCCCATCTCTGTATATGCCTGTGAACTTGTATTGTGGTCCTATTCCTGCTCAGTTGTTATTTCCATAGGTGTGCTCCAGGGCACACCCACCCACACCCACTAGGAAAGTCCATCACTGCTTGCGAGGTTGTCTGGTAAAGATGTGGTGGGGTGTGCTTACGGTAGGTTATAGGGCTCACACCATCTCCAAACATGAGGATAGCACAGACAGTCCATTATCCATTTTTTCAGATTTCTCAGCCTTCTCAGCCCATGGACCCTTCTGATATACCTCAACAGAAACCAGATGCTTACATTACAACCGACCCCACAAATGCATCATGTACCATGTCTCAGTTTCCAGTAAACACTGGTGGTATCCTGTGTGCTTGGAATAGTTGTTCTCCTGCTGGTTCAGAATGCTCTATTACCTGTATAACTAGCTGAACATCTTACATTTGTGTTCCTCCTTTTTTAATCTTGCGAACCTCCATTTCTGCCCGTTAGCTATCGCCAACCTGCATTAAGAACCTTTCATCCTGAAGTTGACTTTGGCAACCTGATTATGTCAGATTGCATCTTTCTTCTTAAAATGATATTAAAACCCCAGTTGTAATGCACTTTGAGCAGCTGATATAATCACCTACTGGTTAGACACTCCTCCTTCCTCACCCTCTCTTCTCAAGTTAAAGGGGTTGTAAATGTTCGTTTTTTATTTTCTATATAAGTTCCTTTAAGCTAGTACATTGTTGGTTCACTTACCTTTTCCTTCCATTTCCCTTCTAAATATATTTTCTTTGTCTGAATTTCTCACTTCCTGTTCCTCTTCAGTAAGCTTGCCCCTATCATCCAAGCCGTTCTGGCTGCGGGTTAGCAGCGTGCTTGCCCCCTCCCTTTTGACTACATCTTTGCTGGGAAACGCTGTAGTCGATGGAATGCACTAGCTTAAAGGAACCTATTTAGAAAATGAAAAACAAACCTTTACAACCCCTTTAATAGACTGATTGGAGACTATCCACTGTTGAGTATTTCCTGTGAAAACTAGATATTCAGGGAAGCAACACTGAGGGAGCAGGAGTAAGCAGCATTGAAAGTTGTGAGCAACAAGTGCTGGAGTAAAAATATTAACAAATAGCCAATGGGCAATGTTTATTTTATTGTGCTCAATGGGTAAGCTAAAACTGCTGAGGGGATAGTACTACTTTAAAGTTTTTTTCTAATGGAAAGAGAATATGCTAGTGTGATGATCCTAAAGAGCTTATTAAATTTATATCCTGTGCTAAGGGAAGCAAATTCCTCCCACCTTATACTTGAACATCTCTTCAGCCTTTTATGCGCTGAAGCAACATTCTTCCTATTTTAAGGCATCACCTAGGCTGTTAAACCTATTGGTAAACCTGATTCTAAAGTGAGTTTACAACCCTGGTTTCCCATAGCAACAGCTCATATCAGAAATTCTGTTTTATCTATCCTTGTGGCTGTTCAGCCCAGACCTTCTGTTTACTTTGCAAAGTGTCAGGGAGAAGGATTGGAATGGATTGATTCTTCTAAAGGTTGAGGCATCTCAGTACCAGGTGCCCATGTCCTTGAAAATCTCACTCACTTGTGGATTCAAACTCTAAATGATTGCTTTCAGATTCAGTCTCTACTTCTGTTGTTTTCTCTAGTGACTTTGAGACTGTTGAGAATGTCAAAAGGCTAATATCCATGCCGACCTCTTTTTTGAATGAGCCAGCCCCCTCAACTTCCAGGTTTGGGTTTGTCTCTTCTGATTCTAAGTCCTCCTATTCTGAGTCTAAGCCTTCTTCTTCTAGGTCTAAGCCTTCTTCTTCTAGGTCTAAGCCTTCTTCTTCTAGGTCTAAGCCTTCTTCTAGGTCTAAGCCTTCTTCTTCCTATTCTGGGTCTGAGTCCTCCTATTCTGGGTCTGAGTCCTCCTATTCTGGGTCTGAGTCCTCCTATTCTGGGTCTGAGTCCTCCTATTCTGGGTCTGAGTCCTCCTATTCTGGGTCTGAGTCCTCCTCTTCTGGGTCTGAGTCCTCCTCTTCTGGGTCTGAGTCCTCCTCTTCTGGGTCTGATTCCGCTTCTTTTGAGTTTAAACATAGAACCAAGAGAAAAACACTGGTACATATGGAGATCAAGAAAACCATATCCCTGAAAAAGAATAAATTGAAAAAAATACCATGGGTGCTATCAACAAATTAAACAATATATAACTGGCCTGCACAATGTCCTGACCTCAACCCGATAGAATACCTTTGGGATGGATTAGAGTGGAGGCTGCGAGCCAGGCCTCCTCTTCTGGGTCTCAGGCCTCCTCTTTTGGGTCTCAGTCCATCTCAGATAGTTCACCTCTTCTAAGTCCTCCTCTTCTGAGTTTTAGTCCTCCTTTTCTGGGTCTATGTCTGCCTCTTCTAAATATGAGATGGCCTGGTCTATCACAGACGCTTGCTTTTCTGTAATGGAGGCAGTCTTCCGTTAATGAATTTGTTGTGCCTGAACTTGAGCAAGGTCTGACACGCTTGACCATCCCAGTGCCACACTTGTCTGAGACAGTACCAGTTTTGCTAGTCCTACTTGCGCATGAGACTCAGAAAAGGCGAAACCAATCTCAGAAGAGACAAATCTGGAATCTGGCTCAGTCACAAAAGACACTGGCTAGGGGTGCTAGGCCTCGGAGGCAGGCTCTGGGCATATCTTAAGAGTTTCTGGGTGAAGTTCAGTAACGGGAGACACAGGTGCTGGCAGGTCTTGTAGAGGAATTGGAGCTAACAGAAAAGTATTTCTACTTGTGCTTAGGTTTCATTTATTTTATATTTTTCTTGAGAATTGATTTAAAGCAAGTTATACCCACCTTTACTCCACTGTTTCTGTCCCTCACCCGCCCTGGAATCTTCTGCTGGTTTTTGGCCATGACTTCTCTCCTACGCATGTGCGGAAGGCCATCAATCCGGCATACAGGAATCGGACCAGCTACTGCTAACTGAGGGGTGCGTGTGCAGCTCAGTTTACATGCTGGGGGATGCTGCAAACAGGCAGGTAAGTGTATTTTATGACAAAAGAGACCGGGCGTGTCTCTTCTGCAATAAAAAAACCTGCCGCTTGCACCGTCTAACAACGGAACTTTGGTACTTTGGACTGAGGTACTTGCCATACATATTGGTCTTTTGGTGTCCCCAGCAGCTTTAGAGTCACTAAAGAAAGCTACAAAAGTGGAGACTGACTCACAAAGCAACACTGTGCAAAAAAATATCTCCCCCATTCTCAGTTTGAGTGTGGCAATGCAGAAGATTACAGGAAGCTAATATGAAACATTCAATATCTGTCTGTTACTTGTTCTATGTAAAAATGCATTTTAAGTGACCTTGTCTGTAGAACAAAGATAAAAAAAAGTGTTTTTAATTGAATTTCCTATTACCTGTGCTGCTGGTCTGTGCTGTATTGCAGAGATACAACTGTTTTAAGTATCTTTAGGGACGAGTGTATGACACACCCAGAAGTGTGCTGAATGCTGATCATTCTACACGTAGCACTATCACCCTAATACAGGGCAGATTGTGGGGCTGCTCTCTTCTTTGGGGGGGGGGGGTATTTTGTTTCTATTCTAGCTAATTAATGATTTTCCAATGAATATGCAACTTGATTAATACAAGGCTAGCCATTTCTGGCATCTCTGCTGGAGAAATTGGAGTTTAAAGCGGAGCTCCGCCTTACAAAAAATATTAAAAGCCAGCAGCTACAAATACTACAGCTGCTGACTTTTAATACTGGACACTTAACCTACCTGGAGTCCAGCGACGTCGGCAGCAGAAGACGAGCAATCGCTCGTCACTCTGCTGCCCCCACCGCCATTTTCGGTCGGTGAGGAAACCAGGAAGTGAAGCATTGCGGCTTCACTGCCCGGTTCTCTACGGCACATGCGCGAGTTGCACTGCGCCGTGCTCATGGTCCCTGGGGGGGGGTGGTCTGACGTTCTGCCCGCAGTTTACCCGCAGACTGTGTGGCCGGAAGTGGATGCAAATACTTGTCTTAGACAGGTATCTGCACCCCCTCCCTCTGAAAGGTGTCAAATGTGACACCGGGGGGGGGGGGGAGGGTTCCGATGAGCCGAAGTTCCACTTTAGGGTGGAGCTCCGCTTTAAGTTAATTTATGGAGAATGAGATGTTTTCATGTTTGCAAGAATATGTATTTAATATCAAAAAGTCCCATAAAGTTAGTTATAGGGTTGACTGATAGTAAGTCTAAAACCCTCTGTATGCTACAAGAGTTTTGCTATGAAGTTAGAAGTTGCAGTCAAATCAGTGTTTCCTTAATTATTTATTTGGGGCCATATAAGTAGTTGATATTTTCAGTACACTACAAAAAGTCTCTGCATGTGAATTAAATTGATTATTGCGAACATTCCAATTTACTGGAAAAGCTTGCACATCCCTAGTGAAATGGAATGGGGAAGGTGGGGGAGATCATGGAAGCAGAGGAGGTCACTTTCAGTCTCTTCCAGCTTGGAAATTGCCCCGCTCGCTCTGGCTTACCCCAAATTTAAACAACTAGTTATAGTGAACCAAAACCCGGGGCTACGGCATCCAATCAATCAACGAACCAGGTGTGAACATTGAGTTTGCATGTTGTGAACAATAACTTTGACTCAATATTATTCTGGTCATCAGTATAACAATTGTGTTGTGAGTCGTATGTTGGTATTTTGTTAGAAGTTAACGGGGTCCTCCTCCCTCTCCCTGTCAGGGGGTGGGGGGAGTTGTGTCCATAGGGACCGATTGTCCAGGACACAGGAGGACTTCACTGGTTTTATACAGCGATGACATAGCTCACTGAAATATGACATTGTTTTTCAAAGTCATAGAAGATGACGAGTACTTTGCTACTTTCTATGCTTTACGTTTTACTTTTCATTTATTCTTGTATGTGTTTTTACTTGTTCTGATGAAAACTTGGTTCTAAACCTTAATTATTTTGTTTTTTAATTATAAACATGCCATTCTTGAGTACAAACAACTGGCCACTGCCCCCATCTATAACTGGCCTTCGCAGCAAGAAGCACATGGAAGGGTGATGCATGTCAATCAAAACCAAAGAAAATCCCTAGATTAACTCACCAGCCAGCCTGCTACCAGTACCAACCAAATTCTCCTCGCCAACTATTTGCATTAAAAACAAGGGTTTTGTTAGCACAGATTTGCAAATAGATGTGTAAGCTGCATAGCCACTGTGCAGCACCCCAGTATTATCTGCAGTCCTAACTATGTAAATGTATAAGCAATGGATAAGCCTGGAAGGGGCCCACCCCTCCTTAAAGGCACATGGGCACACTGGACACCCAGCATATAGCACAATGACAGTATCCAGTGCATCCCCTCACCAATATAACATCAGTACAAATAACTGGCCACAACCCCCACTTGTAACTGGTTTTCACAGCAAGGAGCACATGGATGGGAGACACATGTCAAACAAAACCATTTGGTTGGTAGTAGGCTGGCTAGTGAGTTGAGCAGGAAATTTTCTTGGGTTTTGTTAAACATGTCATACTTACCTGCTCTGTGCAATGGTTTTGCCCAGAGCAGCCTGATCTTCCTCTTCTGGGGTCCCCCGCTGGTGCTTCTGGCTCCTTGTCTTCGGCAAGTGCCCCCATAGAAGCCTGTGTGGGCTTGATTCTGAGCCATGCTGCCTTCTTCTATTGACACAGATAGCGTGGCTCGACCCTGCCCCCCACTCTCTGGTCACAGGATTTGTTGGCCAGCCAATGGTTCCTGCTGCTCTCAATCTGCCCTGTGATGAGACAGAGAGAGTGCTGGATCAAGAACAGGCTCAGGCAAGTATAATGCCACATACACACGATCATTTTTCAGCATGAAAAAAACTAAGTTTTTCAAAAATGTCTTTTAAAATGATCGTATGTGGGATTCACATAATTTTTCGGGTTCTGAAAAACGACAACATTTTTTTTCGACCATGCTGCATTTTTTAACGATGTTTTAAACAATGCCGTTTTTCGGGTTGTAAAAAAATGATCGTGTGGGGGCTAAAACGACGTTAAAAATCCGTGTATAAACAGAAGCAAGTTATGAGACGGGAGCACTTGTTCTGGTAAAACTACCATTCGTAATGGAGTAAGCACATTCAACACAGACATAAAAGCGCAAATCGTTTTTTTACTAACAGAAAATCAGCTAAAGCAGCCCCAAGGGTGGCGTCATCCGCATGGAGCTTCCCCTTTATTTTTTTAACAGAAGGAATGTGTATTTGATAATGAATCGGTTACATGTAAAACAGTTTGGTACATCAAAAATACAGTAAGCAATATGACAACAGGAGAGAATGAAAAGAACAGACAAAATCATAGGACAAAGCAAGAAGCCATGCAGCATCAGGTTAACACATCCCAGCAAGGTACTGTACCTATCATAATCATTTGAGAGAAAGCAGTATACGGGCACACTATAGGTACCTAAACATTACGGACAATAAGCCCGATAGACAATAAAGTGGGATTGAGAAACCACTAAGGTTCAGCTTCAAAAAATAGCTCTTGAAAACACCCTAACAAAAGACAGGGGACAAAGAGACAGGGAGAGGGGGAGAAGGGAACATATCTCCATCAGGTTCCACCATAGGCAAACCCAGAGGCCACCAGACCGGGCCACAGGAGCACCCACTGTCCGGGATCAGAGCGCGAGATGTCTTGCCGCCACCCACGCGGCCCAAATCTTGTGGAACTTCCCAGGACAGTTACGTCCCCTGTACGTCGGTTTATATAGAGGCAAAGCCTCTTGGGGAGCTGCAGTGGCTCAACGCGATTGGCACTGCGCTGACAAGCCATTCACCTCTGCAGCTAGGGGTTCAGATCCCGGTCTCAGCTACATGTGAATTGAGTTAGGTGGTCTCAGCCCGGCTCCTGGTGGGTGTGCTATGCGAGGTAAGCCTGCGCTTAGTACGCCCACCCCCCTCCCACAAAAACCACCACACTCACACGCACTCGAAATTGGGTTAACATGCACGCACTTTGACCATGCGGTCTCTAAAAAGAGAGGCGAAGGACTAACGGGGCTGGTTGAGCGGGCTAGATCCTCTCACTCCCTTATAGGGAGTCCCTCTGCCCCGTTGGGCTTCAAAGCGGAGCAGGTAGGGCGGGCTGTGTGGGAGGACCCCCTCACACACCCACCATTGCCACCCAGGGCATGGAGAAAGGTGGCAGATTGCTTCTGGGGGAGGCCTGCCTACTCCCAACTCCTGCAGTCCGGCTCCTCTCTCGAGTACACGCATAAAATACACTTTAAAAAAAAAATATAGAGGCAAAGCTGCGTTATCCAGGTTTCTCCAGACAGCAACCCGGGGAGGCTCCGCAGCCTTCCACTGGAGCAATATGGCCTTTCTGGCATAAAATGCAGCATAAAAAATAAACAGTTTCTTATGCGAGGTTGTAGGCAAATTATCCGTGATACCCAGCAATAGGACCAAGGGGTCAAGTCCGACAGATATTCCACTAATCGAGTCTATGTCAGCAGCCACTGCCCTCCAGAACTCCTGTACCCACAAACACATCCAGATCATGTGAATATAATTACCAATCTCTAGCCTGCACCTGGGGCACCTGTCATCAGAAGTACGATACATTACTGCCAGTCTCTGAGGTGTATAATATACCCTATGAAGGAATTTAAGCTGTATAAATTTATCGCGCGCAGAGATCATCAGGGGAATAAACTGTTGTAGTCCCTCAGACCAGTCCTCCTCGTCCAGCGCCGGAAAGTCCCGATGCCAAGCCGAGAAGGCCCTGGAAGCTCCAGTGCCACCCGCACAGGTAAGATGGAGGTAGATGGAGGACAGCGTCCCGCCCGCAAAGCGAGACGTGAGCAAGCTCTCCACCGTGTGAGGCTCGACCTTAATAGACCCGGGAAATTGCACTCTAAGGGCATGTCTCAGTTGCAGGAACCTAAAATACATCCATGGGGGCAGCCCAAACTTACCCTTCAGCATTCCAAAGAGGAGCAAGCGTCCCCCAGGCATGACATCTCTCAACGTTCTCACTCCATACCTGGCCCACAATTGCGGGTCAGGCACAGTCCTCAGTTGGTGCATGAAAGGTTTGCCCCATAGAGGAATGTGAGGGGAGAACGTCTGCAGCTCACCCAGAGGCCTTGATACCTGTCGCCACACCTGCAGTTTAGTCTTTATAGGGGTAGTAACCTGTGAGTTGGAACTAGGCCCCCTGTAAACCAAGTTGCTCAGCTCAGAGTACGACCCCAAGACAGCCGCTTCCAAATTGACCGAGGGATTAGATTGATCCTGCGCGAACCACCATCGCACAGTGACCAAGACAGCAGCCCAGAAATATTTCCTAAAATTGGGAAGAGCTAGACCACCCCCCGAAAGGGAGAGCTGGAGCGTAGACTTTGCCACCCTAGGGACCGACCCCTGCCATATGAATGAAGTGACAATTTGGTCTAGTTTGGCAAAAAAAGAGGCAGGTATAGCGACAGGAGTGTTCCTAAAGACATACAAAAATTTCAGGAGAAAGGACATTTTTAACAAATTAACCCTGCCCACAGGGATAAGTGGCAGAGACTTCCAGACTGAACTTCTTTGCACAAGCTTCTGGAGGTCCGGAAGCCCATTCGCCTCCATGTATTGCGGCAGGCGTCTATGAATCTGAATACCTAAGTATTTAAAGCTATCGACCCACTGGAGAGGACCTGGCAGATCCCGGGGGGAGGGGGGGACACACAGCCCAGGGGAAATATGACCGACTTATCCCAATTTATTAGAATCCCAGATAATCTGCCAAACACATCAATCAGTTCAAGGGCCGCCATCAGAGACTGTTGGGGATCCTGCAGGTAGAGGAGGGTATCATCTGCGTACAAGGACACTTTCTCAACGATAGGGTGAATCGGAATTTCAGCAACTACCGAGGAGGACCGAAGCATAATTGCCAAAGGCTCGATGGCAAGAGCAAATAAGGCCGGGTAGAGAGGGCAGCCGTGCCGAGTGCCTCGGTGAAGTGGGAATGGAGCAGAGAGAAGGCCACTGGAACTTCCCCTTTATAGTGCTGTCGTACGTGTTGTACGTCACCGCGCTTTGCTAGAGCATTTTTTTAAAACGATTGTGTGTGGGCAACGTCGTTTTAATGATGAAGTTGGAAAAAACAACGTTTTTTCAACATGCTGAAAAAATGATCGTGTGTACACGGCATCGGGACTTGGTCACAGAAGGTTTTTTGCCTTAAAGCAGAGAATGCATTTAGGTAAATAAAAAAACCTTAAGGCTTTACTACTTTACAGCTATCATTTTTCAGGAACAGATGTAAACATTTTTTTCTCTGACTGGACATGCTTACTATACCTTTAAACACACTTTTGTCAGGTTTTAGCAGAAATAGTAAAATAATGCCCTATAATCCAGGTAAGTACAGCTAATATAAGTACGTGCATCTGTGTTTTCTTAGCTTCCTGTAATCCATTGTACCACAGCACTAAGTCTGGCAGAGAGAAAGGCAACACAATGAACGAGACATGGCTTCATTGTTTTGAGCAGTGCTGTCAGTTAAAGAAAACCTATCACTTTGTCCATTCAAGGCATTGTGACATGTTCTCTTGGCAGGTCACCCCCCCTTTCTGATATTCACTTTCACTTCACATTTTTTGTCAGAGTCCATGGAAATAACTGGTTCTTTTTGGGTATAGGTTATAATTTAGGGATTGTATTCCACAAACCGACCAGTGGAAGAGTGCGGCAAAGGTGTATGTCGAAGGGGCATGTCGATAGTGGCCTGTTAAGGGAACCTACCACTATAATGCATCCAACTGAATTGTATGTTACTATAGGCCAGGGGTGCTCAACCTTTTAAAGAGCGAGGGCCAACATAAGCGACTTGGTAACTGGTCGCAGGCCACAATAAGTGGAGCGGACAGAAGACCGATCCGTGTCTGCTCTGTATATGCAGAGCAGACGCTGCCCACTACTCTGTGGGCCCTCCCATGCGATCCAACCAGATGGAAGGGGACGGGTCCCCTTCTGGTTTTTTTATTGGATTGGAGGTAGGTGGGTGCAAATGGACACAAGTCTGTTTACATCTTCGGCTTCATAGAGATGAATGGAGGGTCTGTGTGGATTAAACCAATCATATGAAATGGGCCTAAGGCTGCTTTCACACTGCTGCACTGCAGTTTACCTGCACTACGGGTGCAGCACAGTGGACCTGTGGTTTTCCTGGGTTAGCTGCCCTTTGCCATCGAGATCTATTATATCATGCAGGTGTGGCACACTTTTTGAAAGCACATCAAATCTGCAGGTAATAACAGAAGTCTATGACTCAGTGCAGGTAACCTGAAGGTGCACTGCACCTGCAGATCAGCTTGAAAGCAGCCCAGTAACCACTGAAGAACAGATATATGCCCAAATATACACTGGTTTTAGTAATAAACGTACCTTTAATAACAGTCTAATGCCCCGTACACACCTTCACTTTATGTGATGAAAAAAAATGACGTTTTTAAAAACGTCACTTTAATTGACTGTGTGTGGGGGAAAACGTTGTTTTATGTCTTCTAAAAAACGACCAAAAAAAATTGAAGCATGCTTCAATTTTATGTGTCGTTTTTCAAAAGTGCACTTTTTACTTCACAGAAATTGACCGTGTGTAGCAAAAAACGTCGTTTTCTAAGACGTTTTTTCATCCACGCATGCCCAGAAGCTACTTATGAAGCAAGCTTCAATGGTAAAACGTGGTGGAACGTAACCTCACTTTGCAAGATCATTGTGAGAAAACGATGGTGTGTAGGCAACTTCGTCTTTGAAAATTGAAGTTTCAAAAACGTAATTTTTTACTTCACAGAAAGTGTCGTTTTTTTTCATCACATAAAGTGATGGTGTGTACGCGGCATAAGAATTAAGGTATCCCCTGCTGTCCCAGGCAGATAGCATTTGGTATCACTCCCCTTGTGACAGGAGCCAGCACTATACAAGAAGCATCCACTTATGTGGCTCTGCTCCTTCTGCAGCCACTTGCTTCTTTTACCGCTGGCTTCATTCAGAACACTCATGCTCTGGGATGGCAAGTCGGCAAACTGTGATCTGGGCTTGCGAACCTGCTATCCCAAAGCAGGAGCTCCGCGGGCCACATCAGAGAGCTCCGCGGGCCACATGTGGCTTCCGGCCCACTGGTTGGGCACCCCTGCTATAGGCAGACCATTCTTTTTGAATTGACTGTTAACACGTGAAAAATTGATCTTGCATGATTTTTCACAACACACCAAATGGCCTACACCCATAGCAAGGGCATTGGTCAACTTTGGTCAAAGCAACACAGTTTTTTTTTTTGATCCACTGATGCCCCGTATCTGGAAAGGCATGTTTTCTTTTCTTTTTTGGTAAAGGTGAACTATATCCTTCGTGAAAGAAAAATTAATTTTTAATGTGTTATTTTATTATATCTGCATATAACGCTTCACTACTCAAATACAGTGGTGGCAACATCTATGGCTTTCAGAAAAACTTTGATTCTTCTCAGCAGAAATGTTATTTTTATATTTAGATGTATATTGTACCTTTCTAAAATGATTCCCCTTCTTTAGAAAAAAATGGTCAGTAATGTGTGTAGTGATGCATGAATTTCTGTCTTCCCCACCACCTTTACTCTTTCTCTGCAGTAATAGACCTTTCAATATGAGCGAGTCAGTACCTCTCAGGCACTTGCATGTGATCACTTCTGTAGAACAGACTTGCCCGGCTGTAATTAGCACCTCAGGTATTCTGCAGTTACTGTTAAAAGAAATAGAAGGCGCTCACTGTAGGTGTAAATTACAGCATGAAATGTCTCTGCGGGTAATAGTTGCTACCTGTAGCTGGGTGTAAATATTTAGTTTGGTCTAGCAAGGGAAGTATAAATTATATAACACTGTGCACAGCACATAGTGTCAGACAAACCACTGGTAGAGGTGTCATCTCTAAGCGGAGGGGGTGAAAAGTTTTACTCTCCCTGTCTTTATTGAGCTAAAGAGCCAAACACGTGTATGCATCCAGCAGTGAATTAGAAGCCCCTTAGGATCACAGTGGTGTTTATATATTAGTAGCTGTACTGCAAAGAAAAAAATCATATATGTAGCATGCCAAAATGTTCCTGTTTCTGAAGGTGTTTTAATATACCAACGGGATGCTATTGGCAGATATCGCAAAAGTAAAATTGCCAGATATCACATACAGGCTGATGCATTATTATGGCTTATATTATTACCTTACATGCTAAATTGTTATAAAGAGTGTGTCTTAAGCTGCTCGGAAAATACAACTGTTCCAGATGAAAAGCATTCAATTGGTGCCACTAGTCCAATAAAATACAGGCATTAGGTGATTATGGAAAAAAATAAAGGCATTAGGTAACAACTATACAACCCCAATTCCCCAAAAAATGGGATGCTGTGTAAAATCTGCATAAAAACAGAATGCAATGATTTGCACATTTCTTATTCGATATTTTATTCAAAACATGTGAAATATATTTCATATTTAAGAAAAAAATTGGTAATTTTTTAAATTGTTGGCAACGCGTCTCAAAAAAAATTGGGAAAGGGCCATGTTTGCCATGGTGTAGCATCCCCTCTTCTTTTAACAACACTTTGTAAATGTATGGAAAGTGAGAAAAACGGTTGCTGGAGTTTTGGGAGAAGAATGTTGTCCCATTCTTGGCTGATATAGGATTTTAACTTCTCAACAGTCCCGGGTTTTCTTTGTCTGGTTTTTCATTTTTAAGATGCACCACATATTTTCAGTTGGTGAAAGGTCTGGGCTGCAGGCAGGCCAGTTAAGCACCTGGACCATTCTACTACAAAGCTATGCTGTTGTCATAGATGCAGTATGCGGTTTAACAGTTTCCTGCTAAAATATGCAAGGCCTTCCCTGAAAAAGACATTGGGCCGGATTCAGATACATTGGTGTATCTATCCGCGGGGCGTAACTTATCTCAGATACGTTACGCTGCCGTAAATTAGGGCGCAAGTTCCGTATTCAGAAAGAACTTGCGCCCTATGTTACGGCGGCGTAACGTATGTGGTCCGGCATAAGCCCGCCTAATTCAAATGTGGATGATGTGGGCGTGTTTTATTCAAATTTAGTGTGACCCCACGTATTTGACGTTTTTTTTACAAACAGCGCATGCGCCGCTCGTGAAAGAATCCCAGTGCGCATGCTCGAAATTACGCCGCAAGTCGTCAATGCTTTAGACGTGAATGTAACTTACGTACAGTCCTATTCGCGAACGACTTACGCAAACGACATAACATTTTCAAAATTCGATGCGGGAACGACGTCCATACTTAACATAGGATACGCCTCATATAGCAGGGGTAACTTTACGCCAGAAAATGCCTAACGTAAAAAAATTCGCCAGGCGGACGTACGTTTCTGAATCGGCCTAACTACCTAATTTGCATATTCCTCACGGAAATATACGGAAGCGCCACCTAGCGGCTAGCGTAAATATGCAGCCTAAGATACGACGGTGTAAGACACTTACGCCGGTCGGATCTAAGGCAAATCAATGCGTAACTGATTCTATGAATCTGTCGCATAGATACGACAACGTAACTCAGAGTTACGACGGCGTATCCGGAGATACGCTGTCGTATCTCCTTTCTGAATCCGGGCCATTGTCTGGCCCGGATTCAGAACAGTTTTCCATTTTGCAGTAGACCAATTTTAATGAACTTTGGACCAGAGAAGACGACAGCGTTTCTGGATCATGTTCAGATATAGCTTTTTCTTTGTATGATAGAGCTTTACCTTGCATTTTTGGATAGCACAACAAACTGTGTTTCAAGTGATTTTTGCAAGTATATCTGAGTCCATTTAGTGGTGTCTATCACAGAATCATGCTCATTTTTTAATCCATTGTTGTCTGCGGGCCAGAAGGGCATCAGAATTCAATATTGCATTTTGGCCTTATCCCTTGTGCACAGAGATTTCTCCAAATTCTCTGAATGTTTTGATGATATTATGTAGTGTAGACAATAATATATTTATAGTCTCTGCAATTTTACCTTAAGGAACATTATTCTAAAATTCTTCGAAAATTTTCAGACACAGCTTTTCACAGATTTGAGGCACTTTAAGGCCGGCTTCACAGCAAGGGTCTGATGTGTCCCTGTACATCGTTTCAGGTGTGAATCAGGTTTGAATTTTCACATGAAACTGAGCCAAAAATGCACAGGACCCCTTCCCAGTGCTCTCTGCAACTGCCCCGGAGCTGTGTGAACTGGCTCTCAGTCTCCTGTCATGCAAATTGGATGCAGGGAAACCCGCAACCAATTTGCACCTGTGTGAACCCAGCCTAACTCTCTAAGATTCTCTTTTTATACCCAGTCATGTTAGTGGCTGTTGCCAAGTGATGTAATTAGTTTCAAAATGTACATCCAGCTCTTTCTTAGTATCACTTTCTTTGCCAGCTTTTCGTTGCCATTTCCCAACTTTGTGAGACGTGTTGCTGCTATCAATTCCAAAATGATGTTATTTTTTTTCTTAAAATGCTGAATTTTCTCAGTTTAAACATTTGATATGTTTTCTACTTTCAATTGTGAATAAAATATTGGTGTATGAGATTTGCAAATCATTGCATTCTAATTTAATGTAGGTTTTACACAGCGTCCCAACTTTTTTGGAATTGAGGTTGTAGTTTGTTCAGTGTTGTAGCAGAAATTACAGGGTGTGTGCACACTGTCGGCGACCTGCTTCCGCTGTGATCACACACAGCGGGAGTCCAGTGGTGGGTACCACAAACTTGATGTCCGATGGCACCTGCCGATTAGACAATGTACAAGCAGAATGGCAATCTGTCTATGTAAACAAGGCAAATTTCCATTCTGTCAGAAGGGAAAGGTATTGATCCTGTGTTCCTGCAAAGCAGGAACATGGATTACTTCCTTCCTCAGTCTAAGCACCTCCAACTCAGTGAGAAAGCACAGGCACATTGTTAACCCCTTCCCAGCTAGTGTCATTAGTACAGTGACCGTGCATATTTTTTTAGCACTGATCACGGTTTTAATGTCACTGGTCCCAAAAAAGTGTCAGCTAGTGTCCGATTTGTCCACCACAATATCACAGTCCCACTATAAGTGGCTGATCGCCTCCATTACTAGTAACAAAAAATAAAAACTATCCTAAAGTTTGTAGATGCTATAACTTTTGCACAAACCAATCAATGTACGTTTATTGGGATTTTTTTAACCGCAGATATGTAGCAGAATACATATTGACCTAAATTAATGAAGAAATTTGATTTATTTTTTATTGGGTATGTTTTATAGCAGTAAGTAAAAAATATTGTTTTTCTTTTCAAAATTGTCTGTGTTTTTTTGTTTATAGCGCAACAAATGAAAACCTCAGAGGTTATCAAATACCACCAAAAGAAAGCTCTATTTTTTGAAAAAAAGGACAGAAATGTTATTTGTACAGTGTCGTACAGTGCAATCGCCACTTAAAATAACTTAGTGTCGTATCACAAAAAATGGCCTGGTCATGAAGGGGGGCAAATCTTCTGGAGGTCAAGTGTTTAATAAAACAGTTAGAAATGGCACTCTTAGGCCCTGTACACACGATCAGTCCAAACTGATGAAAACGGACTGAAGGACCGTTCTCATCGGTTAACCGATGAAGCTGACTGATGGTCTGATGTGCCTACACACCATCAGTTAAAAAACCGATCGAGTCCAACGCGGTGATGTAAAACACGACGACCTGATGAAAAAACAAAGTTCAATGCTTCCAAGCATGCGTCCACTTGATTCTGAGCATGCGCGGGTTTTGAACCAATGCTTTTACGTACTAACCATCGGTTTTGACCTATTGGTTATCAGTCCATCAGTTCAATTTTAAAGCAAGTTCTAAATTTTTGGACTGAAGAATAACTGACTGATGGGGCCCACACACGGTCGGTTTGGACTGATGAAACTGAACTTCAGTCCGTTTTCATCAGTTTGGACTGATCGTGTGTACAGGGCCTCACTCAACATCAGTAGCCTCCAAAGCAATATGGGAAACAGCTACTGTGCCACATTCCCTTTATCAATGTCGAGAATGTCCCTGGACCCTCTCATTAAGCACTTGAGAATTTTGAACATAGGACGTATGTCCTAACCTCTGTAAAACTTGTGTATTACACACCAGGAGCAGCTTTTGTGTAAACCTATACTTGCAGATAATGTGCACATGTCATTGAATAAATATGACATACTATATTGTACAGGATTTACTATTTTAAATTTGCAGCTAATTCACACTGCAGCTGCACTGCACATATGTTAACCGTCTCTATAGAAAGCCGTTTCGGTTCATGTCATGAGAATTGGATTGGAGATTTGGCTTCTCCCACGCTGTTTTTGAACGCTGCTGACATATACCGAGTGCAGTACACTCGGCTGGGCTCGGCCACCCTCGGCTCCTCTCGCGGAGCCGATCGTGGCCGAGCCCAGCCGAGTGTACCCGAGTGTACTGCACTCGGTATATGTTTGCGGCGGCGCTCAGAAAGCCGACATATACCGAGTGCAGTACACTCGGGTACACTCGGCTGGGCTCGGCCACGCTTGGCTCGTGGAGCCGAGTGTGGCCGAACCCAGCCGAGTGTACCCGAGTGTACTGCACTCGGTATATGTCGGTGGCGGCGCTCAGAAAGCGGGGATCGGCGTATAACGCGCACCCACGATTTTCCCCTGATTTTAAGGGGAAATAAGTGCGCGGTATACTCCGATAAATACGGTACTTTAAATGAGGTGCTCAAGGGGGGTGCATCCCTAATCAAACTAAAAGTATGGGACTTTGAGTAAGTGAGTAACTTGTATAGCGCTACAAATGCGAACTAAATCGCTGCAAGGCACTTTTTGCATCCAGTGTCGTCCTGATCCTTCAGAAGAGATGGATCTTTAGTTTTTTTAAAAGCCCTGGTGGTTTTCTTCCATGCGGATGGTCGTAGGTAGAGCGTTCCAGAGCCTTCCTTGGACTGCAAATCTTTTCGTTCTCCCTTAGATTTGTAGTGGGATTTGGGGATTTGGAGGAGGTTTTGGTTAGTTGACCGGAGGACGCGATTGGTGACGTAGGGTTTTACTTTCTCGCTTAAGTATTGAGGAGCGTTTCCTTGTGAGCATTTGTGAGTGAGGCAGAGGGTCTTAAATGTGACCCGATCCTTTACGGCTACCCAATGGAGGGTCCTCAGGGACGGGGTGATTAATTCCCAGGGTTTTTTCCCTGTTATCAGTCTGGCTGCCGTGTTCTGGACGACTTGTAGATGTGAAATCTGGTATTTAGGTACTCCTAGGTAGAGGGAGTTTGTGTAGTCAGGAATTGATGATTATTCCAACCACTACTGCTGTATCCTCTTCCGAGATGAAGGAGATGAGTATGCGCTGTAGGCGGAGAAGATGGTGAGATCCGCTGACTACTAATCATATTTGTGCGTCCATAGTCATGTCTGAGTCAAAGATGACTCGGAGGCTTTTGACTTTGTTGCTTGGGGTGATGGTTTGTCCATGGATGGTGGGTGGTGTCCATGTGGTCCTAGAGTTAGATTTTCGATTTGTGTGAAGGATAAGAAGTTCTGTTTTGGATCCATTGAGTTTGAGGGAGCTTTCTGTCATCCAATTATCGATCAGAGTGAGGCAGGCTATAATACAATGTAAAAGTATATCTATTTATTGGGAAAAGAATGTATAACAATGTACATAAAGGGTAAATGCTTAAGGCATGCAAAACAGCATGAATATCAAGTAAACTGAACTTGAAAAATAGTACATAAATAAGACCATAGTAAAGAACATAGGTGACATAACATAGAAGCAAATATACAAAACACATAAAAATGATGAAATAAAACCATTTTGTACAGAAATAAGTGTCAATATGACCAATTGTAAAAATGGGGACTGCATCCTATGAATCTCAACGCGTTTTGTCAATAATCTGACTTATCAAGAGCGGGAGTGTCTGTAAAAAATATAAAATGGTCTAAATAAGAACCCATGTTGTGGGAAAGTGATCTACAAAAAATATGTAGATGGTCTAATCCACAAACTTACATCCCATTGAGAGTTCAACCTGAGCGACACTGGTGTGCAAGAGTCGCCATACAAGTACTTGTATATTCATGTTGTTTTGCATGCCTTATGCATTTACCCTTAATGTATATTATTATACGTCCTTTTTTACCCTGGTCAATAAATGGATATACGTTTCAATTGTGTCAAAGCCTGCCTCACTCAATGTCTCATACTTTTATTTTTTGTAAAAGAACTGCAAAGAGTAATAATGATGATCAAAGTGTAGTAACTCGTAGCAACTGATTTTCAATTTACTGGATTCCAGTCACTGAAAATTAATTCTGATGCTCTGCCTTGGGTTATTGCACTTTGCACATGGCTCATTGACATTTTCAGCAAGCCTGATTAGTTCCGCTAATCCTAAGGGACAAAGCTGCTAGAACCATATGTAGTATTTACATTACTCTAAAAAGGTTTTCTGAGCCAGGTAGTCTAAATGGGTTTTCTGATCCGGGTACTGTGAATGTGTTTTCGGATCCTTCCAAGGTTCTTGTTACTGTAGCTAGTAACATTTTTTTTGCTGCTATTTTTATTTATTTGTTTTTCATTATTCTTTAAATTCAGGGCACGTTGTCCTGCTCGCATCTGGATGGCATAGCAGCAGCATAATGCTAAAAGCAAAAATGCTTGCAGTTTTGATCGATAACAACAGAGCCTGGAAAAACACTGGAGGCCTGAATACGATTCCTTTTCTTTCAACAGCACAAATAAAATGATGCAGAGAATGGAAGCCTAATGCAGTCCATTTAATGCAAAGCTCTCTGGGGAATGGACTGGAGATTAGACCTGCTGCCCTTCTTATTAAGACCCTAGTGCTCAGGATGCTGACTGGGTGAGCAGCATCTCCATATCAGACACCAGGTTGCCAGTGAGTGAAATTCTAATTATGTCTTAAAGATCCCTGTGACAAACTCAGAAGCTGTGTTTTCATCATTTTTAAATTATTACTTAGGTCGCTGTGGGATTAGCCAGAAGATAGTGACCTGTGACCGCCCATTAATCTCACAGGACTTCATTGTGAAAAAATTAGACTTGTTTATGATTGTGACTAAAATTGCAGTGCTAGGTTTCTTCAATAGACAGAAGGCAAATTATAGGAAATAATGTAGTAAAAATGGAGCCAGAGTGTGCTTAATGGCACATGATTATATTTAATTTTCTGGCTATTTCAGTCATTATGGCTACATTATCCTTACCGATACCTAATTTAAGCTCGCTGCCAATGAGTTTTGTTAGCTCACTTCCCTGGAAGATGTATTGAAACATTAATCGTCTGTCATTACAGTTTCTGTTTAGCCAGAATTATACTAATGTGTAATAATTCTTTAGCCAACTTCTGTGTCTCATTTATTTGTACTAAACTTTGCAGATCGAAGTGTTAAATAATTGCTCTACAGCTATATTTATTATGATTTCCACTCGTATTAAGCCAAATGTATGTTTTTGTGTGGCTGCACAAAATAAAATAGTGGATGTGAGAATAATCTAACACACTTGATAGCTGAAATTACATAAAGATTTTGTGACATTGGAGGGAGCCGTACATTTCGGAACAAATGTGCATTACAGCAAGGCCCAAATGCCTTTGTTCACTAGGCCTTTTTTAGCCAAGATTAGCTACTTGGTAACCGCCCTATAGCCGAAATACGGCTACAAGGCGGTTCCCTAACTCTAGGAGGGCGTCAATATACGTCCTCCCAGAGAGTCACAATTGCGCGCCCGAGCGGGCGCGCACACGCGATCACCAGCGCTCGGCGGGTCCACGGCACCCGCAGCAACACGGATCGCGGTAAGGAGCCAATGGAAGCGGCTCCTTACCACGTGATCGCGCCGTCCAATGACGGCGCGATCACTTGTAAACAAACCGGCGTCATGTAATGACGCCGGTTCCTCCCTCTCCTCTCTGTACCGTTCGGTACAGTGTGAGAGGAGAGGGAGGGGGGGGGATCGGGCGGCAGCAGCAGCTGCCGCACTGTGGGCTGGATCTGTGACAATTGCAGTCACAGATCCAGCCATCCCTGCGCAATACTCTGCAAAATAAAAATAATGATGAGTGCAATACTCTGCAATACCCCACCCCATACTCTGCAATACCCCACCCCATACTCTGCAATACCCCACCCCATACTCTGCAATACCCACCCCCCCATACTCTGCAATACCCACCCACCCATACTCTGCAATACCCACCCATACTCTGCAATACCCCCCCCATACTCTGCAATACCCCCCCCCCATACTCTGCAATACCCCCCCCCATACTCTGCAATACCCCCCCCATACTCTGCAATCCCCCCCCATACTCTGCAATACCCCCCCATACTCTGCAATACCCCCCCCCATACTCTGCAATACCCCCCCCCCCATACTCTGCAATACCCCCCCCCATACTCTGCAATACCCCCCCCATACTCTGCAATCCCCCCCCATACTCTGCAATACCCCCCCATACTCTGCAATACCCCCCCCCATACTCTGCAATACCCCCCCCCATACTCTGCAATACCCCCCCCCCATACTCTGCAATACCCCCCCATACTCTGCAATACCCCCCCCCATACTCTGCAATACCCCCCATACTCTGCAATACCCCCCCATACTCTGCAATACCCCCCCAATACTCCGCAATACCCTCAATACTCCAATACCTTGCAATACGTCGCCTATGGGGATTTTTAAGTAGCAACGTTTGGCGCAATTTCACGAGCGTGTGCAATTTTGAAGGGTGACATGTTGGGTATCTATTTACTCGGCGTAACTTCATCTTTCATATTATGCAAAAACATTGGGCTAACTTTACTGTTTTGTTTTTTTTTAAGCACAAAACTGTTTTTTTTTTAAAAACACGCGTTCAAAAAATTGCTGCAAAAATACCGTGCAAGATAAAAAGTTGCAACAACCGCCATTGTATTCTCTAGGGTCTTTGAAAAAAAAGCATATATAATGTTTTGGGTTTCTATGTAATTTTTTAGCAAATAAATGATGATTTTTACATGTAGGAGAGAAATGTCAAAATTGGCCTGGGTGCTCCAGAACGCCTGATGGTGCTCCCTGCATGTTGGGCCTCTCTATGTGGCCACGCTGTGTAAAAGTCGCACACATGTGGTATCGCTATACTCGGGAGGAATAGCAGAATGTGTTTTGGGGTGTAATTTGTAGTATGCATATGCTGTGTGTGAGAAATAACCTGCTAATATGACAGAAACTAGATTTTTTTTTTTTTTTTTACAGAATTTTCAGTCTTTTTTCTTTTATAGCGCAAAAAATAAAAACCGCAGAGGTGATCAAATACCACCAAAAGAAAGCTCTATTTGTGGGAAAAAAAGGACAAAAATTTCAGATGGGTACAATGTTGTATGACTGAGTAATTGTCATTCAAATTGTGAGAGCACCGAAAGCTGAAAATTGGTCTGGTGATTAAGGGGGTTTTCGTGCCCAGTGGTCAAGTGGTTAGGGTTTGTTTTTTTGACTTTGACACCCATTTACCCAAATCCAGTCTAGATCAGTGAAGACACAACTTAGCATTTTGGAACCCTTTTCATTGACGAAGATCTCTGTTGAAGAAGCAGTTAAAGCCGAATGTTTGGCAGATGTTTTATGAAAAAAATAAATAAATGCAGCTCTGTAATCATTAATGGATTATTAAAGGAGAAGTACAGCCAAAGCTCATTTGGCTGTAATTCTTCTGTGGATCACAGGAGTGCAGTTCGTTGTGCACTCCTATGACCTGTTTTCAGCAGACAGTGGGTCGAATGCCCGATATGGGCAGATGTCACAGAGCCGGTTCAGGCTCAGGAAAGATCACATCTATATGGTCTGGATACGCCCACATGCCTGGACGGGCACTTGGCTCAGGCTCTAAGCGGGGCTTTCCAAAACCCTCCACAGCTCAGTGCTCCAGTGAGTGCGGGGGGGGGGGGCACAGTAGAGAGCCAATGACTGACAGTCACAGCTCTCTGCTTTAGGATGCTCTGAGAACTGAGCGATCGGCAGTGTTTGATCGCTTAGTTCTCAGTCCTAGAGCCGGCATGGGAAAAGAGGCAGCATCAAACTGATGAGCACAATTTAAAAAAAAAAACAATTCCCAAACTTCTCTTTTACATTTTTTTTTTTTTTTGTAAATGAAAGCCGCAAAGCTACCTGATTTTGACCTGGAATCAACCTTTTGAATTCCCTGTTGTAATATAACATATTTAGACAGTTTAAAAAAAGTCATCAAGTTCAGCTAATAATGGAATACCTCCATAAACAGAACCCTGTACCTACAGTTAATCCAGAAGTAGATGAAAAAAAAACATTATAAAGCACGATCCAACTTTCTGCAACAGGGGAAAACATCCTGTTCAATCCTCTTAGGCAATTGGATATTCCCCGGAAAATTTTGGAATGCATCCTTTTTAAAGGGGTTGTAAACCCTTGAGGTTTTTCATCTTAATGCATTATATACATTAAGGTGAAAAACCTCCTGTGATGCAGCAGCCCCCACCAGAGCCCCCCTTTTACTTACCTAAACCCGGTCTTTCCAGCGATGGTGATGAGCACACAAGTTCCAGCTGGCATCTCGGGTCCTGATTGGATAGATTGGTAGCAGCCATTGGCTCCCTCTGCCGTCAATCAAATCCAATGACATGGGTGCCGGGGGCGAGTCCTGCTGTCTGTGTCAATGGATGCAGCAGCAGGACACGGGAGCGCACCCGCACGAGTGCCACGAAGGAGAGCAGCTCTCTAATGAGGCACTCGAGAAGAGGAGGAGCCAGGAGTGCCGCCGAGGGACCCCAGAAGAGGAGGATCAGGGTCACTTTGTGCAAAACCAACTGCACAGTGGAGGTAAGTATGACCTGTTTGTTTTTTGTTTTTGTTTTTTAAACAAACCTTTACATATCATTTTAACAATCGACCAAGCTGGATTAAATTTGTTTCTCAGCACTTGCTGTTAAGAATCCTAAACCTCTTTTTCTCCGTATTAAATCTCTTTTCCTCGAGATGCAAGCTGTGACTCATTTGTCCTCTGCAATGGCATAAAAGTGAGCAACATTGCAGCAACATCACTATATAGACCATTAAGCACTTGCCAACCAGTAAGTCACTGGACTAAGTCACATGGAGTTGGCCAACTGGTAAGTCACTGGACTAAGTCACATGGAGTTGGTTATACCCAGATGATGCCTGCAGCTGGAAGCATCATCCCCAGTACCATTTTTTTTTAGAGCCGACAGACGTTTCTCTTGTAAAGGCAATCTAGCAGCTAACTCCCACGAAGAGTCCAGATTGACCAGCCAGCGCTTCTGCTGGCTGATCACAGAGCCGAGCAGAGACCAGATCGGCTTTGTTCGGCTCTGGGATATGGTAACCCAGAAGCGATTACCTGACATCAGTTCCGGTTTACACGAATGTAAACTGCACCATTTTCAAAAATCAAAAGCATTCAATCATATTGATCTTGATGTGAAAGAATTATTTTAAGGGCAGAGAAGGGATCCGGGGGCTTGTAGAGCTCTCCATAAAGAGTACCTGTCACCTGCCTATTGCTGTCACAAGGGATTTTTACATTCCATGTGACAGCAATAAAAGTGATAAAAAATAAAAATAAATACTAATAATAAAAAAAAAGTAAAGCCATCTCTCCGACTCCCCCATGCTTGCACGCAAAGGAGAACATGCGTGTCGGTCCTGTATGCACGCATGTTGAGGCATTACTGTGAACAGCAGAGCATGAGCAGTAATTCTAGCACTAGACCCCCATGTGTACATCTAAAGTGGTAACCTGTAAATGCTTTTAAAGTGTCACCTATGGATAGTAAAATGTATGTTACTTGTACCCTATGACTAATCTATTCTGAAAAGTGAAACGCATTAGAGCTATCTTGGCACCTGATGGACTGTTTGTGCATTATTTGGCTTTAATAAATAAGAAATGGGCTTTTATGTCAAGCGGCTCTCCCTTCCTTGTTTAGGAGTTTTTAAAAAGTTATATGTGGCTCATGACTGTGGAGTGTCAGCTCCTGCAAAAAAGTACAACCTGTAGCAGAGCATTGTCTGTTTATAGTAGATTATTAATGTTATGATCAACCAGATCCCCCAATTCCTTCTTTATTGTTGACTCCCCCAATTGTACTTCCCTTGTACTGTATGATGCATAATCTAAAGTACTATATCATTTCTACATACTGTATTTATTGGCGTATAACACTCACTTTTTTACCCTGAAAATAGAGGGTAAACTGTGTCTGCGTGTTATACACAGTGGGGGGCTGTGGAAAGTTTTTTTCCTGAAATTTCCCTCTTAAAGTTAGGGTGCGTGTTATATGCCGATAACTATGGTAAGTTAAAAGGGTTGTAAAGGTTTGATTTTTATTTTCTAAATAGGTTCCTTTAAGCTAGTGCATTGTTGGTTCACCTACCTTTTCTTTTGATTTCCCTTCTAAATGTTTTTTTTCTTTGCCTGAATGTCTCACTTACTGTTCCTCCTCAGTAAGCTGTTCTGGCTGACTAACCCCCAGCCAGAACGGCTCAGATGATGGGGGCAAGCCTACTGAGGAGAAACAGGAAGTGAGAAATTCAGACAAAGAAAAAAAAAATTTAGAAGGGAAATTGAAGGAAAAGGTTAGTGAACCAACAATGCACTAGCTTAACCTCTTTGCCACCGCGCCATAGACAAAAGACGTCTACAGCGCGGTGGAGTTGTTCTGGGAGGACGTCCCTGGGACGTCCTCCCAGAATCCTCCTCTCGCACGCCCCCTGGGGCGCGCTCCCGGAATCATCTGTGAGCGCCGGCGCATCACAGATCGCGGTAAATTGCCGCTGATAGTGGCCGTTTACCACGTGATCGCTCCGTCAAATGACGGAGCGATCACTTGTAAACAAACCGGCGTCATGTGATGACACCGGTTCCTCCCTCTCCTCTCTGTACCGATCGGTACAGTGTGAGAGGAGAGGGGGGAGAACGGAAGCAGCAGCAGCTGCTGTGGGCTGGAACTGTGACAAATGCAGTCACAGATCCAGCCATCCATCCCTGCGCAATACTCTGCAATAACACCAATACCCCCCATACTCTGCAATACCCCCCATACTCTGCAATACCCCCCATACTCTGCAATACCCCCCATACTCTGCAATACCACCCATACTCTGCAATACCACCCATACTCTGCAATACCCCCAATACTCTGCAATACCCCCAATACTCTGCAATACCCCCAATACTCCGCAATACCTGCTAATATGACACAAACTAGATTTTTTATTTATTTTTACAGAGTTTTCAGTGTTTTTTCTTTTATAGCACAAAAAATAAAAAACCCAGAGGTGATCAAATACCACCAAAATAAAGCTCTATTTGTGGGGAAAAAAGGACAAAAATTTCAGATGGGCACAATGTTGTATGACTGAGTAATTGTCATTCAAATTGTGAGAGCACCGGAAGCTGAAAATTGGTCTGGTTAGGAAGGGGGTTTAAGTGCCCAGTGGTCAGGTGGTTAAAGGAACCTATTTAGAAAATAAAAAACAAACCTTTACAACCCCTTTAACGAATAAAGGTTCCAAAACTAAACCTTGGGGTACATCACTGACATCCTTGGACCATACCTGGGATTCTATCAATGCACATGCTAGGGCATGTCCAGAATGACCTGGGTGCAGGGGAAATGGTTTGAATGATGCTTGCCTGCAGACTGAAAACATCTGGTGGCAGAAAAAAAGTATTGCAGGGGAAATCTCTGGATTGACAGTGATTATTGCAGAATTTTTTTTTTTTTATTGCATCTTTTATTGGGCTATTTTGATTTAACTAGTTATTTTTGACTGGAGTTCTGCTTTAATTCCTCCCTCGACAGCAAACTGAGGACCTGGAAAAACAGACAGGAAGATTTTATTGCTACTCGTTCAGGCTTGAATACACTCCCTGACAGCCTCTGGGATATAAAATAGTATTTGATCATGCTGATGGGAGGTCAACTGTTAAGAATTTAGAATAGTCCCTAGATATAATCTGTAGAATTTGCTTCTTCGAGAGTAGGAGTCATCATACAAGGCACACAGGAATCCTAGGTTTTGATGGTTATCTATCCGTTGAGCTCAATTGGCCCGTGGTAACCTTGCCATGCCATGAGAGGAGACTTAAAACCTTTGCTGTAGACCTTAAAGCCAAATGACACCACTTACAGTGGGTTGGTGGGGACTTCCCTTTCAAATGATAATGAAGAAAAGAGCAAATCATATTACCTGTATAGCCAGAAAAAGCTCTAGGAGCTTAAATCCTTGATAACTTTTTCACCTTCGTATAATGACATTTTGTTTAAATGCTTGGGTAAGTTCTTGACACTCATTAGAACTAAGGAAGCGACTTGGATACGCTATGAGAAATCTTCAACATTACAGAACAAGTCCAGATGAATGTACTCTACAGCTACACCATGACCTGGATAAAAGAGAACCTTCACAGATAAATCTTCAAGAGAGACACATTATATCTACTGTGGGCCATGGCACTTCGGAACTTAACAGTCTAATAAAATAGCAGTTTACCATATTTAATCCCAGTAAAAAGGCCATAAAACATAAAATGTTAGATGCAAAATTATATATGCAAGTACAATTTAAGTGCATTTTGCTTTTTTATTTTTTATCCTTAAATCACTAAGGATTGTAGAGACGGGGTGAGAGGGCCACCAGTTTGACATGTCTGCTCTCTTGTGCATGTAGACTGCTGCCCACCAATTGTTGTTTTGTCCCTTTTGCCTCTGGTTAGTTGGAGGACATCACATAAGGGAAAATATAGATGGAACTGAGAGACGCTACATCAATCTATGCAGCAGAATGCAATTCCCCTTTTGAAAAAAGTAGAGCATCCTAATATACACAGAAGGAGGCAAGGGAAAGCCTATGACTTAAAGGGTTTGTTAAGGAAATTTTTCGTTCATTTTTGCTCTCAAGTTGCTGTAATTCTTCTCTGATCTCCACACTTCCTGGTTGTCTGTTTCCTGATGACCACAGTGCTGGGAGCTTTCTCTCTGTGGTCACTAACTTCAAGGAGGTGTGATTTCTGTGTGTCTAATTTCGTTTTCCAAACCATCACTGTTCTATGGCTCTGTATGCTCTGTAAGGCAGAGATGCAGGAAACAACATGCAAAAACGAAACTAGAAACTACAGGTACATTATATGATTGATTTTTATCTATTTTTAATCGTTTTTAAAAGGATTCAGTTAACATATTTATGCAGTCAATGAAAAAAAGAGGGTTTTGCATTTATATATTAAAGTTATATTAAACCCCAAATCCTAATGCCGCGTACACACGACCGTTTTTCATGACGTGAAAAATGAAATTTTTTAAAATGTTCATTAAAAATGATCGTGTGTAGGCTCCAGAGCATTTTTCATGACGTGAAAAATGGCCATTAAAAATGTAGAACATGCTCTATTTTTTCACGTCGTTTTTCACATTGTCATTTTTCACATCGTGAAAAACGGTCATGTGTAGGCTTTAACAACGTGAAAAAAATGCGCATGCTCAGAAGTAAGTTATGAGACGGGAGCGCTCGTTCTGGTAAAACTAGCGTTTGTGATGGAGATAGCACATTCGTCACGCTGCAACAGATTGCCCCAAGGGTGGCGCCATCTGATTTGAATTTCCCCTTTTAGTGCCGTTGTATGGCACCACGCTTTGCTCGAGCATTTTTTTTCAGGATCGTGTGTAGGCAAGGCAGGCTTGACAAGAATCACGTTGAAAAAAACATTGTTTTTTCTAGACCATTAAAAATTGTCGTGTCTACGCATCATTAGATGTGGTGGAAGCATTTCAGGCTTTTTCTTTCTCTGTTTCCACCTGGTCATATGGCCAGTAACACCCCTCCTCTATTATAGTGCACCCAGTCTGGTTGAAAAAGCCACAGGGGCACCTTTGGACATCAGCAATGTCTGTCTGGGGGAGAAGAGTGTTAGATGTGCAAACCGATTTACTGTAAATACACTGACAAATGGAAGCTGAACTCCAGCAAACACTTTATAAGCAGCTACAGCAAACAGTTTTCTTCCTTTTGGAATAAAGGTTTTACATAAATAAGAGCTGATCATTGTAAGTACCCCTGTTCGTGTTAAACGGTTTGCCTCATCACCGTAACTGCTACATCTGCAAGACAGCTTGTTCTTTTGAAAGACAAGAAAAACAACAGGATCTCTGGCCTGATCACAAGGTGAAAATACAAGAAAGAAAGCCTAAAAAAAATAAAAAAAATGCACCCACCACATCTAAGAGTTCATAAGCTGAAATATAAGGTTTGCTTCTGGGATTACTACTGCTTTAATGAATTTCACCACCAAAAGTGTTTTCAAAGTATTGGCAGGACTTGTACTTCGCTTTTTAAGCATATGGTCATGCAGTATTTGGATGATTTCAAATTATGCACTCTGTTGTGGTTCTACTTAGTCCTAGTCTGAGCATGAACCTCCAATGGTTGCACCAACATAGTGGTGTGGTAAGGGCTGTTTCCAGGTGATCCATGATCCTGCAGGTTTGAGGACAGAAAAAAGAATGGGGTATGGGGGTGCTGACTCTTTCTTTTATAGAGTTAAATTGGTCCTGTGGGTTGGTTAGGGGCGGAGCAACCAATCATGTGTATGCTGCCATGAAGGCACCAGGAAACTGTAATAAACATGCTCTGGGAAACTCAGTAAAGCCCTGACAGCATTTTTTTTTAGAAGTATGGCCCTTTTAAATGAATTAAAAAATCCCTGCCAGTTTTGGTAGCTTTACCAACACATGCAACAAATCCAGCTAGTTCTTAAAGGACATTTATGGCCAAAGCTTTTTTGGCCATCCTTCTCCTGGGGATCACAGGAGTGCACTCAGTTCTGCACTCCTGTGTTCCAGATGCAGCTGACAGCAGACTAAAGCTTGCTGACTGACGTCTGACATTACAGACCTGGTTCAGGCTGTGCAGGGATCCCGAAAAATAATGTTGGGATCCGCCCAGATGCCTGACCATCAGCTGGCTCAGCCTCTGAGAATCTGAGCCAGCTGCTCGCACCCTCTCCACAGTCCAGCCCTCCAGTGAGCATAGGAGGGCAGAGAGCTGATCTGAGTCACCAGCTCTCTGCTCACTGAAGACCAAGTAATGAGCGATCAGCAGTCTTTGATTGCTCAGTTCTCAGTGTGGAACCTGCAAGGAACAGCTGCAGCATAGAATCATTGCCGCAGCCATCTAGGCAAGTATGTATATATATATTTTTTTTTTAACCTGCACATGGCACTATTTGCCCCAAAGTTAAAGATAATTACTTTTAGATCCTAGATAACTAAACTGGAGGTAATTAAGACCAACTATCTCTGTACGTTGTGTGGCAGGTGGTATTTGTGTTGCTGCTACTCACTCCACCTGTCACTGATGTTAAGATCACTGACCACTTCAAGGGTGACAGCTTCCTTGCAACAAGTGCCTGATGGGAAATTTGATATACTAGGTCTCCATCAGGTCTGCTCTCTCCTTGTGATTGACAGTAGACAGTGGGCAGATCCTATAGCCCAGGGATATGCAATTAGCGGACCTCCAGCTGTTGCAGAACTACAAGTCCCATGAGGCATAGCAAGACTCTGACAGCCACAAGCATGACACCCAAAGGCAGAGGCATGATGGGAATTGTAGTTTTGCAACATCTGGAGGTCCGCTAATTGCATATCCCTGCTATAGCCAATAGCAGACTGTCTATTGACTGTAGACTGTGCCCACTGCCTGTTGTCAATCACAAGGCGACTGGATCTGATTGGGAACTAGCGTCTCAGTTTCCCCATCAGGCTTTGCTCACCCTGGCGCAAAACTCCTCCGTGCTATGTTGTCTCTGTGATAGCTACAGCAGCGAGGAAAGAGCTCAGTTGCACTGAGGATGAAGTATCTGTATGAACACCCTTGGTTTTGGCGCTTCTCTACTTGTGATTCCCCTGGATTCAGGTACCTGTTTCCAACAGGTACCTGAATCTGTCACATACACTGACATTTGTTGCAAAGAAGACATTCTCCTGCGCTTGGGAGTGGGCCCAGAGGTACCTTCACACTATAATTGCATTCTGGCTTTCATGGATAATGGTTTCGCCTTGCTGCCCTCATAGGACTGGGGGAGTCTGGAACCCCTGACACTACAAAACAAAAGAGAGGGTGCATCAACCTGGTGTGTTATCCTAAAAACCTTACTTTATTATTATAAAATGTGTTCAGTATTATACTCACAAAATGACAGTTGCATTAAAGCTCATCCCAAAGAACAACACATCCAGTCCACAGTGGCAGAACAACTGAAGATCCAATCGGTTAACGCTTTTCCTCAGAGCTCTGGTGTAACCTCTGTTTTGTTTTTGTGGTTTCACTGGCATTTGTCATGCTGGGGCAGGATGGATTTCTAAAGATTGTCTTAGTGACTGTAAATTCCCCAGACTGTATGTATTTTAACTTTATATTTAGCCGTTTGCCTGGAGTTCTACTTTAAGTAATTTGATATTCATGTTGGTTAGGAATGTTTGTTTCATTACATTAAAGTGCAGATGTTTATTTTCATGGAGCATCCACATACACTTTCTTAAAAGCATCTGTAAAGAAATGTGTACTTTATGACATGCCCTTCTGGTATTGCATTTTAAACTGTATTTATTTCTGATAGTGAATCCCTTGCTTGTTGTATCTGTGAAAAAGTGTTCAGCTTTAATCAGACTTGTCATTTTTGGGTTAGCAGTACAGATAAGAGCAGTCCTAAACAGATTGCCTTGTCTTCTTAGACTGTGGGCAAAACACAAAGGAGGCGCCCTGTGTCCTTTGGGACCCCAGTCCTTGTTGCACAATTTCTTTTTCTTTCCTGACGTACAAATTCTAGCGATGTGCGGCTGGTTCTTTCTCCACATTTTCTGCCTCGAGGCATGGTACTGTAACAGCATCCAAAAGAAATTGCCAGCCTCATGGGTGCAGTTGATGAAGTGATAAACCAATTTAGGCCATGGCTTTAAACATCACTGAGCCTTTAAAGTTGCCTTTAGCAGCAACACTGGCATAATGGAATCTACATATTACAATAATGAAACTAGATTGGAATAACAACGAATATTTCATTTTGTGCCTCATATAAATATGCACTTTGATATAAATCTGTTTTTACTTAGAGGATGCAATTTAATTTATTGCATTCTTTAAATAAATGTATGATCTCACATCAACAGTTGCTTATGGCTAAATGATAAAATTACAGTTTGTGTTGCCATTGAAGTGAATACAATATTTTATATTTTTTTTCTTTAAAACAAATTTGTAGGCATAAAATACACAAATCCAGCAAGTGGGGGAAGCTACTGAGTAAGAAGAGTTCAACAGGCTGAGTCAGGCAGCACTGCACAGTGGGAACAGTAGTCTAGAGGTGATATTCTACTGTGGAAGTCAGGTGTTTGAACTACGTTCCCCAGAGAGGAGATTGTGGGAAGGGGGGCATAAACTTATTTTTTCTGGCTGTACAGAGAATAATTTCCTCTTATTGTGTGGGAGACCTGAGAGTGCACATCGCTGTCCAGTGTGCACCATCACTTGCTGCAAATTGACAGTTAGAAGAAAGGTTCCAGAGTCCTGGTGTGCTTATGGCCAGAGCTACCTGGGTGCAGAGTGGAAGGAGGACTAATTGCTATATGTGACTGGATTGTTAGCTACAATAATGCTGGGACTGGTGAGCTGCCACTGCAGTGATTAACCATCTGATGTTAAAGAGCCCTTTAGGAACTAAACAGCTACAGTGGGGCAAAAAAGTGTTTAGTCAGCCACCAATTGTGCAAGTTCTCCCACTTAAAAAGATGAGAGACGCCTGTAATTGTCATCATAGGTATACCTCAACTATGAGAGACAAAATGTGGAAAACAAATCCAGACAATCATATTGTCTGATTTGGAAAGAATTTATTTGCAAATTATGGTGGAAAATAAGTATTTTGTCACCTACAAACAAGCAAGATTGTTGGCTCTCTCACAGACCTGTATCTTCTTCTTTAACCACTTAAGACCCGGACCAAAATGAAGGTAAAAGACCAGGGCCCTTTTTGCGATTCGGCACTGCGTCGCTTTAACTGACAATTGCGCGGTCGTGCGACGTGGCTCCCAAACAAAATTGGCGTCCTTTTTTCCCACAAATAGAGCTTTCTTTTGGTGGTATTTGATCACCTCTGCGGTTTTTATTTTTTGCGCTATAAACAAAAATAGAGCGACAATTTTGAAAAAAAATGCAATATATTTTACTTGTTGCTATAATAAATATCCCCCCAAAAAATATATAATTTTTTTTTCCTCAGTTTAGGCCGATACGTATTCTTCTACCTATTTTTGGTAAAAAAATTGCAATCAGCGTTTATCGATTGGTTTGCGCAAAATTTATAGCGTTTACAAAATAGGGGATAGTTTTATTGCATTTTTATTAATTCATTTTTTATTACTACTAATGGCGGCGATCAGCGATTTCTTTCGTGACTGCGACATTATGGCGGACACTTCGGACAATTTTGACACATTTTTGGGACCATTGTCATTTTCACAGCAAAAAATGCATTTAAAATGCATTGTTTATTGTGAAAATGACAGTTGCAGTTTGGGAGTTAACCACAAGGTCGCGCTGAAGGGGTTATGTGTCACCTAGTGTGTGTTTACAACTGTAGGGGTGTGGCTATAGGTCTGACGTCATTGATTGTGCGTCCCTATATTAGGGAACACACAATCGATGACAGCGCCACAGTTAAGAATGGGGAAGCCGTGTTAACATACGGCTCTCCCCGTTCTTCAGCTCCGGGGACCGATCTCTGGACTCTAGCGGCGATTGGGACTCGCTGACCGGTCACGGAGCTTCAGACCGGGTCGCAGGAGCACGCCACGGGCGCATGCCCGCGACCCGCCGCTGGGCTTTATACAACCACGTACAGGTACGTAATTGTGCCCAGCAGTGCCATTCTGCCGGCGTATATCGTCGTTAGGCAGTCCTTAAGTGGTTAAGAGGCTCCACTGTCCTCCACTCATTACCTGTATTAATGGCACCTGTTTGAACTTGTTATCAGTATAAAAGACACCTGTCCACAACCTCAAACAGTCACACTCCAAACTCCACTATGGTGAAGATCAAAGAGCTGTCAAAGGACACCAGAAACAAAATTGTAGACCTGCACCAGGCTGGGAAGACTGAATCTGAAATAGGCAAGCAGCTTGGTGTGAAGAAATCAACTGTGGGAGCAATAATTAGAAAATGGAAGACATACAAGACCACCGATAATCTCCCTCCATGCAAGATCTCACCCTGTGGGGTCAAAATGATCACAAGAATGGTGAGCAAAAATTCCAGAACCACACGGGGGACCTAGTGAATGACCTGCAGAGAGCTGGGACCAACGTAACAAAAGCTACCATCAGTAACACACTACGCCACCAGGGACTCAGATCATGCAGTGCCAGATGTGTCCCCCTGCTTAAGCCAGTACATGTCCGGGCCCGAGGTTTGCTAGAAAGCATTTGGATGATCCAGAAGAGGATTGGGAGAATGTCATATGGTCAGATGAAACCAAAGTAGAACTGTTTGGTAGAAACACAACTCATCGTGTTTGGAGGAGAGAGAATGCTGAGTTGCAACCAATGAACACCATACCTACTGTGAAGCATGGGGGTGGCAACATCATGCTTTGGTGCTGTTTCTCTGCAAAGGGAACAGGACGACTGATCCATGTACATGAAAGAATGAATGGGGCCATGTATCGTGAGATTTTGAGTGCAAACCTCCTCCCATCAGCAAGGGCATTGAAGATGAATCGTGGCTGGGTCTTTCAGCATGACAATGAACCCAAACCACACCGCCTGGGCAATGAAGGAGTGGCTTCGTAAGAAGCATTTCAAGGTCCTGGAGTGGCCTAGCCAGTCTACAGATTTCAACCCCATAGAAAACCTTTGGAGGGAGTTGAAAGTCTGTGTTGCCCAGTGACAGCCCCAAAACATCACTGCACTGCATGGAGAAATGGTCCAACATACCAGCAATGGTGTGTGACAACCTTGTGAAGACTTACAGAAAGAGTTTGACCTCTGTCATTGCCAACAAAGGATATATAACAAAGTATTGAGATTTGATATGGACCACATACTTATTTTCCACCATAATTTGCAAATAAATTCTTTCCAGATTTGTTTCCACATTTTGTCTCTCATAGTTGAGTTATACCTATGATGGCAATTACAGGCCTCCCTCTCTCTATCTTTTTAATCGGCAGGAGAAAAAAAAGCCAATCACCGGCTCCTGTGTACAGGACATCGGTCCCCAGTGGAAGAGGCACATCAGCCTCATTAGTGAACACCAGTACTGCCTGCCAGTGACCACCAGTGCCACCTTTCAATGCCCACCACTGGTGCCTCATCAGTGTCACCTAGCAGTGCTTCCTTTCAGTCTCACCCATCAGTGCCCATCATTGCCACCCATCAGTGCCCACTGCCACCCATCAGTGCCCATCACTGCCACCTATAAGTGCCCATTACTGCCACCTATCAGTGAAACCTATTAGTGCCAATTCTCAGTGTCCATCAGTGCCACCCACCAGTGCTGCCTATCAGGGCCCACCAGTGCCGCCTTATCAGTGCCCACCAGTGAAGCCTATTGGTGCCCATCAGTGCAGCCTCATCAGCGTACATCAATGAAGGAGGAATAAAAACTACAGAGGTGATCAAATACCACCAAAAGAAAGCTCTATTTGTGGGGAAAAAATAATACAAATTTCATTTGGGTATTGTGTTGTATGCCTGAAGAATTGTCATTCAAAGAATGAGAGTGCTGAAAATTGGTCTGGGCAGGAGGGGGGTTAAGTGTCCAGTAAGAAAGTGGTTAAAAGCGAAACTTTCAGTATCATTATTGTACTAGCTACTATTACACACTTACCTGTGGTTTGCCCATTGTTTGGTCTATACCATGCAAGTTTCTACATTCTCTGATCTTTATGAGCATCTCTACCCCCTCCTGTATGTACCAAAGTACATGATGACCAATAGTAATATAAAGAAGGCCTAGAGAGCCATTGACAATGCAAGGAAGTATCAAACTTGCATATTGTAGAACCTTGGAATTTGGGGCACCATAGGCATCTTGGTTTATACAGGTATTTCCTGGTATTAGAAGCAAAATGTACTGTAATCGTCTGTCTATCATACTTCATAATTAAATAGAAAAACAATCTCCACTACAGGTGCCTTTTAAATGGCTATCTAAGTTAAATTACATAATGTTCATAAATTTGATGCTTAATAACAATCTTGGATTACTATCGACAGAATTTAGAAGGTTATCAGATTACCGGTATATTAAAATATTTAAAATCAAAAGTGTGTGTTTTTTTTTTTTTTAAGTGATTTCTCTATCCAGTAATCTGGTAAAGGAAGACTACTGTAATGTTGTCTTGTTTTGTCTACAGTGGCAGCTTACACAGAACCACCAGCTGCACAGAAATGTTACATTTATTTAAGTTCAGTTTCTATTTTTACTGGCACATATACTTGTACATTTAGGGTTACAAGACCATTAGGAAGAAGCTTGGTGAGAAAGAGACAACTGTCGAGCGATTATTTGCAAATGGAAGAAACGCAAAATAACCAACAATAGCCCTCCGTCTGGAACTCCATGCAAGATTTTGCCTCATGTGGTAAGGATGATCATGAGAAAAGTGAAGGATAAGCCCAGAACTTCCACAGGAGGAAACTTGTGAATGATCTCAAGGCAGTTGGGATCACAGTCACCAAACAAACCATTGGTAACAAAATACGCCGCCATGGATTGAAATCATGCAGCACCCGCAAGGTCCCCCTCCTCAAGAAGGCCCATCTGAAGTTTGCCAGTGAGCATCTAAATGATTCAGAGAAGGATTGGGAGAAAGTACTGTAGTCAGATGAGACCAAAATGTTGCTTTTTGGAATTAACTCGACTCGCCGTGTTTGGAGCAAGAAAAATGCTGACTATGACTCGAATGCCGCGTACACGCGATCATTTTTCGGCATGAAAGAAAACGTTGTTTTTAAAAACGTAATTTAAAATGATCGTAGTACAGAGGTGAAAACATGATGCTTTGTGGCTGTTTCTCTGCTAAAGGTACAGGCCGACATTGCCGCATTGAGGTGCCAATAGACGGGGCCATGTATTGTAAAATCTTGGATGAGAAAAATTCTTCCCTCAGCCAGAACACTGAAGATGGGTCGTGGATGGGTCTTCCAGCATGAAAAATACCCAAAACATACCCAGCATGAAAAATACCCAAGGTAACAAAAGAAGTGGTTCAAGAAGAAGAATATTAAGGTCATGGAGTGGCCTAGCCAGTCTCCAGCCTTTTATTCTATAGAAAATTTATGGAGGGAGCTGAAACTTCGAGTTTGCCAAGTGACAGCCAAGAAACCTTACGTTTTAGAGAAGATCTGTAAAGAAGAGTGGTCCAAAACCCCTTCTGAGATGTGTTCAAACCTGGAAACCAACTACAAGAAACGTCTTACCTCTGTGCTTGCCAACAGGGGTTTATCCACCAAGTACTAAGTCATGTTTTGCTTGGCGATCAAATAATTATTTTATTCACTGAACTACTTGATTTATAACATTTTTATCATGTGTTTTTTTCTGGATTTTTGGTTGATATTCTGTCTCTATCATTTAAAATATACCTATGATAAAAATTATAAACCCTTAATTTCTTTGTAAGTGGGCAAACTTACAAAATCTGCAGATCAAATAATTATTTTCCCCACTGTATGTGATGTCACTTCTCACTGCTTCAAATCCTTCTCACTAGCCAAAAGCAATCAGATAACTCCGATAACAGATAACTACTAGGCAGATTGATGGATGGCAGTCTAAAAGCACAATGGAGCCAACATTTAATACCTGGTATTTTCTGAGCCACATGTGGCCCTGTCAATCCTTATCTGCAATCCTCAGTGGTTTAAGGATAACAAAAAAAGAACACATTTAAGCTGTTCTCCAGTTAATAATTCACACTTCCTTAATATTTTTTCTGTTATGGCCTGTTTTTTTATATTAAATATGGCAAATTGCTATTTTATTATGACCCACATAGATGGCCTCTTAAGCCTCGTACACATGTATGGGATTCCCGGCGGTAAAAAGTCCGCCGGGAAACCCGAGGGGAAAACCTAGAACCTGCTCGGTAACTTTTTCCCCTACACACGACCGGGTTTCCAGACAGGAAAACTTCCATGGGAGCTTTGGTCGGGAATCCCGGCCGTGTGTGGTTCCGGGAATCCCAGCCGTCGGGTATCCTGGCTCCATCACAGTGTTTCCCATAAGAAAATTGCCGGGTTAAAAATCACCGGTAAAGCCGGCGGGAAAAAAGAGAGCTGGTTCTCTTTTTTTTGTGCTAGTTTTCCTTTTGGGAAAACTGCGATGGAGCATACACACTACCGGTTTTCCTGGCCAAAAGCTCTCATGGCAGTTTTTCCGACGAGAAAACCGTGTGTACGAGGCTTCACACATTTTTTGAACCAGTTGTCTTCTCTGTCCAGAAAGAGCATGTCACTCTTCTCTGTGGTTTTCCTACATCTTAGGGTGTTTGTAAACACCTACATATACTCAGTGAAGTGATTAGCCTCAGGTGATACAGAGGGGAGCTCTGAGAGTTGATTGGAAGGAAGGGGCTCATCCCCTTCACATAGTACACCGGAAGAAAATTTGAGGCTGTCAATCACAGGCTGTTCACTGGAGCTCCCTCCCATCTACTTTTTTTCTTTTGGGTTCAGGAAAACCTGCCAGAAGGGACTCCTGTTGATAGCAGAGGAAAGAGGCAGGAGACAGAAATAGCACTAGGATTGAGACAAATGCACATTTTAGAGGGATATGCTTTGTTCATATTTCATGTTAGAGGTTTACAACTGCGAGGTGAGGTGCACATTTACTTTTTATGTTCTCTATCTGCTGCAACTTCTCCTGGCTTCAACTAGAGGGTGCTAAAGGGTAGAAGACACCCTGGTAATTATTTCTATTAAAGAATGCAATTCTCCTTAGCTCCCTCTAGTTGTGGCATGAATCAGATGTTGCAGGAGCAGAATAATGTAAACACGCTGCTTCCAAGTTAAGGTCTTGTTCGGTGTGTGGCATCCCTTGTCACTCACTGAAAAGCGATCTAAGGTGAAATGATTTTCAGGGGCCTATTGAGACGCAGTAAGGGAGGTAATATGTTGCCTCCTTACCATCTGTTTCAAACCAATTTTGGTTTTAGCATCACAACTACAGCATGTGTACAGCTCTGAGTGGCTACTGACTATCTTTAGGCGATTGGTCTGCTTGCATTTATTATTCCCTGGCCACCCATGTGAACAAGCCCTAAAGTTTCTCAACCTGAAACTCCTGGTTTTAGCAAGATGCCCCTTACAACTGAACAATTTGAGCAGGCAGCAGAGACAAGTAAGAATTAGGGACACATTCTGAAAGTGAACCTATCCTTTCATTTTGTCAGTTTTGCAGAGAGCAGTGACAGGCATATCTGGTAAGCATCAACCAAGTTGTTTTTTAAAAACCCAATCTAGGGTAAGTGCAACGGCACCAATTCTAGGACCTGGTCTTCAGTATGGAACCATTATTAGAGCACACCTTCAGATGTTCCCTTTGCTGCTAAGAATGGCAAGCTCTGTATGAATCTATAACTGCTGCTGAGAAACAGTTGAATGAGGGATCCCAGAGTGCCTCTGCGTTTTTCTGAGGTAGGCAATCGGGTATTAATCTACTATTGTATATAACTGCTAGCAGATATTCTAGTGCTCTTTTGGATATTGCATTGATTGTGGTTATGCTAAAGTTAGTGGTGCGTACTATAAAGCTTTTGGAGGTTTTTATGATGATGTTGGGAGGATAATATAATGCTTCTGGTGAAAATGACAATTATAGGAGATATTATAATATACCATTGGTGAGGAAATATAATTATGCTGAGAGAGTAATATTATATTGCTGCTAGAGAACATCTGTCCTTAGAAACATCAGACGATTTTTGGCTACTTTGCAGGCCACTTTTTTAGTCCTATGGATTAGGATGTAAAAGCGGAGTCCCACCGAAAAGTGAAACTTCCGCTTTAAGCATTTCTCACCCCCTTACATGCCACATTTGGCATGTAATTCTTTTTGGGGGGGAGTGGGGGCTTTGTTAGGAGTGGGACTTCCTGTCCCACTTCCTCCTTCCACCTAGGTGACTCCTCTCCACCTAGACGGCCCCTCCCTCTAGGCGATCTCCTGGGACACGTGACAGGTCCCAGAAGATGGCCTGTCCACTCCTAGGGCGACTCGTGCATGCACAGTGCATGCCCGGCCGTGAAGCCGAAAGCTGTCTGGCTGCCCAGAGTGGCAATGGAGGCGCTGGCGGAGAGGAGGGGGAGAAGAACGACGTTCTGGGCGGCTGCATCGATGGACCGCGGAGCAGGTAAGTGTCTGTTTATTAAAAGTCAGCAGCTACACTTTTTGTAGCTGCTGACTTTTAATAAACGTAAATAGTCTGGAACTCTGCTTTAAAGTCTATCTATGGAACTGCACATTTTAATCTAAAAATCTAGCCCCCCCCCCCCCCCTCTTCCCTTTGGTTGCTACCTACTAGTCTGCCACCTCCATCCATTCAAATGTTTCTTAATGTACACCACTAGACCCAGCACTGTTAGGTCTCTCGTCTTTCTATTGTCTTTCCTGATTTGACTTGTCGATAATATGTTGCCACCATTGTTTTTGTTGATTGCATAATCACAATAAATAAAATAAAAATAAAAAGTCTATCTATAGGCAAAACCTTTTTCTTTTAGTTTTAAATATGGAAAGGATAGAACCTCTGTCAGGTTTTACTGCTATCCAGAGCTCTAGAGAGATGTATCTTTCGGAGACGATGATTCATTAGACAGGAAGTGAGGTTAAAATCTGCAGCAGGGTGAGGGGCAACAATGAAACGCTAAGGGGGGTTCTAGTATCCCCATAAGTGAGTAAAAAGAAAGAAAATATATATTTTTTCATGTCTTGGGTGCTGAAAAGGTTGTCCCCAGAAATGATGAGCTCAGGCATGTTTTGACTAGGATCCGAACCCACATCTGCAAGCCACCAGGAAGCTGCCCGCCATCTGTATGGCCCAATCATTTGCGGGCATCACCCACCTCACAGCCACATATATACAAGTGTATATGTGCGTCTGTGGAGTGGGGAATGCCACAGCCGCAGATGATTGGCCCATAAAGGTGACTGCCTCCTGATAGGCTTACACACAAGGGTTCAAATCCTAGTCTGAACATGCCCAAGCTCATCATTGGAGTTCCACTCCTCCCCCCACCCAAAAAAGCTTGGATTTTTGATATACTTTAACCATATCCCTGAAATATAAGAACTAATAGCATTCAGTATGTTAAGATCATTAAGTACTTCTGTGTTCAGGCCTTTGAAACTTGATTGGCTGTTTTTTGGTTTCTGGTTTGACCATGATCTGACAAAGTTTTGAATACTCAGGCCGCGCCTGTCTTTTAGCATAGGAACTTATTGCTGAATAGAACTGGAATAAGAGGGGACTTTAATTAAAAGGACATGCAAACCATTGTATGTTTGGAAATATAATCAGATTTGCTTCTTGTATTTCTTTCCTGTGCCCTTGGTGTTTCATGGCTGTCCTGCTTAAACACTGAAGCAATTAGTTTTGAGAAGGCTGATTCTTCAGGGTCCAGTGCTTCCATGCCTTTCATTTGCAAAAGCCGCACATTTTAATGAAGTTGTTTCATCTGTGTTGCCAAACACTAGAATTTTGCTGCTTCAGTTCTAATTATCTCAGTTGGCGATTGCTGTGTTTTATTAAAGCTGTCAAACGTACTGTTCATTAAATGCCCACGTTTGCGACATCTCTCCCACAAATAATATCAACTTGTTCTTTTGATGGATTGAAGGAACGTATTTCCTTCTTAATCCAAGCAAAATGGATTTACCAATCATAATAAATTCTAAAGTTGCTGTGGACCCCTTGCGAGGAGAACATTGAATAAAAAAAAAGAAAAGTTTATTTTAGATGAATTCACTGCATAAACACTCATTAACCACATGCCGACTGCCGCACGCAGATATACGCCGGCAGAATGGCACGGGCAGGCAAAGGGACATTGTGGATGCGCACACAAGCTCTGTGACTCCGACCGCGGGTCCCGCAGACTTGATATCCGCGGGCATACCTGAGATCGTGTCACGGTGAATAAGAAGGGGGAAATGCTTATGTAAACAAGCATTTCCCCAGTCTTCCTAGTGACAGGACAGTAATCGGAATCTGTGATCACTGTCGTTTCACACATAGCCCCCCCCCCCCACAGTTAGAACACATCCCTAGGCACACTTGGCTCCTTCAGTGCCACGTAGTGGTTAACCCCTTCACTGCCAATGCCATTTTCACAGTAATCAGTGCATTTGTATAGCACTGATCGCTGTAAAAATGACAATGGTCCCAAAAATGTGTCAAGTGTCCGATGTGTCCATCATAATGTCGCAGTCATGATAAAAATCGCTGATCGCCGCCATTACTAGTAAAAAAAATATTAATAAAAATGCCATAAAACAATCCCCTATTTTTTATACGCTATAACTTTTGCGCAAACTGATCAATAAACGCTTATTGTGATTTTTTTTACCAAAAATATGTAGAAGAATACGTATTGGCCTAAACTGAGGAAAAATTTTTTTTATATATATATATATTTTTGGGGGATATTTATTATAGCAAAAAGTAAAAAAATATAGATTTTTTTTTTTTTAAATTGACGCTCTATTTTTGTTTATAGCTCAAAAAAAAAAAAAAAAAAGCAGAGGTGATCAAACACCACCAAAAGAAATCTCTATTTGTGGGGAAAAATGGACGTAAATTTTGCCACGTCGCATAACTGCGCAGTTGTCAGTTAAAGTGACGCAGTGCCGAATAGAAAAAAGTGGCCCCTTTGACCAGCAAAATGCTCTGGGGCTTAAGTGGTTAATCTAGATATATTTTTTATATTTTAATAGTCACACTCAAAGATAAAGTTCTACTGCCCAATTTATTGAATATGTTTATTATTTTGCTAGCGTGAAATACATTTATGAGCAGTCTGAAATGTTACCATGGGGCATCTCTTCTTTTTATAAGCAGGCAGCATTAAGGATCTCCTTTTAGTAGTTCAGTTCACCTAAAAGTGATTTCAGTGATAAGCCATCTGAAATCTTATACAGTATTTCTTGATGAGATATCTGCCTTTTTAGTTCTAATGTCTATGCACTTCCTGGGAACATTATGTTGGGGTTGCACCTTTTGTGTTAGATCTTTCATTCTATATCATGTAGAATGTAACAGCTGGGTTGGAGCATGCACAAGTGAGCAGGATCATGCATAATTCCCAGTGGACAGGAATTATGGAGAAAGTTATTCCTATTCGAGTAACCAAGGTATATCTGATGTATCTTTCATTCGTGGAGAAAATGCTAAATACTCAGAAGTTTTTCAACAGGTCCGGTGGATATTTAAATGCTTGAAGCTTGTAAGAGACCATTCAGACTGTTGCAGTACGTTACTGCACATGTGTTAATTTGTATATTGTGTTAAAGCAGCCTATTGATTTTAAATGGGCTGCTTACACACTTCAGCTCACATTTTAAAGAATAGACAACATTTTTAGAGTGCGGCACACCACAACATACACTGCACTGTAAAAATGTTGTGGTGGGCTAAAAGGCAAGCTCTTTGTGTTTCACTAACTTCATGAGTTAAGGTGCTATTACAAATGGACTGCACTGTGTTTTATGTGTTACTGCACAATATAAAAGGTCATTGTCACACTTTCAATCTAGCTATTAAAAAAATAACTAAATAGTTTCCAATACTCAGGTTAAAACAGAGTTGGTAGTTATACATATGCACTATATTACCAAAACTATTGGGACACCTGCCTTTACACTCACATGAACTTTAATAGTGTCTTAGGGCCAGATCCTCAAAAGGGATACGCCGGCGTAACTGCTGTTATGCCGTCGTATACCTGTTTCTAACTATGGAACTGATCCACAGAATCAGTTTTCCATAGTTAGGCAGAAGATCCGACATGTGTAAGGGACTTACACTGCCGGATCTTAGGATGCAGTACCGCATCCGCCGCTGGGGGCATTTTGTGTCGAAATGCCGCCTCGGGTATGCAAATTAGCACTTACGGAGATCCACGAAGCTTTTCAGCTTCGTTTTTTCTCTGTAAGTTTTAGTTTGCAAACGCAAAATTAGGGCTGCTTTTACAAAGTGTAAACTGTTTACACCATGTAAAAGCAGACCCTTCTGTCCAGCGACGTTATTTTTTTTTGTTTTGAATTTTTTTTTTCCGCCGTATCTTTTTTTTTTCCCGACGCAACTTTATTGACCCGTCGCGATCCACAAAGCTCGGCGTAACGTAATTTTGCGCTATGCACGTAGGGAAAATGACGTCATGAGCATGCGCAGTACGGCCGGCGCGGGAGCGCGCCTAATTTAAATGGGAATCGCCCCCATGAAAAGAGAAACGCCTTGCGCCAGCGGAATTTAAGTTACACAGCCAAAAATTTCTAGGTAAGTGCTTTGTGGATCGGGCACTTAGGTAGAAATTTTAAGGCAGTGTAACTTAAATGGGAAAATTTACGTTACGCCGGATCTTTGTGGATTACCCCCTTAGTCCATAGGGTTCAATATGGAGTTGGCCCACCCTTTGCATCTATAAAAGCTTCAGCTCTTCTGGGAAGGCTGTCCACAAGGTTTAGGAGTGTGTCTATGGGAATGTTTTACCATTCTTCCAGAAGCACATTTGTTAGGTCATGCACTGATGTGGAGAAGGCCTGGATCTAATTCATCCCAAAGGTGTTCTATCTGTTTGAGGTCAAGACTCTGTGAAGGCCAGTCAAGTTCCTCCACCCCAAACTTGCTCATCCATGTTTTTATGGAACTTGCTTTGTGCACTGGTGCGCAGTTATGTTGGAACAGGAAGAGGCTAAACCCAACGCGTCTCACATGTGGGAGCATGAAATTGTCCAAAATGTCTTGGTATGCTGACACCTTAAGGGTTAGCTTCACTGGAACTAAGGGGCCAACCCCTGAAAAACAACCCCACACCATAATCCCCACCAAATGATTTGGACCAGTGCACAAAGCAAGGTCCATAAAGACATGGATGAGTGAGTTTGGGGTGGAGGAACTTGACTGGCCTGCACAGTTTTTGTTGGAAAGATGCATGTGATCAGGGCCAATCAGAACTGTCCAGACAGAGAGTCAGAGGTCCTGCAGCCTCATATAATAGTCAGAGTGGAATGAAAAGACTGCTATATACTGCAGATGAGAACATTTATTTAGCAGTTTATATTTAATTAAACCTTTCCATGTTCTATGTACTGTGGGAGACAAGATATAGGGAATGCAGGATCCTGGATTTAGTAACACTTTAAAGGCACGGCAACACGCCAGGTTCAAATGTTGCCTTTGCAAGGAATCTGATAACTTTCAGTGTGTGTAACTGTACCAAATCCAAAAAAAGCAACCATGGCAACCATTCTAATCTGTTTGAAACTAGAAAAAAGGAAAAGATACACATGGGCAGGGCGTTGTGCACAAAAATACAAAATGTCTCTGGCACACTTTCAAACTACCTGGCAAAAAACATAACTAAACTTTTTTTTAACTGCTCTGGTTAAAAACCGAGGATTTGGTTGCATACATTAGCGAATATCTGTAAAAGTGGGAGACTTGCTGCACAATTGCATCAGAATCATTTGGGTCCTGCACTAAAGTTCCTGAAGTGTTATTTGGCTATTTGCCCGTAAGGGCACATGTTTGGTTTGTTATTAGGTCAGGGCATAGGTTGTTTGTGAGCAGTTGTTCAGTTTTCACAGTTTACAGTGTTTGAGAATACAGCACCTCTAGCTACCTCTAAAACTTTCCACTATGATTAACCATTTTTGTAAACATGTAGCTGCAGTAACACAAGGCACAACACCTAAACTACCCTACAGGTCCTCTTCTAGTCAAGTTTTTTTTTTGTTTTTTTAATCACAAGCATTTATTGCATACATTTAATATTAAGATCGGATTAGCTAAATATATGACCTAAGATGAATCTGTACAGTTATCTATTTCAAAGGTTTGTGTGCAACATGCACAACTTTTTGGTTCTAGCATAGGTAAATGATGTGCATGTGGGGTGGAACTAAACACTTTACATAAAATAAATTAAAAAGAAAGCACTATTTGTGTAGTGGGGAAAGGAGGTTGGAAGTTTATTCTGAGGCCCCATACACACCATAGAATCTATCCGCAGATAAATCCCATCAAATGGGTTTCTGCGGATAGATCCTATGGTGTGTACACTCCGTCGGATATTTATCCGCGGATAAATCTCCCCTGGGATGGATTTCCAGCAGATGGATATTTGCTGACCTGCTCAACAAATCCATCTGCTGGAATCCATTCCAACGGATGGATCCGCTCGTCTGTACAGACTTACCGGATCCATCCGTCCAAAGGGATTCCCCGCACGCGTCGTAATGATTTGACGCATGCGTGGAATTCCTTATATGACAGCGTCGCGCCCGTCGCCGCGTCATAATAGCGGCGACGGCGCGACACGTCATCGGCAGAGGATTTCAGCGCGGATTTCAATGCGATGGTGTGTACACGCCATCGCATAGAAATCTTCTGAAATCCTCGAGAGGATTTATCCGCGGATACGGTCCGCTGGACCGTATCTGCGGATAAATCCTCTCGTGTGTATGGGGCCTGAGGGTGAAGATCCACTTTAAGGAGAGACAAATAGAAATGATGCTTCCTGGCTTACACTTCAGTGTATCAAAAGTATTTTTAGCTGAATGTAAATTTTCAACAAAATTTACTAGAGGCTGCATCGTTGGTAAAAGTTGACAACCCCTTATTCTCCTTAATGGCTTTCCTAACAAAATGACCAGGGAGGCCATAAAGCACATGATTAGGGTTTTTAGTTTCAATATTGGGTTGTCACTAGGGTTGTGGTTCATCTGAACAGGTCATGTAGGATCTCCAGATGCAGTCTCTTTTCTGCATCCTAGCCTCCAATAGTCATGTGTAATTAGCTTTATGATGACTAATAGTTGGGCGATCCTACTACAATACAGTCACAATCGGCTTTAGGCAAGAAAGCGGAACTAAACCCTCTTATCCTTTACAGCCAAGAAAGCAGCCATCTTGGCTTCTGTTTTATTTGCAGTTTGCAGGGCCGTCTTTTATTGGAAAGGAGATGTACAGGTGTTGTGTGCATTCCCGTGCCAGTGTCTCATACATTTCTATTGGAATATGCAACTGCACAGGCACAGACACAGCCATTGTGTCCTAATATGACATGCTGGTGTAGGTCCCCAAACATACTTTGTATGTGTTTGGGGACCCATACTTCCATGATATGTTAGGAAACAGTGGCTGTGTCAGTTCAGTCATGTGTCCCAATAGAAATATGTGAGAATGGGGATTAACGCAACAACTGTGCATCCCTGCGCTGTTAGAAGATAGCTCAGCATGGGAGACACATGTTTGCGCACTGTGTGAATGGACCATAACAGGTATCTTTCAGGGCATGCGTTGAATGTAACTTTTCTGGGAAAGTTAGATTGGTGGGTTTAGTTCTTTAAAGGAGAAGTAAATCCCAAGCTCATTTGGCTGTACTTCTCCTGTGGATCACAAGAGTGCAGTGCGCTCTGCAGTCCTGTGGCCCGTTTTCAGCAGACAGCAGGCTGAAGCCCACTGTCTGCTGACATCGCGGAGCTGGTCTAGACTCCGTCGGGCAGGATTGTGATAATGAAGTTGGGATCTGCCCACATGCCTGGACTGGCACACGGACGCTCCCGCCCTCTTTACAGCCCAGCACTCCAGCGAGTGAGGGCAGAGCAGAGAGCTGCTGAGTGACAGTCAGCAGCTCTCTGCTCGGGGAGCTGTGAGAACCAAGCAATTGGCAGTGTTTGATCACTCGGTTCTCAGTGTTAGAGTCAGCGGGGGACAGATGCAGTATCCGACCGATGCTGCATCCTCCTTGGTAAGTATAACATCCCACGTAGAGATCCCCTGTTTTGGTTGGGTAGCAGGACATAAAATTGTTATCTAATTGTTCTCATTTTTTCTGTTGATATTTCATTACCTTTTATTGAGTTAATTTGGAAAAAATATATATGCTTAGGCCAAACCATGCCCGTTGAATTAAGTGAAAATAGTGAGATTGTTACAGAACACTTGTTTAAAAATGTTACAGCTATTTACATTTCTTGCTTGTCTCCCCAACACAACGTAATTACAAAGTACAATTTATGTTGTCTTCTTTTTTTGTGATTTAGACAATGCATTTGTCTTGAGTGACAAATTAATGATACAGACAGGAAAGCACTTTACGCAGACATTGCCATCTATCATTTATCAAGGCACCAGCGTGAATTTCTTAACAGCATCCTCTTTTTTGTTTTGATATAGATTAACTTTAATACATTTTTTGTTCCATTTGTTATGTGGTCCTCCAACATGAACAAAGGATATTGTCATATCAGTGTTTATAAATAAATCTCTCTCCTTATATGCTTCAGAAATAATTAGACCCACTAGTGGTAGGTGCTAAAAGAATCATTAATCTTCCTCAAAGAGGCAACATGCCTTAAACAAGTTTTATATAAGACAGATTTCAAGTACATCAGGCAGCTGGGATATATGTCCTTCTAGCTGAACCACCCACTTGTAATGTGCTGAATCCTCCAAGAAATGTGCCAGTAATTAGGAATGTACAAGCTCATGCACTTGAAGTGCGTTCTATGCTCACTTTCTCTGCTTTGTTTATTACAGACACATCAGGATAACATGCTCGGAAATGTAATTCAAAATGTCATCTCTTTATTATACAACTTGGTGATACACAAAGGCACAAATATGAAGCTGCTGTATGAACAAGGTGGGTAAAATGTAGAGGTTAACTTGTTTTGTAATTGATTAATGCATACTTTGAAAAATCTGCCAGCTTGAAAATAGCAGAAAGCCAGCTTAAAGTACTCAAGCAGTTCTGAACCCCTTAAAGGGGTTGTAAAGGTTTGTTTTTTATTTTCTAAATAGGTTCCTTTAAGCTAGTGCATTGTTGGTTCACTTACCTTTTCCTTCGATTTCCCTTCTAAATGTTTTTTTTCTTTGTCTGAATTTCTCACTTCCTATTTCACCTCAGTAAGCTTGCCCCCATCATCTGGCTGGGGGTTAATAAGCCAGAACAGCTTACTGAGGAGGAACAGGAAGTGAGAAATTCAGACAAAGAAAACAAAGAAAAAAAACATTTTGAAGGTAAATTGAAGGAAAAGGTAAGTGAACCAACAATGCACTAGCTTAAAGGAACCTATTTAGAAAATAAAAAACAAACCTTTACAACCCCTTTAACAGTTTCCATTGCCTACAATGGCTAATTCACACATTGTGCAGTGACAGACTTTTACTGCATTGTAAAACGCTTGTCCCCGCAAGGATACACAGAAAACAACTGTCCCATTCACACTCCAATGCAGCCTGGAGCAGTGCTGCAGCATGCCACAATAACAATACAGACATACAGCACATTGTACAGAACTGCCTGCCACTGTACAGCAGCGCTGCTGTACAGTGACATGAATGAAATGTAATTTTGTACATTTCAAATAAAGATTGTACAAAAAAAGCTGTGTGATGCACTGATTTCCGTCAGAGAGGTAAAACCCTCCGGAAGTTGTGTGAATACAGCCTGAATGTTGCAGTAGATCTAAATTCAATCAATAAAATCATATACAGTGGGGAAAATTATTATTTGATCCCCTGCAGATTTTGTAAGTTTGCCCACTTACAAAGAAATGAAGGGTCTATAATTGTTATCATAGGTATAGTTTAAATGATAAAGACAGATATCAACCAAAAATCCAGAAAAAACATATGATACAAATATTAGAAATTATGTTGCAGTTCAGTGAATAAAATAAATATTTGATCCTCAAGCAAAGCATGAAGTAGCACTTGGTGGAGCAATCCTTGTTTGCAGACACAGAGGTAAGACATTTCTTGTAGTGCGCTACCAGGTTTGCACACATCTCAGGAGGGATTTTGGTCCACTCTTCTTTACAAATCTTCTATAAATCCTTAAGGTTTCTTGGCTGTGGCTTGGCAACTTGAAGTTTCAGTTACCTCCATACATTTTCTATAGGATTAAGGTCTGGAGGACTGGCTGAGCAACTCCATGACCTTAATGTGCTTATCCTTGAGCCACTTCTTTGTTGCCTTGGCGGTATATTTGGGTCATTGTCATACTGGTAGACCCATCCACGACCCATCTTCAGTGTTCTGGCTGAGGGAAGAAGGTTTTAATCCAAAATTGTACAATACATTGCCTGTCTTTTGGCCCCTCAATGCGACAAAGTCAGCCTGTACCTTTATCAGAGAATAAACCCCAAAGCATAATATTTCCACCTTTGTGCTCGACTGTATGGATGGTGTTTATAGGGTAATAGTCAGCATTTTTTTCCTCCAAACACAGCAAGTCGAGTTAATGCCAAAGAGCTAAATTTTGGTCTTATCTGACCACAGCACTTTCTCCCAATCCTTCTCTGAATCATTTAGATGTTCGTTGGCAGACTTCAGACAGTCCTATAGATGTTCTTGAGGAGGGGGACCTTGTGGGCACTGCAGGATTTCAATCCATCATGGCATATTGTGCTATCAGTGGTTTGTTTGGTGACTGTGGTCCCAGCTGCCTTGAGATCTTTCGCCATGAGGCGAAATCTTTTATGGAGCTCCAGACTGTGGGTGATTGATAGTTATTTTGTATTTTTTCCATTTGTGAATAATTGTTTCAACAGTTGTCTTTCTCAACAAACTTCTTGCTGATGGTCTTGTAGCCCATTTCAGCCTTGTGCAGATCTACAATCTTGTCCCTGATGTCCTTTGATAGCTATTTGGTCTTGCCCAAGATAGTGAGGTTTGAATGGAAGAAAGAGATTCTGTGGACAGGTGTCTTTTATACACATAACAAGTTGTCGCTAGGAACACCTTCAATTATTGTTGCTTGGTATTGGCTCAAATACTAATTTTACTTACTGAACTGCAACTCAATTTATAACATTTGTATCTGTATGTGTTGCTTTTGGATTTTTGGTTGATATTCTGTCTATATCATTTAAAATACACCTATGATAAAAAATTAGAGACCTTTAATTTCTTTGTAAGTGGGCATACCTTTAAAAATCTCCAGGGGATCAAATTATTATTTTCCCCACTGTAGAGGTCTTGCATATACCCAAAGCAGCCTTCCAGACCAGTCTGAATACCAGTTTGTTTTAACAGACAAAGCTTCAACACTTTTGGTAGTGTTTGCGTTCATACAAAGGAATTAAGGGTGCCGCTTCAGGCTCTAGTAGGTCCTGAAGCGCAAAAGTGATGATGCTGGCAACCACTGGGAGTGCAGGCAGGGAAAGAGCCGGTCTCGGCTCCATAGAAGTCAATGAGGAAGTAAAAACCCTCATGTAAAGAGTGGAAGCAGACGCAGCCTAGACTCCATCCAGGCAACACACCTGACATGTTTTGCTTCACCCATGGGGCTTAGTTATGACTAAGCCCTGTGAGCGGGGCAAAACATTTTGAGTGTTTGAGTTTGCCACCAAGACCCGTCTCCACACATTACTTTATTCTATTGGTTGAACTAGATGAACTATTGTCTTTTTAAACCTATTTAACTGTGTAACACTCCAATTGGACCCTCATTTTTTTTTTATTTTGTTAATGCTTGTAGAAAGCAAACAGAAAAAAAAAAAACAATGTACTACACAAATGTTCATGGACAAATAATACGAATACAACAGATTAATCCAGTTGTGGGGACAGGCATAGGATCCACACATAATCCTATGTGGATGTGCACTAATAAACAAAACAGAAGGTCAAGCAATAACCAACTGGTGATATGAACATAGTTTAAAAAATAAATAAAATAAACAATCTCTAGACTTTGACAGGTTGGAGGTCTCTCCCTGTCCAATGACATAGTCTTTTTAAATTGGCACCCTTTCCTGCCTCTCACATGGCAGTGATTTGAGCCTTCTCACAGGTTGTTTAGAACCCAGTATTGAATTATGAGACTCGGGAGGAGGCAGTACTTTTCAAAAAGTCTTCATTAACATACTGTATAAGATACAATTTCTGTGGGTTGTGTTGCGGGTACACTTCAGGGAGGTTTTTGGGGCGCTATAGAAAGTCTGACCATCGATAAAATAGCTGTTTTTTCAAAAGCATTTATTTTAGCATTTATTGTTAATCCAAATCTTAAACAAAATCTGTAAACAAACCCCTAACTGTAAGGCCTCATGCACGCTGGGTGTTTTTACAGCTGCTTTTAGGGGCATTTGGCATTTTTTCTTGCCTCTAAACTCCCCTGCATGTTAACCTGTGTGTCCATGCAGCTTTTAGCAGTGTTTAGTGGAAGGGAATTTTAGAGGCAGGGAAAATAAATAAATAACGGCCAGTGTGTCCAGGAGCAGCAGAATTTTGGCAGAATAAACGCTGCTAAATGCACCTAAATGGTAGGCCAAAAATACATGATTATTCTGGCTAATAAAATTAATTATTGCCCAAGCTCTTGACGCTTGTGAACACACCTAAAAGCTTGTAAAAGTTTTAGACACTTACAAGCGTCAGGCTTTTTTTCTGCCAAAATACTGCAGACATGAGGAAAGCTTCTAGGAGAGTTTGCAAAATGTCCTGTGTGCATGAGGCCTAAATGTGAAGTTTCCATTTGAGCCAAGAAATATTTGTGCTTTCTGTGTTTCTATAGTCCTAGAACTAGGACTTATCTATGGTTACGTGGAAGACTTGTACGGGCTGAAAATATCTGCACATTCTAATGCCCCGTACACACTATCGGAAATTCCGTCAAGAAAACTGTAGATTTTTTCTGACGGAATGTTGGCTCAAACTTGTGTTGCATACACACAAGCACACAAATCTTCTCTGAAATTCCAACTGTCAAGAACGCAGTGACGTACAAGACGTATGACGAGCCGAGATCAAGGAAGTTCAATAGGCAGTTCGGCTTTTCTGCTTGATTCTGAGCATTTTCCGTCTGAAAAATAGAGAACCTGCTCCCAATCTTTTGCTGGCGGAAATTCTGACAGAAAATGTTGGATTGCGCATACAGTCGGAATTTCTGACCAAAAGCTTGCATCCAACTTTTTTTGACGGAAAATCCGATTGTGTGTACAGGGCATTAGGCTGTATTGAAGTCTGTATTGAAGTGCTGACAAATACATCATTTTACATTTAATATATTTTAGTATTTTATTGTGGATACTGATAATTCCACATTCACAGTAAAATATTCAATGAAGCTGTGTTTTCTATTAGAATAAAGTATGTACAATTGTACTTTTGAAGTATTCTATTATACCAACTTATTTTTCTGTCTGTAGTGGTCTTGCAGGATCATATAGCGGATCAATACAGTATAGTGTATCCCTCCAAGGATTACACATTTGTTTATAAATAGTTAAAATGCAGGAATGAAAAGCAGTGTTGGCATAAATGTAAAGTGACAGCTCTTATCAAGTCACACATACAGTAGTTTCCCTTGTCAGTTAGTCCCTATAGACGTAAACGTGATACATGATAGGGATATAAAACTACATTTTTATTACTTTACAACTGTAACCAGTCACACTATATCCATAAAGTGGAACATTTGTCACAATAAAATGACTTTCAACTATAAATGATGCTTTGTTAGCGATTCTGATACAATTCATCAATTTTATACTTGTATACACAACATTAAAAAAAAATGTTTCTCTTCAGTAGAGAAGAGTAAACAGGGTAAACACTACCAGCAAAAATAGGAAATCAGTGCTATATCTAAATAGATATGCACAGATATTTTTCCATTCCACAGGGGACCTCAGACTGTTCTATAAATAACTAAATCAAATTTTATACCAACCCTTTTCATCTCATTTGCTGATTTCAGATTTTTCTGCACGTTTTTCTTATAACAGTATAAATGCATACTATGCTGATAACAGATAAGTCCAAATGAATAAAGGAAAGGTTGAGTTGGAATACTGCTTCGCTCGCTACTAGTTTAAAGCCAAGTGTAACAGTGTTGGTAGATCAGAGCTAAAGTAAAAAAGCTGGCAAATAGAAATAAGTGAAATTATTTACAGTATTCCTGTTGCAACTGAGCACATGCATCAATAGAGGTTGCCTTCAGTAAAAACAGTTTGTCAATATGACCAGTAGATCTAAAAGTATAGTGAATCAAGGGGCAACTTTGCTTTTAGTGAAGTTCACCTTTTTTTTTTCTTCTAAATTTCAGCTTCTCTGTGTACCAATATACCATTAATGTAACTCCATTGCAGAATAGAAAAAGCTTTCTCTGTCTATGGACAGGCCTTACCTCAGCCTACTTTGTTGAAGCATCTTTTGATTATATTATAGCACTATTTCCCCACTATTCTTTGCAAAAATACTCCAAATCTGTCAGATTGCGAGGGCATCTCCTGTGCACAGCCCTCTTCATACCACCCCACAGATTTTCAGGTCTGTGCTCTGACTGGGCCATTCTAAAGCTTTAATCTTTTTCTGGTAAAACCATTCCTTTGTTGATTTGGATGTATACTTTGGGTCGTTGTCATGCTTAAAGATGAAGTTCCTCTTCATGTTCAGCTTTCTAGCAGAAGCCTGAAGGATTTATGCCAATATTGACTGGTATTTGGAACTGTTCATAATTCCCTCTACCTTGACTAAGGCCCCTGTTCCAGCTGAAGAAAAACAGCCCCAATGCATGGTGCTGCCACCATCATGCTTCTGTGGGTATTATGTTCTGTTTGGTGATGTGCAGTGTTGTTTTTGCCCCAAATATATGGAATTATGGCCAAAAAGTTCAATCTTGATTTCATCAGACCATAACACTTTTCCCACATGCTTTTGGGAGACCAAGTGTGTTTTTGCAAAATTTAGCCAGGCATCCGTCTTGCCACTCTTTCCCATAGCCCAGGCATATGAAGAATACGGGAGATTGTTGTCACATGTACCACACAGCCAGTACATGCCAGATATTCCTGAAGCTCCTTTAATGTTCTTAGTATAATCACTGTTGTGCCATATTTTCTCCACTTGATGATGACTGTGTTCCATGGTTTATCTAATGCCTTGGAAATTTGTACCCTTCTCCTGACTGATACCCTTTATCAGTGAGATCCCTGTGATGCTTTAGAAGCTCTCTGCGGACCATGGCTTTTGCTGTAGGATGCAACAAAAAAAATAAAAAATCTCACCCTCTCAGTGTAGTTACCAAACTTAAATATATAGATTTGTTTCCTCAATGCTTTTTTGCTTCACTGCGCTGACCTGCCTGGTGCCGCACAACCTTTTATAGGAGATACTGTAAATCTTGACCATTAACTGTGCCCTATTTATGCCTATGGATGATCCATACTCTACTCTTGTCCAAAGTAATGAATGGGGACGAACTTGCAAACATGTGCACTTAGCACAGAACCTAGATCAGATCTTTTTCTTGCAAAGGCTGTATACTTTAGTATTTTTATGTGAACTAGGCTAAGGCCAAGCTCACATCTGTGCATATGCAATTGATGCAGTTTATGATACTTTTTTTGCAGCACATTTTCAAGCATGTTTTTGATGTGTGTTCATGCTTCATGTTTTTTTTTTATTAAAGATTTTGCAAACAAAATACATTGAACATTCAGTAACATGGAAGATAGTCAGACAGAAGTGAATCTTATAATTTATACCAGATAACATAAAAGGAATGTAGGTCTCTGCCCTGACTCCCCCCGCACCCTGATTGGGAACAAGCTGTGCTGGGAGAGGCCGGGCTGAGCAATTACCTGATATGCAGAAACCCTCAGTGTAAAGGGAGTACATAACAGCTAGTACAGCACTGAATATAAACAGTGAGCAATATTAGAATTGTTTGCCACTCAGGGCTCAATGAATTGACTATCTGCAGCCGATAATATGCATTAAAGAAGGACAAGGGGAGAGACCGAGAGGGGGGGGGGGGGGACAGTAGGGAGAGAGAGATCAGGAGAGATAAAGAAAAAGGAATAGCATCAAACCACAATTTGTAAATTCCATTATTTCCAACATTCCCAATTTTTATCGAAAGGTGAGCAAGAGGCTTTTCTGATCGCGATAAGTCATAATGGTAGTTGAGGTTGACCTGTGCTAGGACTTTTGAGGGGTTAGGAGAATAAGTGTTTTTCCAGTGTCTGGCGATAACTAGTTTGGCAGTGATTAGAAGTGTGAAGTATTGCCAATGCTGGGTCAGGGATTCTCAGAACGCTGGTGATGTCCGCTATAATACAGAAAATTTTCCTCCAGTAACTAGACAGGTTCTTGCAGTACCAGAATATGTGTAGGATTGTTCCTGGGATGCCACAATCCCCCCAACATAATGTGGATTGGGAGGGAACTATTTTGGCTAGTTGGTATAGAGTTCTATACCACCTCGCCAAAACCTTCTGTGTGAGTTCCCAGTGATTAATGCAGTGAGAAGCCGTGTAATTGTAAAGTAGCGCTGTGGACCATTGTTCGGAATAAAAAACTTTATTTAGATCTTTTTCCCAAGCCACCATGGGCGGTGATTTAATAAACTTTTGTTGGAGTGTATTGTAAATAAGAGAGATACCTTTACATTTGTCTTTGATAGATGTGTAAAACAGCCACACTCGTGAGTTTAAGTTATTCAAAGGGGGGAAGGGGGGGTTTAGTTAGAAACGAGGCAATCCGTCTGTAAAGAAAAATACTTGAACTAGATATATAGGCCCGGATTCACATACATTGGTGCATAGTTATGCCGGCGTAGCGTATCGAATATACGCTACGCCGACGCAGCACACAGAGGCAAGCACAGTATTCACAAAGCACTCGCCCCCAGTCGCTGTTAAAGATACGCTGGGTTTCCCCAGCATAAGCCAGCGTAGGTGGAAGTGGGCGTGAGCCATGCTAATGAGGCGTGACCCCATGTAAATGAAGGACTGAGCGTCATAAAGTTACGAATAACGTACGGTGCATGTGCCATCCCGTGGACGCATCCCAGTGCGCATGCTCAGAATCACGTCGAAACCACTGCCTAAGATATGTCGAATCACTGCCTACGACGTGAACCTAACCTACGCCTAGCCCTATTCACGTACTACGTAAACAACGTAAAATATGACGGCTGTGTTCCCTGGTCCATACCTTTGCATGACTTGCGCCTCCTATATGGGGAATAACTTTATGCCGGACGTACAACTTACACAAACCGCGTATATTATGCGCCGGGACGCAAGTATGTTCGTGAATCGGCGTATCTCCCTCATTTGCATAGGTAATTAGGAAATCAATGGGAGTACCACTTGCGGCCAACGATACGCCGGCGTAGGAAAGTTACGTCGGTCGGATGAAGCCTAATTTCAGGCGTATCTCAGATTGTGGGCATGGCGCATAGATATGACGGCGCATAGACTTACGTGGCGTATCTCGAGATACAACGGCGTAAGTGCTTTGTGAATCCGGGCCGTTGTGTTTAGTCTGTAAGGATTCAAATGACTTAGGGGACCCTAGCTCCATAAGTTCAGCGACCCACTCTATACCGTTTTCTTTTCATTGGGTGACAGAACAGTAAGGGAGAAGTATTTCTAGCGCTTTGATTGGAATTCTAAGCGTGGACATTGAGCTATCATGCTGTGCTTGGGAAAGTAAGTGCCTCCAGGCCAAAACTGAGGCTTGGGTGGTAGAAGGGAGGGTGAATAGAGAATTTGGCTTTCACGTGTCTGCAAGCAGTAGACGTTTCAAGTTGGGTACTTTGGCAAGGGCTGCTTTGATAAGCACCCAAAGAGGTTCAGAGGGGGACCTAATCCAGTGCTTGATTTGTGCTAACATAGTGGCCCAGTAGTAGTCTTTTAGTTTTGGTAGCCCCATTCCGCCCACCATGCGATGCTGGATAAGGTGTGTATGTGAACACCCTGCCTTCTTCCCCTGCCAGAGATATTGTTTGAGCGTTTTGTGGAGCTCAGAGAAGTGGGAAGTTTTGGGAATTGGGAGTGTATGAAATATGTATACGATTTTTTTAAGGACTAGCATATTGAAGGCTGTGATTCTCCCTGCCCAGGATAGTTCCGTTTTTGCTATACGTGACAGGGTCTTACGGATGTCTGAGAGAAGGGGTTTGATATTGGTCTCTGCTAAGAGACATTTTTGCCGTGAGTAAAATACCTAGGTATGGGATGGAATTTTCTGCCCAAGTGTAAGAAAGCAGTTGTTTTAAGTGCATGATGGTTAATGCCAAGATCTAATATTAAGGATTTTGTTAAAATTGACTTTGTAGTACGAAAGGGTGCTAAAGTGATTAAGGGTGTCGTGGGCGAATGGCAACGAGACAGTAGGGTTTGAAAGGAGCAGTATGACGTCATCTGCGAAAAGATTAATTACGTGGTATTTCTGTTAAAATTTAAAGCCTGATATGTGGGGGTGAGATCGGATGGCCCCTGCCAAGGGTTCCATCATCAGGTTTAAAATGGAGGGAGAGAGAGGACATCCCTGGCGGGTGCTATTCGTGATTATGAAGTTTTTATATAGGAGACCAGATGTAAAGACCTGTGCAGAAGGGTTTGAGTAAAGGGCGAGTATGGCGGAGAGGAATTTACCCTGGAGGCCAAATTTGTGAAGGACTGTGTTTATATAACCCCAGTGGACTCTGTCAAACACCTTCTGCATCAATAGAGAGAAGCAGAGAAAGCGTTTTTCGAGACTCAGTGAAGTGGACAATGTTTAGTAGACGTCTAATGACGTCAGATGTTTGACATTGCTTAGTAAAACCGGTTTGGTGCTGTCTTTTTAGAAATGGCAAAATGTCCTAAAACAGTTTATTGGCTAGCAATTTAGTATACAACTTGATGTCTACATTTAATAGGGATATAGGGCGAAAGTTGGATGGCACGTCTGGGGATTTACCAGGTTTGGGCAGGGTGATGACGTAAGCTTTAAGCATTTCTGCTGGGAAGGAGCCTGTATATAGGGGTAGTAAGTTCGGAATTAGGGTGTGTCTGAATGCTTTATAATAAGCATTTTGAAAGTCCATCTGGACATGGGGCTTTGTCTAAAGGGAGAGAGACTATTATGCGTTCTAGTTCTTCCGAGGAAATAGTGGCGTTCAGTGAATGCAGGTGAGAGTTGGAGAGAGAGAGAAGGTTGATTTTGGCTAAGAAGCTATCTATGTCCCCGTTCACTGGTTGTGGAGTTGTAGGATCATCTTTAAGGTTATAAAGTGAAGAATAGTAATCGTCAAACGCATCCGCTATTGCCTGTGGGTTTTCTACTTTGGCAGAAGTTTTGGGGTGAAAGATGTGGGGAATTCTGGTTTTGGTTCTCTGTATTTTGAGACGGTTGGCTAAGAGCTTACCTGCCTTATTATTATTTGCGTAGTAATTTAATTTAAGCTTCCGCATGTAGTGATCGTGTCGGGTGCATAATGTTTCTCTGAGAGTGTAGCAGATAGTTTAGAGGCTAGATAAGGAGAGGGGTTAGACTGGTTTTGTGATTCCAATGTGCGGAGTTCGGTGAGGAGAGCTGTTATTTTCGCTGAATGGGAGCATTGTAACCTGGCATTTAACTTGATAAGGACGCCCCGCACAAAAGCTTTGTGGGCGTTCCAGTTACATAGTTACATAGTTAGTCAGGTTGAAAAAAGACACAAGTCCATCCAGTTCAACCACAAAAAATAAAAAAAACAAAATAAAAAAACACAGTAAAATCCTATACACCCAACTCCATACCCACAGTTGATCCAGAGGAAGGCAAAAAACCCCAGCAGAGCATGATCCAATTTGCTACAGCAGGGGAAAAAATTCCTTCCTGATCCCCCGAGAGGCAATCGGATTTACCCTGGATCAACTTTACCTACAAATCTTAGTACTCAGTTATATTCTGTACATTTAGGAAAGAATCCAGGCCTTTCTTAAAGCAATCTACTGAGCTGGCCAGAACCACCTCTGGAGGGAGTCTGTTCCACATTTTCACAGCTCTTACTGTGAAAAAACCTTTCCGTATTTGGAGGTGAAATCTCTTTTCCTCTAGACGTAAAGAGTGCCCCCTTGTCCTCAGTGTTGACCGTAAAGTGAATAACTCAACACCAAGTTCACTGTATGGACCTCTTATATATTTGTACATGTTGATCATATCCCCCCTTATTCTCCTCTTCTCAAGAGTGAATACATTTAGTTCTTCTAATCTTTCCTCATAGCTGAGCTCCTCCATGCCTCTTATCAGTTTGGTTGCCCTTTCTCCAGTTCTCCGATGTCCTTTTTGAGAACTGGTGCCCAAAACTGAACTGCATATTCCAGATGAGGTCTTACTAATTTGTACAGGGGCAAAATTATATCTCTGTCTCTGGAGTCCATACCTCTCTTAATACAAGAAAGGACTTTGCTCGCTTTGGAAACCGCAGCTTGGCATTGCATGCCATTATTGAGCTTATGATCAACTAAAACCCCCAGATCCTTCTCCACTACAGATCCCCCCCAGTTGTACTCCCCCTAGTATGTATGATGCATGCATATTCTTAGCCCCCAAGTGCATAAATTTACATTTATCTACATTAAACCTCATCTGCCACTTAGTCGCCCAATTAGACAGAGCATTGAGGTCGGCTTGTAAATTGGAGACATCCTGCAAGGACGTTATTCCACTGCATAGCTTGGTGTCATCTGCAAAGACAGAAATGTTACTTTTGATCTCAAACCCGATATCATTTATAAATATATTGAAAAGTAAGGGTCCCAGCACTGAACCTTGGGGTACACCACTGATAACCTTGGACCATTCAGAGTAAGAATCATTAACCACGACTCTCTGAATTCTGTCTTTCAGCCAGTTTTCTATCCATTTACAAACTGATATATCCAATCCTGTAGACCTTACCTTACACATGAGCCGTGTGTGCGGAACTGTATCGAACGCTTTTGCAAAATCCAAATATATCACGTCCACAGCCACGCCTCTGTCCAGGGTTTTACTTACCTCTTCATAAAAGGAAATCAGGTTTGTCTGATTTCCTTTTATGAAGAGGTAAGTAAAACCCTGGACAGAGGCGTGGCTGTGGACGTGATATATTTGGATTTTGCAAAAGCGTTCGATACAGTTAGTAAATGTACTAGTTTCATTGGGGTTTTTAAAGCGAAAAAAATCTTCTAGCTTCTGGGAAATCTCTTTATGTGACCCTGGGTCTTCAATCACTGACTTGTTATATCTCCAGATGTGTGTTGTTGCAAAGCTTTTTAATAGGCATTTTGTCTAGGGCAGGGGTCTCCAAACCTTCTAAACAAAGGGCCAGTTTACTGTCCTTAAGATTTTAGGGGGGCCGGACTGTGGCCAGTGGGAATAGATGTTTTTTATAGCATTGACAAAAAAAAAAAGAATAAAACAGCATGAGGTCCCCTCCACAATCCATACAAGACCCTTATCCAAGCATGCAGTCTGGCAGGCCAGGGAAGGTGAGGTGATGAGTGAGTTCCCCCCCTCCTGAACCATATCAGGCCACATGCCCTCAACATGGGTGGGTGGGTGCTTTGGGGCAGGGGGGGCTCTGTGCTTCCCACCCCAAATCACCTTGTCTCCATGTTGATGGGGGTCAAGGGCCTCTTTCCAAAAACCCTGGGATGTGATTGTGGGGTCTCCAAGTAAGGGGAGCTTATCGGAATTTGGAATCCTCCCTTTAACAAGGGGCCCCCAGATCCCACCCCCCCCCCATGAATCACATCTTTGCTATCAGGGGGAGGAATAGTACCCCATTGTTGGTGTCAGGGACAAGAATCATGCCCTATTATTGGTGTCAGTGGGAGGAAAAGTGTCTTGTATCAGTGGGATGAATAGTAGTCCAAGGGCCTGATAAAGGGAAGCAAAGGGCCACATCTGGCCCCCGGGCCGCAGTTTGGAGACCACTGGTCTAGGGGAATAGTATGTAAAAGATTTTTCACTGGCATTCTGACACTGCCAAACATCGTATAGCTCTTCCTTGATGAGGAGGTCCCAGAGAACAGGGGAGTGACTCCTGATCGAAGAGGTAGTGTCTAGATTACTTTCAACAATGGTGTTACAATCTCCACAAAATAATATGCTTCCAACTCGCATCTGGGATACTTTTTCGATGACTTTTTTGATTAACTTGATTTGGTGCGAGTTGGGAGCATAAACATTCGTCAAGGTACTAGGCATATTGTTAATGATACAAATCAGGATAATATAGCATCCATCTGGATCAATAAAGGAATTTTTGAGTTCAAAGGAAACCGTGTCCCTTATGGCCAGTATTACTCCTCTCTTCTTTGCTGGGATAAAAGATGTATAAACATGAGGAAATCTTACGTGGGAGCATTTTGGGGAGGCCAATTTGTGGAAGTGGGTTTCTTGAACTACTAATATGTCCTTCTTCTGAAGAAGTGCTTCTTTCCATAAGCATCTCTGTTTGGCAGGATGGTTAAGGCCTCTTGCATGTACAGAAAGGAGTTTAAGCCCCATGGTCAAAGTTCCAGGTGATGTGGAAGTCCATAGAGGCGGCTTGCTTGAATTTATTCAACGAAGGTGGAAAGTCAATGTGGTGGGTGCTTGGAGCTGGAAGTTGAGATAAGTGGATTTCCAGGGAGAAATAGGGGAAGAACATGAAAGTGTTGGGAAGGATATTCATAAATCTGCTGGGTGGATTCATGCTGTACCAAAGCATAGGCTTAGAGAAGTGTTCAATGTTCAAGAACGAGAACTTCAGTGTTCGCAACGGGGCAATCAGGTGTCTGGGTTAACAAACGACAAAACACATTTTAGAAAAAATGGGTCCGAAAGGACAAGGCAGCAAGAACTGCCAATATCAGTAGGATTCCCCCAGTGCCTGTGGTACGATGACGGGTACCACAGGCACTGGGGGAATCCTACTGAGATTAAGAAATCTGGACGTAGAGAGCATCAGGTTCACTTTGTGGGTGCTTTGTGTTGAGGCTTGAACTGCCAATCTTGTTGGACTTTATCAAGAGAAGACTGGTGTTATGAAGGAGGGTTGTGACCCGGCTCAGGTGGAAGGATGTGCCACTTTTTCAGGAGGTTGAGGCCTTCCTCTAAGGAGTTGACAAGATGGTTAGAGCCATTATAGGATATGTTGTGTTTGGCTGGGTATTTTTCAATGGTATATTATCTTGTGATTTCTCAAGGCTTTGGTGAGTGTCGCCAGGTTGCGACGTTGTTGAAGTGTGTGTTGCGAGAGGTCTGGTAAGACTTGCAGGTTGTTAGCTTGTTCTGGTAGGTTGTCTGTTTTGCGAAATGCATCTAGAATTTTTTCTTTAACCTGAAAAATATTGACTCTCGGCAACACGTCCTTTGGTACCTCTGAGGGTAGAAAGGATGATTTTGGTACCCTATGTATTTTGTCGATGGTGAGGTCCGTTGGGGACAATGAGGGAATGGCAGCTTGGAAGAGTTCACAAGCAAAGTGCGGGAGTTGCTGTGCAGAGATGGATTTGGGAATGCCCCTGATTTTAAAATTGTTTCTGCGGGAACAATCTTCGAAATCGGACAATTTCAATAGAATTTTTGTGATGGCATCCTGTTGTTATGCATGAACGTCCACTAGCGCATTAAAGGATGATGTGACATTGCATATCCTTGTCTCCACTTGGTGAACCCTATCTTCCAGGTCGCGCACTTCTGCTCTGCATTGTTGTATACATGAGACCATATCTGATTGTAATGAGGATCTCAGTGACCTCAACATCTCTTTGATTGTGATATCAGATATGGGTTGCCCGTAGTAGGAAAATGGGCTATGGGGTCAATGTAGGTCATGTTGGCAGAATCAATGTCTTGGGGGTCACTCACCTCCATATTTAGAACGGAATATCTGTTGTTAGTGATTACCTCTAAGTGCAGCGCTAAATTGCATAAGGTAAGAACCATATATACAAAATATTCTTTGCAAAGTGCAAATATAGTGCTTACAACCAAGTGAGAATAGATTGGACCTGAAATAAAATATAATATAAATACCTAGAGGTATGTGAAAAAAATATATAGTACGTGTGAATACCAATATGTACCACAAGGGTGATGTGGAGAAAGTCCAATGTTGGAACTGTTCTTATTACAAAACGTTCTAATGAGAAGCAAATAAAGAAAAAATGTCTTTGAGGTAGACTAAGTTAGAAAACATGTGAGGTGAGTCATCTCAAGACAGGAATCAGATGCACGTTCCGTGGTACTATCCAATAATAGTTTAAACAGGTGAGAGAAGTCACATCAAGGTATCACCCCTGCAGGATCAACCAAGGCATCCAAATGGTAAATGTAAAAGTTGGATACTCTTACCAGATAAGGTGGACACACTCGTCAGCGACGGTGGGTCAATCAGGACTGTAAGAGCTCCTCAAAACGATGGCAACAATGGAACAGCCGATAAAATTGTTGATAATCACCATCAGAAATTAAGTATATCCAAATTGAGTTAAATCCCTGAAGGAATCCTTACAGAGGGCAGCAGGTGTACATGTTCAATCCTTGGAACATGGAAGGAAAAGGAAAACAGCTCCACATAGTGTAGTTATTCCCAATAAAAAAGGCCTTTATTAAGCATGGATAAATACAATAAAAACAAGAAATAAGATAAAAAAGCACAAGTCTTTGGAAGAGACCAGTACAAGTGATCACATAGAAAAAATAATAATGCAGCGTGGTGAGCAGATGACATATATAGGCTATGTACCCGACATGTTTCGAGCTACTGGCTCTTCAACTGGGGCATAAACCTACAGGCCTGCACCACGCCATATATATACTGCATACAAATGATGAACAAATTGTGTCAATAAGCCAAAACAGCTGTGAAAAAAACAGCTCAGGAAATTAGACCAATCACGGTGGTATCCTGCAGACAACACCCACTACTGTCAGCAGGGAACCACCACTCAATACAGCGCCCGTCACATGATGCCCCCATAAGCATGATCATTGGTCCAAAACTCGCCCTGAGGTGTGTGCGCGCCACCGCGATGACGCAATCACGCTCCCCTCACGGAGTCCTGCGCTCCAAGCTGGACTTCGAGTGTGCGCTCACCGGCGATGACGTAATCACGCCATCGTCACGGCGTTGTGCGCTCCAGGCTGGACCACGACCAGCCTATCATAGGGATGCATATGGGCAGGGGCGCCATAATGACAAGTTGGCGTCGTGATGTCATCATGCCGCGCCCCACAACAGTGCGTTCCATACAACACCACTGGGTGATGCCAGAAACTGGCCAACCCGTGGTAGAAGAAAACGCCAACTTGGTAATTAAGGGGGAAGTGACTTATTTGTAATTAGGTATCGCCTAATATACAGGAGGCTGTAGATGACGCAATTATTCATCTGAAACAAAACATTAATACATCGCATAAAACAAACGGGATATCGAAACTATATGGGCTCGATTATGAGTGACATACAATCAAGTGCCTAGGCCAAAGACCACATATATATGGAAGCATTCTATCACATACAAAAAACTCCACATGGAAGCGGTATAGGCAAGAATATTAACCTGCATGATAATCATACCATAAATGACAAAGATGACAAAAAATAATATGAATAAAGACAGTCTAGGATTTATTAATAAATACATTGATGTTCCACTTGATGTTTAACCCACAAGGAGAGAAACACCGGAGCTGGTAGATCCAATACATTTCAAGCTGGGAAACACCTCTAACCCGTGACTCCCCTCTCCAGTGGGGGGTAAATTTTCCAATTATCTGAAAACTCATTCACTCTGGATTTTTTTGGTGATGTTCTAAATAGTGCTTGGGCACACTGTGGTTAGTCTTACCCTTCCTAATACGTGCAATATGCTCGTTAACCCTGATGGAGAATGTACGTATGGTCCTCCCAACATACTGTTTTTTGCACGGGCACGTAAGAAGGTACACCACATATCGAGTGTCGCAGGTGACAAAATCCTTCATCCTGTAAATGGTGGATGTTACTGTGGAAGAGAAACTTTCCATTTTCCTACTTGTGAGGGTGTTAAGAAGACACACATTACACCTTCTACAGGCATAAAATCCCTTAAATTCAGGAAAGAATGAAGAATGAAGGTTTTGTTGGAGATGGAGAGCTACAGGGTGAATTGGATCCACTGGAGATGATGCCATCCGCAGCAGCAGCTGCGTCTGTGTTTTCCTGTGATAAGCCTGTGAGATCCGGCGATGTGGGCACAAGAGGTCCGGCATTCAGTGGCGCTGGATGACTCCCATTGCTATTTTGTTGTAGCCCACGGTTCACCACTTAGTGCCTGTGGATGAACTTTACAGGCGTCTCCTCATGGCAGGTGATGTCCTGGGACACTTAGAAGTTTGATGGGTCGGTAGAAGAATGTTTACCAGGCTCCCGACAGGTGTGGCGATTGTAATTCCCCCAGTGCAGAGCGGAGCTCTTCTCCTAAGCGGCCACATTGTGGTGAGCAGTTGCCACGCCCCCCATGCTTCATGTTTTTTTGTTCCTGCACCTTTTCAAAAAACACACTGCAGGAAACTGCATAGGTGTGAAAGGGACCCATTGAAAATAATGTTAAATGCCTTGCAGTGTGTTTCTGCGCTTCAACAAACACACTAGAAAACAAGTTATATTTACCGTAAATTACAACTTTAGTCTTTTCCCAGCGAGTTATGGACCCGTTAAGGCTGGAAAATAGCATGAACATGAAGCACCTGATACTGTTGGCTGAGGCTTGTCGGGTGATACCAGTGATATAGCAGCGACTCTGTTATTTTATCGATAACTTACCATGCTATTCCCGACATTTTGTTGGTTATAACTTTACTCAAAGTGAAGGTATCATTTAATTAACTGTATATACTTCTGTTAAAATTTGCTAAAAAAATACAGTAGGTGAAGGGGAGGGGTGGTGACCTCATATTATCTACTTTGTCCAATCCGAGAACACTTTGTGTTCATTTAAAAAATACAAGGCATTCTGTTAACGGCAGTGTTGCCAAACAAGTCAGCCCCCTATAGTCATGTGCAGTGGGGCAGACACTCGCATAGAACCAGAGCAGGACATGGAAGATAGCGGCCATCACAATATTAATGCTGATTACTGCAGTGATTTATAGCTTCCCCATCAGTCCATTAGGCATGATTAATGCATACTTACATTGTGCCAAACTCGAACAATGCAAATATGCAATACAAATAATTCTTGGGCCCCGTACACACGAGAGGATCAATCCGCTGAAATTGATCCGTGGATCGGTTTCAGCGGATAGATCCGCTGGTGTGTACGATCCAGCGGATATTTATCCGCGGATATATTTCGGGCCGACCGATTTCCAGCGGATAAAAATTTCTTGGCATGCTAAGAAATCTATCCGCTGGAATCGGCTCCAGCGAATCGATCCGGTGGTCTGTACAGACTCACCGGATCGATCCGTCCGAACCCATCCCTCGCATGCGTCGTAATGATTCGACGCATGCGTGGAATTCCTTATATGACAGCGTCGCGCACGTCGCCACGTCATCATCGCGGCGACGGCGCGACACGTCATCGCGATGGGAATTCGGCGCGGATTTCGATCCGATGGTATGTACACTCCATCGGATCAAAATCCTCAGATTTATCCGTGGAAACGGTCCGGAGGACCGTATCCGCGGATCAATCCTCTCGTGTGTACCCGGCATAGGAGTTCAGCTTTAAACTGTGTACCTAAAGTATAACTATTTTTGATAGAGCAGAGAAGGCTGTCTGAGTCTCTGTTAAGGAGATTCACCCTCTCTTATTTGTCCTGTTTACCATTATCATTAAAAGTGAAAGTGAAAGTAAAAGAAAATCCCAAACATCCCAAAACTAGTTCTGGTAACCTTGAGGTCCCCAAGGAATTCCCTTAATTTTCATAATTTCCTCTCACTTCCTCTTTGGCTATGGGACAGGAATTGGAAAGAAATCTCTGCAATGGGACACAGATGGCAAAAAAAACTCTGACAGGGGTTATAACTCTCCCTTAGTTTACCAAAAAATGAAAAAAAAAAAAAAAAAAAGGCCTACAGTTCTACTTTAATAATTTACTTGAAGTTCAACTCTGCTCATTCTAAATGGAGGGACATTGATCAAGACAGTAGACAGGAGGGGTTATTTACTAAAGGCAAATCCAAAGTGCACTTGAAATTGCACTGAAAGTGCACTTGGAATTGCAGTCGTTGTAAATCTGAGGGGTGGATCTGAAATGAGGGGAAGCTCTGCTGATTTTTTTATCCAATCATGTGCAAGCTAAAATGCTGTTTTTTTTTATTTTCATTGCATGTCCCCCTCGGATCTACAGCAACTGCACTTCCAAGTGCACTTGTAGTTTTCACTTGAAGTGCAAAGGGGATTTGCCTTTAGTAAATAACCCCCACTGTGTGTTGGCTTTTAAAGCTGGTAATATTTCCTTTTGATTCTTTGTGTTGCCCATTGTAAAAATAGACACGCCTAGGAGAAACATTGCTGTACAGTATTTATGATTTTACCATAATTGTACTGAAAGACGGGATACATATGGTCAGAATCGAGAAACCTTGCAGACCAGTGTCACAGTGGTAAAAAAAACATAGAGGGGTAGATTCACGTAGATCGGCGTTTCTTTGTGCGGGCGTAACGTATCCTATTTACGTTACGCCTCAGCAACTTTTACAGGCAAGTGCCGTATTCTTAAAAGAAAGTTGCGGCGGCGTAGCCTAAATAGGCCGGCGTAAGCCCGCCTAATTCAAATTTTGAAGAGGTGGGTGTGTATTATGTAAATCAGGCTTGACCCGACGTGATTGACGTTTTTCCCGAACGCCCCATGCGCCGTCCGTAGAATTTCCCAGTGTGCATTGCTCCAAAGTACGCCGCAAGGACGTCATTGGTTTAGACATGAACGTAAATGACGTCCAGCCCCATTCACGAACAAATTACGTAAACGACGTAAAAAATTTAAAATTTTACGCGGGAACGACGGCCATACTTAACATTGGTACGCTGCACTTACGCCACCATATAGCAGGGGTAACTTTACGCCGGGAAAAGCCTAACGTAAATAGCGTAGATGTACTGCGTCGGCCGGGCGTACGTTCGTGAATTTGCGTATCTAGCTGATTTACATATTCTAGGCGTAAATCAGGGTACAGGCCCCTAGCGGCCAGCGTAAATATGCAGTTAAGATCCGACGGGCGTAAGAGACTTACGCCGGTCGGATCTAATAGAAATCTATGCGTAACTGTTTCTATGAATCAGGCGCATAGATACGACCGGCCGGACTCAGAGATACGACGGCGTATCTGGAGATACGCCGGCGTATCTGGTCTGTGAATCTGGCCCAGAATCTTTAAACGTTTTGAATATTTTTACATTTTAGAAACTCTGCATTAGCTCTGGAGACCTCATCTCAAATGCACTGCATTATAATCCACTGAGAAACAAATATTCTGATGAGCTGATTGTTTGGAATTGCAAAATCATCCATGGCCAGCAACATCAGAAGAATTTGTGCTCTTCATTGAAAAGTGCATATATAAACTGCCCCTTGTTTCATGAAGTTGGCTTTGTGTTTTCAAAGACTTTGAATGTGTTACAAATTAAATAAGCCACACCTACCCACGTCTGTTTGGCTGCACAACAAAAGTTCCATTGAGCACTAAAGGTAAAGAAGCAGATGAAAGTCTTGCACATAAATGTGTTTTTTTATACAGGGAATTGATAAATGTTTAATACAAAGATAACGTGCATTGCTTTTTATTTAGCTTGTTTGAAGTGCTAAGCGTTTGTGTTTGATCTTTCTTTGTTTTATCTGGTATTGCAAATGTTATTAGTCATATACAAATGATGTATGCTTGTGTGGTCCAGGTGTACAAAGGGACATTTTTCTCTGAAAACACGCCAAGCAAGAAGCCGTGTTATTTACTTTGCCATTTAGAGTAATATATACACTTTTTTTTTTTTTTTTCAGCAGCACAGCAGAGATTAATTGCTGCCGAGTCTTGATAATGCTTAATCTCATTGATGCATTTTAATGTTGCCTGCCAGATACATAGCATTTGTTGCCATTGAGAAAAGGAATGAGACATTTATACTCCCCCTACCTAATTGGGGGACACTTATACAAAGTATGCATGTTGCAAGTTGGCAACTCCTACTCTAAAATCAGCAGTTTTGTTTATTTACCTCCCAAAATAGTAGAGTGCACAGTTCAGACATATAAGCTATCATACTTTTTTATAATTGGTCTGATATTGCCCTGTTCTTACAGAGGATACCAGAGTCTGTCAGGCTGGGGAGCTGTTCAGAACACCCTATTAGTGCGGGGGACCTGGTTGTCGGAGAAAGCTTGCCTTGAATTCAGCATTCTGGAACTCAGGGGGATTTGGTTGTCTCTTCAACAAAGGACTCCTGTTGTGGGGTCAAGTTCAGGAGCTTTCATCTTTGAAAGTTCTCCACGGGGCATACTCTGTCCTTCCTCCTTTCTAGTCTGGACTAACATTTGGCCTTAAAGCGTTGGTTCTCAACTCCTGTCCTCAGGACCCACTAACAGGCCAGGTTTGCAAGATAACTGAAAAACATCACAGGTAATATCATTTGCTGCTCAGTGTTTGCAGTATTTTAATCTGCATCTCTCCGAGGTAATACTTAAAATCTGGCCTGTTAGTGGGTCCTGAGGACAGGAGTTGAGAACTACTGCCTTAAAGAGTAATTCTACTTTTCTTAGAAAAAACATTCCCCTCTGGGCGCTAAAAGTAATCCCATCTGTTTCTGCTGTCAAGAAATAGCTGCTTGTTCCAGTATGCCTTTTGGATACTGGTTCTGAATGGTAGTGACTAATTTATTTTAATCAGATGGTGCACTTTCTCTGTTCTGATGAGAAAAGCTAGTGTCTGCATCCCTTAGGGAAGTGATTATCTTGCTAAAAGTGTGATTTTTGTTGCAGAAGATGCATAAAACCTGTTTTGTAGATTAGTGCAGTTCCTTCGTCACCAACTGTTTACGTAATGCCCCAGGTTGCATTGAATTTGACCAAAAATTACAGTGCTGCAGATTGAAAAGGAAAGTTTTTGTAACATTACAATATGCCCTTTGTAGCCATTGCATTTGCTATATTATTATATAATTTGTTTTCATATATATATATATATATATATATATATATATATATATATATATATATATATATATATATATATATATATATATATATATATATATATATATATATATTCCCCTTGAATCTGGAATTACCCATTAAGGGACAAATATCTGCTTTGGTCATTCTCTTTCACAGACCTTTGGCTTCATACTCCTTTTTAAGGCCTTTGTTCATTGAGCAGCTCACATTTCTCCCCCTGTTAATTTCCCAGTGTCCCCTTGAAACCTCAATCTGATTCTCTTTACTCTTTAAAAGACCCCCTTTGAACCTATTTGGTACATTCCCTTGTCTGACCTTACATGTAAGGTGGTCTTTCTGATGGCTGTCACCTAAGCAAAGAAAGTCTCTGAGTTAGCGGCCTTATCCTGTAAGGCCCAGGTGCCTAACCTCTGCCCCTTTGGCACTCAGGGGCTCTGCAGACACAAATCAATGTTTTCCTGTGGCCTAGCTAGCAGTGATTTCTTGCAGTCTCTTGTCATATATCTCCAGTATAAGACTGTCTCTTGAAGCATGTCCCCAGTCTCCAACAATTCCTATAGCATGTTCAAAGTCCGACAGTCTCCTGCAGTATGTCCACAGCTTCTGACCATCTCTTGAATCATGTCTGCAGTCTCTGACCATCTCCTATACCATGTCCAGAAGTCTATAACCATCACTTGTATTATGTCTGCAGTCCCTGACCATCTCCTGTACCCTGTCTGCAGTCTCTGACCATTGCATATGCCATGTCCACAATCTATGACCATCTCCTGTACCCTGTCCACATTCTCTGACCATCATATCTGCAGCCTCTAATCATTCCTTGTATCATGCCCATAGTCGTTGGCTGTATCTTGTTGTGTGCCTACCATCTCTGACACTGAATAATCACTCACTATTATGTGTGGCCCTTTGGTGTTGTTTGGGGCCGCACATGAGGCCCCCATAATAAGAAAGTTGACCACAACTGCTGTAAGGAACTTTTCTTTTTTTTTTCATTCAAATTTATGTTTATTTTCAATAAAAGTACATACATTTGTACTATAACAGCAGTATACAATTCAGTAATACACAGTAAATAATAAATCCAATGCATTGTTTTACATAGAAGATGGTCTTGTCATAGAAACTGACTATCATATACAGCCATATCATATGCTATCACCATACGGTGAGAGTATAACAGATTGTAATAGTTAAAAAGAAAAGCTAGGTATAACCAATAATTTATAATTAAATAAATAAAAGGATATTTCCATATACTATATAATTCCTTAGGCTTATTGTTGTCACACAATAAAAAACCCCATGTGTGTACTGGGTCTAATTTTATGGAACGAATAAAGGACAGGATTTCTGGATAACAATGACCTCTCTGACACCCCCACTGGGAACAGTCTGTGTCCAAGAGGTTAAGCAAACCTTTCAATCCCCCTTCCCTCCCTCCAATAATTATCACCAATACCCACCAGTATCTGTAAATATATATTTTCAAAACCCTTAACATACCTAACATCCCCAAAAATTTGGTGGAATCTTTTGATAACCCAAACATAGGCTAATACAAATGTTTATATATATCTTATTTTTTTTTTTTCTAAACACAACACTCTGAGAATGAGAAATAACAAGAATGTTATCCTCGTGTAAAAAACAAAATGATCAAATCAAATAACAATCAATGAAAAGAAGAGAAAAAAGAGAAGAAAAGAAAAAAAAAGAAGATCAGGGGAAAGTAAAAGGAAAAAGAGATGGCAGCCTGCCTGCCAACGAACAACATCGTCCTAAGGATATACATATCACCACAGCCTTTATGGGATAAAAGATATTCCCATAAATTTCATCCACGGTTCCCATATTTCATGGAAAAGAGTAGACATATCCAACATGGAACAGACCCTCTTTTCTTGTTCCATAATCCATGTAACCTTTTGTTTCATATACCGGATGGAGACAGTAGATTTTTTCCACGCAGCTGCAATTGTGATCCTGGCACCTGTCAGAATGTATAGGATGAGTTTTCTAGTAACCTTGGAGGTTTGGGGTAACATCCCGTGAAGCAAAGCGATAGTGGGGGATTGATGCAAATTACAGCCTGTGACACGTCTTATTATGTTGAACACCTTATTCCAGTATCCACGTATTTTGGGGCATTCCCACCATATATGTACCATAGACCCCAATCCCTGACAACCTCTGAAGCAAAGGGGCGAAGTTGACGGATACATGGAAGCCAGTTTAACGGGAACTAAATACCACCTAGTATAAATTTTTACATTAGCCTCTACAAGGGATATATTCACATATCCTTTAATGGATCTAGTATAATTACTACACCAGTCAGATAAATCCCAGTTGTTATTAAGTTCCCTTTCCCAGGCCAGCATATGAGGTAATTTGGTGCAGTTATTAGCAAGCGATTGATATATGATTGAAATATTCCCCTTCCTTATCAAACCCTGATCACAATTACTTTCATAAGGTGTCAATAGTCCAGAGATCGAGCCACTATCCCATAGGCTTTGCGCATAGTCATGTAGTTGAGAAAATCTTAATTTTTCTGAGACAGGAAGACCTAGCTTGTCAATGAAGTGTTGTTCAGGAAGTGGACCCGAGCGCGAAAAAAAACGGCCTATACGATACAACCCTTTGTCATGCCACCATTTGAACGAATCTACTTCAATTTTAGAAACAAAGAGTGGGTCTAGAAAAATACTCGATAAAGGTCTGCCTTTAGAAATTAGAGAGGGATTGTTTTTAAGTGAATCCCATAAAACAAAGGTTTGAGAAAGAGTCGGAGATAAAATAGAAGGCCTATTCTTGGTAGGACTCCACATTAACTCCTCTATCGTTAGATTCGGGGTCGCCTGCTCTTCTATATCTAACCAGTCAGGGCGTTCATGTTTAAGAAAAGTTTCCGATAACTGTGCCAATCTTGCTGATTGATAGTACCATAATAAGTTGGGTACCCCCAGACCCCCCTGTTCAGGCAAGTTATAGAGAGTGCGAGATGGAAGGCGTGGACCCTTATTGTTCCAAATAAACTTGATAATCTTTCCTTGAAAGGATTTTAGATGACTTTTAATTATCGGTATGGGTAATGATCTAAAAAGATACAAAAGCCTAGGGAGAAGAGTCATCTTAACCAAGTTAATTCTACCAATCCAACCTATATTCTGAGTCCCCCAATCTCTCAAATCTTTCTCAAGTTTTCTATACATAGGTGGATAATTGGCCAAATACAAGTTTTGGATGTTGGGAGTCAAATGGATACCTAGGTATTTGATATAAGAGGTGTCCCATTTGAATCCATAATTTTCCTTTAGTAGAGAAATCGTGGATTCAGAGAGAGAAACATTGAGGGCCCTAGATTTGGCCATATTCACAGTTAGACCTGAAACTATAGAAAATTTGTCTAAAAGAGAATATAATTCCGGTAGGGATGTATCTGGAGCGGTCAAAAACAGTAAAAGGTCATCTGCAAATAAGACACATTTATGCTCCATTTTGGCACATCTAACTCCCCTGATGCTTGTGTTCTCACGAATAGCTATAGCCAAGGATTCCATAACTATTGCAAACACCAGGGGAGACAGAGGACAACCCTGCCTAGTACCCCTATGAATCTCAATAGGTTCCGAAAAGATACCCTGAAAGCGTATATTAGCTTTAGGATGAGAGTAAAGTGCAGATAAGATTCCAAGAAATTTCGTGCCAAACCCCCAACGTTTCATCACTTCTAACATGAATGGCCATGATACTGAGTCAAATGCTTTCTGTAGATCAATAGAAAGAAGCATTCCCCTTTGATTAGTATCACCAGTCCAACCCGAGTTCAAAATGGAGATCAGATCCACAGCCCTCCTAACCTGATCAGGACCTTGCCTTCCAGCTATGAAGCCTACTTGATCTTTACTAACATACTGGCCAATGAAAGAGGACATTCTATTGGCCATTACCTTAGTGAGTATCTTAAGATCGTTGTTAATGAGGGATATAGGTCTATAGTTTTCCACCAGGCTATGGTCTTTTTCTGGCTTTGGGATAACCGAAATATAAGCTAAATTAAGTTGCCTGTCTATGGGAACTCCACCGGTCATGTGGTTGAAGAATTTAACCATGTAGGGTGTTAAAATGCTCGAATATGTTTTATAATAAGCACTTGAAAACCCATCAGGGCCCGGGGCTTTATCTAATTTTAGGTTTTTAATTACTAACAAAACTTCTTCAGCTGATATGGGAGACTCCATCATTTCTCTATGAACTTCAGTCAATTGAGGTAGATTCAAATTGTCTAGAAAATCATCCATTCCCTCTGAAGAAGAATCATCAGTGGATGCATAAAGCTTAGAAAAAAAATCATGAAAGGCCTCCATTATCTTCCTAGGATTCAGGGTAAGAGAACCATCAGTCATCCTTATTTTAGGGAGAGACCGTGATTGAAATCTGGGTGAGAGTTTATGAGCTAGCATCGGGCCTATTTTATCTTTAAATTTATAGAAATTAGCTCCAGTCCATTTCATATCTTCCCCAGCTTTGGTGGTAAGTACCAAGTTTAGGGCAGATCTAGCTGCATCAAGTGCCTGAGTAGGAAAGTTAAGAGGATCAGATTTATGTTTTTTACGGAGCTCTATATAGTTGTTTTCCAGCTTCCTTATGTCTATGTTTCTTTGTTTCTTGAGGCCAGCGGCCACTTGTATAATTTTGCCTCTGATAGAAGCCTTGTGGGCAGCCCACAGAGTTTCAGGGGACACATCTCCTGTATCATTATGCTTAAAGTATTCTAGAAGAGATTGCTCAATATCCTTCAGTAGGGCAGGGTCCTTCAAAATAGACTTATTTAGTGTCCAATGAGACACTTTAGGAGAAGTGTCCTCTCTCCTCAGTGACAATAGAACCATCGAGTGATCTGACCAAGAAACATCAACTATGTGAGACTTAATGGCAGCTGGGACGTGATGGTTAGAGATTAATATATGATCTATACGCGAATAAGAATGGTGAGGGTTAGAATAGTGAGTATAGTCCTTAATTTTGGGGTTCAACTCCCTCCAGATGTCAGTTAATCTAGACTGATGTAGAATGCGTGCTACTTGTAGACTAAGTTTAGTCGGTCTGACGATTCCATTGACAGAAGGTTTGGACTTATCCAATCCTGTGTCAAAAGCTAGATTAGAGTCTCCACCCATAAGAATGATCCCCTCCATAAATGGTCGGAGGGTATCAAGCATCTGAGAGAAAAACTTTTTCTGACCTCTGTTAGGAGCATAATAAGAAATAAATGTGTATAGTCTGCCATCAAGGGTACCTTGTAACAATAGAAACCTACCTTCCGGATCTCCGAATTCTTTAGTCAGGTTAAAATTACAATACCTAGAAAACAAAATGGCCACACCCTTAGTTTTGTTTTCTGCTTTAGCTAGGTAAAACATTGGAAAGTGGGCATGCATAAAGGAAGGGTTGTATCGTTTAGGAAAGTGGGTTTCTTGAAGGAAAACCACATCTACACGGAGAGACTTATATACTTGAAAAGCTTTGCGCCTCTTAACAGGAGAATTCAACCCCTGAGTGTTGTGAGTAACAACACTAAGGGGTTTAGATACATCATTCGATCCAGCCATAAGTCTTGTCTACATCTATGAACATGCAGGACCGTACAGATATCATCAATAGTCTCGTAAATACGAACAATGGCAGGCAGGCTGAAGAAACGAAGAGAGTATGAAGAAGAAAGAAAAAGAAATGAAAAGGAGAGATAAGAAGAGAAAAATAAAAAAACATATAGCACAATAAACTATTAGATCGTGCAAGGTCAATTCGTGACCCAGAATGGGGGAAGAGAATGATTCTCCTTCCCTCATTCAAACAAGAAATTTTTGCATAGTCCCGGAAAGGGACTATATTCTTACCCATTGGGTCGACAAAGTGTCGACACAAGAGGTAAGTTGAGGTTCAATACCTCACCGTCGTCAGTTGCCGACAGATTAAACATCACATCTTAAAACTAGTTTAAGAAAAAAGGCATGTGAATCATAGGATGACCAAAAAACAATAGGAGAATAATCTAAAGAAAAACTGCATTAAACTAGACATGTAATCCCGGAGTCTTCTTTTTTTAGAAAGCTTCTGGGATAAAAATTCATCTGAATAAAAGAATAAGAGATACGTCTTGGGTAAGTCTATTCAATATCAGGGTGCTTGGTCACCTCCAATTTTCCTGTACTTGACCTTGTTCCAAGGATTTTGAGTCGGACTAGTAGGTGTGTTCCTCTTGGCAGATGGAAGTTGAGGCGGATTAGTGTCCATGACAGGATCAAGAGATATAATTTTCAGATCAGACAGAAGTCGTTCACCTTCTTGGAAATTATGTATTATATGGTTTCTACCATTATAATTGAATTTTAAGGCGAAGGGGAAAGCCCATTTATACTTGATGTCTTTGTTGATGAGGGCAGACAATAACGGTTTCATTGCTCTTCTTTTCTGAATGGTGTATGGTGAAATGTCAGAAAATATTTGTATATTAGTACCTTGGTATTGAAGATTCTCCTGTTGTCTGGACCGTTTCATAATGTCTTCTTTGGTGGAGAAATAATGAGGCTTGACCACCACATCCCTGGGCAAACCATCTCTTCTCAGTGGGCCTAACGATCTATGAGCCCTATCAATCTCCAATTTTATATCAGGTGCAGATGGAAGGAGGATTCTCATAATATCTCGTATTGCTGAATGAATATCCATAATGGATTCAGGGAGACCCCTAACCCTGAAGTTTTCTCTTCTTGACCTGTTTTCCAAATCGTCAATCTTAGCCTGAGCGGCCTCCAGTTGTTCTTGTAGGAAATGGATATGATCATCATGTTGGTCAGTTTTAGAAACGTTAGTGTCCAGTTTATGCTCAACTGAATCAATCCTGTTGCCAAGACATTGGAAGTCTGCCCTAATATCTTTAGTAATTTTCTCAGCCGTGTGAGCTAAACCCCTTTCCAGCATTTCAGAAATCCTGTTATAGAGATCAGCAACATTGAAAGAAACTTCTGGGGCAGTTTCAACGTTAGCAGGTACTTGTATAGGGTCATGTGAGGGAGAAACCATAGGAATCCCGTGATCAGCCATTATAGGTATTATACCCTCCTTTACTACAGATGAAAATAAAGCTGAAGATGTAGTAGAACTTAAGGGAGGAGGTGATGAGGAGGGTGTCACATGAGACGAGAAATGTTCAGTAAACTTAGGATCCACCACAGGCACCTGAGGACTTGTATGAGGAGGTGTGTCCATATTAAAAAGACTCTCCTTGATAATTGAGTTCTTATTTTTTTTGCCCTGTTTCCCCTTCATATATAATAAGTGTTATAGTGAATTCTTATCAGCAGGGGTAGAGTCGCTCTATATCGTAAAATCAACAGTTCACTCCTATAACAGTTCCTATAGGCATAACAGTCTTATACCCACCATCTTACAGTAGGTATTACTTATGTGAACAGATCAGGCCCAGATTTGGGCCTTTACAGTAAGTATAGTGAAAAGATCAGCATCATAAAGATGCCTCAAATTACATATCATGCAGGTGTTATATTAGCGGATTGGTTTGTAGCTTTTTGTCAACCAACATCGGACGGTGTGTAGGAGTACCTCAGCAAGTTTCCATAGCAGGGACAATCATAGGATAATTTCACACTGTAAAGCACAGACCCTGGGCATCGTATTCAGTCGGTAACCAACCTTCGACTACTGTTATTAGATAATCATTGCAGACAGGTAGTCAGTGAACTAAGAATTACCTCAGTTTAGATAAAAAAAATAAAATAAATAAATATAATAATAACTCCAAAAAGTATGATACAGTGGATTATGTATGTTTCAGGATGTCACGGTGACTTGTGCTGAACATTCATCCATATACTATCAGATCCTTATAGCAATTCCACAGTATAATGGTCACAATTCACTACACTATGAGTTTAAATCACTGAGGCGGAAGAAGAGAGAAAAGTGGTTAATCTCAGTAGTTTTGCCACGGAAAAGTGTCTATAATATTTTTCAAATTAGTAAGAAATATGCAGGCTGTTAGATGGCGGCTTGCATTATATAATCTCAACGCCTTTTACAGTGAGTGAGGTAAAATAGAAATTGCAGAGTCCAGGATGTGCTTGGGACCGTGAGGAGAAGGCCTATTGAGATACTGTCAGGCCTTTGTAGATTTTCAGTCACTCAATTAGCCTTCTATATATCCCTCTCTTAATGTTATTTACCAGAGGATGATTTAATTTGTAAAAAGAACAATTCCAGCAGTATATGTCATTTTTTAAACTCAGGACAATTCCAGCAGTATATGTCACAGTATATGAATCCTACTGTAATAGGCCTGCAGGCCACAAGATGGCGGTATCACCTCAGCAGTTGTATTATATTACACACTGCGTCAGAGGGCCCCCGGTAATGAGGACGGGCGCCTCTTCTAGTCACCTCACGGAGATTTGCTCCGGGCACCCTCAGCAGGGCTTAGAGTAGCAGGCGGGAGTGAGTCAGCTACCGATTCGTCTGCCCTCCCTGTCCCACTCGATCGCGGCGTCTTCCGCAGCTTCCCAGGCCTCAAGATGGCGTCAGAGTCCCGGTGCTGGATTAGGCCTCGGTTCTATCCCCAGAGATGGCGGACTCCCCGGACACCCAAAAAGGTAAGGAGCCGTACAGGGAGAGTCCCGGTTACCGGATGATAGGTTTGGGGTACTTTATCTGTAGAATAAGAGTCAGATGGCTACCGATTCTGTTAGGTCAGACGGAGCTCATCTCAAGAACGTCGTAAGGAACTTTTCTAAGACTCCATTCACACTTTGTTTTTCCTGCACGCATTACAAAACACACATAAAACTTGTGTTTTGCCACACATTTCGAAAACACCCTACAAACATGCAATGTGCTTGCAGCGACATTAATTGTTAATGCTACCCCAAAGGCAGTTAGCAGACGCATGGCAAATGTGCTACAAATGCGCCAAAATGCACATTGAAGAAACGTGTGACGCTCCCTGCCCAAAAAGGTTTTGGAGCTTCTTTGGTGTGTTTGTTGCACAATGGGCAACCTATTAAAGTAAAGGGGCTGCCTTTGTGCGACGAGCAGAAACATGCTAAAAAAACATGCTCCACCTACTACCTTAGGATATTGCCCTTCCTTTCTTATGTCTGGCTCCAAAACACCATAGTGAAATTTCCCTGCACTGTCTGGACCTGGCGTGTGCTGTGAGATATTACCTCTTATGCCACATACACACAGTCGGAATTTCCGACAAGAAAAGTTTGATGTGAGCTTTTGGTCGGAAATTCCGACCATGTGTGAGCTTCATCTGACTTTTTCTGTCGGAATCTCCGACAGCAAAAATTTGAGAGTTGGTTCTCAAATTTTCCGACAGGAAAAGTTCTTGTCGGAAATTCCGATCGTCTGTATGCACTTCCGACGCGCATTGCTTGGTGTATCAGACAAGTTATAGTCTGAAGTATAAGGTTCCTTCCTTCCCGGTTAAAGCACACTCTACCAGATCTGTTGAGGCTTCTTGAACTTTTCTGCATCAAGCTTCTGTTTCACAGATTTGTAAGGTAGCTTCTGTTCACATGTTTAAATTCTACCAAGGGGATGTTTAAGCCTTCCCTGATGCTAGTTTTGGGTGTAAGGTGCTACAAGCCCACCTCTGAGCTTGCTGTCACTGTACCAATGCCCACCTCTGAGCTTGCTGTCATTGCACCAATGCCTCCCTCTGAGCTCACTGTCACTGCACCAATGCCCACCTCTGAGCTCACTGTCACTGCACCAATGCCCACCTCTGAGCTTGCTGTCACTTCACCAATGCTCACCTCTGAGCTTGTTGTCACTGTACCAATGCCCATCTCTGAGGTCACTGTCATCGCATCAATGTCCACCTCAGAGCTCGCTGTCACTGTACCAATGCACACTTCTGAGCTCACTGCCACTGGACCAATTTACAACTCTGTACTGCCATGCTAATTCATACTCATATACAAACACCTGTGTTATTAATGACATTGACTGTGGCAACGATCAAATAAAACTAGACAAGGGTGCGCCCTGCACACCAAATGTCACTTGTCTAAAAAATGCTATTGTAAATCGTAAAAGGTATGCGTATGACCATAGATATGCCTGTAAGGTGATGTCTATCTCTCAGATATGCAATACGGGTATACTCATCCATGTGGGCACAAATAACCACTATTGGATGAGCCCCATATCGCCATATCCACAAAAAAGCTTCTCTCTTAATCAAGACTGTATTGACAAAAGGCATAGCTGACCCCACTAAAAAGAAAGGGGGGGGGGGGAGAATGTGTCAGATCAAAAATTTAATCATATGAACCTAAATGAAAATAAAGTCAGAAGGTGCTCCCAAAATCAAATCACCCAAACCTAACATGTTTCACTCTTCACATAAAGCTTTGTTGCACCCTTGTCGAGTTTTATTTCATTCATACTCAGCCTGTTCAACAAACAGGCACACTTTGCTGGTGTAGATTTGAAAAGCCATGCAGGTTTTACTGTTACATTTGTACTATGCCAATACTATTGATTAAATAAATTGCTTAAATACCACATCCTAACGCTTAATAAACTGTGTAAAATGTGGCCTGCTATGGATTGTGGTGTAGACAAATATCCAAACCTTCTGAAGTGCACATTGCACTGAAATCTCTCTAGCAGTTGGAAAGTATGTTTATTGGACAGAGCATGCTTTAAGAGTGCTCACTTACAGAAGTTGATGTTATCTGCCATTTTGTTTAACATCTTCTACTTCTTTCATCAGTTTATCATAAGCTTTTTGGTACTGCATATAGACTGAAATCACATTTATTGTCTGTATATCTTATAAAATAATAACATTGCTTGAATTGAATCTGTTATGGAGTGATAACTTTCTAGTACATAAGTTTTGAAGAGATGAAAGGTACATTCTACACAAAATGTAAAAATTGCATACAGGGTGAAGAGCTAACTTCTCAATACTTTATTTTATTTTCATCTAGCCCAGGGGTCTCCAAACTTTCTAAAAAAAAGGGGCCAGTTTTATTGTCGTTCAGATTCTAGGAGGGCCTGACTGTGGTCAGCAGCAGTGTACATTTTTCTGGAACCAATGGGCATAAACATATAAGCATATTTGGTGTTAGGAGGAATAGTCCTCTATAATTGGTATCATTGGGAGGAATAGTGCCCCATCGTTGGCATCATTGGGAGGGATAGTACCCCATTACTGAAGTCAGTAGGAGGAATGGTGTCCCATTGTTGGTGTTAGTTGGCAGAATAGCGTCTCATATTAGTGAGAAGAATAGAGCCCCAAGGGCTGAATAAAGGTTAGAAAAGGGCCACATCTGGCCCCAGGGCCACAGTTTGGAGACCACTGATCTAGCCAAATGTTTTGCCAGTCTTGTAATCTGGGAACACATTTTTGCTTACTTGTTTATGATGTAGAAAAATGTTCCCAAACATGCCAACCGCACTCTCATTGACACCTGTGTGGTAAATATAACCTTATGTGACAAAAGTGTCTTTACTAATCCCTGTCCCTGTTTTTAAGGTACTGTCCCTCTCCCCCTCTTTCCTCCTGTTGTGTCCCTCATTTTGGTCTGATCTATATATTTGTATATAAAATGTACTACTTTATCTATCAGTGTTTCACAGGGTTAAACCTTTCATCCAATTTTTAAATTGCTGCTTTTGTAAATTCTACTTTCTGAGATGGGGAAAAAGGGACACCTATTAGCAAAAGTTTGTAGCCCTAGTACACACCCCATGTCACATTAGCCTACAAACTTTTGCTAATAGGTGTCCCTTTTTCCCATCTCAGAAAGTTGGGAGGTATGTTATAGGTGTTTTTCACGCCAACCAATCAGATTCAAACTTTTAATCTACTTAGTGGACAGCAAGCAGCGAGAGCTGCTGTATGGTTGTAGTAGATAGAATGAAGCTCAAGTTAAGGTAAATTGAGTGGATTTTCTGACTTTAACACAATTGCAGTGCTTTACAAGATATCATTAGTGGTTTCAGACTTATTATATCAGGTCCCCCATCCTAATATTAAAAAACCTTATGAGAAAAAAAATTATATAATATATATATATATATATATATATATATATATATATATATATATATATATATATATATATATATATATATATATATATATATATATATATATATATATATATAACCCTGGCTTCCATATGCAAGGCACGTTTTATGATCCTTCTAGCGAAATCCTGAGAGTGCTAAGGATGCTAAAGCTTTTGAGAATACAATCCTACATTGTGCTCGAGTGCCTTTTATGATAATTTGGGTAATCGGCATTCCCAGAATCTCGTTGGAAGGATCATCACATCACCCTCTGCTGTGTGGTTGTTGGGGAGTAAGGTTAGACATTTCTTAATTGTTTTTTCCACTGGTATTTTTATTTTATTTTTTTACTTTAATTTAATATTTAGGATGGGACTGTGATGTAACACACAGACCATGCTGTTGAGTGCAATGTTGCTTTAATAGGTGTAAGAAAGTGTTCTTTTAGTTTCATTGTTTAACTGCCAAAATAACAGATTTTACAAAATGTACTAATTGAAAAGTCTTATGTAAGCTACACTGATGCAAAATTGTGTTCATTTAGGCTGTTTTAACTCCATCAGCTTTTTTAGAAAATTATGTAATGTATTCCATTCCCTAAGGCAAAACTAAAACACCATCTATTTTTGTGCTTACTAGCTGTTTTGTTGCAGTGTTTGCATGCTTGTTAACTGGTCTTTCTAAGATCAACATTTATTACGTTCTTGTTTAAAACTGTCACCTGCTTCTTTTAATCTTTCAGTTAGCTTTTTAGTCTAGAAGATCAATACCTAAGTGAATGGAAGAAAAAGTATAGGGATACTCTTTGTGCCATACAGAAATCATTGTAGGTCTACTTCTTTGTACTTACTGAAAGATATCAAACTACTCACCGCAAAAGCCAACATCCAATCAGGGCAGTGCTTTCAATCTGTCCCCTGGTGCCCATAGTACACTATATTACCAAAAGTATTGCGACACCTGCCTTTTACATGTACATGAACTTTAATGGCATCCCAGTCTTAGTCTGCATGGTTCAATATTGAGTTAGCCCACCCTTTGCAGCTATACCCGCTTCAACTCTTCTGGGAAGACTGTCCACAAGGTTTAGGAGTGTGTGGGAATTTTTCTTCCAGAAGCGCCTTTGTGAGTTCATGCATTGATGTGGACAAGAAGGCCTGGCTCACAGCCTCTGCTCTAATTCATCCCAAGGTGTTCTATTGGGTTGAGGTCAGGACTTTGTGCAGGCCAGTCAAGTTCCATCACCCAAAACTCGCTCATCCATGTCACAGTCTTCCATGAGTTCCCATCACTGGGACTAAGGGGCCAAGCCCAACCCCCAATACATAATCCCCCTCCACCAAATGATTTGGACTAGTGCACAAAGCAAGGTCCATAAACACATGGATGAGTGAGTTTGGTGGGAAGGAACTTGACTGGCCTGTACAGAGTTCCGATAGAACACCTCATGCATGAATTAGAGCAGAGACTGCGAGCCAGGCCTTCTCATCCACATCAGTGCCTGAACTCACAAATGTGCTTCTGGAAGAATGGTCAAACATTCCCATAGACACTCCTAAACCTTGTGGACAGCCTTCCCAGCTGTCAAAATTGACGCTCTATTTTTGTTTATAGCGCAAAAAATAAAAACTGCAGAGGTGATCAAATACCCTCAAAAGAAAGCTCTATTTGTGGGGGAAAAAAGGACGTCAGATTTGTTTGGGAGCCATGTTGCATGACTGCGCAATTGTCAGTTAAAGCAATGCAGTGCCGAATCGCAAAAGGTGCTCTAGTCTTTGGCCAGCCAAATGGTACGGGGCTGAAGTGGTTAAAGGAATTTTTTTTTTTTTTTTTTTTTTTAGAATGGCCTAATTTTTTTTTTTTTATTATTGCATTTTAGTCCAAATATGAGATCTGAGGCCCCATTGACCCCATATCTCATATTTAAGAGGACCTGTCATTCTTTTTACTATTAACCACTTAAACCCCGGACCAATATGCTGGCTAAAGACCAAAGGTGTTTTTACAGTTTGGGACTGCGTCGCTTTAACAGACAATTGCGCGGTCGTGCGACGTGGCTCCCAAACAAAATTGGCGTCCTTTTTTCCCCACAAATAGAGCTTTCTTTTGGTGGTATTTGATCACCTCGGCGGTTTTTATTTTTTGCGCTTTAAACAAAAATAGAGCGACAATTTTGAAAAAAATGCAATATTTTTTACTTTTTGCTATAATAAATATCCCCCAAAAACATATATAATATTTTTTTTTTCCTCAGTTTAGGCCGATACGTATTCTTCTACCTATTTTTGGTAAAAAAAATCGCAATAATCGTTTATCGGTTGGTTTGCGCAAAATTTTTAGTGTTTACAAAATAGGGGATAGTTTTATTGCATTTTTTTTTTTTTTTTTTTTTACTACTAATGGCGGCGATCAGCGATTTTTTTCGTGACTGCGACATTATGGCGGACACTTCGGACAATTTTGACACATTTTTGGGACCATTGTCATTTTCACAGCAAAAAATGCATTTAAATTGCATTCTTTATTGTGAAAATGACAGTTGCAGTTTGGGAGTTAACCACAGGGGGCGCTGTAGGAGTTAGGGTTCACTGTGTTAGTGTTTACAACTGTAGGGGGGTGTGGCTGTAGGTGTGACGTCATCGATCGTGTCTTCCCTATAAAGGGAATGATGCGATCGATACGCCGCCACAGTGAAGCACGGGGAAGCCGTGTTTACACACGGCTCTCCCCGTTCTTCAGCTCCGGACCGGGTCGGGACACGGGCCGGGACACGGCTGGGTACAAGTACAGGACGTATATATACATACATGTGCCCAGCCGTGCCATTCTGCCGACGTATATGTGCAGGAGGCGGTCCTTAAGTGGTTAAAAGGGATATTTACATTCCTTGTAATAGGAATAAAAGGGACCCAAAATGATAAAAAAAAAACTGCGTCAAAATAAAGTCAAATAAATTAGATTTTTTTTTTTAAAGTGCCCCGTCCCGATGAGCTCACGCGCAGAAGCGAACGCATACATAAGCACATGTGAGGTCTTGCCGTGATCGTATAACACTCACTTTTTTACCCTGAAAATAGAGGGTAAACTGTGCCTGTGTGTTATATGCAGGGGGATGTGGAAAGTTTTTTTTCCTGAAACTTCCCTCTTAAAGTTGGGGTGCGTGTTATACGCCGATAAATACAGTATATATAATGTTTGGGGGTTCTAAGTAATTTTCTAGCAAAAAAATACTGTTTTTAACTTGTAAACACCAAATCTCAGAAAGAGGCTTGGTCCTTAAGTGGTCAATCAAGATGGCCACACCTAGAAACGCTAGGGGGTGTTTTCAAAGTGATTTCTTAGCAGAATAAATCATGGAGACATGAATTAATGGGTGAGAATGTGTTGATGCGTTTTGTTCCGCTTTAAGTTGTGAACATCTAAAAAATTATAGCAGAAAAATTGCAGTCAACATAACAAAACCTTATGATGACTAAACCATTCTGAAAACAGCATAGTAAAGTAAATTACATCACGATTCTTTTGCTTAGACAAAAGATCACGATTCTCAAAAATTTAATGCCAGAACCCCCCCTTCCCCCCAAAAAAATGTTTTTTTATAAATAAACCTGTGATTTATCTGAAAAATATGAATATATAAAAAAAGAGACCAGTGATATGTCTATAATGTTAAAGATTACATAACTCCTATGAAAAAAGCAGAATAAAACTTTGATTCTGATTTTTTCATAGGATTTATATGGTCTTTAACATTATAGACATATCACTGGTCTCTTTTTTTTTTTATAGATCAGAAGCAGTACTGCCAGCAACCATTGGGTGGCGCATTGATACTCAGTTGTACAGAACTGTGAGAAGGTTTAATACATCAGCAGTACCGCCGGCAACCACTGGGTGGCGCATGGATACAAACTACTGTTGTGAGAGAAGCTCATCCAGCGGCGCAGGCTGCTGACGTCGGTTTCGATGTCGGCGGCATTTGCGTTCCACGCTGGTTACGTGGAACCAGCGGTGAATACAATAGAATCGCGGGTCATCCCACGGGGAGATCGCGAGCGGAGAGAATCGAAATCGCGATTCTCTCCGCGATTAATCGTGCAGCTCTACATACTAGGGCCAATTTAACTGCCAGCATATAGTATCTTTGGCGGGTGGAAGGAGTACCTGGAGTAGACCCACGCAGGCAGGTAGTGTTGTTCTTGGGATTCGAGCCATTGACCCTAGTGCTGCAGTGCTGCCATATTAGTAATATACGAACAGACAATTTTGTGGTTTCCTGGGATAACCACTGCCTTAGTATATCAAACTAACCGGAAAGAACGGATTCACTTTAGGTTTAGTTGATGCACTAAATTTTAACGACAGGTTAACCAAAGGAGTAGATTTTGGATCCTGTGTCCAATGTACTTTTGCACTGAAAACTACAGGCTTCAATCCTCCAATGGTGAAAGTTAACATACCGTATTTGCCGGCGTATAAGACGACTGGGCGTATAAGACGACCCCCTAATTTTCCAGGAAAAATTTTGGTTTTGGGATATACTCGCCATATAAGACTACCCCCTTCCTACTAGTCTTTCTGGAAGCTGAGGGGTAGCCAGAACCGCTGACAGAGACAGGCTTTTTCAAATCTCACTGTGCCATTACATTACATTACATGTCTCACTGTGCCATTACATTACATGCCCCCACTGTGCCCCCCACTGTGCAATCACTTGCCCCCACTGTGCCATCACTTGCCCCCACAAATCATTGACGCTCGCAGCAGACGGAGACTGTCACCGGCGTATAAGACGACCCCTGACTTTGGATGCATTTTTTTGCATCAAAAAAGTCGTCTTATACGCCGGAAAATACGGTAGTGATTTTGTTAATGAATGATGTATTGTATCAGTGATGCAGGTTTTATATTTTGAGAAACAACATTAGGTACTTGTTCCCTTATGCCAGGCTCACACTGTTCTGGTGTGCTAACACATTTTTGGTAGGGCTGCCAACACACCTCAGTGTGGCAAAACCACACCTTACCCATTTTGTAATGCAGGTGATATAATTTGCTGCTCAGTGATTGCAGTATTGTAGTCTGCATCTCCCCAAGGTAATACATAAAACCTGGCCTGTTAGTGGGTCCTGAATGGCACCCCAGTGCAGTGATGCATGTAGTGCATATTACAGCTCTGGGAAAGTGTCAACCAACCCTTATAAAGGGTGCTATGTATTTTTTGTTATAATTCATATTTGATATACTCATGCCACATTATCTTCTTTATTGATTTTTGTAGTTCCAAATACAATATTTTATTTACCACATATTGAGTTACATTAGAGTAATATTTTGAACAGACCAGCCAAAATGAGTATGGACAGGTATCCATTTCTGTAGAATTCTCACTACGATTCATTTGAAATCCTTGTAAAATGTCTCAAATATTTACTCTTTTGTATCAGTATAAACAGTTTACCCACATAGCTGTCTATGTGGTTCAAAAATGCTCATATCAACCTGTTGATACTGAGATTTAGTTTGTTCACCCAAAGTTTTCATCATTTCAAACTAAACACCACTTCTTTGATATCACAATACCAATACATGTTTTGCATTATCCTTGTATCCCAGGCACTAAATTCTGCAATTTCTGGCTTGTTATATCCTGAATATAGGGCAATTAGTGCAGAAAATCTTTACCACTCAGAATAATTCCCTGTGCTCGCTGTACATAAATAAACATGACATATATATATCTATATATATATATCTATATATTATATATATATTATATATATATATAGTGCCTTTTCCACATTTTGTCATGTTACAACCAAAAACATAAATGTACTTTATTGGGATTTTATGTGATAGACCAACACAAAGTGGCACATAATTGTGAAGTGGAAGGAAAACGATAAATGATTTTCATTTTTTTTTTTACAAATAAATATGTGAAAAGTGTGGCGTGCATTTGTATTCAGCCCCCCTAAATCAATACTTTGTAGAACCACCTTTTGCTGCAATTACAGCGGCAAGTCTTTTTGGGTATGTCTCTACCAGCTTTGCACATCTAGAGAGTGAAATTTCTGCCCATTCTTCTTTGCAAAATAGCTCAAGCTCTGTCAGATTGGATGGAGAGCGTCTGTGAACAGCAGTTTCCAAGTCTTGCCACAGATTATCAATTGGATTTAGGTCTGGACATTTACTGGGCCATTCTAACACATGAATATGCTTTCATCTTAACCAATAATCTCCAAAATGCAGCCTAGGGGGCAAGAGAGGCCCTTTGCTTGCCTTATCTGGCCCTTGAGACACTATTTCACCAGCTGACACCAATTATGGGGCACCATTACCACAACTGACACCACCATCAATGGGGCACTATTCCTTCCATTTAAACCAATGATGGGGCATTTTTTGACTCTCACTGGCCACAGTCTGGCCTCCCTAAATCCGGAAGGGCAGTAAACTGGCCCTTTGTTTAGAAAGTTTGGAGACCCCTGATCTAAACCATTCCATTGCAGACTACGATTGCCCTGTATTTGGCTTGATCCATCTTCCCATCAACTCTGAGCAGCTTCCCTGTCTCTGCTGAAGAAAAGCATCCCCACAACATGATGCTGCCACCACCGTGTTTCACAGTGGGGATGGGGTGTTCAGGGTGATGTGCCGTGTTCGTTTTCTGCCACACATAGCGTTTTGCTTTTAGGCCAAGAAGTTTAACCACTTCCTGCCCGCCATATAGCAGAATGACATGCGCAAAGTGGTTAAGTTATCCTGACTGGACGTCATATGACGTCCAGCAGGATAAGTTGCGATGGTGCCCCCGCGGGGGCACACCACATCACCGATCTTGGTAAAGAGTCTGTGATCAGCTGTGTCCAATCACAGCTGATCACAGCATAAACAGGAAGAGCTGTATATCTGATTTTCCTCCATTCGCACTGACAGACGTGAGTAGAGGAGAGCTGACCAGTTGTTCTCCTGATGCTAATTTATTATCAGTGCCCCCCCCCCAGGATGCCCACCCAGGACCACCAGGAATGCCCACCAGGGTTGCCAATATGTGCCCATCAGAGGTGCCAATCAGTAATGCCTGACATTGCTGCCTATCAGAGCCACCCATCAGGGCCACCTATAAGTGCCCATCAGTGCTGCATATTAGTGCCACCTCATCAATGCCGCCTCATCAGTGAAGGAGAAAACGTACTTATTTACAAAATTTTATAACTGAAACAAGGAACAACTTTTTTTCAACATTTTCGGTCCTTTTTTTATTTGTACATAATACCACCAAAAGAAAGCTCTATTTGTTGGAACAAAATGATAAAAATGTTTTTTGGGTACAGTGTTGCATGACCGTGCAATTGTCATTTAAAATGCAACAGCGCTGAAAGCTGAAAATTGGTCTGGGCAGGAAGGGGGGAAAGTACCCTGTATTGAAGTGGTTACTTTTAGTCTCATCTGACCAGAGCACCTTCTCCCACATTTTTGCTGCGTCCCCCACATGGCTTCTCGCAAACTGCAAACGGGACTTCTTATGGCTTTTTTTGGCAATGGCTTTCTTCTTGCCACTCTTCCATAAAGGCAAGGTTTGTGGAGTGCACGACTGATAGTTTTCCTGTGGACAGATTCTCCCACCTGTGAAGCTGTGAATCTCTGCAGATGCTCCAGAGTTACCATGAGCCCCTTGGCTGCTTCTCTGATTAATGCTCTCCTTGCTCAGCCTGTCAGTTTAGGTGGACAGCCATGTTTTAGTAGGATTGCAGTTGTGCCATACTCTTTCCATTTCCGGATGATGGATTGAACAGTGTTCCGTGAGATGTTCAAAGCTTGGGATATTTTTCGATGTTCAAAGCTTGGTATATTTTTCATAACCTAACTCGGCTTTAAACTTCTCCAGAACTTTATCCCTGACCTGTCTGGTGTGTTCCTTGGCCTTTGTGATGCTGTTTGTTCACTAAGGTTCTCTACCTCTGAGGGCTTCACAGAACAGCTGTATTTATACTGAGATTAAATTACACACAGGTGGACTCTATTTACTAATTAGGTGACTTGTGAAAGCAATTGGTTTCACTAGAATTTAGTTAGGGGTATCAATACAAATGCACTCTAAACAGTATAAATCTTGCAAGCTACCTTAAGCATATATTGACTTATTGTATAGAAAGCTGCTAGCACTGATCACATCCCATATGATAGTGCAATATAAATATAAATAAAAGAAAGTGCTGCACTAACTTATTATTAACCTGTGCTACTTACTATTTCCGTGTGTACTTGGGGGGGATCCATAGTGGAGAAGGATCTGGGGTTTTGGTAGATCATAAGCTCAATAATGGCATGCAATGCCAAGCTGCAGTTTCCAAAGCGAGCAAAGTCCTTTCTTGTATTAAGAGAGGTGTGAACTCCAGAGAGAGAGAGAGAGATATAATTTCCCCCCTGTTCAAATCATTAGTAAGACCTCATCTGGAATATGCAGTTCAGTTTTGGGCACCAGTTTTCAAAAAGGATATCTGGGAACTGGAGAAAGTGCAGAGAAGGGCAACCAAACTGATAAGAGGCATGGAGGAGCTCACCTATGAGGAAAGATTAGAGGAACTGAATTTATTCACTCTCGAGAAGAGGAGAATAAGGTATGATCAACATGTACAAATATATAAGGGGTCCATATAGTGAACTTGGTGTTAAGTTATTCACTTTACGATCAACACAAAAGACAAGGGGGCACTATTTACCTCTAGAGGAAAAGAGATTTCATCTCCAAATACGGAAAGGTTTCTTCACAGTAAGAGCTGTGAAAATGTGGAACAGACTCCCTGCAGAGGTGGTTCTGGCCAGCTCAGTAGATTGCTTTAAGAAAGGTCTGGATTATTTCCTAAATGTACATAATATAACTGAGTACTAAGATTTGTAGGTAAAGTTGATCCAGGGAAAATCCGATTGCCTCTCAGGGGACCAGGAAGGAGTTTTTTTCCCCTGCTGTAGCAAATTGGATCATGCTCTGCTGTTTTTTTTTTTGCCTTCTTCTGGATCAACTGTGGGTATAGAATTGGGTATATGGGATTGTACAAGATTTGTTTATTTTTTATGGTTGAATTGGATGGACTTGTGTCTTTTTTTCAACCTGACTAACTATGTAACTATGTACTTCCACGTTAAGCTTGGTCAAAACATGCATATGAACCACCTCTGGGTTCAGTATTTGTACTGGGATCCTGGGCTGATTGCTGGTATGTTTTCCACATATATATAATAAAGGAAACTAAATAGTGTGATATTGTTTAAACTATTTTTATTAATAAACATTAAGTCCTTTATTAATGTACATTTCATTGGTACTGCAGTGCATCACTCTTTAAAGACCAAAAAAAACGCTGTGTCTACTGAACTAATGTATCCCTTCCCTGCTGAGACCGATCCACTGTCTCCTGCACCGCCCTGTCCCGTCCCCAATGCGTCTCGATACTGGGAATGTGATGTATCTTCCTCAGGGGGAATTTGACTGGACGGTTGCTGTGTCGGTCAATATATTGTGTTATTTATATGAATACAAATGGACGCCACACTTTTCACACAATTATTTGTAAAAAAATCAAAAACCATTTATCATTGTTCTTTCACTTCACAACGATATGCCGCTTTGTCATCACATAAAATCCCAATAAAATACATTAAAATTGTTGTCAATTTCAAGGGGTATGAATACTTTTTCAAGGCACTGTATAACTAAAATATCACTTTTGATTGAACAGGCCTTTAAAAAGGTTTTGATTAGGCATGTCCCGATACCACTTTTTTAGGACCGAGTACAAGTACCGATAATTTTTTTCATGTACTCACCAATATCAATTACCGATATTTTTTTTTAAATGCAGCCATGTGTCCCCAAACGCAGCCATGTGTCCCCAAACACAGCCTTGTGTGTCTCTCTCCCAATGCATCATGTGTATCTCTCTTCCAATGCAGCCTTGTGTGTCTCTTTCCCAATGCAGCATGTGTGTCTCTCTCCCAATGCAGCATGTGTGTCTCTCTCCCAATGCAGCCTTGTGTGTCTCTCTCCCAATGCAGCCTTGTGTGTCTCTTTCCCAATGCAGCCTTGTGTGTCTCTTTCCCAATGCAGCCTTGTGTGTCTCTCTCCCAATGCAGCCTTGTGTGTCTCTCTCCCAATGCAACCTTGTGTGACTCTCTCCCAATGCAGCCTTGTGTGACTCTCTTCCAATGCAGCCTTGTGTGACTCTCTTCCAATGCAGCCTTGTGTGACTCTCTCCCAATGCAGCCTTGTGTGACTCTCTCCCAATGCAGCCTTGTGTGACTCTCTCCCAATGCAGCCTTGTGTGTCTCTCTCCCAATGCAGCCTTGTGTAGGTCTCCCCCTGCCGTTTAGTTGATCGGCGCTCGGGGAACATAACAGCTTTCATTTGAATAGCTGTATGTTCCCCGCCGCGTCATATATGGCCCCTCCCTGGCAATAGAATGTACTTCTTCTCTTTCCTTCGGTGCACCCCAAAAACGGAGACTGCGCTTCATGCAGTCTGTGTTCGCCTTTTCTGTAAGATGCAAAATATAGTTTTGTAGTATACAATAATTTTTACCGCTTTTTAGGCTGTTCCCTTTAATGATTACTGTAACATTGTAGCAAACTTTGAAAAATCACTTGTGTCTAAATTGGAGACAAATAACATTAGAATTGGGCTATTTTCAAAAAAAAAAAAAGCCAGAGCATAGCAGGACATCAATTTCCTGTAACAATACATTTAGAAGACAGAGAATGAAAATCCAATCAGTGGAGAGATACAGCAGAGTAGTTTTTAAGAGGCTGCTAAGAGCGAATGTGGTGAAATGACATTGAAAGTCATTACTGCTGATAACACATTAGACTTTACACCATGTACCTTAGAATAATGAAAGGCATGTGGTGCTAACATATGACAACCCCACTACAATTTAAATTCATTTCTTTTGTTACATGGTTCTATATTTTATGCATCAAACATTGCATTGTATACTTGATCTTTGTGATAAGACAGAATTAATTGCAATATCAATGACATTTAGAAAGCTTAATATTTATCTTTGTGTTGCAAAATCGCTCTAGGTAAAAATAAGCCCTTCCAAAGAATGGAAGCTATTAAAAAAATGGTGTGCTTCGCTACAAGATATGTTTACACTACACAACATAAAATCTTACTGTAATGCAACTTTAGACCAACCAAGAGAGATTTAGATCACTGTGTTTTTTTTCTCTTAACCTATAGTTTAAAGGTACACTGTGGCAAGCATTGTAGAATGAACAATGATTTCAGTGAGCTTGTGTCTTTTTTTTTCATCCAGCTAACTACAATTTTTCATCCAGGTGCACCCGTCCACCTCAATCCCTTTTACCATTACCTGTAGACTCAGAAAAGCCTGACTGTGATCGTGGAAAAATTAAAAATAAATTATTTGTACCCCTCATCTGCTGGTTGCCGTTTGATATTAGGGTCTTAAGCCTTTGAAATATTATCTATTCACCACAATTCTCTGTCCAATAAACGTGTGCTAATATTAGCCAGTAAAGCTCTATAACTATTATGGGTGGATCGATGGACCATAAAGTCAGGGAAGTTAAATGCTTAGTAATAAAGTGAAAGCAGGATTTGAGGGATAAAAAGAAAGGACATTAAAGTAGAACTATATGCATTTTGGATACAGTGAGGCCTCGTATACACGATAGGTTAACCAGAGGACAACGGTCTGATGGACCGTTTTCATCGGTCCAAACCGATAGTGTGTGGGCCCCATAGGTTATTTAACCATAGCTTAAAAAAAAGCCAACTTGCTTTAAATTTAACCTATAGAGAGGGAAGCAGGAGACATGGGACGGAGCAGTCACACTTAGAGAGAGCTCCAGTCTTCACAGGGCTCTCAGCCACACATCAGGGCTATTCATACTGCCAAAAGCTCTTTTTATTGACACCCCTGCACACTAGCACCTGTGCATGCCGAATTCAGGGAAGAGGAGACGCTGGAGCAGCCAGAAAACCCTCACTCATTATCTCCTCAGATCACAGCAGCGTGGCAAGATGGCTAAGCATGGTGCTGGAACCATGCTTTCCCCTCCCCCCTCCTCCTCTGCACAAGAACTTCCACAGGCACCTCTGGAAATGAACTCTGCAACAAACAGTGAGTACACCCCACTTACTAAGGCAGACCTGGACATTAGCCTAGAAGCTATTTGCACTAAGCTCCTTGACAAATTCCAGACAGAGATCCAGAAGTCCACAAGCACATTGTCCCAGGAAATAGCCTCACTGGGGTCTCGTACAGACCTGTTAGAAAACAAGCATGATGAACTCTCCATTGCTTTTAATGACCTCTCCAGGGAACATGAATCCCTCTCATCTGCTTTTACACAGCTGCAGGCACATGTCCAGGACCTGGACGACAGAAACAGAAGGTCTAACCTGAGAATTAGAGGGGTCCCAGAAACCATCACAGACCTGGTACCTTACTCCATTAAGCTTTTCCAGCTCCTGTTGCCAGATCATAGTCCCCAGGCTTTTGTCTGCGATCGTATTCACCGTGCATTGAGAGCTAAACCCTCTCCTGACAAACCACCCAGAGATATAGTGCTATGTATGAAGGACTTTCTGGTGAAGGAGGAGATCATGCGCGCTGCTAGAGGCATGAGAAATATCACTTTGGAGGGAGTCCAGCTGCAAATCTATCCTGACATATCCCAAGCAACGCTGGACAGACGCAGAAGAATGAAGGAGATCACATCAGTGCTTTACACTGCCAGGATCAGATACAGATGGGGGTTCCCTTTTAAGCTGATTGTCCCTTACAACGGAACCACTTACATCGCCACCACCATCCCAGAAGGACAGGATATTTTACTCAAGTTGGGACTGATGGATCCTAGCAATCTCCCGCGCACCCCATCCACGCCTCGCCCAGCACCTATCTGGAACACACCAGTAATCAGAGGAGACCGTCGCAGATTCAGACCTGACGCCGATCCATGGCGCCTGAAATAACTACCCTTTTCCTTGGTTCACCCATTTAATCCTTTTTTCCTCAGGTTTACCTAACAATTGGTCTCAGGTTTTGACTCTGTTTTTTTTCTTTTTTTTCATATTGATATAGCTTTTTGCTGCTCACTTTAACCCTAGGTTAAGTACATATTTAAATAAGTATTCTGGGTTTCTATTATGAGGTTTCATTTAGTTTATTTTGCAATTTTGCCCTCATGCTACTTCAAGTTATTACAATATCATAGTACATGTAATGGTGTAGATGATATAGTGTCATCATACATATTTGTTAAGAGGTTGTCAGTTATGTGGTAACACTGCCATCTACTGCCATATGCTGGTATGTCTTACCCTTTTCAGGATTTCCATATGCTGACCATTTTTTGCTATGCAAGATATATTGGCTAGCTGACTCCTACACACTGATGGTCTGGTATTACTGATATAGTAATGTTTGTAATTCTCCTGTAGCTCCTTTCATGGGCAAATATTGCCTAACTCGCCTCAGGCTTAATTGTGTATGTATATGTATGTGTATGGATATATGTATATATACATATATTTTTTTTTATCTGCCCTCTGTGGGCCTTATACATTTACCAGATAGTTTTTCTGGTTTAACATAATAGATAATTACACCTACCTCATCTAATGTGGTCTCTCTTATAGAATTTTTTGCACTTAATATGACTTGCGTAATTCAGTTATGGGTTCCACTGCACAATTTTTGGACTTAGAGTCTGTGTCTAAGATAGTTTATATATGTTTTTTTTTTTTTTTTTTTGGCGGTAATCTGTTTGGTTGTCTCAGCAATGATCGTCACAGGTATTTTTTCTAATGTAAATTTTTTGTGGCTCCCCGCCCCGTGTCGCTATGATTTTCCCCCACTCAGTCAGGACTGCTCTCTTTAATATGAGGGTTGCCCTTTCTCGTCTGAACTGCGAATTACTATGGTTTTTCATTTTACTTAATTTAACATTGGTTACAGTGTTGGTTATTCGCAGTTGTATGTCGACATCACTGAGTTTCAGACCAACTGGTCTATTGTTGCTTCACTGTCGGTTGAAGAAAAAAAATTCTTTCAACCCCTTTTTTTTCCTACATTTCTATGTTTGGTTAAACATATTTAATGGTACATTAGATGTAATCTCTGATAGAGATGGTAAATATGGTACACTCTTTGCAAAAGTTTTTTTATTTGTTGAAGTTATACTTGTCTCAGGTTTCCTTACAGTCTGGATTAATAATAGGTCATTAAACAGATCAAGACCCTTGGCTCCCTGCCCCCCCCCCTAAACTTACAGTTCCTCAGTTACCTCACTTCCTGTTGAATTCTTATGACACTCTCTATGGTTTATGGCTATTACATTAATCTCTCATAATGTGCAGGGATTCAATTCCCCAAACAAAAGAAAGAAGGCGTTCTTGCAGTATAATAAGTTGAAAGCCAAGATTGTTATGTTGCAGGAAACACACTTTATGAAGGATGCTCATCCTACCTTCTTTCACAAAGCATATACTCAATCCTTTTACACCACATCCTCCTCCAAAACCAAGGGAGTGGCAATTTTTTTCCACCATTCTTTTCCATTCGAAATCCAGCAAGTTTATAAAGACCATGAAAGTAGGTTCATCATAATTAAAGGCACCCTATCAGGTAGAGAGCTTACTGTAGCTAATGTTTATGCACCTAATGATGCACAGACCTCATTTTTCACCCAATTTTTTAACAAATTGCAACAACTCCACTCTTCACATATCATAGTAGGTGGTGACTTTAACTCGGTCATGCAACCGAATCTGGATCGTAGCAAACAAAACTTGAGTTCTAAAACACTATCTAAAACAACCATTACACATTTAAACGATCTACAGCTAATAGACTCTTGGAGAGCTTTAAACATAGGTGCACGTGAATATACATTCTACTCTCACCCACATGACTCATACTCTCGCATTGACCACATATTCTGTACCCCTATTATTCTAGCTAACACACATGATGCCGCAATACACCCTTGTTCCTGGTCGGACCACCAAATTGTCACTCTTAGTACAGAATTCATAGGCCTTACCCCTACCCCTTACTCATGGAGATTAAATGAATCTTTACTTTCGGACCCTGTTCATCAACAAGAAATAGCATCTGAAATTAAGGATTATTTCATATTAAACTCAAACCCTGATATCTCTCCCTCCACTCTGTGGATGGCACACAAAGCAGTAGTGAGGGGTCACCTTATTAAGCGAGCTGCACAATGTAATAGAAGTAAATGGGAAAAGATTCACTCCCTTACAAAAGATCTCCAAAACTTATATAAAGACCATACACGTTCACACGACCCAGATACCCTTAAATTGATATCACAAAAACGCACAGAGCTGGACTCTCTTCTCACTTTTAGAGCAGAAAAAGCTCTTCGGTGGTCTAAGGCAAAATTTTTCTTATCTAGTAACTCTTATTCTACAATGTTCGCCAGGAAACTCAATCAAACAATTAAACCCACACACGTTTATAAACTTAAAAATAGCTCAAACCAACTAATCACTCACCCACAAGAGATTCTTTCTATCTTTAAAAACTTTTATTCGGACCTTCTTTCAGCGCCAAACTCTTCAATCCCTCTCTCCTCCATTAATTGGTTGGATAATCTCCCCTTCCCCAAATTAACTAAAACTAATATAGAATCACTAAATGCACCCTGTACGGAGGAGGAATTACTTCAAATAATTAAATCACTCAAAAAGAACTCTGCCCCTGGCCCCGATGGTTTCTCCTCCTTATATTATAAACAATATCACCAATTTCTTATACCACACCTCTCCAAACTATTCAACAATATACTGAAAGGAGACCAATTCCCAGAGGAAATGTTACTTGCAAATATGTCCCTCATTCCAAAACCGAACAAGGACCACACACTGCCCCAGAATTATAGACCCATCTCAGTCATTAACAATGATCTTAAAATTTTTAGTAGACTCTTAGCAAACCGACTATCTGCTATAATCCCCACTCTAATTTCCCCATATCAATCTGGTTTTATCCAAGGTAGACAAATCACGGATAACATTCGGTTAGTTACAAACATCATTCAGGATGCAAATATACACTCTCAACCACTCTTAATGTTAAGCCTTGATATTAACAAGGCTTTTGATAGTGTTTCCTGGACCTTTTTAGACATAGTCTTGAAAAAATATGGCTTTCAAGGTGAGTTTGTACATGCCTTCCATGCTCTTTATCATAATCCAGCCACCAGAATAAAACTCCCGGGCTGCAACTCTGAATTCTTTAAACTTGGCAGGGGGACACGACAGGGATGCCCTATGTCCCCGCTATTATTTGCGCTGGCGATAGAACCCTTGGCTACAGCAATTCTTAATCACACAGACATTAAGGGCTATTCCACAAAAAATGGTACATATAAGTTAAGTATGTATGCGGACGACATGCTTTTATTCCTCACCCAACCGAATATTGCTCTTCCCAACCTCTTACAAACACTTAATATATTTTCGTCACTATCAGGTCTCTCAGTTAATGTATCCAAGTCTATAGGGATGCCTATAAATATCCCTTCAGCTCAATTAGAATCATTGCGGTCCTCTTTTAACTTTTCATGGTCAATGGAGTCACTCCCATATCTAGGCATCTTTCTTACCCCCAATATTAAAGATATAGCTTCCAAGAATTATACTTCGCTATTGCTGAAACTGAGATCAACTCTTAGAATGTGGAAACCCTTCAACATCTCATTCCTTGGTAGAATCACAGCGGTAAAAATGATAATATTGCCAAAACTTCTTTACATGTTTCGAGCACTTCCAATTAGAATCAACAAAATTCTGATTACAAAATTCCAGTCTGATATTCATAAATACATTTGGGCAGACTCACACCCTCGTCTTTCCAGGTCTGTTTTATTTAAATCCCATAGGGATGGGGGTTTGGGCCTTCCGGATTTTTGGCTATACTACCTAGCCGCCAGATGGTCTCAAATGGCACAATGGCACATTTCCAACCCTAATCTCCCATGGGTAGCATTCGAGAGAGATTCGATCCTTCCCTATTCTATTTCCGGCATCCTTTGGGGAAATAAAATTCCTAATCACGCTATAGAATCCCTTAACCATATAGTGTCACAATCATACCAATTATGGAAATTATACAGTGGAAAATACCATCTCATCACTAAATCTCCCCCACATGCATCCTTCATTGGTGACCCGAAATTTCATCAATACACCAAGGGCTTGGGAGACTTTTCTTGGTGGATCAGTAATAATCAGACTTCCCTATTCAACTTTCTAGAAAACAATAACTTCATTCCCTTCTCCTCGTTGAAATCTAAATATCAAATTCCCAACACAGAATTTCACAACTTTCTACAGATTAGACACTTCTTTAACACATACTTTCAGACTACAGACACAAACCCACCTTCCTTTTTTGAAAAACTTTGTCTGAAATCCCCTAGAAAACGTGGCTTTATTTCTGAGGTGTACCCCGAACTCATTAATAACACAGATTCTCCAAAACTTTCTTACATGCAGAAATGGGAACAGGAGATATCCTTCTCTTATTCCCCAGATGACTGGGAAGAATCTATCAACAACCTTCACAAATGCACTAGATCAATTGCTATTAAGGAAACTGCACTGAAACTATTCACCAGATGGTACTATACCCCAGTTAAACTACATGTAATATTTCCGACCGTTTCACAACTATGCTTCAGAAACTGCAACTCCATTGGTTCATTCTCACACACTTTCTGGGACTGTGATAGAATCACATATATATGGAAACAACTTGAGAAATTTGCCTCTAAGATTTCAAACTACAATGTCAAACTGACAGTTCAGAACTGTCTTCTGTTCTCCCCTATTATAGGCCTCCCCATACAGCACATGAGACTAATCCACACAATCTGTGTTGCGATCCACTGGCTGTTTGCTTTTCACTGGAAATCCCCCACAGTTCCATTAGATCAATTGAAAACGAGAATTAACAATATAAACCTTATGGAAAAAATCTATCACATTGTTCAAAATTCGATCCATATATATAATAAAAAATGGGACCCATGGTTTGAACATTCTGCTACTTTCTTTAATCCCATCTAAATCGCATAATTCCTTTTGCTGATCTGTTTATCCTAATAACACTTATGGTTTTATATCTACTTTTTGACCCTCATCTTAATTCTCTACTCTTTAGAACTATGTTTTATTAATGTTACATAAGATTTGTATAGTTTACTATTGTCTATTTTTTGACTCCTGGACATTTTCTTATGTGTACTCTTTTTTTTGTATGCCATTTTGCTTTTTGTACCACCATTTTGTACCAAATAAAAAAGTTTGTAAACAAAAAAAATTTAACCTATAGATTCCTAACTGATGGGAAAAAAACGATCGTTAGTAGGCACAACCATCGGTTAAAATTCCATGCATGCTCAGATTTAAGTCGACGCATGCTTGGAAGCATTGAACTTCGTTTTTTTCAGCACGTCATTGTGTTTTACGTCACTGCGTTCTGACATGATCGTTTTTTTAACCGATGGTGTGTAGGCACGAAGGACCATCAGTCAGCTTCATCGGTTAACCTATGATAACGGTCCAATAGGCCGTTCTCATCAGATGGACTGAAAGGGTTCTAACCCCTGCAATGTTTTTTAATGTATTTTTTTCCATTTGCCTCCCATTGTGGAGTTTTACCTTTTTTTCCTGGTACATAGCCAAGATGGGAAGTGAAAATCACTGCAAATTAAAGGGGTTGTAAAGAAAAAAAATGAAAGTGTAAATGATCCTAAGAACAAAAAATACTGCATACCTGTCAAAGGTGGTGGCAATTCTGGTTTTATTTTTTCAAGTATTGTTTTTATTTTTCTCCTGGTGATTTTGACAGGAACCATCACTGACCTAGGATGAAGGCACTTTCCCCACTCATCCTACTTTATCAGGACAAAAGTACAGAAACCTTTGCCTCTCCTCTTATGTTTAGTATAGAGGCGAGAAATTCTTTATTCCTCAGAGATAACTGGAACAATGTAATTCATAAGAATGCACTTATATAGTAGATTTATGCCAAGATCAACAGATTTTTTCTTTTTGCAAACTTCAAACAGACATAACAAAATGCTTTCAATTTAACAGGCCAGAAGGGACCAATTATGAGAAGTTCATTTTTGAGGTTGCCATACCCTTTATGCGTTAATATATCAATATATCAGCGGCAGTCTGAGTAAAAGCTGAATTGCAGATCATGATTACTGTTGTGTGTTTCTTTTTTGAGAAACGTCATCTTTAAAACTTTTATTACCATATATATAATTTATTATAGCCTGGCCATACATAGCTCATCAAAATAACGGTTCTCCAATCCCTTTCAGGGTCATTCTTTAGATCTTTGCAAATATATCTGCTTTTCACCTTTACAGATTTGCTCAATCTTTTGCGATTTTTAAAAGAAAAAGTGCCAAATATTACCTGTGTCAATTAAAAAAATTTCTGACAATTTAAACTGATTAGTTGTTTGCAGAACCTTAAAGGGGCTGTAGAGGTACATTTTTATTTTTAAAATAACAAACATGTCTATGCTTACCTACTCTGTGCAATGCAATCGCACAGAGCGGCCGGGAACCTCCACCTTTTGGGTCCCCCGTAGGCGCTTCTGGCTCCTCCTCTCTGGCCAGTCCCCCCCCCATGGAAAGCCGCTTCCCATGGGGGCACTGCTGCGTCCATTGACACAGACAGCGGGACTCAGCCCTGCCACCCGCTCCCTCATCTCTGGTTTTGATTGACAGCGCTGGGAGTCAATAGCTCCCAGTGCCCCAGCAAAGCCAGCAAGACCTGGACGTGATTGGAGAAAAGATCTACAGATGTGCACATGCTTGATCAAATGAGGGCTCATGTAATTAAATGGGAGGTGAGGGGGCAATGCTGACACCTAAACATTTTTTATTTTAATGCAAGAAATGCATTATGGTGAAAAATGTTTAGACTTTACAACCACTTTAATTGATTTTGGAAGCTTTCTATGTAAGAATTATTGACTATGCAACCTGCTGATGTGGACACATACATACTTTTCTTTATCATTAATTAAAGAAGTTCTATCATTATATATGTTTTAATGTTGTTCAGTTCTCTAGGGCAATGTTTTTCAACTCCAGTCCTCAAGGCGCCCCAACAGGTCATGTTTTCAGGATTTCCCTCCGATGAAACGGCTGTAGCAATTACTAAGGCATTGAAACTGAGCAAATCACTTGTGCAAAATGATGGCAAGCCTGAAAACATGACCTGTTGGGGCGCCTTGAGGACTGGAGTTGAGAAACTCTGCTCTAGGGGACCAAGTGTGTATAGAATTTGGTGCTACTGAGATCAATCCCTATGCTTCTAAGCAGCATGGTTGGACAGGTTTCCACCCTCTGTCCAACAAATCTGCTAGAGAGGAGATTTGTGATCAATAGCTCTGATTCACAAAAAAGAATCACAGAGCCTGCAGTGCTGTGTGTCTATTAGGGCTGCTTTTACACATACACAACCCAGTCGATGGATAACACAGTGCTGCAGGGCTGTGTGAGCTTTTTGTTTTATTACTGTATAAGCAGCGCTTAGCACAGCACCACTGGATCAAAAATTCTGGGGCTTTCCTAGGATGTGACATTCAGGCACTGCGAAGTGGGCCGTTCCCTCTTTGGATCCAACAATATTTTGCCTTAATAAAGGACTGACTGTAGCTATTGAAATGCTCCAGTGTTTAAATATTCCACTGATAAATGTTTGGAAGCCATTTCCAAATCCGTGTATACAACCTGCTATAGCTGTCGTGTCAGTCTGTCAAACCTTAAGAAAATAGACTCTGCTTATATCAACAAATCTAGCTACATTCTTACTGAACCTTTAGTTGTAGAGTGCTTAGATTTTTTGCCTTCAACCCTACATTATTGTGGTGTTCTCTTAGCTGATATTATCCATTGTATCACCCGAATGAGTCTCCTGTCAGTGAATCTCTCTATTCCTGAAATGTAGGTCTGTGGAAGAGCAACGTAAATTGCACGCCCTGAACTTTTTTGGTGCTTCCCAAGTCAATTTTATACATTTTACATTTGCTGGTGGTTTGAGTACTCATTTACCCTGATGGGAAAAGCCTAAGCCTCAAGCTGGCAAGTCTGCTCCTGACTCTGAAGCCAAAAAGAGATCCTTTTAATTCTCCCAGGCTTTTTGCTCTCAAAAACAAAACCTAAAGCCTGCTGTACATGGATCAAAATGTGGCCAATTCAGAAGGAACTGACCAAATTTTTATCTATGGGCAATGTGGTTGTACAGAAGTAGATCTACGGATTGACTTGTTTACAATCGCCCTGTCGAATCTTTTCTGTTCAATCAGTGTCACTGGCTATAGTTTGAAAGCACTAATTTCCCAACCGTATATTACATGACCAATTTCATTTTGAGAACACTAATTTTACAACCATGATTTATATGACGTAAAGATTTTTAACATATTTTTCACAGTAAGTCTTTGTTCTTCCTTCTTCCACATAACTTGGCTCCCAGATTGGAGTTTGTTTGGGGAAAACAATATGATGAATTATGATGCATTTCATGGGTCCTAACCCTACTTTATCTGGTTCTGGCAAATTATAGATAACAGTCAAAATGCACATCAATGAATATTGTAAATCTATACATAAAACACTTTACTTTGTCTACACATAAATACCTTATATTGTGAATATGTTTATCTAAGACTGGAGTAATGGGCCTGGGGGGCCACCATCCACGCCAAACCTCCCCAGGTTAACTATATCTTTAATTAGTTGGGTGAGAGTGATCCCAATATGGAGTTGGGGAGACCTATACACTGATCTAGTGTTACCTACCCCGTGAAAAATGTGTCAATAGGAGCCTGGCGATCTTCCTTTTGAAGTGAAGGGGAGAGATAACCCTTAATTGTAATAGCCCCTTTCCTAATCCCATTCATTCCTAAACAGTCTTTCAGATTTCTAGGGGAAAAGGAACGTGCCACTTGACTATAGCCTAAAATGTCAAGGTAAAAGAAAAAACAAAAACACACCTATTGTAATCAATGGAATAATCATTAAGGGCCTCATACTATAATGTACCCATATTCCATTAATGTAAACGTGCAACTAAGGTCTTACTGTCATAGGTATAATAAAATTCCACACATGACAAAATATCTTACATAGATTTCTGGGCTCTTTAAACCACACTCATTAGGACCCAATATCTATGCCCTCACATTCCTTTAACGAGAGCCTTAACGATTAAACCAGTGGACCAATCTCTCAGCTTCAGCAGACATTGTCATAAATCAAATTTGGTCCCGTCAAATTAAGACCCTTCTACTGTTAGTGAAATATGACCACACCCACTATTTGATGTGATTTGGAGGGTGTGTATGGGGAGGGGTTTTGGGGGGTCGTGGTTGAGTTCCAGCACCTATTGTTTGAGAAAAAAGGCTATATATATATATATATATATATATATATATTTCTTTAGTTTCCTGTCTTAAAGGTTTGTTGGTCCCAGTCTTCTTTTCTTGCCTTTTCTCCAACGACCTTTAGGACCACAAATTTGGCACCTCAAAAGTCCCACATTTTGCAAGCGTTTGTTCACTGTGGCATAAACGATGAGGAATACAATTTCACATTCATAAAGCATAAAAGGCATCCAGTACAGCTATATTAACTATTTCTCAGCTTTAATTAAATCTGGGAAGTAGGGAGTTGGGTTATGACTTAAAGGGGTTGCAAAGGTAAAAAAAAAAAAAAATCCCTAAATAGCTTCCTTTACTTTAATGCGGTCCTCTTTCACTTACCTCATCCTTCGATTTTGCTTTTAAATGTCCCTATTTCTTCTGAGAAATCCTCACTTCCTGTTCTTCTGTCTGTAACTACAGGCAGTAATGCAAGGCTTTCTCCCTGGTGTGGAGAAAGCCTCTTGGGGGGGAGGGGGCAAGCAGGAGGGTCAGGACACTTTCTACTTTGCAGATAGAGAAAGGAGCTGTGTGTTAGTGGGCGTCCTGACACTCCTGCTCGCCCCCTCAAGAGGCTTTCTCCACACCAGGGAGAGAGCCTTGCATTACTGCGTGTAGTTAGACAGAAGAACAGGAAGTGAGTATTTCTCAGAAGAAATAAGGACATTTAATAGCAAAATCGAAGGATGAGGTAAGTGAAGGAGGACTGCACTAGGGTAAAATAAGCTAATTAGGGAAAAAAATGTTTTACTTTTACAACCCCTTTAAGGCCTCATTCACACAGGCGGACTCCGTCGCTCTGTCCGCAGATCTCCACTGAGCCGACGGATGACAAGCTCCTCTCTGCTCACTGAGCGGGGAGGGGCTTGTCGGGCAGCGCTGTCCTCCTATGGAGCGATCTGATGAAAACGCACAGCATGTCCGTTTTCATCAGATCTTGCCCGATCCGATCCGCATGGACGGATGGGGACGTGGCCCCCATACGTCTGTTTTTAGCGGATCGGGTCAGATGTCAGCGGACATGTCTCCGCTGACATCCGACGCTCTATAGCGATGCATGGAGTGGCCGTTCAGGTCCGTGACAGACAGACCCGAACGGCCCGTAGTATGAATGAGGCCTTTAAGTCAAAAACCCCACTCCCTTCTTCCCAGATTTAATTATAGCTGAGAAATGGTTAATATAGCTGTACTGGAAGCTATTTAGGGAAAAAAACTTTACAACCCCTTTAATTAAATATATTTGAGTTATAGGTCCACATTTTTTCACGTGTACTGTAAATGAAATATAACAAGAGCAGTTTTCTTTATATGTTGTACATTTGTAATCACTTTATATTGCTAATCTATGTTTTTGTATATATATTTTAGGACTGGTACATCACATGTCAAACTTGATTGTGGAAACAGCAGCTTTGTATCTTGAGGTTGATGACAAAATTCGCTTGAAAACTGCCAATGCACAGCTTCTCCTATTGCTTGACATTTTGCATTGCATGCTAAAATACACATCTGGTGTGGTACGACTGGTCATTCAGGTATGGGGAACAGAAAATGCTATTCATAGGGGAACTTGATATTCTGTATACTTTGGTCATTCTCCATATGCCCAAATTATAGCTTGTAACTCTGTAAACCTCTGAAGTATTTTTTTTCTTTATTTTCGGTTTCCAGTGAGAGCTAGAAAACAGAGTAGCAATATGTATGTTAAAATATTTAATATTCAGCTGAGTTAATACAGACTGTGCTTAGAGTACCAGCAGATGGCCAGTTGAAAAACATTTTTATAGGCACACGTAAAAAGCTAACATAAATAAAACATTTATATCATTAATTGGACAAAGTTGTGACTTAATTGGATTAAATTACTATTAGGCGTTAGGCTAGGTTCATATCAGTGCGGCTGCGATTTGATCCGATTTTTAGTGTGATTATGTAGTGCAAGTTGGTTACCATTTGCCTGCTGCTGTTATGAGGGCTGAGTCATTCATTGTTAAGGAGCTGGCACCTGCCGGCATCCTAACAACCAGTGACTAATTTCCTGACGGTAGAATATAAACATAAGCCAACATTAAATTTAAGAAAATGTAAATACACGATGTGCAGGTCCCTCTTCAATCCATAACAGGCTGTCCAGGTCTTTTATGGATTTTTGTGTCCTAGGGAGGTGTTTCTAACTGTGAGGGAGTGGACTGATTGGGAGTATAGAGAGATCTCTGTTCCTAATCACTAGGAACAGACGATCACACTGTACTTCCCTGACAGAACGGGGATCTGCTTTGTTTACACTGGCAGATCTCCGCTCTGCCTCTCTGTGGAGCGATCGTGGGTAGGCCAGCAGACATTGCAGCCACGCCCATCAGCTTCAGCGCTGCACCGCAGGCACCCACCCACTATAACTATTACGCGGAGCATAGTGCCAGTATGTCGATTTGCGCAATAGAGCCATCCTGACGCAGTATAACTGTGGTGGCTGGTCAGCAAGTGGTTGAAAAGGAAAGGAATTTTTAAATAACATTCAATTACAATATGAGTTGTGTCACAATTGCATATGCTTTATATATATATATATATATATATATATATATATATATATATATATATATATTCAGGATTTTTTTTCCCATGAAAGTGGAGTTACCCTTTAAGTTTCCTTTAGGGATATTTGACAGCAAAACGCTGTGTGGGAAACTCACGCTCTGTGCGTGTATACATCACTACATTCAAAACACACTGCACTTGCGATCTGCAGTGGCTGGCAGTGTTAACACCCCAAACAAAGATCAAAAATTAAGTGCATTTGCCTGCACCATATCCAATGGTACAGTAGACCTATGTGATCTAGTTGCTGTTCACTTGTAAAGTACTGCATGCGCTACTTGTGTATATTTCTTATAGTACTGAAAATAAAAGTACATTTTACTAATTGCTTTCTTCATGTACATGTAGGCACAGAAGAATGGTCAAGGAGGAGACCCACATGCAGCTGAAGACCTTCTGCTGGCCAATAAGCCTCTGACAGACCTAATTAGTTTGCTCATCCAGCTGGTAATATCTTAGTTATTTGATATTGTGAATTTAACCTAATTTTACAATCTCAGTTTAGTAGCTTGCTTTTTAACTCCATTTGAATTGTATGGAACATAAAAAGGTTACTAAGTTCAGTACATTTACCTTACAATTCTAATTAAGCTCACTAGACCAAAATAAATATGTGGACTCCTGCTGAAAATGATCATCAGGCAAACCTAGTGACTTCAGTCACTTATCCACAGCAAGTATAATCAGGTTAAAGTCACAACGTGTAATATGCATATGTGTTCGAAGACCGTTTCTGCCACAGATAATATTGAAGCCATAGAAACAGCACGACAGCCAAGGCAGCTAATAGGAGAGATCAATAACATTCAGTTACATATATCTTTTTGACTTGGGAGTGTTGGATACATGCAATGGCCAGGAACCAGCAACACAGTGCAGTTCTATCACAGACCACCAGAAAGGAAAATATTTTGCATCTTGTTTTAAGAATGGTTTTATTTTAGTGTCAATCCTATAGTGACAGGGTAATTTCAGTAAAACAGTAAAGTTCATTACAGCTAATAAACATTATGCCCCAGATAGATGCTAAACCAGCACCCTTTGTAGGAACATTATTTCACTTAAGCCCCGTACACACGACCGGGTTCTGATGGAAAAAGTCAGATGGACTTTTTCCATCGGAAATTACGACCTTGTGTATGGTCCATCCGACCTTTTTCCAAGGAATTCCATTGGAGTTTAGATAGAGAACATGTTCTCTTTTACTCCGATGGAATTCCTTCGGAATTCCGATGTGAGTTTAGCCAGGCTAATGCCTGATCGTGTGTATGGGGCATAAGAGGCTTGACCATTTTATCAACTACTCATAAGGGTTGGTGGTTTACAAATCTTACTCCAGTTCCCACTTTCTGCAGAGCAGGTGTCACAAACCTAAAAATTATCTACAAGTGTATATGATAGATCAATAATGTATTGACCATCAACAGTAGATTTTGAAACATGCATATATGTATTGCTGCACAGTGTGGAATAGTAACATAATTTAAAATTTTAGGAGTCACAGTCAAGAATATTACATATATATGTGTATATGGATGTTACAGTATTATGTGTGCAAGGACAGGACTCCTATATATTATAATATTGTCTGGGTGGGGACGTTAATTTTTATGTCCTATAATAAATGTTAAGGCGATTGTTCGATAATATACTTTAATTGCAAGAAATATTGAATTATAGTTGTCTTTGCAAGATATTATACAATATATGGTCAAAAATCAGACCGTGTTTCTATTTTCTGATTAAATCATCACTTGACACAGGACTAGTGCAGACACGGCATTACAAATGAGATTAAAACTTTGAGGTTTTGTGACCCTTTAGCTTTCCCTATCACAAGTTGAAATTAATCAAAGGTGTAGTACTCTGTGACAAATGAATTTGACATGGGAACGATTTGTGTTCATACTTGTTACCCAAAATTGCTGAATACTGAAAAAAGTTAAATTACATTAGTATATTTCTAGGGATGTTAAACTGAACATTTACTTAAAGTCCTATTTTAAAATTTGAAACGTGCTGACTTTCTTAGGTCATGTTTTTATCACTTTGTAATTCCATATTGTAATGCACCTAATGCTGGATAATATGGTGGTATACTGCTTATTCCATATAGTGAAATAAAAAAAATATATATATATATATATATACACACACAGCACTGTGCAAACATTTCAGGCAGGTGTAAAAAAAATGCTGCAAATTAAGAATGCTTTCAGACATAGAAATGTTAAGAGTTTATTTTTTAAATAAATTAACATAATGGAAAGCAAGTGAACAGAAAAGAAATACAAATCAAATCAATATTTGGTGTGGCTACCCTTTGCCTTCAAAACAGCATCTGTTCCTCTAGGTATACAGTACTTGCACACAGTTTTTGAAGCAACTCGGCAGATAGGTTGCTCCAGACATCTTGGAGAACTAACCACATATCTTCTGTGGATGTACCGTATTTTCCGGCGTATAAGACGACTTTTTAACCCCTTAAAATCGGACGAGAGGGCCTCCGTGATAGGCGAACACTGAACACAGTACCTCCTGGGAAGCTGAGTGTTCCGCCTATCACGGAACAGAAGAAGTAGGAGGCGCGGCTTTTGAAAAATGGACGGCCGCGATTCTGCATGTCTTAGGATAATGTAAGGGATCGTCAAGACACAGTCAGGCATGTCATAAGGGAACAGCGAATCCGGCATGTAATGGGGCACAGTGAGTCTGGCATGTAATGGGACAGTGAGGCATGTAATGGGGCACAGTGAGGCATGTAATGGGGCAGAGTGAGTCTGGCATGTAGTGGCACAGTGAGGCATGTAATGGGGCACAGTGAGGCATGTAATGGGGCAGAGTGAGTCTGTCATGTAATGGGGCAGAGTGAGTCTGGCATGTAATGGGGCAGAGTGAGTCTGGCATGTAATGGGGTACAGTGAGTCTGGCATGTAATGGGGCACAGTGAGTCTGGCATGTAATGGGGCACAGTGAGTCTGGCATGTAGTGGGGCACAGTGAGGCATGTAGTGGCACAGTCTGGCATGTAATGGTGGCACCGTGAGGCGAGGCATGACTAGTAGGAAGGGGGTAGTCTTATACGGCGAGTATATCCCAAAACCAACATTTTAGCTGGAAAATTAGGAGGTCGTCTTATACGCCCAGTCATCTTATACGCAGGCAAATACGGTAGGTTGCCTCAAATCCTTCTGTCTCTTCATGTAATCCCAGTCGGACTTAATGATGATAAGATCAGGGCGATGTGGCAGCCAAACCACCACTTCCAGGACTCCTTGTTTTTCTTTACACTAAAGATGGTTCTTAACCACTTGCCGACCAGCCACCTCAGCTTTACTGCGGCAGCATGGCACGGCTGGGTCTAATGACGTTATGTTACGTCGCTTTGCCCTGTGGCCACTAGGGGCACGCTGCCCGCCCCGGAACCAACTTTGAGTGCCTGGCGCCTGTGATGCCCGGCGGGCACCCGCAATCACTCGTGACACAGCAAGAACCGGGATCTGTGTGTGTAAACACACAGACCCGGTTCTTTCAGGGGAGAAATGACTGATCATGTGCTCATACAAAGTATGAACAGTGATCTGTCATTTTCCCTAGTAAGTCCCATCCCCTCTTCAGTTAGAACACAGAGAGGGAACACGGTTAACCCATTGATCGTCCCCTTGTTAACCCCTTCCCGGGTTGCCGTTTCGTGCATGCGCAGTGCAAAAAAAAGTGATGCCCTATGGCCGTTTCGTCATAAACTGACATCATCAGGGGCAGTGTTTTATCAGTGTGTCCCCGTCAGTGTTTTATCAGTGTGTCCCCGTCAGTGTTTTATCAGTGTGTCCCATTAGTCTTATCAGTGTGTCCCCATCAGTGTTTTATCAGTGTGTCCCCGTCAGTGTTTTAATAGTGTGTCCCCGTCAGTGTTTTATCAGTGCTGCATTCCCCACCCAAGGCTTATACTCGAGTCAATAAGTTTTCCCATTTTTTTTGTGGTAAAATGATGTGCCTCGGCTTATATTCAGGTCGCCTTATACTCGAGTATATACGGTAATTATATTTAAAGAACAGTGAAAATGTGCATCACAAAACAGACCACTGTATTTGTTTGGAAATGGCCTTTTTTTTTCTTTACAGGGCTTGGTGGACAAATAGGGGTTGATTCATTAAAACTGGAAAGTGCAAAACCTGGTGCAGCTGTGCACGGTAGCCAATCAGCTTCTAATTTTAACTTGTTCAATTAAGCTTTGACAAAAAAAATGGAAATTGATTGCTTTCTAAGCAGAGCTGCTCCAGTTTTAGTAAATCAACCCCATACTGTAGTTTTACTTTTAGTATGCTGTAATTTTACTTTCTGTACACATAGTAACGTATACAGCATAGATTTAGAATATCTTAGCTGTGTCACATTTATGTGAACCCGGTAGCATGACAAAAATAAGCATTTTCCTGTTATCCTTTACGTTGACTGTTCAAGAGGTGACGTGTTTAAGCAGATTGCATAATCTTATGAAGAAGACCCCACATTGTTGCATTTATTGATGGTTTTCTCAAGGATACGTATCAATAATTAAGGCAGCCGTGCATAGGAAATCAATGAAAAGACAAATGGGGCCTGCTTGAATAATTAATAGTTCTTGATAAACCTATAGCAATACAATTAAACCGAATAAAAAGAATTAAAAAGTAGGCCTTGTCCAGTTAAATGTTAAAGCCCTCATAGTCATTAAACTCTGTCCACTCTCTAAGCTGCAAATAGAGCCTTCAAAGTGAAAAGCTTTTATGTAAAGTTAGGACTGATCATACAAATCAGATGAAAAGAAATCAGTGGTAATAGCTTTCATAAACTAATAAGACTAAGAGCTGTCAGCTTTTGTGGTTTAATGAGTGAGACTTCAAGACAATGCTAGAACTTGAATTTTTTAAAGAACCGTGTGTTATTAATTAGCTCATACTACTGTCTGAATCATTCTTGGTGGCCAATATTTTTGTATGTCCTACATGTTAATGCTTGGTTCTTGATTCGCTTTGTTTTGTAGGTCTGTTGTTTGGAATAGTTAAAGCATCCTTTATCTTTTTTTTTTTTTTTTTTTTTATGTGACACTAAAGAAATTAATAAACAAAGGAAAAATAAAAACAAAAATGTTTACATAATAATGGTAAATAAAATAGAAATGAACAAACAATTAGCACAGAAATGATAAAGGGAGAAGAAGACTTAACTAGGGCTGATTATGGTAAACTAAAGGTTAATAAGGGGTGAAACAGAGGAATTTTTATTTATTTATTTTTTTGTCTCCGTTCCTCTATTTTGTGTCTCCACAATATTCACAAACTAAGTCAGGCAGCTTTTTTCTTTTCTTTCTTTTTTTACAGCAGCAGCTGCTAGAGCTGCTCTGTGTACACAGTCCCTTTGATAAATTAGAGCTGAGAATTTTTGGTTTGAATAGGGGGGTTGTGACAGCAGGGCAGAAGTACTAGATATACTACAAACCTGTGTACTCCAGGGTCCTGTGATGAAGTTTTTTTGGGGAATGTGTAGCATGCCCAGTGTCCCTTCCTCAACTAGTTAAAGGGGTTGTAAAGGTTAATTTTTTATATTCCAAATAGGTTCCTTTAAGCTAGTGCATTGTTGGTTTACTTACATTTTCCTTCGATTTCCCTTCTAAATGTATTTTTCTTTGTTTTCTTTGTCTGAATTTCTCACTTCCTGTTCCTCCTCAGTAAGCTGTTCTGACTGACTAATCCCCATGGATGATGGGGGCAAGTTTACTGAGGAGAAACAGAAAGTGAGAAATTCAGACAAAGAAAAAAAAACATTTAGGGCTTGTACACGCGACCGGATCTATCCTCTGAAAACGGTCCGGCGGACCGTTTCCAGCGGACAGATCCGCTGCGTCCAGCTGACGGATTTCTGTCTGATGGTTGTACACACCATCAGACAGAAATCCGCGCGTAAACAATACGCCGTGACGATGACGCGGCGACGTGGGCGGCCTTGAAGTTTAAAGCTTCTGCGCATGCGTCAATTCAGTACGACGCATGCGGGGGATGGCGGTCGGTCGGACGTGTCCGGGTGAGTCTGTACAGACGACCGAACACGTCCGACGGATAGATTTCCAGCAGACAGATTGGTTAGCATGCTAACCAATTTTGGTCTGCTGGAAACTGTCCGATCCGCCGGACAATTGTCTGCTTGGGCCTACACACGACCGGATCGGTCCGCTGGAACTGGTCCGTCTTAGAAGGGAAATTGAAGGAAAGGGTAAGTGAACCAAAAATGCACTAGCTTAAAGGAACCAATTTAGAAAATAAAAATAAAAAACAAACCTTTACAACCCCTTTTAACCACTTCCTTACTGGGCACATATACCCCTTCCTGACCAGGTGAAATTTCAGCTTGTGGCACTGCGTCACTTTAACTGACAATTGCGCGGTCGTGCGACGTGGCTCCCAAACAAAATTGACGTCCTTTTTTCCCCACAAATAGAGCTTTCTTTTGGTGGTATTTGATCGCCTCTGCGGTTTTTATTTTTTGCGCTATAAACAAAAATAGAGCGACAATTTTGAAAAAAAAAAACAATATTTTTTACTTGTTGCTATAATAAATAGCCCATTTTTTTTAAAAAAACTTTTTTTTTCTCAGTCTAGGCGATACGTATTCTTCTACATATTTTTTGGGAAAAAAAAAAAATCGCAAGAAGCGTCTGGTTTGCGCAAAAGTTATTGCGCTTACAAAATAGGGGACAGAATTATTATTATTATTTTTTTTTTTTTTTTACTACTAATGTCGGCGATCAGCATTTTTTTCGTGACTGCGACGTTATGGCGGACACATCGGACACTTTTGACCCATTTTTGGCGCCATTCACATTTATACAGCGATCAGTGCTATAAATATGCACTAATTACTGTATAAATGTGACTGGCATTGAAGGGGTTAACACTAGGGGGTGAGGAAGGGGTTAAATGTGTACCCTAAATTGTGTTCTAACTGTAAGTGGAGGGGGGTGACTGGGGGAGGTGACCGATCTGTGTCCCTATGTACAAGAGACACAGATCGGTCTCCTCTCTCCCCTGACAGGACGTGGAGCTCTGTGTTTACACACAGAGCTCCACGTCTTGTCCCTGTAGCCGCCGATCGCGAGTCCCTGGCGGACATCACGGCCGCCAGGCACTCGCATCGGCATCTCAGCGATGCGGCGAGCACGCGCGCGCCGCCGTCGGACGCGCCCGCGCCGCTGGATGCGCGCGCAGGCCGTGTTTTTACGGCCTGTTAGAGATTGAGAACCACCCCGCGGCCGTATAAAGTCGTACGGCCGTCGGGTAGTGGTTAAGGATACAGTCCAGTAGACAAACTTTTGGCTAAAGGTTTTCTTCACCCGCTTTTAAAAAAAAAAAAAACATTCAGCTCCAACACAAAATAAGGCCCCTTTCACATGGGGTGGATCAGTAATTATCAGCCCCGTGAACCTCCGCTTGCTCAGCGGGGATCGCTCCGTTGATCCCCGCTGAGCCGGCAGGTGACAGGGTGGTCCCCGCACACTGCCCTGTCTTTTCTCCGCTCTCCCCTATAGGGGGATCGGATGAACACGGACCGTCTGTCCGTGTTCACCCGATCCGCCAGACGGATGGAAAAGTAGGTTTTTCCTCCGTCACACTTTGGCGGATCGAAGCGGGTCGGATGTCAGCGGGCATGTCACCGCTGACATCCGCGGCTCCATAGAGGAGCACGGAGCGCCCGTTCAGGTCCGCAAAAAAAAACTGTCAGGCGGACCTGAACGGGCCGCTCGCGTGAAAGAGCCCTAACGGTTACCCTAACGGTTACAGGGCTTTTAGTAGTCATAATTTACAAACTCCTTCCTAACGCAACTTTTTTTCTTGTTATTCAAGGGGATCTCTACTTCATTCTTCAAACAAGTGGCATTTTTTTGTCCCCCCAACTTGCACAGTACAGGGGTCTAAAAAGACTTAACCAAGCTTTTTACCAAGATTTTTAATGTGTGTGCTTACAGCGCCACATCTTGTTCGGAGTTACCTTGTCTATTTGTGCACACTATGGGCCAGATCCACATACAATTAGATAGGCGCATCGTATGTGAGATACGCTACGCCGCTGTAACTTACTTTTTATTCTTTGAATCCACAAAGAATTTGCGCTGTAAGTTACGGCGGCGTAGTGTATCTCTCGGCGCGTAATTCAAATCGGCAAGTAGGGGGCGTGTTTCATTTAAATGAAGCGCGTCCCTGCACTGAATGAACTGCGCATGCGCCGTCCCTAAATTTCCCGCCGTGCATTGCGCGAAATGACGTTGCAACAACGTCATTTTTTTAATGTAGACGTGAATTACGTCCATCCCTATTCACGGACGCAAAAAAAAAATCAAATTTCGACGCGGGAATGACGGCCATACTTAACATGGCAAGTCTAACTATACGCCGCAAAATACCAGCTTTAACTATACGCCGGAAAAAGCTAGACTAGAGACGACGTAAGAAAATGCGATGGCCGTGCGTACGTTCGTGGATCGTTGGAAATAGCTAATTTGCATACCCGACGCGGAAAACGACGCAAACTCCACCCAGCGGACGCCGAAGTATTGCATCTACGACCCGAAGGCGTACGAAGCCGTACAAACCCAGATGCCGTTGTATCTTGGTTTGAGGATTCAAACTAAAGATACAATGCGGGAAATTTGAAAGTACGCCGGCGTATCAGTAGATACGCCGGCGTACTCTCTCTGTGGATCTGGCCCCATATATGGGTGCCCTTTTACTTTTGCATTTAATAAACCGCTTAACAGAATAGCTTATCTAACTTCTCTCATTTCCACTCAAAATCTTATTCTGTCAGTTTAATTTCTAAAAATTCTTATACAACTGCAGCAACATCCTAGTGAGGGTCAACCACTTGTCTTACCATTCAGATGTTTTCGAGTCATGTGACACTCTTAGGCCCCGTACAGACGACCGAACATGTCTGCTGAAACTGGCCCGCCGGGCCTTTTCCCAGCGGGCAAATATTTCTGGACTTGTTTTAAAACAGCCCGCTGAAATCCTGCCCGCTCGGACATGTTCGGTCGTCTGTACAGACTTACCGTACATGTCCGAGCGCCCGCCATCCCTCGCATGCATCGAATGACTGCGACGCATGCGTGGAAGCATTTAACTGGCAGGGCCACCCACGTCGCCGCGTCATCGTCGCGGCGGCGGCGCGGATACGCCCCGCGTATTGTTTACTCGCGGATTTCTGTATGATGGTGAGTACAGCCACCATACAGAAATCCCCGGGCAGACATGTACGGTGAAAACGGTCCGGCGGACCGGTTTCATCGTACATGTATGCTCGTCTGTACGCGGCCTTAAAGATTCCAACTCTTTATTCAAGTTTCCTTTCTGGGCAGATAGGGTATTCAAAGTATAAATTCCCATCCCTGGCACTTCTTAATGTGTGCAAAATCTTTCCCCAAGCTACCCTTCTGTACCTGTAGGGAGGCTAGTCTCACTACGCTGTTATCTCTGTTGTGACTGTTAAACAATAAACCATCTTATCACATGTTTTAGTCTCAATCATCACATAAAACTCACTTTCAGGTTTACCACCACCTTTGCTGTTACTGATAGCAACCAGATCATAAGAGAACCACACTGCATTACTCTGTTCTGCTTTAACAGTAATATTCAGCAATATATTACACATCTCCCCTCCGTCAATAATGTTAAGAATAGTGTCAGAACCCCCTTTTCCAGTGTTTGCGAGAAACTATGCATGGTTATTCCCTGCAGCTTCCTCACAGTACATCAACTTATTTGGCACATATTCCCATTGAGTATTGATATATGCATATTGGGCCTGGTCCACCCATTGGCCTCTACTTAGAGTTCTATTAGGACTCCCTTTGTTTTATGCTCAGCAAGACATAACACTGAAATAGAAGTCCCCGGTAGCCCCCACGTTAGACTATTGGAAGCACCTGGTCAATTCAGCAATTCCACTCTATAAATTTATGTATACCTCTAAGGGCTGCCCAAAGAAAATATTTAGGTTTTTAATATTTGGCTTAATTCAACTTCTACAAATGCCTTCTCAGAGATGCCCTCATTGAATTCAGCCTAACTTGTTCTGGACCCTACTGTGGTCGCCTATGGAGGTGGTTTGTATGATATTCTATTTAGATACATGGGTAATGGGGAGTGCGAAGAATGTAATTCAAATTATTTTGTAGAAACCATCCTAGTAATCACCTGACCACGCCCCTCCCCCATCCTAGTAATCACATAAACTCGCCCCTATCCTACTAATCACCTGACCTTTCCCCTTCCCCCCCATCCTAGTAATGACATGACCTTGCCCCCCCATCCTAGTAATGACATGACCTCACCCCCCCCCATCCTAGAATTGACATGACTTCGCCCCACCATCCTAGTGATGCCCTGACCTTGTTCCCATCCTAGTAATGACATGACCTTGCCCCCCATCTTAGCGAGGACATGACCTTGCCCCCATCCTAGTAATGACATGACCTTTCCCCCCATCCTAGTAATGACATGACCCACTGATAATGGGGTACTTTGACGCAGTAGTGGGCTTTAAGCACTATGTGGCCATATATTGTGACCAAACCCCCATATTTTTTGCTTATTTGTTGAATATGTTCAGGTGTTTTTTTAGTAGCCTTGCATAATTTAAACATAATTTTTGCATGTGTGTTCTGTAATCTTTTCTTCTGTTTGCCGGTCTTATAGTTGCACCAGCTTTAATGTTATGCATTTTTGGGGTGTGCCCCCAAGTCTATATTTGCCCATCCTACTGATGGCATGACCTTGCCCCCATCCTAGTAATGACATGACCTTACCCCTATCCTAGTAAAGACATGACCTTACCCCCATCCTAGGAAAGACATGACCTCGCCCCCCCTCCCCAGTGATGATGTGACATTGTCCCCATCCTAGTAATGACATGACCTCGCCCCCATCCTAGTAATGGCATGACCTTGCCCCCCATCCTAGTAATGACATGACCTTGCCCCCCATCCTAGTAATGACATGACCTTTCCCCCCATCCTAGTAATGACATGACCTTTCCCCCCCATCCTAGTGATGACATGACCTTACCTCTCATCCTAGTAATCACATGGCCTTGCCCCCCTCCCCATCCTAGTAATCACATGACCTCTCCCTTTTCCCAATATGATCATCCCAGAGTGGGGAGATACAGAAACTCCTAATAAGGTGAGTAGACAGAGCAGTGTTTACCTCCGCTCATTTATAGCGGTCCCGGCTCTCAGGTGGCGCTCTCTCTCTCCCCTTCTCCAGTCCTGGCTCTCTTAAGTGGCACATGCCTGATGAAGGGGTCCTTTGAGGCTCTGAAACGTTGTTACACTGTTGTAACTATGTGATCTTCAATAAAGCTTTGGACCCATTATTTTGGAGATCCTTGGTGTGCTGGTGACATTTCTTCTCTCTCTCTCTCTCTCCTTCTTCGGTTCCAACTCTCGGAAGGCATTTTCTCCCCCTACGGTCCCGGATCAGAGTCTCTGTACCTCCTCTCCTCCTGCCTCAGCACACTGCCATGCTTCTCTGTCCCAGGCTGCTCGCAGTCCTGATTGGCGCTCTCCCACCTCATGACAGACAGGCCGCTAACTGTCTCCCGCTGTTGTCAACACACTGCCATGCTTCTCCAGGCTAGTCTTGGTCCTCCACTCTGTTCAGGAGGCGCACCCCTGCACAAAACCCTATATATATATATATACGACTGCCGGCCACGTGCATCTGGTCCCCCGCCGTGCAGTGGGTGTGCAGGCCCTCTGGCACCTCTCATAGAGAACCACATATATATATATACATATATATATATATATATATATATATATATATATATATATATACACAGTACAGACCAAAAGTTTGGACACACCTTCTCATTTAAAGAGTTTTCTTTATTTTCATGACTATGAAAATTGTAGATTCACACTGAAGGCATTAAAACTATGAATTAACACATGTGGAAATTATACATAACAAAAAAGTGTGAAACAACTGAAAATATATTTCATATTCTAGGTTCTTCAAAGTAGCCACCTTTTGCTTTGATTACTGCTTTGCACACTCTTGGCATTCTCTTGATGAGCTTCAAGAGGTAGTCACCTGGCGCAGCACCCCATCACTCTCCTTCTTGGTTAAATAGCCCTTACACAGCCTGGAGGTGTGTTTGGGGTCATTGTCCTGTTGAAAAATAAATGATGGTCCAACTAAACGCAAACCGGATGGAATAGCATGACGCTGCAAGATGCTGTGGTAGCCATGCTGGTTCAGTATGCCTTCAATTTTGAATAAACCCCCAACAGTGTCACCAGCAAAGCACCCCCACACCATCACACCTCCTCCTCCATGCTTCACGGTGGGAACCAGGCATGTAGAGTCCATCCGTTCACATTTTCTGCGTCGCACAAAGACACAGGGGTTGGAACCAAAGATCTCAAGTTTGGACTCATCAGACCAAAGCACAGATTTCCACTGGTCTAATGTTCATTCCTTGTGTTCTTTAGCCCAAAACAAGTCTCTTCTGCTTGTTGCCTTTCTTTAACAGTGGTTTCCTAGCAGATATTGTACCATGAAGGCCTGATTCACACAGTCTCCTCTTAAAGCGGAGGTTCACCCCAATTTTTTTTTTTAAATTACATCTAGCAGAGCCAGCATACTAAGGACATTTCATTTCGGCAGGTAATTTTTATTTTTTTCGCCATACATACCTTTATATTCTGTTTTTATCCAGGGCTTCCGGGTTCCGATGACTGCGGGACTGGGCGTTCCTATGCTTCCGTTCGATGATTGGCGGCTTGTGAAACAGGTGACCTGTCGCACAACGCGCGTCACCAGATGTCGGGAAATAGCCGAGCTGCGAGTCGGCACTATACGGCGCCTGCGCAGTCAGCTCTACACGGCGGGCGCAGGCCCCGTATAGTGCTGACTCGCAGCTCGGCTATTTCTGGAAATCTGGTGACGCGCGTTGGCGACAGGTCACCTGTTTCACAAGCCGTCAATCATCGAACGGAAGCATAGGAACGCCCAGTCCCGCAGTCATCGGACCCCTGAGGCAGGGATAGGAACGCCTAGTCCCGGAGTCATCAGAACGCGGAAGCCCTGGACCAAATCAGAATAAAAAGGTAAGTACGGAGAAAAAAAAAAAAACTGCCGAAAGTATATGCCCTTACTATGCTGGCTCTAATGTTAAAAAAAACGTTTTTAGGGTGAACATCCACTTTAACAGTTCTAGAGATGTGTCTGCTGCAAAAGGTGGCTACTTTGAAGAACCTAGAATATGAAATATATTTTCAGTTGTTACACACTTTTTTGTTATGTATAATTCCACATGTGTTCATTCATAGTTTTGATGCCTTCAGTGTGAATCTACAATTTTCATAGTCATGAAAATAAAGAAAACTCTTTGAATGAGAAGGTGTGTCCAAACTTTTGGTCTGTACTGTGTGTATATATATATATAGGTTTCACGCAGGGGTGCCATTCTGCCCCCGTAAAAAGATGTGACCTGGTCGGGAACCGGTTAAAGCAGAACATCATTATCTCAATCAGCATTGACTATTGTTATTCCTTATGCTGCTAGCATTAGTAAATACATCATATTTACATTATTTAAACTGTATTTTTTACATTTCTTCAGTTACTTTCTGGTTTCCAGGCCTTGGCAAATAATGTCATACATCCCAGGAATGTTCAGGGGGGAGGAGGGGTTTTCTCAGCTAAGAACAACCTCCTGTCTGCATGCCTGAGCTAATTGCAGTTGGATTCAAGGAAGTAAATGCTAAATCATCTGCCCTTACTCAAGATGGCCACAGCCAGAAATGCTAGGGGGTCTCAGCAAAATTGTATTGAATTTTTATAATCCAAATGAAGATTTTTTTTATTTTTGTTTATCAAGTATGGTTATGTATGATATGTAATTGATGATATAATGCCCTGTACACACGATTGAAAATTCCGACGGCAAAAGTCCGATGTGAGCTTTTGAACGGAAATTCAGACCGTGTGTATGCTCCATCTGACTTTTTCTGTCGGAATTTCCACCAACAAAAGATTGAGAGCTGGTTCTCAAATCTTCCGATCGTCTGTAGCAATTCCGACATGTAAAACTCTGGCACATGCTCGGAAACAATTTTGACGCATGCTCGGAAGCATTGCACTTAATTTTCTCGTCTTGTCGTAGTATTGTACGTCACGCGTTCTTGACAGGGCGAAAGTTCAGAGAAAGTTTGTGTGACCGTGTGTATGCAAGCCAAGCTTGAGTGGAATTCCGTTGGAAAAACCATCCAAGGTTTTTCTGATGGAAAATCCGATCGTGTGTACGCGGCATTAGAGTGTGGTGTCTTTGTTTCTGGAGGGGCTGCTGCATGAAGGTAAAAAGCCTTGACTTTACAACCACTTTAAGACACAGAGCTACACAGGTGAGTGGAAACCCAATATGGGCACTCCTTGGGGTGCTTTGGGGACACACTGGGTCGCAATTTAGTTTGCCTTCCTAGCAGTCAATCAATGGGCAACTGCCCTTCTTTAAGAGCCCCCTAAACACAAGCTAGAATAACAGATCCTTGTAGACAGAATAACAAGCACAAGTAAACTAACATAACAAAGTGGTATACACCTGATGTTCCTTTTTGCTACAGAGCATATCTCTAGCTACACACTGAAGGTTACAAATTCTATAAATGATGCAGTGGCCTTTACAAAATAAAAGAAATATATATGTAAAAGAATTATTAATATGAAGAGCATAACTATGTGATAGCTGCCATACTCTTTTTGTCAGTCTGCTTGAATTAGGCGTACCTTGGAGCACAGAAGACAGCTGTATGTACCATATTCCCATATTAGCCCTGTTTCTGCCAACCAGCATAGAGCATCATTGCAATTTCCAAATAGTTTATGAAATGGGACTGTCCAGTATGACATTCTGGTTATATACGATAGAAGAATCATAACCAGTTATAGCAGGTATGTCAAACTCAAATGAAGCTGACTGAGGCTTGCACTGTTTTCAAAAAATGCTTCAACACTTTGGGCATTTACATGACAAATTTTAGAATATAATAGTGCAGCATTTTAATTATTTACCAATTAATTCTGTGCATTTGAGTACTATATTCTGAGAAATGTTTATCCTTATATGGGTTCAATATTGAATGAGTTAAGTGCAAAATTACTTAAAGGGGTTGTAAAGGTATTTTACGTCCCTGTTCACATGTGAAATCGCATTTCAAAACGAAGCAAATCGTACCCAGTGTGAACCTGGGCTTACTAACATAAAATCAGCTAAAGGGTGACATCATCCGAATGGAACTTCCCCTTTATAGTGCCGTCGTACGTGTTGTACGTCACCGCGCTTTGCTAGGGCATTTTTTTAAACGACCGTGTGTGGGCAACGTTGTTTTAATGATGAAGTTGGAAAAAACGTAGTTATTTCTACATGCTGAGAAACTTTGTTTTTTTACATGCCGAAAAACTATCGTGTGTACACGGCATGATAGTGTTAACTGTGCCTAGGCGGTACCCTGATAACTCACAGTGCCTTTTTGTCTTCAATTTCTCCTTAATAGCAGCAGTTCAATTCCTAGTATGTAAGGGTTTCTAGGCATACCTGTGCCTACAGCCTCATAGATCAGCACGCTCGCAGTCCATTAAAAGTATAAGCCTGTCTGCCTTGGTGGCAGAGTCAGAACTTAATTAATTCACAGATCACTGAATAAATGACGTGACTGTGTGGGCCGAGATTCACATAGCTGTTTCGATTTTAAATGTGACAGCAGTTGTAGGGGAGAGGAACCCATAGCCACTGTCACAGTGGGGCATTCAAGGGGTAAGAGAACATGTGCTGGAACATGTTGCATATTACACCCTAAATACGGGTGTAATGCCTCGTACACATGGCCAGATTTTCAGAGAAAAAAAGTCAGACAGGCTTTTTTTCTAGGAAAGTCCGGATTTGTGTAGCCTCCATCTGATTTTTTTTTTTTTCGAAAGTCCGACGGATCTTAGATAGAGAACCTGTTCTCTTTCTTTCTGTCGGACTTCCAACAGACTCACGGTGGACTTTTACACGGTCAAACGTCCGACCGTGTGTACAAGGCATAACATGTAACATGTTCCAAAAGATGTTGGACATTTGTAAAGTTTGTTTTATAAAAAGAAAAACAAAATTTAATTTAAAAACTCTCCTTATTGAGCTCTCAGTTTTACATTAAAGAGAATCAGTCAAGATTTGGCTTATGCAAGAATCTGAAAGTTCAGTCCTAATTATAACTGTGCCGGCTTACCAATTTAAGATATATGTTTAAATTCTTATCAAGCTTTACTTGCTTTATCTGAGGACAAATTATGCGTTGAGGTTGCCTGTCTGACTGAGACACTGAATAATGCTTTTTGTCACTGAATTCTGAAAAGAATTATATATGGAATGCTTTACTTTTGTGTTAAAAAGCTCTTTAGAACAACTGCTACGTATATACTGTATAATTTTAGAAAACTGTAATAGACAAGGTGTGCATTAGAGATTGCATGTGTGCTTGACTGAGCTGTTGCAAACATATTTTTGTATGGCCTAATATAGAATAGAATGCTGGACTTTGTCTTTGAAGAACTTTTTAGAAATAAGATAGCACAAATCATTGTTGGCATTTGTCACCCAAAACTAATGATGTAAAGAAAAAAATGACATGATACATTTTACTTCAGAGAATACATGTCTGAACAAGATACTAAAAGGATATTTTTCCAGTAGCCTGAAATGGAATAGATTGCTTTATGTTAGATGCGAGTTTGGAAACACAAGAAAAACTAGGTTGATATTGGCAACAACAATAGTAAACAATAATCATGAGAATAAGAGGGGAAATATTGCGCTAGTCCAAAAACTAAACCAAAAGGTGCAAAAAAACAGGTGAAAATGCAAACCAAATAAGAACAGCTGCACAAAATGTGAACAAAATTCTAATACAACTATAATTAAAATGTAGCGCTGAAAATAAGAGAGACCAAATCGCACAAAGTGAGATGTGCCTCAATGTGCAAAAAGTGAGACATACGGTAAATAAATAAGTCCACTTAAAGTCCATTCAAAAGACTATGGATTGTGATAATCAAATCAGACGTGTAACAATAATTGTCATCTCATAAGCCTTCTTGCAAAGGAGTAAGGGAGAATTCTCTTACCGGAACCAGTGGATCTACTTATTAGGCAGAGCGTTAGAGCGTTTAAAATCCCAATGGCAATTCGCATCAACTGGTATTAAGACTCTGGATAAATCGCAGATGGTAACTCGTTTAAAGGAAATCCCGGCCTCAAAGGGACTCTGGGTTCACTGGATATCCCTGTGGTCCTCAGATGATGATGAAGTCACCTCCAATTTAGGAATCCTTTTCAGGACTGAAGGATGGCATGATGGAAAAAAACTCCAAACAGCAACTCAATCAACCACAACATGAAAGAAAGGGGAAAAAAGAGGAGGTGCTCAGTGCAGGTAAATGTGGGTTTATTGAAAAACCAACAAGACTTAAAAGTGATCACAATACAAAATATGTTTAAAAAAGGGCAATAAGTGGAGTGGTGTACCAAGCCCGACATGTTTTGTACACAAGTACTTCAACTGGGGCATCCTATAGTAAACAATAGTCAGGCTGCTTTCACACTGAAAGTGACAGTCGTTAGTGGTAAAGCACTGCTCGTTTTAGCGGCACTTTATCACTGTTTTGTGCCTCTTTTCGACTGCTAGCGGGGTGCTTTTAACCCCAAAGAAGGGGTAAAAAATGCCCGTGAAGCGGTGCTTTTGAAGCACCTTTTCAGGCCTTTTGAAAGCACTGCCCATTCATTTCAATAGGCAGGGCGTTTTGGGAGCAATGTATACAGCACTCCCAAACTGCCCCAAAGATGCTGCTTGCAGGGCTTTTCCTAATGTCCCGCAAGCACACCGCCCCAATATGAAAAGTCACACTGAAATTAATGGGAGGCAGTTTTCAGGTGCTTTACAGGCGCTGTTTCTAGAGCTAAAACGCCTAAAAACCGATTCAGTGTGAAAGGAGTCTTAAGGACTATTATGTTTAACACTGGCATATACTTGTGAAATGCTTTCTTTTGGTTTACAAGATCTTTCAAAATGACAACTATGTATTGCCAAAGTGCTTTTGCATTTACAGTACACTACCCCTCCAATTTATTGTGGAAAAGGGATATGATTGCATAAAGTAGGATGGGAGGGTGTTAGGGATTGCATGAGTAAATTAGTGAGAATTGCACCAGACATTGGAAATAGAGTAAAACTTTTAGGCATAAACCCCAAAAGGTTTGCCAGTATACACCAATCTAGGCCTAGTATATACCCTAACTCGTGGTTCTCTAGCTCTGTCCTCAAGTATCCCCAACAGGCCATGTTTGCAGGTTTTCCTTTATCTTGCACAGGTGCTTTAAATCAGAGTCAATGGCTTGGTATTTTATTTATTTTTTTAATTTATTCTTTATTAGGAAATTGTTAAAATACAACACACACCCACATTGGTGTAAAAAAAGCTTAGTACAAAACAATAAGTTAACATACATCTTCCCTAGTTTTCTCCCTTTGTCGTTTCCCCCTTCCCCTCCCCCTCTTGTCATCTTTACCCTCCCCTACCCCCTACTGCCCTTCCCTCCTCGATCTGTCATCCTTCCTTCTACTTTATTCTCTATCTTTTTCCATCATTCCCAGTACATATTTTTCTGACAATTTAAAGGCTCTCCATTTTTCCCATATTGCTCTTTAGCAGTGGTTCTCAACCTGGGGGTTGGGACCCCCTTGGGGGTCAAATGATGATTTGCCAGGGGTCACCAAATCCTGGGCTGTTCCTGAAGCCCGCACCACTCTCCCACTCTTCTTGTAGCTGCTCAGCAGGGCTGTCCCTGGAGCCAGTGGCCACCCAGCTGGGCTGTTCCTGGAGCACTCAGCCTCTTCGCAGCCGCCCATTCAGTTCATGACATGGGTTGGGGGGCAGAGACTAGAGGTCCGCTGACTTGCGCTTGTGAACAGCGATCTTTAAGTCTCACCACAGATTTTCTATTGGATTGAGGTCTGGGCTTTGATTTGGCCATTCTAACACATTTACATGTTTCCCCTTAAACCACTCAAGTGTTGCTTTAGCAGTGTGTTTGGGGTCATTGTCCTGCTGGAATGTGAACCTCTGTCCTAGCCTCAAATCACACACAGAGTGGTACAGGTTTTGCTCAAGAATATCTCTGTATTTAGCACCATCCATCTTTCCCTCAACCCTGACCAGTTTCCCAGTCCCGACTGCTGAAAAACATCCCCACAGCATGATGCTGCCACCACCATATTTCATGGTGTTCTTTGGGTGATGTGATGTGTTGGTTTTGCGCCAGACATAGCGTTTTCTTTGGCCAAAAATTTTTGTCTCTTCAGACCAGAGCACCTTCCTCCATACATTTTCTGAGTCTCTCGCATGCTTTTTTGCAAACTCAAAACGTGCCATTTTGTTGTTTTGCTAAAAGTATTGGCTTTCTTCTGGCCACTCTGCTATAAAGCCCAACTCTATGGAGAGTACGGCTTATTGTTGTCCTATGTACAGATACTCCAGTCTCTGCTCTGGAACTCTGCCCTCCTTGCCCAGTCCGGTTTGCTGTTGTGCCATGTTTTTTTCATTTGGTTATGATAGATTTGATGTTTGGATATTTTTTATAACCTAACCCTGACTTGTACTTCTCAACAACATTGTCCCTTACTTGTTTGGAGAGTTCCTTGGTCTTCATGGCAGTGTTTGGTTAGTGGTTCCTCTTGCTTAGGTGTTGCAGCCTCTGGGGCCTTTCAAAAAGGTGTGTATATGTAATGACAGATCATATGACACTTAGATTGCACACAGGTGGACATAATTTCATTAAGTATGTGACTTCTGAAGGTAATTGATTGTACCAGAGTTTTTTTTGGGCTTCATAACAAAGGGGGTGAATACATACGCACATGCCAATTACCTTTTTTTTTTCTGAAAAATAGTAATGTATTTTTTTTTCTTAATTTTACTTCACCAACTTAGAGTATTGTGTTCTGATCCATCACATATAATTCAGATTAAAAAAACATTGAACGTAACAAAATAGGTAAATAGCCAAGGGGGGGGGGGGGATACTTTTGCAAAGCACTGTATCTTCACCAGTCATGCTCAAAGTGTGAATGCACACTCCCCAGAGATATTTGACCCCTTTTTACAGTAGGGTAGTGTAACTATTGATATTATATTGGTGCAAATTACCACCTAAACTGGAAGAAGATATTGAAGTCTATTCCCAAGGTGTTAATGGCTTTTGGGGGCAAAAAGTGCAATTTTACCTACCTGCAAAAAGGGGTCAATTATCTACAGTGAGTGTGCATTTGCACTTTTTGAGCACAAGTGGTGAAGATTTGGACTAATAGAGGAGTCACTTTGAAGGATTTTTAATTTTGGAGGAGAAAAATTACTTATTTGCAAAATTTACTGACAAAAACCTTTTTTTTTTTTTTTGGGGGGGGGGGATAAAAAACCTAGGAGTGATTAAATACTACCAAAAGAAAGCTCTACTTGTGTGAATAAAATGATAACAATTTCACATGGTTACAGTGTAGCATGACCACGCAATTGTCATTCAAAATGTGACAGCGCTGAAAGCTGAAAAATGGCTTGGGCAGGAAGGGGGTTTAAGTGCCCTGTATTGAGGGGGTTAAAAACTATACTGATTTGTATATATGTCCAGTAAATGTATTTAGACTGCACATCTTAGAATTTATACCATGAAGATGGCTTAGATTTCCTTTCTTTTTTCGAATTATTCTGGATTTCACATGTTATCTACAGTGGCAAAAGATAAAAGGTGATGTTTATACCTGACAGTTTGAATGTTCACCAATTTTCTTCTATCAGCGGTGGAAATAAGAACTTGTTAGTTTTCATATAGAAAGCATCAATATATTTTATAAAAGATTTGTGTCTAATGGATATCCTCTGGCTTCCTCTGCCATGGGTGGTGTGCCTGCAGGTTCCATTTATAGAATTCCATCTTTGCCAGTACCGTTGGTGTGCAATGACTAACAATGATAACTGCCTTATTAGACTTATACAGTCAATATAGTCATGCTGTGTACATGACATATTCTGTTCCATTTTCTTTCCCGCACATGAAAATAATAACAACTGTGCCTCGGCAGCAAACACCTGCTCTGTGCAAATTGTTTTTAGACCTATTTCTGTCCTACGGAGTTTCACAACAATGTTACAGACCTCACCAACATAGATGTCATTTTCTATTAAGTGTGCTTTTGTATAACCTCATTAATGTGCTCAAGCAAGTGTGCCCTGGGGATACTTCAGACAGCTTCATTGTTGTGCTAAAATTAGAATGCCCTAAAAACTACAGCTGGATAAAAATGTCACTTCTGCTTCAAAGATCACATACAGTGTGAACCGTGGTTTTATTACATGAACACTCACTTGGTTGGCGCTAAAAGCATTGTTTTCCTTCACCTGATCTTCACAATATACTTCAGGCCCTCTGAGAACTTGATATGTCATTCAAGCCTTTTTGTAGGCACACTGCTTTTTCAGAATGGAATGTTTTTCTTTCTGTATATCTTTTTTTTTTTTTTTTTTTAGGCTTTTAAAGTTGACACCATTGTTAAGTATACCACTGTGCTTTATCTTCTAATTTCTATCTTACTTTTTATTGCTTCACACAAAACCCATCTTTGATAAGTTGCAATTTAATGTACTTTCTCCTGGCAAAGATGTACCCATGATTAATATACTTTCTGGCAGCAGCTCCACTGGTTGCTTATGGTGTTAATGGACACACATTTGTTTAACCACTTCCATACGGGGCATTTTCACCCCCTTCCTTCCCAGACCAATTTTTAGTTTTCAGCGCTGTTGCACTTTGAATGATAATTGCACGGTCATGCAACACTGTACCCAAATGAAATCTTTGTTTTTTTCCCCCCACAAATAGAGCTTTCATTTGGTGGTATTTGATCACCTCTGCGGTTTTTATTTTTTTGCAACAAACAAAAGAAGAGCGTACATTTAAAAAAAAAACACAATATTTTTTACTTTTGATTTAATAAATATCACAATTTAAAAAAAAAAAATGTCCTCAGTTTAGACCGATAAGTATTCTTCTACATATTTTTGGTAAAAAATAATAATAATCACAATAAGCGTATATTGATTGGTTTGCGCAAAAGTTATAGCGTCTACAAAATAGGGGATAGATTTATGGCATTTTTATTTATTATTTTTTTACTAGTAATGGCGGCGATCTGCAATTTTTATTGTGACCGTGATAATGCGGCGGACACTTTTGACACATTTTTGGGACCATTCACATTTATACAGCGATTAGTGCTATAAAACTGCACTGATTACTGTGTAAATGTGACTGGCCGGGAAGGGGTTAACACTAGGGAGCACTGAAGGGGTTAATATGTTCCCTGGGAGTGATTCTAACTGTAGGGGGAGGGGGACTCACAAGGGGAGGAGACCAATGTGTATTCCTCTGTACTGGGAACACACATCGGTCTCCTCACCTCTGACAGGAGGTGGATCTGTGTGTTTACACACACAGATCCACACTCCTGCCGTGATCGCCGGCAATCGCAGGTGCCCGGCGGACATCACGGCCGCTGGGCACGTGCACCGGGTCACGAGCAGTGCCATGCGCGCTCCCTAGACTGCCGAGAAGAAAGGACGTCATATGATGTCCACCTGGAGGGAGGGAGGGTACCTGCCGGCGTCATTTTATAATGGCCCGGTAAGGAAGGGGTTCAATTTGTCATCTTTCTCTACAGCTAGTTTGGGTAAATTGCACAGAAACCTATAGGCTGAGAACCATTGTCAAATCACTCTGAAGCCCTGTACACACGACCGGTAATCCCGCCAGGAAAAAAAATGATTTTCCTGATGGGATTCCGGGCAAGCTTGCCCTGAAAAGCCGTGTATACTCATGGCCACACAAAAACCCGCCATTCTTTTGAATGGCAAGAATGTGTGACGTCATCGAGTACGTCGAGCCGGTGTCTTGTCACATTCGATTCCATCGCTGGCATCTTGCTACACCCCAGACCAACGATGTATGCTACCGTGCATGTGTCGCAATGTTATTGAGCATGTACGGTTTTTCTACCCTGCAGGTAAGCATAGAGATGACCGGTTTTCTTGGCAGGAAACACTCTGGCGGGAATCCCGACGGGAAAATAGAGAACAGGTTCAAAGTGTACAAAGCTTGACTGTTTATACCATTGCCTGTTATGGTGATTCTCACACAGCAAATTCATCATTTAAGCCTAGTTTCGAAAAAGAAAGGGGAATCTGATGCTTTGTTTTATTTACTAAAAAAACAACCAACAAAAAAAACAATGGTAAAAAGCGCTAAATGGAAACTCCTGTGAAAGAAAGGCAGATGACCGCTATGCTGAAAAATAGTCTATGATGGTGTTGTAAAACCATAAAAAAGTTTATTGAAACAATAATCATCTTAAACAATGTAAATCAATAAATGTAGAGCTCCCCTCTGGCAGATGGAAAATCCAAACAGCGTTGGCAACCTTGTGCATGCAGTGTGCTGCAGACCAGCCCTGCAAGACGGTACTGCAGTGATCAGCTGTCGCTCCTCCTGTCAATAAGCAGAGCCCAATGGGAAGGATGGATGTCCTGCCAGATGGATGCAGCCAATTGTGTGGATAGGGGACACCGAGTCCAGCTGTGCTGAGACTTGTTAGTTGTGGCTTATAGAACCGGCGCTGCAAGAGCCAAAAATGGTCTTTACCCCACTTGATTTAAAAAAAAAAAAAAAAAAGGTTGGATTAATTGATTGTTGGTTTTATTCTACCATATATAGTTCTTACAACATTGGTACCATCATAGACTAATTTTCAGCATAGCAGTCATCTGCCTTTCTTTCACAGCAGTTTCCATTTAGTGCTTTTTTTACTGTGTTTTTTGTTTTTTTTTGTTTTTCTATTCTAGCACCGCTCCTGGTGCAGAAGCTCCACACAGCTGTTTTTGGCTCCCCATATGGTACCATTCATTGTCATCAAGGGATTCACTGTCTTGGTCCCCTAGCATCAGACTTGTTTGTGGTTATATTGGTGTATTTTATTTACTGCTGTTTTATAAAGTGTGTCCTCCTTCTGTATAGCAGCTTATAGATTATGGTCGATCCATGGATCGACTTTAGTACAAACAGCCTGCCCATAGATGGATCGAATCTCGGCTGGTCCCTGCTGAACCGGCCGTGATTTGATCCATCTTCGGCCGGTTTTAGACAAATCATTTGTCGGTATTACGGTATCTTCAACTTCATCATCACAGATTCTGCTGCTTCTTTAAAGCAAAGTTCCAGTCCCCCATTTTATCTTTTTTTCTGCCGTAATTGGGTCCACTTCAAATAAAACATTTAGATAATGACATTAATGTGGCCCTTTTATTTTATGTTTAAATCCTTTAAAACTAACCTGATCCAGAAGCAGGAAAGGAAAGGGATCACCGCTCCAGGCATGTGTATTGAAATGGCACTCTCCTCGGTAGCTATGACTAAGCACTATTGAAAGTATGAAACTTATAAGTAACTTATCCTATAAACCAGGGCTTGATAAATTTGCTTGGAATCTAGGAGCCAGCTAAAAATGTTAGGAGCCAGGAACGCGCCCCGTACCGCCGAGCTCGCGTGCAGAAGCGAACGCATATGTGAGTAGCGCCCGCATATGAAAGCGGTGTTCAAACCACACACATGAGGTATCACCGCGATTGGTAGAGCAAGAGAAATAATTCTAGCCCTGGACCTCCTCTATAACTCAAAACATGCAACCTGTAGAATTTTTTAAACGTTGCCTATGGAGATTTTAAAGGGTAAAAGTTTGTCGCCATTCCACGAGCGGACGCAATTTTGAAGTGTGACATGTTGGGTATCAATTTACTCAGCGTAACATTATCTTTCACAATATAAAAAAAAATTGGGCTAACTTTACTGTTGTCTTATTTTTTAATAAAAAAAAGTGTATTTTTTCCCCAAAAAGTGCACTTGTAAGACCGCTGCGCAAATACGGTGTGACAGAAAGTTTTGCAACAACCGCAATTTTATTCTCTAGGGTGTTAGAATAAAAAATATGTATAATGTTTGGGGGTTCTAAGTAAAGGAAAGGAGATGGGCAGGCAGGGGAAGCTCCATTAGTATTGCTGGTTGTCTTGTCATACCAACAGCCACCACAAGATTACAGAAGGAAGCATAGGACTGCAGAAGGCCGCAAAGCCGCGGCCTTAATTACCGGCCGGCTCGGTCCAGCGCCATCGCACCGGGGGGTGCGCTCTCGGAAACAGGATAGCCCAGCTGTGCCGCCCCAGGTCGCTAATTCTAGTCACAAATGTGACCTGGCGCCCGGGGTTTGTCGAACCCTGCTGTAAACTGCTGTGGTTTGTACTTTTGTTATTTATTTACAATAAAGGCGTTTTTATTGGAGTGCGGCTGTCCAGACCTTCCCTCATCTAAAAATAACATCCGCATCTGAAGCCCTCTTATATTTATTTCTGGGATTCGGTATAGCTGGCTACCTTGCATGCACTCCCTGATATCCCGCCTGCGCAGTAATGCCACTGTGCTGCGCTCTTTAATCCTGCCACATTGCCATAGAAATGGCGGCGTCGGCAGAATTTCCCACCCTGTTGCTATAACAACCTGTCAATCAGAGGATATCCCAGAGATTTTGTTATTAGGCGATTCCCTTGGGAGAGATGATGCCGATATTGCAGGAGTCCATGGGAATGACCTAGTGACAAAATCATCTATGTGGTCATAGCCGGAAGTTCGGCAGAAAATAATACAAAATAAGGTATTTACAAATAATAAAAAAAAATATATTATCATTTATAATAGAATTCCGGATGGGCATGTCAATGATTGAGCATGTCAATGATTGGGCATGTAAAAAGTGGGCATAACTCTGCTTTAACTTTCACACAAGTTGTATTTATCCCAGGCCAATTGTGGTTTAATAGATCACAGCACAGTTCTAGTGAGTATAGTAAAGTAATAATAGACTGTATATTTAAGATGGTTAATTTCTGCCCAAATTTGATATTTTGCTTTTGTAGAAATGTTTAACGGCATCTTTCAGAAGGCTAGCTTTTGTGCTCCATCAGCAGGGATCAAATGGAAAACTCTGTAATAAAGCATGGCCCTGGTTCATTTCATTTAGCACACATTGATCAAAATACATTGTTCTATGAAGGAAATCACTGTAAATTATTTTATTACATTACCTCATGAAAAATTGTGGCCTTCATTGTAACTGCTGTTAGTATTAATGAAATGCAGATGAGCGCATTATATTCTAAAATATATTCATCCTATATTCATTAAACTTTGGAAATGTTAGCACTGGGGAAGAATGTGGAATAATGTCATGTCTACACATCCGATTAACCACAATCAATCTATTCTGATGAGAGGTGAAGAGAAATTGTCCTGCATGAAACATGAAAGATGTGTTCACAGGTTCTTCACTTTTCTATGATTAGACTTTTTCTTGAGTTCAGGAAGCTTTCCCTCCTGAATCTGGAAATAGATCTTTCTGTGGGATTAATTACAGGAATGTATGCAACACAAATGCTGTTGCTGAGGGTACTCGCTTGGCTTCCTAAAATGAAGCGGGCAGCCTCTATTCTACTGCATCTGTTGTTAAGCAAAACTACCTGCCTTTTTCATTTGGATTATGTGAAATATTGTTTTTTGTGATATGTGAGAATCTCTAGTTTACACATGCTATGCACATGTGGAGATTAATTGTTAATATGAAACATTTTGTCAGTTTTATGCAAAATTCTAAAGCTGACCCTACATACTGTATTAAAATGTGTTTGTACAATCTCCTTTAAGGCCTGGTTCACAATATTGCGGGTGGTTGCAGGTGCGGAATCGTATGTTTTCCCGCAGCCGTAACTACCTGCAGCCAAAACTCACTGCTCTTTAAAAACGGGCAAGGATGCCATTCGTTCTTAATGGCACCCTCACGCATCTAAAATTGCAGCATGTTTGTGGATGCGGGAACCACTACGTTTTTAAAATGCTGCAGGATCCTTTTTCCTGTATGAAACATGGGCACAGCAGTCTATCCAAATGAATAGGCTACCGTGGCCACACAAATACAGGTGTATGTGCAAAAGCTAGGACTCATTTATCTCCCCATTAACATCACTTAGTGTCATGAATACATAGTCTCACAAGGTCCATGTAAAAGGGGTTAATGTGTAGGAAAAAATATATACAGGAACAAAGTCCAAAGACTCTTAGGGCTTGCGTCACAGAAGAACAGAAACCAGGTTCCCCAAACTGCAGAAAAACAACAAGGAAAGAGGCGCCTCTAAGGCCCCGTACACACGACCAGTTTCCTCGGCAGAATTCAGCTTCCGACCGAGTTTCTGGCTGAATTCTGCCGAGGAAACTGGTCGTGTGTACACTTTCGGCCGAGGAAGCCGACGAGGAGCTCGACGAGGAAATAGAGAACATGTTCTCTATTTCCTCGTTGTTCTATGGGAGCTCTCGTCCCGCCGAGCTCCTCGGCGGCTCCAGGACTGAACTGGCCGAGGAACTCGATGTGTTTGGCACGTCGAGTTCCTCGGCCGTGTGTACGAGGCCTATGAGTAGATATATAGAAAGACACTTTCATACAGTTTATGCACTCACATTTGGTAGAGCATATCGGTCCCAATGGATTTAAAGTGGCCGCTCCTGCCCCTTACTAAGATGGCTTCACTCCGCGTGAATGGATGCCGGCTACTGCAGAGGAATTCAAAATCAGAATGAGGCTTGGAACTCAGAGCAGAGGTGGCAGCAGGGAGAACTCTGCTCTGAGTTCCAAGCCTCATTCTGATATTGCATTCCTCTGCAGTAGCCGGCATCCATTCACATGGAGTGAAGCCATCTCAGCAAGCGACGGAGCTACACAAACGCAGTATGCAGGAGCGGCCACCTTGACTCCATTGGGACCGATATGCTCTGTTTACTTCTACCAAATGTGAGTGCATAAACTGTATGCCTATTAAAGTGTCTTTCTATACATCTACTCTTAGAGGCGCCTCTTTACTTGTTGTTTTACCGTGCCCACACAAACGTAGCCTATAGAACCACAATAGTGTGAACCAGGCTTAAATGTACTAAGACCTATATAGTGCAAGGGCTTGTCTGACTGGATCTAAAGCAAACTAATCCTTGACTAAGTTAGTTGCATTGGACAAAAGTTAGGTATTCAAGCTCTCCTGGGAACATGGACTACCACAAGTGCCTAAAACTATTGTCTATCCTATTTGGGTATTCAACTTTAAATAGTGAGCAAACCAAAGGCAGTCATTTCACTAAGTGTTGGATTTACTCACCTCTCTACCTGCACACACATCGGAATATGTAAACACAGACTGGAGCTAATTTTCCCAGGCTGGGCAGCAATCACAAATTTGGGGCCCCTTATACAGCTTTAGTAGGGGCCCCCCTTGGAGCAGAGAACCAGGGGGGGGGGGTCAGACAAGTAAGAAAAAAAGGGGGCGGGCGGCCTGGCCTCTTACAGGTTTAATGCCTGTACCCCCCTGATGGCGGCCCTGTTCCCAGGACGCTGTCCCTCTCTCTTTTAAGGTCCGTACACATAGGCCAAATATCAGGCGGCATCCATTGGTTCAATAGGAACCAGTCCGACAGAAGCCGGTCATTCAGCCAGCTTTTAACGGGGGGGAAGCAGTCCCCCTGTCAGAACACAATAGCTCAGCAGGAACTATTGCTGTACTAACATCGGGTCGTTATTACAGTTGCTCATCAGTTTATTTTCCTTCAACCCACTAGGAGTACCAGGCTTTATTAAAGCACCTGTGGATATCTCCAGGACAGGGGTGAACCAGTGCAGTCTAGGCGTCTAAGTAACCCACTCATCATTTCCCAGGCCCAACTCCAGTGCCCCCACTCTACAGGAATCTAGAATAAAATAATGTATTATATTGCAATTTACTAGTTCTCCGATGTGATTGTACAGAAAATACTTGTTGATCGCGCCAGAAATATATAGTCCTCGTCACTTTTTGTGAGCTGAAAAGACAGCAAAAGCAATGTCATTTTGCTTGTTTTAAACTACTAATTATATCAGCTACCGTGTAATAGAGATGAACAGAGACAGGGGTTGACGAAGTCTATACAGTGTGACAACAGTGGTCCCCTATATATATAAAAAATAGTGAAATGAGTGTAGCTGAAAAGCTATAAGCCTGTTATTCACAGGATAACCAGGTGAAAATAAAGGGAAAAAGGAAAACAATGCATCCATCTCATCTAAGAACTAATAAACTGCAACATATTACATTTTTAATTTTGGGTTCAGAATATGCTTTAACTTTTTCTGGATCCAGTAACCACACAAACCGTACCACCTTGGCAGCAAGTACATGCTATACTAGATTCCACATCTTGTTATACCCACAGGTGCCTACTGCTATCTTTCGATTATTGCTCACACTAGTTCTATTTATGGAAAGCTTTTACAATATATTCTAGTACAATTGTGTTAACAGCGCCAATCAATACTGCAGCAGAGCGCACTTTATTTACTAATGCAGATAATCTCATTGTTAACCACTTGCCAACTGTGTCACGCAGATATACTGTGGCACAATTTCTCTCCTGGGCGAAATCCCGTACGGTACGTCCTACCCATTTTCGCCCACCAGAGGGCACGCGCCACCAAAGGTGTGCACCCGCTGCACGGCGGGGGACCTTATGCGAGTGACTGCCGGGTACGATCGACAGGGATTTGTATGTGTAAACACATAAATCCCTGTGCTGTCAGAGGAGAGGAGCCATATGGTTTCTTCCTACGAAGTAGGAAAAATAATATGGCTTCTCTCCTAGTCACTCACATCCCCATACAGTTGAAACATGCTGAACGAACACACATTTAACCCCTTGATCGCCCCCTAGCGTTAACCCCTTCCCTGCCAGTGACATTTACACAGTAATCAGTTTCCTTTTTTATAGCACTGATTGCTGTATAAATGCCAGTGGTCTCAAAAAAATATTAAAAGTCTCCGATCTGTCCGTCGCAGTACTGCTAAAAATCGCAGATCACCAACATTACTAGTAAAAAAAGAAATATAAAAATTACAAAAAAAAATTTCCATAGTTTGCAGACGCTATAACTTTTGCGCAAACCAATCAATATACGCTTATTGCGATTTATTTTTTTTACCAAAAATATGTAGAAGAATATATATATATATATATTGGCTTAAACATGAAGAAATGTGTTTTTAAAAACACGTCATCGTGCGAGCGCCGTATGCGTTCCATCATGGAACGCATTACGGCGCTGAGGCGCCCATAGAGAGAGAGAGGACCAGTGGCGCAACGGCGCCTGTTACACTCGCTCACTCCATTATTTTTTATCAGCAGCCTTTGATTGCTACAGATTGACCTCTCAGGGCAGACCAGCCCTTATATTAATGGCACCATTTATTAAAATAACATTTGCATACTATTATAGACACTGATGAGTGTAAGGCTTATAACATATGACAGAAGGATCGCAACACAAAACCATAATGTGTGGCCCTAGGCAGATACAGATGACACCTGAAGATGTATCGCAGGCACTGACGCATTTCAAGGGTATACCTCTTCCTCAGAGGTATTACTGCATGTTCCCAAAATGTCAATATATTTTATTTTGCACATCATAGAAAAGGAAGGGAAAGCAAGATCTCTTCAACGGGGGCATAACAATCAATGTACACCCTTTTAGTAGGATGGTGAAGTATTGGAACTTTTTTTTAATTCTTGTTTTGTGTTTCCCCACTGGGGAGATTCCTAAGAATACTTACCTGTTTTAAGCTGTTTTTATTTTACATTTCTTCAGTTACTTCCTAGCTTCCAGGCTTATTACAATATACATCCCAGAAGTCTTCAGGAGGGGAGGAGGGGTATTCTGAGCTAAGCATATCCTCCTCTGTGTGTGCTTGAGCTAAATACAGGTGGATTCTGTAAAGTAAATGCTACATGAATAGTTTGCCTTTGCTCAAGATAGTTACAGCCAAAAATTCTAGGGGGTGTTTTTCAAGGTGATTTTTAGCAAAATAAAGCATGGAGACATAGATAGATGGGGGATATTGCTTTGAATTAGGGCTGTTACTGATTAATCGTTTTTTTTTATCGATTAATCGATTTTTTTAATCGATTAATCGACTAATTTTGATTAATTATAACAAACATACATTTTTTGGATCACCACCATATATATTCCCACTGTAATATCCACAGACATCTCCCCACTATAATATCCTCAGACATCTCCCCACTGTAATATCCACAGACATCTCCCCCACTGTAATATCCACAATCACCCCCACTATAATATCCACAGACATCTCCCCCACTGTAATATCCACAGACATCTCCCCCACTGTAATATCCACAGACATCTCCCCCACTGTAATATCCACAGACATCTCCCCCACTGTAATATCCACAGACATCTCCCCCACTGTAATATCCACAGACATCTCCCCCACTGTAATATCCACAGACATCTCCCCCACTGTAATATCCACAGACATCTCGCCCACTGTAATATCCACAGACATCTCACCCACTGTAATATCCACAGACATCTCGCCCACTGTAATATCCACAGACATCTCGCCCACTGTAATATCCACAGACATCTCGCCCACTGTAATATCCACAGACATCTCCCCCACTGTTATATCCACAGACATCTCCCCCACTGTAATATGGTCCACATCTCCCCCACTGTAATATGGTCCACATCTCCCCCACTGTATAGGAAGATTAGTGCTTGCTTAGTCTTACCAGAGAAGCCGGTCGAACACGAGCAGTTGAGGCCGGGTGATGATGTCAGCGCACCACTCTAGGCTGACCGAGGCCGTCGCGGGGTGGACCAAGATGGGAGGACCGAAGCCGCGGCCTTTTCTTATGGCCGAGGCAGCAGCGGATCATGTGGTATGCCGATCCGCATATGGTGACACATTCGGATCATGGATCATTTACGTTGCACCACTAGTCCGGGTCAAAAGAATTTTGATCGATCAAAAAAACGATTAAGGAATTAATCTTTAATTTCCACAGCCCTACTTGGAATATTAAACATGAATTAAATAGCATTTATAGTGCTCAGATGCAGTGTAGTTCCACTTTAAGGCTGCCATACGTGGCTCAAATTTTGAGCTGTGCATGCCCCTCTGAGCACTATCCCGCTTGATAAAATTTGATTGTTCAGCTGACTTTTTTGTCAAAGAAGCTATGTAGAAAATTGTCAGCTATCACAATACAATATCCAGCAGAGGAGATGCATTCATCCTCGTTGTTAAGCATGGATAGATGAAGCTGTTAGAGATCTTTTGTTCAGCCTGCTGAACAAAAGAATTCAATGCATGTATTGCAGGTTGTAGACCCGCTGTTCTTAGTATTTTACAGACATGGTCAGACATGCCCCCCTTCCATTCTCTGTAACACAAGTCTGTGATGAGGGGTGTAGTTGTTACTCAGCTATGCAAGCACAGAGCACTGGGATAGGAGTGCAGGAACTAGCATTTTTCACTGAGGTACAACTGCATTTTGATGCATTTCCAAACAAAAATCAGTCACAAATTATAATATCAAGAGGTTCAACACTATAAAGAGACAAAAAGGTGTTACATTTCAATTGGTCTTTAGGCTGGATTCACACTGCCGTATGGAGCGGGCCACAGCAGGGGACCGGTGCGTCCCTGTTCACTATTTCAGGTCCGATTTCGGTCTGAACTTTTGGCTGAATTCGCACCTGAAATGAACAAGAAGATGCACAGGACCTCAATTTGCTTCAGAGCCGCTCCAGAGATGTGTGAACAGGCTCTATTGAGAGTCGGTCACAATCTCCTGACATGTAAATTGAATGCAGGGTTAACCAATAGTGTGAACCCAATCTTAAAGTGGTTTTAAAGGCTCAATGATTCTTTGCATGAAGGTAAAAAAAATTCTGTGTGACTAGCCTCCTCAAAAACCTGAACCCTGTCTCGATCCAGCGATGTGCACAAGAGCAGCGGTTCTTCCAGGTCGCTTCCTTCTCACTGAGCCAATGAGGAGAGAGCAGGGCTGAGCCATACTCTGTGTCTTAATGGAGCAGCGGCTCGGGAGCGAGTCTGCTTGGTTGCCCCCATAGCAAGCAGCTTGCTATAGGGCTACTCGGCAGGAGGGAGGGGCCAGAAGTGCCGGCGGGGGACCTGAGAAGAGGAGGATTGGGGCTGCTCTATGCAAAAATGTTTGTTATTTAAAAAATAGAGAGAAGATCACCGCAGTCACCGCTCCAATTAGGTATGTGGATGAATCCGTATCCTCTCAGAGAATACCAGGTGCCGGCAATGCACGAAGCAATTGTAGAAAGAAATGTTTGGACAACCGCACTCTGGAAAAACCTTCTCGGTTGCCTTTAATTGATAAAAGTATTCAAACACCACACATCACAGCAAAGACAGGGGCATACAGCTGACGTTTCACACTACAATCAGTGCTTACTCATAGCTGTGAGTAAGCACTGATTGTAGTGCGAAATGTCAGCTGTATGCCCCTGTCTTTGCTGTGATGTATGGTGTTTGAATACTTTTATCAATAAAAGGCAACCGAGAAGGTTTTTCCAGAGTGCGGCTGTCCAAACATTTCTTTCTACAATTATTTAAAAAATAAATAAAAAAATCTGCGTTGAATTGCACTTTAAAGCGGTTGTATACCCTCTCTGTCATGTTTTACCTACAGGTAAGTCTAGATTAAGGCTTACATGTAGGTGTTTGCAATATCTCCTAAACCTACATGGTTTAGGAGATATTTGCCACAAAGAATGCACTGATGTCCACAGCGCAGGCGCATTGAGAATAGCCATTCATTAAACCGGCAATGCCAGCTTTGACAGCTCCCGCGCGCATGCGCAGAGTGACGTCTTCGCCGCACCGGCCAATCACAGCGCCGGAGCGGCGATACCCGGAAGTAACCTTCCGGAGAGGTGTCTGCGGCCGGAGGTAGAGACGAGGACGGCTTGGGGGGCTTCGATCCAAGGTAAGTAATTCATAATGAGCTAGTATGCTAGTCATACTAGCTCATTATGCCTTTTTCTTGCAGTTTTTTTTTATTTTGGGTATACAATTGCTTTAGGCATACAAATTGCAAAGCTTTTGAAAAGAAAAATGTACAGTCTAGGAAATGTGTATCCTTTATGGCAATCTTTTTGTTGTCGACACCATATTTCCTCTGTGATCATTTTTTTTTTTACACTTGCTAAACCAAAGTGCTAGCCAATTATGCAGCATATGTTCAATGAACATAAATGATTTTTGCCACTTCAGTCTATAAAAGATTAGCCTAATGTATCAGTGTGAGCTCAGATTTTAGGGTAGTTACTGATACGTGTAACTGTTTGCCTGTGACAAAATAATAAAGCTTTTTGAAGTGTGAGCATTTGGAACATAACGAGCACCAATATGCTGCTGTGACATTTAGGAAATGATGAGGGTGAGTACAAGGTGACTGAATGGCGGTGCTTCGGTGCTGTATAGATTTATTAAGTCTCCTGCAGAGTTAAGAACTAGTCACTCAATAAGACGGTAAGCTTTAGATCAGCAACCGCAAACGTCAGTAATACATGGTTTGCTAGGGACATGGGAACTATTCCAATAGCCCTTTCCCTGGGTGGTCTATCTAGCCCTTTTCAAATTCCTTTTTTTTTTGTTGGTATGTCCTGTGCTAAAAGCAATTTCTGGCTTCTTGCGTTTTCCTGCAGCTTTCAGTTGCTTACCCTGGTCTGTCTTACATTAGGTGTCTTTGTATGTCTAAGTATTCTAAGGCTTCAGCCTTCTATAATTTGCTTGTGAAGCCTGAACACCTCATAAATCTGTGTTTTATTCACAACCTCTGATTGGTATTTCAAGGCTGTTGCTACCTAACTGAATACCTCGGAGAGAAAGGTTCCTTGTGGAGGAAGTAAATCAATGCAATTTACTTATGTGCTGTGATTTGTGGGGTGAAAGCCTCACTTTCAATCCACAGAAAAGAAAAGCTATTTCATGTAGCACAGAGTGGCTGCTTGATGCAGTCATTCTGGAAATAGAATGTATTTTTCTCAGTTTTTTTTACTCCTGTTACTTGAAAACATGAAATTATAGCTTGTGAGAGATGACAAATTGACAGCCTCGGAAAGTGCAGCCATCAGTCATCCATCGGGCAGCTGTTGCATTGTTGTCAGTTGCGTTGCTCTCCTGTGTGTTTATAACGTCATCCTGCAGGTAAATTTTTGTAAAATGTATTCAGTTTCTTTTTCTGCATGATGCACTTCAAAGGACCACTATGATAAAAAATGTAGCATCTGATAACTATGGGGGTTATTTACTAAAGGCAAATCCACTTTGCACTACAAGTGCACTGCAGGTGCACTTGGAAGTGCAGTCGCTGTAGATCCGAAGGGGACATGCAAGAAAAATAATAAACAGCATTTTAGCTTGCACATGATTGGATGATAAAATCAGCAGAGTTTCACCTTATTTCAGATCCACCCCTCAGATTCAGAGCGACTGCACTTCTAAGTGCACTTTCAGTGCAATTTCAAGTGCACTTGTAGTGCAAAGTGGAGTTGTCTTTCATAAATAACCCCCTATATGTGACTAGTAGTTAAGGATTCATTATAACAGTGGTTCTCAACCTTCTAGTGCCGTGACCCCTTGATAAAATTTCCCAAGTTGTGGGGACCCCTAACAGTAAAATTATTTTCATAGCGTGGGTTAAAAGCACCCAAGGCAAGACAAGTAATTTGCGCCCCTAACCCGCGGACATTTAGCGCTCCCTGAGTCCCTTCCACTCGTACAATATTAAAACCCCTTATAGTACATTTTAGGGTGTACCCCTCTTTCTCTTTGTTCTCCTTTCTTTCCCTTTCATCTCTCTCTATCCTAATTCCTTGTTTTTTCCCCCATCTTTCCCTCTAACTGTCTTTCTTGCTCTCTATTTTTTTTCTTTTTTCTCCCTTTTTCTTTGTTCCTCCCCCTCTTATCGTCTCCCTTCCTGGGAGAACAGTGTGGGCTTCAGGAACAGCCTAGGATTTGGTGAACCACTGCATTATAGGAATACTTTTATCCTAATTTTAGACTACAGGACACAGGAATTAATTCTTAGGTCATTGATTATGTACAACTATACCAGTGATGGTGAACCTTGGCACCCCAGATGTTTTGGAACTACATTTCCCATGATGCTCATGCACTCTGCAGTGTAGTTGAGCATCATGGGAAATGTAGTTCCAAAACATCTGGGGTGCCAAGGTTTGCCATCACTGCACTATACCTTCAGGTGATTGGACTGTGGCAAAAGCTTTGCTGGGACCAGCCCCCAATGTACCAATGTAACCTTGCCCCCTCCATTAACGATGAACCATTTCTCCTGTTGGGAGATTTTTTTTTTCTTTCTTTCTTCAATGAAACAGATCTATCAAGAATTTACTGCTTATTGTCTTATGGCTCATTAGCAGTTTCTGGATTGCTTCTGGCCCTGGGTTGCTGCCTTAGGCACTCACATTGGCACATGGTGCAACAAGTGTAGTTACACAGGTCCAGGGCTATGGTCCATGCCTATGGCACCTAGAAGACCTCTTTAGGGGTATTCCACCATGACAGGCCATGAGGCCAGGCCTGGACCCTGGACCTACAAATTGTATATGCTACATTATATCCTTTATCCTAGAAGACACACTTCAGTGCTAACCACAACATAAGGTTTTGAAAGCACAGGTAATGGGGGTAATCTACATGCTTGTGTTTTTCCCTAACAATTATTGTTTTGCTTTATTTGACTTTGTAGGTAACATTTATATAGTGTTTACCTATTCAATTTTTTTTCCACCTTACTTTATTTTTTGGCTAAAGATGTAGTGCATAAAGACTCCTTAGGCCTTGTACTCACGAGCAAACATGTCCGATGAAACCGGTCCGCGGACCGTTTTCATCGGACATGTCTGCCCGGGGACTGCCCGGGGACTTCTGTTCGATGGCTATACACACCATCGAACAGAGGTCCGCGCGTAAACAATACGCGGGGCGTGTCCGCGGTGTCGCCGCGTCGATGACGCGGTGTCGCCGCGACAATGATGCGGCGACGTGGGCGGCCCGCCTTTAAAATGCTTCCACGCATGCGTCGAAGTCATTCGACGCATGCGAGGGATGGCGGGTGGCAGGACATGTACGGTAGGTCTGTACAGACGACCGTACATGTCCGGGCGGACAGGTTTCCAGCGGACTGTTTTAAAGCAAGTCCAGGAAACAGTTGTCCGCTGGAAACCTGTCCGATCCGCCCGAAAATGGTCCGCTCGGGCCAACACACGGCCAAACATGTCTGCTGAAACTGGTCTGCGGACCAGTTTCAGCAGACATGTTTGGTCGTGAGTACGGGGCCTAACTGTGCACCTGCCGCCATTTTCTGCCAACAGCACAAGCTGATTGTTTGCTGTCTCATCTGTTGCCTAATACTTCAGAGACACAGCCACGGGAACTCAGTTTAACATGTGGGTTCTTGTGATTCCTTCATACCGGACTTGCTGAACCCCCTTATCCATTCCATGAGAACCTGATAGGGGAAGATCCTCACTTAGCAATGGGGGACTACAGGTGTTTGGGATCTGGAGCAAGTGAGACAAATAGCGAGAATTCCACTGAAGTTCCTCCCCAGTTGATAGCTGTTCCTCTGTTCTGGAGCAAAGGTTTTACACTGACACTGCTCTAGCCTCCTGAATCGTGCTCCCACACAGACATGGAACATGTGGCATGTCTGACTAAAGCAGAATTCTCTGCCACTTTTTCTGATCTATTCCAAAGGCTATTATTCATGCATTAGGACCTGAATTACCTGGCTTACGTACATTTGTGTAGGGTAAAAGGGATGTTAATATTTTAGCAGAGGCTGCTGACATTTTCTAACTACTTCCCGCCCGGCCTATAGTAGAATGACGGCCTAGCGGTGGTTCCGTTATCCTGACTGGACATCATATGATGTCTTTCAGGATAACAAGCCAGCACGCGCCTGCAGGGGCAACCAGCGCGGCGATCAGTGGAGTGGTGTGTTACTCTGATACCGCATCTCCAATCGTTGTAAGGAGCCTCTAAGGCCCCGTACACACGACCAGTTTCCTCGGCAGAATTCAGCTTCCGACCGAGTTTCTGGCTGAATTCTGCCGAGAAACCCGGCCGTGTGTACACTTTCGGCCGAGGAAGGCGACGAGGAGCTCGACGAGGAAATAGAGAACATGTTCTCTATTTCCTCGTTGTTCTATGGGAGCTCTCGGCCCGCCGAGCTCCTCGGCGGCTTCAGGGCTGAACTGGCCGAGGAACTCGATGTGTTTGGCACGTCGAGTTCCTCGGCCGTGTGTACGGGGCCTGACAGAGGCTCTTTACCACGTGATCTACTGTGACCAATCACGGCTGATCACAGCGTGAACCAGGAGGTACCACCACAGCTGCAAATCAGTGCCCATCAGCTGCCAGTCAGAGTCCACCCAAATAGCCAATCGGTGCCCATCAAAGTGCCAATCAGTGCACATTAAATGCCAATCAGTGCCCCATCAGTAACACCTGTCAGTGCCCTTCAGATGCCTGTCAGTACCTCCTCATCAGTGCTGCCTATCAGTGCTGTATATCAGTGCCGGCTATCAGTAACCATCATATATAAATATTAGTGCCTCCTCATCAGTGCCACCTCATCAGTGCCCATTAGTGCAGCCTCATCAGTGACCGTCGGTGAAGGAGAAAACAAAATTGTATAACAGAAACAAAGAAAAACTTTTTTTATTTTGTTTGTTTATTTTGTTTGTTTGTGATCAAATACCACCCAAAGAAAACTTTATTTGTGGGAAGAAAATGATAAAAAAATTATTTTGGATACAGAGTTGTATGACTGTGCAGTTGTCATTAAAAGTGTGACAGCGGTGAAAGATGAAAATTGTCCTGGGCCTGTATTGAAGTGTTTAAACACCAAAATTTGGTTAAGTTAATCCTTCAGCTTCTCACTATATGTTGGCTTTGGTGGACTCATTGGTTGAATCAGTGCGTACCAGTCTCTGGCTGGATGCATCTAGTTAGGCACATCATTAGGCATTCCATTAGGCACAAGAAAGAAGGCAATACGTATATCTACAATACCTATAAGCCTTTCCCTAGTCATAACCAAACGCATTGAGCTCTGTATGATGATTGGCATAAATCTGAGAGAATATTCACTCTTGGTGGTGTGTTTGCTGCCTTGTACCCTATGGAAGAGGAATTGAGAAAGAGATGGACTGCTCCCACTGTGGAATTGCCCATTCTTGCACTAAATTATCATGCTACCATTCCTATTGAGGATTTTCCCTTCTTGAAGATTCAGTTGATCCATGTTTGGAGACACTTTTGAAACCTCCTTTTCTCTGTCCAGGCCCAGCCCTGCAGGTGGCTATTGTCACTCTGCCAGTTACTTGGACTATAATGAACTGAACAGGAGAACTCAACAGTAAGGTTTCTCCTGATATGGATAATATACTGTAGATGTTCTTTCTGCAAGACCACAGTTTTTGTCCTCGGCTCTAATATTCTGTGTAGACATCGTGGAGAATGTTCTTAATTTGTCTTTCATTTCTGTGCATTTGCACAAAATTTTAAGGCTTAGGGCTTGGTCAACTGACCCTGCCTGAGAAAAGTGACTCTTGCATATGCGCTTTGAAGGTGAGTTTCTCTTTGGAAAATCCATTGGGGAATACATTGAAGTGGTTATAGAGGGAAGTGGGTTCCTGCTTCACCATCCTCAATTACACCTACCTGTTGAATTGTCCTTGTCTACTTTACATGCATGATTTGTTTGCCTAGAGCAGAGACATCCTGGCCCTTTGTTGCACTCTGTCTTTTGGAGAGTCTTCTCTCTTATGTCTTCTACTACCCGTTCCTACTTACTGCTTCACAAAAACCAGACAGTTTTCCTATCCTTTGCAGCTTTACAAACATAAGGCGTGATCATCTCTTTCATTATCTATTTTCCAAATCTTGTTCAGGGCACCTTGTTCGCTTAGGGACACATACCCCATTAATGCCTTAAAACATCTGTCTTAATTTCTTCAGTAGCTGGGATTCTGCATGGTCTTCAGTAGACCTGACACTATATGCATCAAATGAGCATTTTATAGCTTTAATGGCAAATATATTTTGATGAGTTTTATTCTCTATCTATTCATACAGCACTGTAGTACATTGTACATTGCTGGAAAAATCGCAAAACTCTGTGGTGCTATTTTGTTACTATTATATACAGTTTATATCCCAGGGTTACTTTGAGACCTTTTTTTTACAAGGTTCCTGTGCCTTATTCTTTTAACCTTTTGCCAAATGCTGAACTTCACACTTCTTCCTTTTGGTTGATCCCACATAAATCTCAGGCTCCTCCCCTGACCTTGTAGCATCTGGGTTATCTGGATCTAACCCTGACATCATTCTATTCAAATTCTTCCTCCATTGCACCATTTTTGTCTGCGTCTTGTCGTCATGTTAAAGAACATACTCTCATTAGCACCCCTTGGCTGCACCTCCATCAGATTCTGCTGGGGAAGTTTTCTCCATTAAGGGTCACAAGGCCTTTTCTCCTCTCTACATGGGGAGGTTAGCTCCACTATCCAAAGCTCTTTTACACCTTTTTATTATAACACATACTGTACCTCCCTGACTTACAGTCCTTAGACTCTGCTCTGAGCTTTTTATATATCCTTCCCACCCTATATCAGATCTGCAGATTATCAAGTTGCCCATTGTATGGGCTAAGAACCAATTCTGCTCTCGCCTTCTCAAACTCCTGGCCCATTGTACCAGTCAAATTTCATTCAGCAGCTTAGTGCCAGGAAAGTTTTCATTGCCCCTGTTTTCAGTGCTTCTCTTCTGCATTTTTCCCCTCTCCTCATGCGGTCTCTAGGTGCCCTAGCACTTGCGTGAGAGAAAATTTTATATTTCCATCACGTCTAGTTAAATCCAAATTTATGGCATTTAAAGAATTGGCTATTGATAACTTAGGGCGCTGTAATTTTTCTGAACTCAGTTTTATGGCTTGACATGTTTGCCATCTATTTATTCGACACAACTTAATATTTTATTTTGTACAAAAAAGAAATTGGGGGATTATGTTGTGTTTTAATGTACAACATAAAAATATGCAACTGCTGTAATGTTATGCTACAGAGCTTCTGCTTTTAGAAAGGACACAATGATTTGGAAGTTTTAGGGTATTTCATAGCCCACAAATGCATATTTTAACACATGTAAAAAATATTAAAAATTGCGCCAGAAGCAAAGAGTGCTCACGTGCCATTCCTAGCAGTCTTCCATCTAGCTGTGGTCTGTGAGCAGAGTCAAATGGTTCATGCATGTCACAAAGCAGTTCTGTGCTGCCACCAGTGCTACCTGAAAGGTAAAGGAGATGTCACAGGAGTGACCCTGTGGCCTGTTTTCAGCCGACAGCAAGCTAAACTTCGTTGTCGGCTGATGTCACTCAGCCAGTCCAGGTTCTAGATCAATTCCAACTTTACAGTTAAGATTCACCCAGATGCCTGCATTGGCAGCTCTCAGCCTCTCAGCGAGCCACTGGGAGACTTAGCCAGCCACTCCTGCCCCCTTTACAGCCCAGCACTCTAGAAAATGCTAGAGGAGCAGAGGGCCATGGACTTAAAGTCACCGGCTCTCTGAAGACCAAGAACTGAGCAATCAGCAGTCTTTAATCGTTCAGTTCTCGGTCTAGAGCTAGCAGGGGTCAGCTGCAGCTGGGATCAGTGATTCAGCCATCTAGGTGAGTATGCATGTTTGTATTTTTAGATTCCCAAACTTCTCTTTTAAAGCGGAGTTCCACTGAAAAAAAAAGTGTAGCTGCTGACTTTTAATAATCAGACACTCACCTGTCCCAGGAGGGTGGGAGAGGTGAACTTCCTTCCAGTGCAGAGGAGCCACGGGAGAAAGTGGGAGCTGGATGCCTCTAAAAAGAGAGTATCCCCCCCCCCTCCAAAAAAAAATGACATGCCAAATGTGGCATGTCAGTGGGTCACTGTGACTTAAAGCAGAAGTTACATTTTTGGGTGGAACTCTGCTTTAACCACTTCCATACAGGGCACATATACACCTTCCCGCCCAGACCAATTTTTAGCTTTCAGCGCTGTTGCACTTTGAATGACAATTGCGCGGTCATGCTACACTGTACCCAAACTAAATTTTTATCATTTTGTACCCACAAATAGAGCTTTCTTTTGGTGGTATTTGATCACCTCTGGGATATTTATTTTCTGCAAAAAAAATAATAAAATGACCGAAAATTTTGAAAAAAAATTGTTTTTTTTGTTTCTGTTATAAAACATTGTAAATAAGTAAGTTTTCTCCTTCACTGATGGGCACTGATGGTACTGCACTGACGGGCACTGATGGGCACCGATGAGGTGGCACTGATGTGGTGGCATTGATGAGCACTGATGGGCGGCACGGATGGGCACTGATAGGCGGCACGGATAGGCGGCATGTATGGACTTGGATAGGCGGCACGGATGGGCACGGATAGGCGGCACGGACGGGCACGGATAGGCGGCACGGATAGGCGGCACGGACGGGCACGGATAGGCGGCACGGACGGGCACTGATAGGCGGCATGGATGGGCACTGATAGGTGGCATGGATGGGCACTGATAGGTGGCACGGATGGGCATAGATGGGCACTATTGTATGTGTTGTACTAATGGATGCCAATCAGTGCCAAACAATGCCTGCCAATCAGTGATGCCCATTGTGGGCACTGATTGGCATCCATTGCGGCACTGATTGGCATCCATTTTTTGTTTCCTCATCCCTGGTGGTCTAGGGTAGCATCCTTTTTTTTTTCCCTGGTGGTCTATATGGCCATCTCTGGTGGTCCAGTGGGCATCCCTGGTGGTCCAGTGGGCATCCTCGGGGGGGGGGGGGCTGTGCTGATAATCGATCAGCACAAACCCCCCCTGTCACAGGAGCAGCCGATCGGCTCTCCTCTACTCGCGTCTGACAGACGCGAGTGAGGAAAAGCTGATTACCGGCTTTTCCTATTTACATCGTGATCAGCCATGATTGGACGCGGCTGATCACGTGGTAAAGAGTCTCCGTGAGAGACTCTTTACCTTGATCGGTGTTGCGGGGTGTCAGATTGACACCCTGCAACAACGATCGCCGCGATGCGCGCCCCCGGGGGCTCGCAGCGGCTCAGAATCCTGAGGACGTCATATGACGTCCAGTCAGGATTCTACAACCACTTTGCCGACGTCAATATGTCATTGTCTGTACTGATACTTTTGCTGGACAACTTGGTCTGTACTTAAATGTGAAAAAGCACTTTAACTAGTTCCCGACCATCTGCCATACATATACTGCGGCAAGGCGGCTCTATTGTACGTAATTTTGTTCAAAAGCCACTGGGGGCGATCGCATGCTAATTAGCCACAGGGGAGCCAATCAGTGTGCCCGGCAGACGCGATGTCTGCTGACCACCTGCGATCGCTTCCCACAGAAACAGAATGGCAGTCTGCCGATGTAAACAAGCAGACTGTGGTTCTGTCAGACATGGACACTGTTGTCTAGTGTTTCTGCTAATCAGGAACATGGTTCACAATGTTCATGAAGTGAAAAATCGCAGAGTTGATCAAATACCACCAAAATAAATCTCTATTTGTGGGGAAAAAAGGGCATCAATTTTATTTGGGTATAGCATTGCACAACCTTGCAATTGTCAGTTAACTTTACACAGTGCCGTATCGCAAAAAATGGCCTGGTCATTAAGCATGGAAAAGTGACTTTTATATACTAAATACCTTAAAGGGTCACTAAAGGATTTTTTTTTTTAGCTAAATAGCTTCCTTTACCTTACTGCAGTCCTGGTTTCATGTCCTCATTGTTCGTTTTTGCTGTAATCCTTCTCTGTTCTGAACACTTCCTGGTTGTCTGTTTCCTGATGAAAAAAGTCATGGGAGCTTTCTCTCTGTGGTCACTAATCAAGGAGGTGAGATTACTGTGTGTCTAAAACCCCTCAGCACCAATCAGTTTTGTTTTACGAACCATCACTGCCCTGTATTGGCTCTGTGTCTCTGTACATCACAGAGCAGGAAATAGCATGCAAAAACGAAGCTGAAACTGTAGGTACATTATATGATTGATTTTTATCTATTTTTAATAATTTTTAAAAGGAATCAGTTAACTATTATGTCTCTATACCCTGTAAGCAGTCATTTCAGCATAATTTTTTTTTTTCCTTTACAACTCTTTTAATGTTTACTGTTTTAGCTGCCAAAATGATTTGTAATTATGCACATCCGGATTTACACACTGGCCACATTGCACAGTTAGGAAGATGAAACATATTATTTCCTGATTCAGCATCCAGCTCCTTATGTCATTGGTCTCCGGCCTGCTCACTGGATAATGAATCCGCATCATCACAGCTGTCCAATGGCTTAGAAAGTATCAAAAAGATGTTTGTGGCTGTACAGTGTGACTGAGATGTATACATGAATAGCACATAGAATTAGTTTTGCCTATTTCAGCTACAAAAAGAGGAATAGATACAGAATGAAAGAGATTTCTCTGCAACCAGCCTTTTTTTTTTTTTTTTTACAGGCTTTTTTACAGTGCATATGGAAATGTAAAATCTATTGTATTCCCTAGTGTTTTGGTAAAACACAAGATCTTTCTCTACCACATATTTTGTATTCTAATTTCAAAGAAATAATTCACCATGTGAGTTGTGAAATGATTGTTTGATTATGTTACACCTGAAAGGTCAATAAATCAATGGACAAATAATGGCCCGGGCATTTTAGACTGAGAAGCCCAGGATGGGGGGGGGGGGGGGGCGGCGGCGGTTAATGATGGGATGTGGGGTTCCAGCACCTTGTGCCTCTGGAACGCTTTACATTACACAGCACCCTGCACCTCTGGGCCCCTTTACATAACACAACACCTTGCACCTCTGGACCCCTTTACATTACACAGCACCCTGTACCTCTGGATCTCTTTACATTACACAGCACCCTACACCTCTGGACCCCTTTACATTACACAGCACCCTGCACCTCTGGGCCCCTTTACATAACACAACACCTTGCACCTCTGGACCCCTTTACATTACACAGCACCCTGTACCTCTGGATCTCTTTACATTACACAGCACCCTACACCTCTGGACCCCTTTACATTACACAGCACCTTGCACCTCTGGACCCTTTTACATTACACAGCACCGTGCACCTCTGGACCCCTTTACATTACATAGCACCGCACCTCTGGACCCCTTTACATCCCACAGTTTGTTACACAGACACCCCCTAACAGTTCTATACCCCCTGCATGTTGCACAGACCTCCTTACAGTACAGACCCCCTCCCTACAGTGCAGACCCCCCTCCCTACAGTGCAGACCCCCCTCCCTACAGTAAAGACCCCCTTCCTACATTACAGACCCCCTCTACAATACAGCCCATACAAACCCCCCTACATTACAGAGACGTGACCTGCGGGCCGCCACGGGCCATCGCAGGCCACTGTGGCCCACCGGGCGTATGCCCGGTATGCCCTATGGCCAGTCCGGGCCTGTTCACCAATGTTACCTATGGGATTGAATGTAGACTTGGCAGGGAAAGGATTTAGGGTGTTCCTTCTCCTTTTAGTCTGTGCTTGCAAAAGAGTGCCAATTTGCTGAACGGGCTAAATACTTCAGAGCAGGTTACTCTGGCAGAGAGCACAAAAGTTGAGTTGAGTTGAGAGGTATCTAAATATAGCGCGGTCTTACCCCAAAGGGCCCCGACGCACATAAAAAGTGAGTCTCAAGGCATGTGTTTGGTGTGGTTCGGGGGATCAGCTTTGTTGGTGAGCACATGTGTGGGAGGGTGCATTGGGTTGCACGGCAGTTTGAATCCATTAGCACCTATTGTACTAGGGCATTGGGTGCCATTCTAAATGGCACCACACCCCTCCACAGAGACTAAAGGAAAATTCGGTCTCATTTCACCCCTGAACTTTGCCTTTCTTTGGTGACTATGGGTTATCTGCTTGTATTCTTACATTTTTTTTTACTCTGCATGGTCATGTGTGTTTATCACACCTCTTATGTAGTTCATCTGACACTCTGTATATTCAATGATTTGTGGTAGACCACATGATTCATATTATTCTTTTTAAATGTGTTTGACTTGTATTGAGCCCGATCTTTCAGGTTTGTCCGAACATTTGTAAATACAGTGTTTGAGGTTTCAAGCAGCATTGGACTATACATGTAAGCAGGTTTCATCCAAAAAAACTTTTTAAGATTCATAGGCTATGGTTTTGTATACTTCAACACTATAGAAATAAGTGTGATATTGAGGATATGATTTAGCCAGAATATATTGTTATAATTTAGTTATTTTACTACTTGTAAGTGTTTTTTTTTATTATTGTGACTCTTCATTCCATTCCTATTTTAGCTGCCATCAGAAGATACAGAAATCTTTGAAAGCTCATCCCATTGCTTGTCACTGATGGTCCAGTTGTATGGTGGAGACAGCCAGGACAGTATGACTACAGATAACATGGAGAGCTTTGCTCAAGTATTGCTGGCAAGAAGAGAACCAAAGCATCAGAAGTTATTGCTGAGAGTAATTAAAAGATTGGTGAGTACATGGCATAACATTTATGTAAGTAGAACTTTAAGACACCCTCTGTAATAGAAATCTTGTTAAAAATGTTACTTAGCTATATTCATTTATATAAATATATGTATTTCTGAAATGATAGCTCAAGATGTACTGAACTGACTTCTGAAGCCTTTTCTGGGCCACTGACAACACTATGTGGAAGAAGTTAAGGGCCCGGATTCACGTAGCACTTACGCCGATGTATCTCGAGATACGCCACGTAAGTGCACATATGCGCCGTCGTATCTATGTGTCTGACTCTGAAAGCAAGATACACCTGAAAATAGGTTTCATCTGACCGACGTAAGTTTCCTACGCCGTCGTATCGTGGGCGCATATTTACGCTGGCCGCAAGGGGCGCTCCCATTGATTTACTGGACCAATATGCAAATAAGTGAGATACGCTGATTCACGAACGTACTTGCGCCGGCGCATTAATATACGCGGTTTACGTAAGTCGTACGTCCGGCGTAAACTTAAGCCTCATAAAGCAGGTGTAAGTCAGCAGCATCAATGCAAATGGCTGCACCAGGGAACATAGCCATCGTTTTTTACGTTGTTTACGTAGTACGTGAATAGGAAAATCACAAGAAAACAGCGCTCAGAGTAATCCAATGACAACAATCGGTTAGCAGGGGTTAAAAATACGAGATAAAATGACAGCAGCAGTTATGTATAAAAATTAGTGGTTAACAATTCAAGAGTGAGAATACAATCAGTCCATGCATTGAAGCTGTATTCTCTGGGCAAATTTCAATAGATGACCAAGGGCTGCTCTCCAAGAGTGAAGTCAACTCAGGCATACATGTAAAAAGAAAGACAGGAAAAAAAGCGCCTCTGAGTCATCTGATTTAATTACATTGATTAGTGTAAATATCCAACACTTACATGAAGTATTGCAGGAACAGGAGTGCAAGTGAGGAAGTATGACGTGGAGCCAGCTCGTGTCTCAATCCTGATGAGGAGCGAACAAATCAGCTGGAAGAGAAGCCGGGTCTGATGGCTGTGTAAGAGCGGTGCTGAAGCACAGCTCTCAATCCAATGAGGTTAGCAGGACGGTGGCCGATAAGGGCCAAAGCAGTACAGTTCAGAGCAAATGCAAGTGCACGGCGCTCGTTCCGGAGGTAGTGACGTCAGCGGGACGGTGGCCGACAAGGACCAATGTAACACACAACGCGTTTCAGAGCCTAGCGTCAGTCAATGACAACACCGCGCGCTCCTTTTTCAAGTGTAAAGAGGAAGAGGCCTTACAGGATTATAAAGGGGAGAACATGTGATGGTGGTTAGCCAATGGGGAGCCTGGAAATACGATCGGTGTAAACAAGTAAGAATAGAAGGAGAATAATTAAAAAGGAGAACCTTTAATGGCTGTAAAGAGGAGAGACACCTATAATTATTATAGGAGCGGTCAGGTAAATGTAATATATGGAATTAGAAGATACTTAGATGGGATAATCCATATATGTGTCTGGGAAGGACAAGGCAAATTATAGCCATACTTTAAAACTTGCAAGGGTGCCAGATCAACTAATAATAATAAATATATATAAACGGCACTTCCTGTATACATGTGAAAAATGGAGCAGGAAATTAATAAAAAATGTAAAGTTCATATCGAGGATACATTCATGGAGATTAATAATATAAAAATAGAGGTATAATAATATCAAGGCATCCAAAAAAATAATAATAATAATTTAACAGTCATTTAAAAAAAAAATCATTTAAAAGAATATATATATATATATATATATATATATATATATATATACATACACACATATATACATATATACATACGCATACATACATATATGCACTGGGAACATTTATATCAAAAAAGAAACTGATAGATAGAGAATCATTCATATGGTAATAGCCAGCAAAGCTATATGGGAAATTATTAAAAAAAATTATATATATCACAATAATAACAGCAGGTTATGCATCATGCAAATTATACACATAAGGGATACAGGAATTATAGAGATCAGAAAAAACACTGGTTAATATTATCTATATTTTTGTGTATTATAAGATGGTATTTACGTCCAGTTCCTCATTTAATCCGAGAGGAGCGAGACAATTAAGCGTGAATATCCAAAAGGTTTCGCGCTCACAAAGACGCGAAAAACGCTCAGCCTCCGACAACTTTTTGGGTATTGATTCAATGGTATTAATAGATTCCGAAAATATACCTTGTAATCGTATTTTAGCCTCAGGAGAAGAATAAAGTGCAGATAAAATTCCCATAATTCTGGAACCAAATCCCCATCTCCTCAGTACTGCAAACATATATGGCCAAGAAACTGAGTCAAAGGCCTTCTGAAGGTCTAATGAAAGAAGCATACCCTCTTGCTTATGTTCCCCAGTCCATCTAGATTGCATTATAGAAATTAGATCGACAGCCCTCCTTATCTGGTCTGGACCTTGCCTCCCGGGAATAAAACCGACTTGATCCTTATGAATATATTGACCTATGAAAGATGACAATCTATTGGCCATTATTTTCGTCAAAATTTTAAGGTCATTGTTTATAAGGGATATTGGTCTATAATTCTCAACTTGACTGTGGTCCTTGTCAGGTTTCAGGATTACCGAAATATATGCCATATTGAGTTGTTTACCTATAGGGTTACCATCCGTTAAGTAATTATAAAACTGTCCGAGATAGGGCGACAGGACAACTGAAAATGTTTTGTAGTAAGGAGAAGAAAAACCATCCGGACCGGGAGCCTTATCCGTTTTCAAATTATTGATCACCGTCTGAACTTCCTCGGCCGATATGGGAGCCTCCAATACCTCTCTATGTACCTCTGTCAATTTAGGAAGATCTAAGCCATCAAGCAACTTCTCCACTTTATCAGACGCATAGTCGCCATCAAAAGCGTAAAGTTTGGAATAAAAGTTTTGAAAGGCTGTCATTATCCGCCGAGGGTTCAGAGTAAATGAACCGGCTGCTTGTCTAATTTTGGGTAGAATCCTTGATCTAAATCTAGGGGACAATTTATTCGCCAGCATCGGGCCTATCCTATCTTTTAACCGGTAAAAAATAGATTTTTAATACAGCTTACCTGTAAAATCTTTTTCTTGGAGTACATCACGGGACACAGAGCGGCATATTCATTACTATGTGGGGTTATATGGAGTACCTTCAGGTGATGGACACTGGCAATCTCAAACAGGAAGTGCCCCTCCCTATATAACCCCCTCCCATAGGAGGAGTACCTCAGTTTTGTAGTAAGCAGTATGCCTCCCAAAATGGTCCCCATAAGAGGGGTGGGAGCTCTGTGTCCCGTGATGTACTCCAAGAAAAAGATTTTACAGGTAAGCTGTATTAAAAATCTCTTTTTCTTTATCGTACATCACGGGACACAGAGCGGCATATTCATTACTATGTGGGATGTCCCAAAGCAATGCTTACAATGAGGGGAGGGAGAACATCTTCCAAAGACAAAAGGATTTAATTTAGAGATATACTCAAATCATAATAAATCCAACTTAGTTGAGAAAAAATAATTTTAAATTTAACTCAAAAGGGAGCCCCCGGAATCCGAGGGTCTCAAACTGCAGCCTGCAGCACTGCCTGCCCAAAGGCTGTATCAGTATTCCTTCTTACGTCCAACTGGTAGAATTTTGTAAACGTGTGGACAGAAGACCAGGTTGCCGCCTTGCAAACTTGAGCCATAGAGATCTGGTGGTGTGCTGCCCAGGAGGCGCCCATGGCCCTAGTAGAATGAGCCTTTAATGATAACGGAGGAGGCAACCCCTTCAAGCCGTAGGCCTGAGTGATTAACTGTTTAATCCACCTCGAGATGGTGGATTTTGCAGCTGCCTGCCCCTTCTTGGGCCCATCCGGTAAAATGAACAACACATCTGTTTTCCGGATCTTCTCTGTAGCTTTAAGATAGGCCTTCATGGCCCTGACAATATCCAAGGTATGCAGCAACCCTTCCTTTCTGGAAGTAGGTTTAGGAAAGAAGGATGGTAATACCAAATCCTGGTTTAGATGAAAACTGGATATAACCTTCGGTAGGAAGGAAGGATGAGGGCGGAGAACGACCTTGTCCTTATGTAAAATAAGATATGGTTCCTTACAGGATAAGGCTGCCAGTTCCGATACTCTTCTGGCGGAAACTATGGCGACCAAAAATACTAACTTCCTTGTCAGTAAAACCAAAGGAATTTCAGCCAACGGCTCAAAAGGTTGTTTCTGTAAACTTGACAGAACAAGATTTAAATCCCACGGACAAAGCGGGGATTTAACTGGAGGATTAATACGTAAGACCCCTTGAAGGAAGGTCTTAACTAGCGAGTGGGTGGCCAGCGGCCGCTGAAACCACACTGACAAAGCTGAAATCTGTCCTTTGATTGTGCTTAATGCCAGTCCTTTATCCACTCCTAGCTGGAGAAAACTTAATACTCTATCGATGGTAAACTTGCGAGAAAGCCATCGCTTGGACTCACACCAGCCTACATAGGCCTTCCAGACCCTGTAATAAATCACCCTAGAGACCGGTTTCCTGGCTCTGATTAGGGTAGAGATTACTTTCTGAGACAGACCTCTACCCCTGAGAATCAGGGATTCAGCCTCCAGGCCGTCAAATTTAGATGCCGTAAGGCAGGGTGGAGGATCGGACCTTGCGATAGCAGGTCTGGCCGTAGAGGAAGAGTCCAAGGGTCTCCCACTACCATCTTCAGGATTAGTGAATACCATGCCCTTCTGGGCCATGCTGGAGCTACCAGGATGACTGGTATGTGCTCCACCCTGATCCTGCGCAGCAGGCGGGGTAGTAACTGGAGCGGGGGAAATACATAAAGAAGTTTGAACTGATGCCAAGGGCAAACCAGCGCATCGGTTCCGCAGGCCATCGGATCCCTTGAGCGGGATATGAACCTGTCTAGCTTCTTGTTGAGTCTCGATGCCATGACATCCACGTCCGGCACTCCCCATCTTTGGCAGAGTGCTTGAAAGATTTGTGGATGTAGAGACCATTCCCCCGGCAACAGAGTCTGGCGACTTAAGAAGTCCGCCTGAAGGTTGTCCACTCCTGGAATAAATATTGCCGATATGCAGGGCACATGAGCCTCTGCCCACAGGAGAATCAAGCTCACCTCTCTCTGAGTGGCTTGACTCTTGGTTCCCCCTTGGTGATTTATGTATGCCACGGCCGTGGCATTGTCTGATTGAATTCTCACCGGGAACCCCTGCAATTTGGACGTCCAAGCCCTGAGGGCTAGTCGAGCAGCTCTGAGCTCCAAGATGTTGATGGGCAACTGCCTCTCTGGCTTTGCCCAAGTACCCTGGCGAGTGCAACCATCCAAAATTGCTCCCCAGCCCGTCAGGCTGGCGTCTGTGGTTACTATCTTCCAAGCCACTGGGCTGAAAGACTTCCCCTTCACTAGATTCTGAGGGTCTAACCACCAACACAGACTTTGTCGGACTCTTGATGAGAGCGGCAAAGGGATATCTAAGGCCTGTGGCCTCCTGCTCCATGCTGACAGGATGGCTGCCTGCAGGATGCAAGTGTGGCTCTGGGCGTACGGTACCGCCTCGAATGTGGCCACCATCTTGTGGGCTGGAATGCTGACTTTTCTCGATTTAGGACCCAGCCGAACCTCTCGAGGTACTGGACCGTGAGGGCCACTGCTCGTTCCAAGCCAGGAGACGAGTGATCTATGACTAGGAGGTCGTCCAGGTACGCTAGGATCGTGACCCCTTGGATCCTTAGCTTGGCTAGGATTGGAGCTAGGACCTTCGTGAACACCCGGGGGGCCGTAGCCAACCCAAAGGGAAGCGCCACGAATTGGAAATGACGCGAAGCCACCATAAAGCGTAGAAATCTTTGATGTGGCTGATAAATTGGAACATGAAGGTAGGCATCCTTTATGTCTATGGATGCCATGAAGTCGTCCTTCTGGAGTGTGGCAGCTGCTGACCGCACGGATTCCATCCGAAATGAGCGGACCTTTAGGTATGCATTTACCATCTTTAAGTCCAAAATTGGCCTGACATCTCCGTTGGACTTTGGGATGATGAATAAGTTGGAGTAGAAACCCAGCCCTTGTTCTAGGACTGGTACCTCTACTATTACTTCCTGGGAGAGTAGATGATTCAATGCCGTCATTAATGTGGCTCCCTTCTCCGGATCGTTTGGAACCCTTGACTCCTGGAAATGAGGAGGAGGAAACTTTAGGAAGTCTAGTTTGTAGCCCGTAGCCACGGAAGACCGTACCCATCTGTCGGGAATGCTGGCTTCCCAAACCTCTGAAAAGAGACGCAGCCTTCCCCCCACCCTCGTGGGTGGGGGCGCCCCTTCATAAGGTCGGCTTGGGGGCTGGTTTTGCTGGTTTGCGAAACCACTGCTTCTTGCCTCTAGCGGCCTGTCCCTGCGATTTGTTGTTGAAGTTAAAGTTTGATCTTGCAGGAGGCCGTCGATACTGTTTGGTATTAGAGGGCCCCTGCCCAGGGGAGTGCTGTCGTTTAAACGCAGGCCCCTGAAACTTTTTCTTGGTTGGCAAAAGAGTACTTTTGCCGCTTGAAATGGTCTGAATGTATTTATCCAGGTCTTCTCCGAAGAGTCGTCCTCCATGGAAGGGGAACCCTACCAGGAGCTTCTTGCATGGGGGCTCGGCCTCCCAGCTCTTTAACCATAAGAGTCTTCTCATATGGATAAGGGATAACGATAAACGTGACGCTTGCTGGATAGAATCCTTAATCGCATCTACCGTAAAGCGTATGGCCCTAGGGACATCAGAAAATTCTTCTGCCTGCTGGGCAGGAATAAGTTTAAGCATCTGCTTAGTTTGATCCGATAATGCTTGTGCAACCCCAATCGCAGCCACAGCTGGCTGCACTACTGCCCCTGCAGTAGAGAAGGAGCTTTTAAGTAGTGCTTCCAAGCGTTTATCAACCGGATCCTTGAACACCTGTATGTTTTCTACAGGGCATGTTAAAGATTTGTTAACACATGAGATGGCTGCGTCCACCGCCGGGGTTGCCCATCTCTTGGAAAATTTATCTTCCATAGGATATAAGGCAGAGAATCTTTTAGGTGGTAAAAAGATTCTATCTGGCTTGGTCCAATCTTGGAACATAACTTCCTCTAGCAGAGGATGGATCGGAAAAACTGCGTTGTTTTGAGGCGCCTTTAGTGAGCCCAAAGCTGAAACAGTCGATACTTGGAGATCTGGTACTGGCAAGTTGAATGCACTATGGACCAAGTCCGTTAAGGCTTGAACCCACCAGCTCTCCCCTTGGGAGGCTGCCCCAGACTCCCCTGTATCCGGATCCTCGATCCCCGAACCTGCTTGGTCCTTGTCCAAGAGGTCGTCCAATTCCCCTGCGGAAAGGACCTCCTCCTCTGAGGGTCCACGCTCGGGCGACGGAGATCTATTCCGTTTTCTGCCCCGCATAGCCTTGGCTATCATCTTTTCCATTCTTTTTTCCATCTCTTTTAAGGAGGTGGACAGTACCTCGTCCGTGACCACCCTAGGGTTGGACTGACCCGTGCCAGCTCCAGCCCCAGATCCCGATGGTCCCATCAAGGCTCCCTCTCGGGAAAGCAGCGGCATAACTTTGTCCGAGACCTCAGACTCTCTGGGGGAATCCCCACCTCTTGTACCCTCTGAACCAGATGCCATGGTACAATACCGAGGTACGCCCGCTAACTTATCGGTGTTTGGAACTATAAATAGTTATTGCCCAAAAACCCGTTTGGGGGATAAAAAAATGCCTTCTTTCCCTTTAATGTTTTTTTTTTTTTTTTTCTTCTTTTTTTTTTTTTTTTTTTCAAACCCAAGAGAGAAAAAACATTCTGTCCCCCTTAGTAGTATTGCCAAAAAACTGCTGAGATAGAAAAGAACAGCCTAACTCTAGGCTCCAGGACAGTCTTATTGAAGACTGTAATATCTGTTTTGGCCACTGTGTGTCCTCGGCGCCCCGTGCTGCCGCTCTGGTCTCTTCCTCTCTCAGTTCCAGCATACACTGAGCTGGGAACAAATGGAAGGGCCGCCCCTTCCTTTAACATGCTGGCCCGCCCTTCCCCCCTCAGCTAACGGCGCGAAATTGCGCCCATATCACGGGGACGCGCGCGCGCCGGCGGGGGGGGTGGGGGGAAGGAGACCACACGAGGAGGCAGTTTGTCCTGTCTCCAGGCTAGGAGGAAGAACCGTGGCAGCAATCGCCTGGAGGCTTTGCAGGTAAGCACAGCTCTCTTTACACACACACACACACAGGCCTCTTTCTCAATGTTTACAATACTACCAGGGAGTTCACCTTTTATGGGGAATACACATAGAGCCATCCTATCTTTAAGACATGTGACTTACTTTGCCAGATGCAGCGCATAACTTTAGGCATGTCCCCTGTGAACCCCCCAGAAAAACCTGCTAAGAACCAAGTTCCGCAAGTTTCCCCTCACTTACCTGCTCCATGCCGCAGGACTTTGCAAAGCAAGAGGCCCAATCTTCCCCCATCTCCGTGGGGCATTGACCTTCAGGCCCTGGGTTCCTATGAAGGATCCACTGTCCTGGGCCCATATAGCACTCTGGCAACAGAAACATTAGGCCCCCAAAGGTTTCTAAGTTCTGGGCCCAGGGTCCAGCTCTCTAAAAAGAAAAGCATTATGGGCTATACCCCTTTGGTTTGGGGTCCGGTTACTGACCACTTTAGCGCTGAGGCCTTTGGACAGAACCGGTTAGCCCACCTAATCCCAAGGATGTGGAGGCAAGCTAAACCATGACCAACACCTAAGACACTGGCGTAAAAACTGAGGTACTCCTCCTATGGGAGGGGGTTATATAGGGAGGGGCACTTCCTGTATGAGATTGCCAGTGTCCATCACCTGAAGGTACTCCATATAACCCCACATAGTAATGAATATGCCGCTCTGTGTTCCGTGATGTACGATAAAGAAATCTAGCACCAGTCCATTTCATAGCCTCATCTGCCCTTACTGTAAGCGCTAGATTCAATGCAGTTCTAGCTGAATCAAGTTTGGAAGTAGGAAATTCAGAAGGATCTAATTTATGTTTTCTACTCAAGTCCACATATGTCTCTTATGTGTATATAATATAATATAATAGCTCAAAGTAAACTTAAAGATCTTACATTAACCAGCACCACTTGCCTGGCTCCTCTGACTGGAATGTATAGATGCAATAAATCTCGCTGCAAAACTTGCCACTTCGTTACCCATGGCCAAAAACATTTTGTCCATAATGAAAAAACCTACAAGCTAGAAAACTTCTACAACTGTTCCACCGATTACGTTGTGTATTGCCTTTCTTGTCCATGCAACCTTCTGTATGTGGGCCGTACAATCAACCCACTCAGACAACGCTTTGGTACACATCGTCGTCTTGTCCAAGCAGGCTGCGATGAGCATAGCGTCCCCCGCCATTTTCTGAAACACCATGATCAGTCGACTGATGGCTTGCGGGTATGGGTCATTGAATCAATACCCAAAAAGTTGTCGGAGGCTGAGCGTTTTTCTTGTCTTTGTGAGCGCGAAACCTTTTGGATATTCACGCTTAATTGTCTCGCTCCTCTCGGATTAAATGAGGAACTGGACGTAAATACCATCTTATAATACACAAAAATATAGATAATATTAACCGGTGTTTTTTCTGATCTCTATAATTCCTGTATCCCTTATAATGTGTATAATTTGCATGATGCATAACCTGCTGTTATTATTGTGATATATATAATTTTTTTTAATAATTTCCCATATAGCTTTGCTGGCTATTACCATATGAATGATTCTCTATCTATCAGTTTCTTTTTTGATATAAATGTTCCCAGTGCATATATGTATGTATGTGTATGTATATATGTATATATGTGTATATATATGTATATATGTGTGTATATATATATATATATATATATATATTCTTTTAAATGATTTTTTTTTTAAATGACTGTTAAATTATTATTATTATTTTTTTGGATGCCTTGATATTATTATATTATTTTTATATTATTAATCTCCATGAATGTATCCTCGATATGAACTTTACATTTTTTATTAATTTCCTGCTCCGTTTTTCACGTGTATACAGGAAGTGCCGTTTATATATAATTATTATTATTAGTTGATCTGGCACCCTTGCAAGTTTTAAAGTATGGCTATAATTTGCCTTGTCCTTCCCAGACACATATATGGATTATCCCATCTAAGTATCTTCTAATTCCATATATTACATTTACCTGACCGCTCCTATAATAATTATAGGTGTCTCTCCTCTTTACAGCCATTAAAGGTTCTCCTTTTTAATTATTCTCCTTCTATTCTTACTTGTTTACACCGATCGTATTTCCAGGCTCCCCATTGGCTAACCACCATCACATGTTCTCCCCTTTATAATCCTGTAAGGCCTCTTCCTCTTTACACTTGAAAAAGGAGCACGCGGTGTTGTCATTGACTGACGCTAGGCTCTGAAACGCGTTGTGTGTTACATTGGTCCTTGTCGGCCACCGTCCCGCTGACGTCACTACCTCCGGAACGAGCGCCGTGCACTTTCATTTGCTCTGAACTGTACTGCTTTGGCCCTTATCGGCCACCGTCCTGCTAACCTCATTGGATTGAGCGCTGTGCTTCAGCACCGCTCTTACACAGCCATCAGACCCGGCTTCTCTTCCAGCTGATTTGTTCGCTCCTCATCAGGATTGAGACACGAGCTGGCTCCACGTCATACTTCCTCACTTGCACTCCTGTTCCTGCAATACTTCATGTAAGTGTTGGATATTTACACTAATCAATGTAATTAAATCAGATGACTCAGAGGCGCTTTTTTTCCTGTCTTTCTTTTTACATGTATGCCTGAGTTGACTTCACTCTTGGAGAGCAGCCCTTGGTCATCTATTGAAATTTGCCCAGAGAATACAGCTTCAATGCATGGACTGATTGTATTCTCACTCTTGAATTTTTAACCACTAATTTTTATACATAACTGCTGCTGTCATTTTATCTCGTATTTTTAACCCCTGCTAACTGATTGTTGTCATTGGATTACTCTGAGCGCTGTTTTCTTGTGATTTTCCTATTCACGTACTACGTAAACAACGTAAAAAACGATGGCTATGTTCCCCGGTGCAGCCATTTGCATTGATGCTGCTGACTTACACCTGCTTTATGAGGCTTAACTTTACGCCGGACGTACGACTTACGTAAACCGCGTATATTAATGCGCCGGCGCAAGTACGTTCGTGAATCAGCGTATCTCACTTATTTGCATATTGGTCCCGTAAATCAGGATTGAGACACGAGCTGGCTCCACGTCATACTTCCTCACTTGCACTCCTGTTCCTGCAATACTTCATGTAAGTGTTGGATATTTACACTAATCAATGTAATTAAATCAGATGACTCAGAGGCGCTTTTTTTCCTGTCTTTCTTTTTATTAGTACGTGAATAGGGCTAGTCATAGGTTACGTTCAAGTCGTAGGCAGTTGTTTCTACGTGATTCTAAGCATGCGCACTGGGAAGCGCCTATGGGACGGCGCATGCGCTGTTCGTTATTCGTATCTTGATGGCGCTCGGCCCATCATTTACATGGGGTCACGTTTCATTAGCATGGCTCACGCCCACTGCCACTTACAACGAGTTACGCCGAGGGAACCCAGCGTAGATTAGGGAGCAAGTGCTTTGTGAATACTGTGCTCGCCGCTCTGCGCTACGTCGGCGTAGCATATATTCGATACGCTACGCCGGCATAACTATGCGCCAAGGTATGTGAATCCGGGCCAAGACAAACAGTCAGACCTTACAAAAAGTTATCTTTAGAGAAAAAAAAACAGCCTAACATTCTTTTGTTCTTTATCTTTTATCTTTTATTTTCCTGCTCTCCTAAGTGCTGAGGCATTAAAGTATATGTGAGAATAACTGTTAGTATTGTGTATGGCAACTATTCACATTCTTCATTACTTTCCAGCATCTGCACTAGATACATTAAGGTGAAAAGCTAATTGGTTGCTAATACAAGATGTTCTCACAATGTTTGGTCTTCTCTCATCTCCCATTACACTTCATCAGTCTCACTTATGTATTAAAGTATGAAAGGGAAATGGCTGTATTGGCAATAACAGCCAACCAGATTTTTATTTTTATCTGGAAAGAGAGAAAATAAGTACATCCAGTTGTATGCCTGAGTTGGTTCTGATTCCAAGTGTTTATACATGAAATTTTCAGGGGCATATTTTTAACCAGTTCCCGACGGCTGTACGACTTTGTACGGCCGCCGGGTGGCTCTGAATCTCTGGGACGCCGTGTTTTTACGGCCGCCCCTTTCCTCGTTCCCCGCGCGCGCTCCCGAGCGCGCATCGGGGAACTCCTGTACTGGCCGTGTCCCTTGGAACACAGCCAATTACAGATCGCGGTAAATAGCCAATCAAAGCGGCTATTTACAGCGCGATTCTGTGGCCAATGAGAGATGATCTCAAATGTAAACATATGAGATCATCTCTCATTGCCGGCTCTCCCTCCTCACACAGACAGCGCGTGTGAGGAGAGAGAGCAGTCTGTAAGTGATACAAAGTATCGAATGTGAAAAAAAAAACTTGCCCAGTACCGAATCAGTGCCCAGTAATATCCATCTGTGCCACCAGTGTCCACTTGTGCCACCAGTCCACAGTTCCCACCTTTGCCCAGTGCCCACCTGTGCCAAGTGCCCACCTGTGCCAAGTGCCCACCTGCCACCTCAGTACCCAATCAGTGCCCAGTGATACCTGTGCCACCAGTGTCCACCTGTGCCACCAGTGCCCACCTGTGCCAAGTGCCCACCTGTGCCAAGTGCCCACCTGTCACCTCAGTACTTTTCAGTGCCCACCTGTGCCACCTCATCAGTGCCTACCTGTGCCACCTCATCAGTGCCTACCTGTGCCACCTCATCAGTGCCTACATGTGCCACCTCATCAGTGCCTACCTGTGCCACCTCATCAGTGCCTACCTGTGCCACCTCATCAGTGCACATCTGTGCCGCCTCATCGGTGCACATCAGTACCCATCTCAGTGCCCACCTGTTTCGCCACATTAGTGCCATCTGTGCCGCCTCATCAGTGCACATCTGTGCAATCAATCAGTGCACATCTGTGCCGCCTCATCAGTGCACATCTGTGCAATCAATCAGTGCACATCTGTGCCGCCTCATCAGTGCACATCTATTCCACCCCATCTCTGCCACCTCAGTACCCATCTCTGCCACCTCAGTACCCATCTCTGCCCATCTGTGCCGCCTCAGTGCACATCTGTGCCACACATCTGTCGCCAGCAACAATGTCTAAGCGTCTCTATTCCACCGAGCAGGCATTTGCAATTATTGCCGCAAGTGACGAGAGCAACGGGGAGCTCTCGTCATCCGATTCCCAGCTGGATTCCGATTCGGATGTAGACTACGAGCCAGTCTACAGCAGTGGAACCGATACAGGCTCAGAGGGGGAAGATAATCAGCCCGCCAAAAGAAGGCGCTCTGGTGAGGCAGTGCCATCCACCAGCACCGTCATGCCATCCACCAGCACCGTCATGCCATCCACCAGCCCCGCCTTCCCTATGCCCTTCAGTACCCCTTGTGGCTTCCTCCAAATTCCGGAGAAGCCAACATTCCCCCTTTTACTGCCCAGCCAGGAGTCCAGGTGGACACGGACAATTTTTCACCAATACATTTTTTCAATTTATTTTTTACTGAGGAACTGCTTTCTAGCGTTGTGGCCCAGTGCAACCTATATGCCCAACAGTTTATCACCAACAACCCCACATCGTCCTATGCCCGTCCCTACAATTGGAGAGATCTAACAGTGGAGGAGTTCAGGATTTTTTTAGGCCTCACCTTTTGTATGGGACTCAACCCAAAAACGAAAAACATTCATTTTGGTCCAAACGCCCCATTTATCATATGCCCGTCTTTTCTGCATCAATGCCCCGAAACCGATATTTCACGATCATGAGGTTCCTCCACTTCAATGATAACACCCAGTGCCTTCCCCGAAATGACCCAAATTTTGACAGGCTTTTCAAAATTCGCCCCTTATTAGATTATTTTTCAGAATTATTCCCCCAAATATATACCCCGGAACAACACATTTGTGTCGACGAGTCCCTAGTAAAATTTTGTGGCCGACTTAAAATCAAACAGTTCATTCCAAGCAAAAGAGCCCGCTATGGGGTGAAGATGTACAAGTTATGTGAACGAGCCACAGGGTACTTGTATTCCTTTTTGGTGTACGAAGGGAAGGACACCCAGCTTAATCCCCCCGATTGCCCAGACTACTTGGGATCAAGTGCAAAAGTTGTCTGGCAACTTATCACCCCCCTCCTGGATAAAGGATACAACCTGTACGTGGACAACTTCTACACGTCTCTTCCTCTGTTCCACAACCTGCACCGAAAGAAGACGCCAGCATGTGGCACCGCCAGAAAGAACCGGAAAGGCTTTCCTCAAAGCCTTGTGAATACAAAGCTGAAGAAAGGGGAATCGGCGAGTCTGCGCAACAAGGAGGTTCTGGCAGTGAAGTGGAGGGACAGAAGAGACGTGTACATGTTGTCGTCCATCCACAATGATTCCTTTGTAGAAACCCGCAGAAGGCGTGGCACCACCATCCAAAAGCCCACCTGTATCCGGGACTACAATTCGTTCATGGGGGGAGTCGACTTAAACGACCAAATGATGGAACCATATCTACCCACAAGACGCACGTACCATTGGTACAAGAAAGTAGCTATTTATTTTTTTCATTTGGCCGTCTACAACTCCCATATTATTTACCGCAAATCCACCCAAAACCCCCTACCCTTCCTTGGCTACCTGGAGGAAATTACCACTTCCCTGATATTCCCGAACGACCTGCCCCAACACATCCGATCAGATGTTCTAAGTCGGCTCTCCGAACGGTACTTCCCGGATAAGGTCCCTCCCACAGCATCAGGCCGACGAGCTCAAAAAAGATGTAAAAGTGTGTGCCAGTGGAGGAGTCAGACGGGACACAGTTTATTATTGTGCAGAGTGTCCTTCACAACCAGGCCTCTGTGTAACTGACTGTTTCAAACGTTACCATACTAAACTAAAGTATTAGTTTAGTATGGTAAACGTAATTCTCCGTTCCTGCCTTCTCACCCCTTATGCCACTGCCTGCTTTGTAACTGACCCCGGCTTGTTATTGGACCACGCTTCTGCCTAATGATTTTGCAATACCGCTGCCCGATTTGGAATTGACCCTGGACTGTTTTTCGACCATTCTTCTGCCTAACGATTCTGTACTGCCTCTGCCTGATATGTAACTGACCTCGGACTGTTTGACCATGCCTTTTGCCTGCCTCTTGGACTGATCTTGTACCCTGCTACTGGACTAGTGGGATTCAACACAGGGGTCTCACATATGTGAGGGGCACCAGAAAAGTTTTTCTAGATGAAGAAAACAATTTTTTTGTTTTTTCATCCTAGATTAGGGTCTGGTTGCCCGGAGGCTTCAAAGAGATTTGGGTGGGAGAAGCCTCTACCCCTGTCCCCATTCTGTCCTGAACGAGGCCCTCCTTCTGCCTGCTGCCTGTAGGACCTATGCCATCATGCCTCTGCCTGTTGCATGAACTGACCACCTGCACTAACACTGACGGGATAGTATCCCTGCCTGGACGTTGCTGACCAAGTCCCTGCCTGCTGCCTGGACCAGTGCTATCCTGCTGTGTAGAACTGCGCTACTATTACCACAGGTAATCTTTTGTTTACGCTTTGCTCAGCATAATGTATTTTGGGGTGTAATTCTTGGTATGTGCATGCTATGTGTCTCTGGAACACCTGACGGTGTTCCTTGCATGTTGGATCTCTATATGTGGTCAGGCTGTGTAGAAGTCTCACACATGGGGTATCGTTTTACTCAGGAGGAGTAGCAGAATGTATTTTGGGGTGTCATTTTTGCTATGTACATGCTATGTGTTGGAAATATCTTATCAATGGACAACTTTGTGTAAAAAATATGCGATTTCATTTTTTTTCCACATATTCCAAAAAATTCTGGAAAAAAATGAACCGTTCAAAAGACTCATTATGCCTCATAGATTATACGTTGGGGTGTTAGCTTTCCAAAATGGGGTCATTTTGTGGGTAATTCCATTGTCCCGGTGTTCCAGGGCCTTCAAAAGTGTAATAGGTTGTCAACTAGTTAGATGTGCAATTTATGCTCCTAAAACCCCTGATGGCGCTCCCTGCATGTTGGGCATCGGTATGTGGCCAGGCAGTGAAAAAGTCTCACACATGGGGTATCGTTTTACTCAGGAGGAGTAGCAGAATGTATTTTGGGGTGTAATTTTTGCTATGTACATGCTATGTGTTGGAAATATCTTATCAATGGACAACTTTGTGTAAAAAATATGCGATTTCATTTTTTTTCCACATATTCCAAAAACTTCTGGAAAAAAATGAACCGTTCAAAAGACTCATTATGCCTCATAGATTATATGTTGGGGTGTTCGCTTTCCAAAATGGGGTCATTTTGTGGGTAATTCCATTGTCCTGGTGTTCCAGGGCCTTCAAAAGTGTAATAGGTTGTCAACTAGTTAGATGTGCAATTTATGCTCCTAAAACCCCTGATGGCGCTCCCTGCATGTTGGGCATCGGTATGTGGCCAGGCAGTGAAAAAGTCTCACACATGGGGTATCGTTTTTCTCAGGAGGAGTAGCAGAATGTATTTTGGGGTGTCATTTTTGCTATGTACATGCTATGTGTTGGAAATATCTTATCAATGGACAACTTTGTGTAAAAAATATGCGATTTCATTTTTTTTCCACATATTCCAAAAAATTCTGGAAAAAAATCAACCGTTCAAAAGACTCATTATGCCTCATAGATTATATGTTGGGGTGTTCGCTTTCCAAAATGGGGTCATTTTGTGGGTAATTCCATTGTCCTGGTGTTCCAGGGCCTTCAAAAGTGTAATAGGTTGTCAACTAGTTAGATGTGCAATTTATGCTCCTAAAACCCCTGATGGCGCTCCCTGCATGTTGGGCATCGGTATGTGGCCAGGCAGTGAAAAAGTCTCACACATGGGGTATCGTTTTACTCAGGAGGAGTAGCAGAATGTATTTTGGGGTGTCATTTTTGCTATGTACATGCTATGTGTTGGAAATATCTTATCAATGGACAACTTTGTGTAAAAAATATGCGATTTCATTTTTTTTCCACATATTCCAAAAAATTCTGGAAAAAAATGAACCGTTCAAAAGACTCATTATGCCTCATAGATTATACGTTGGGGTGTTCGCTTTCCAAAATGGGGTCATTTTGTGGGTAATTCCATTGTCCTGGTGTTCCAGGGCCTTCAAAAGTGTAATAGGTTGTCAACTAGTTAGATGTGCAATTTATGCTCCTAAAACCCCTGATGGCGCTCCCTGCATGTTGGGCATCGGTATGTGGCCAGGCAGTGAAAAAGTCTCACACATGGGGTATCGTTTTACTCAGGAGGAGTAGCAGAATGTATTTTGGGGTGTCATTTTTGCTATGTACATGCTATGTGTTGGAAATATCTTATCAATGGACAACTTTGTGTAAAAAATATGCGATTTCATTTTTTTTCCACATATTCCAAAAAATTCTGGAAAAAAATAAACCGTTCAAAAGACTCATTATGCCTCATAGATTATACGTTGGGGTGTTCGCTTTCCAAAATGGGGTCATTTTGTGGGTAATTCCATTGTCCTGGTGTTCCAGGGCCTTCAAAAGTGTAATAGGTTGTCAACTAGTTAGATGTGCAATTTATGCTCCTAAAACCCCTGATGGCGCTCCCTGCATGTTGGGCATCGGTATGTGGCCAGGCAGTGAAAAAGTCTCACACATGGGGTATCGTTTTACTCAGGAGGAGTAGCAGAATGTATTTTGGGGTGTCATTTTTGCTATGTACATGCTATGTGTTGGAAATATCTTATCAATGGACAACTTTGTGTAAAAAATATGCGATTTCATTTTTTTTCCACATATTCCAAAAAATTCTGGAAAAAAATGAACCGTTCAAAAGACTCATTATGCCTCATAGATTATATGTTGGGGTGTTCGCTTTCCAAAATGGGGTCATTTTGTGGGTAATTCCATTGTCCTGGTGTTCCAGGGCCTTCAAAAGTGTAATAGGTTGTCAACTAGTTAGATGTGCAATTTATGCTCCTAAAACCCCTGATGGCGCTCCCTGCATGTTGGGCATCGGTATGTGGCCAGGCAGTGAAAAAGTCTCACACATGGGGTATCGTTTTACTCAGGAGGAGTAGCAGAATGTATTTTGGGGTGTCATTTTTGCTATGTACATGCTATGTGTTGGAAATATCTTATCAATGGACAACTTTGTGTAAAAAATATGCGATTTCATTTTTTTTCCACATATTCCAAAAAATTCTGGAAAAAAATGAACCGTTCAAAAGACTCATTATGCCTCATAGATTATACGTTGGGGTGTTCGCTTTCCAAAATGGGGTCATTTTGTGGGTAATTCCATTGTCCTGGTGTTCCAGGGCCTTCAAAAGTGTAATAGGTTGTCAACTAGTTAGATGTGCAATTTATGCTCCTAAAACCCCTGATGGCGCTCCCTGCATGTTGGGCATCGGTATGTGGCCAGGCAGTGAAAAAGTCTCACACATGGGGTATCGTTTTACTCAGGAGGAGTAGCAGAATGTATTTTGGGGTGTCATTTGTGGTATGCACATGCCATGTGAGAGAAATAAGCTATTACAATTACACTTTTGAGAAATTTTTTAAATAAAAAATAAAAATCTTAATTTTGCAAAGTGTTTTGGGAAAAAATTACAACTTCAAATAACTCACCATGCCTCTTACTAAATACCTTGGGATGTCTACTTTCCAAAAAGGGGTTATTTGGGGGGCATTTGTACTTTCCTGGCTTGTTAGGGTCTCAAGAAATGAGATAGGCCTTCAATACATCAGGTGTGATCATATGTGATAATTTATTATGATTTGCACTATAGCTTGTAGACTCTAAAACTTCCACACAGACCAAATAATTTCCAAAAAATTTGGGTTATTTTTATCAAAGACATGTAGCAGTATATATTGTGGCCAAAATTTATGAAGAAAAATTAATATTTTGCAAAATTTTATCACAGAAACTAAGAAAAAAACATTTTTTTTCAAAATTTTCGGTCTTTTTTCATTAATAGCGCAAAAAATAAAAAACCCAGAGGTGATCAAATACCACCAAAAGGAAGCTCTATTTGTGGGAAAAAAAGGACAAAAAAATCATTTGGGTACAGTGTTGCATGACTGAGTAATTGTCATTCAAAGTGTGAGAGCCCTGAAAGCTGAAAATTGGTCTGGTCAGGAGAGTGTTTAAGTGCCCAGTATGGAAGTGGTTAAGGTCCATAATGTAGGGTGACCAGACATCCCTGGTTTCCGGGGACAGTCCCTGGATTGAGGAGACTGTCCCTGGACCAAGTCTGTTCCCGGTTTTGTCCCCGGATTGGATTTGAACAGGGGCTGAGGCAATTTCAAAGACAGTCAGTGCAGAATTAATAAAACAATTCTGAATTACACACTCCTACTAGCTTAGGGGGTACATTTGTTGCCATTATCTGTGCCCCTTTCTAATGAGCATGTGCTGGTCGGAGCGGAGGGAATGTTTCTTAGTTTCGGGTGCATGCCCATCCAGCTCCGCTGTGTGTTCTTCAGCCTTGGCTCAAGTCCCGGCCGCAGCCGCCTGCCTGCTTATCTGCTTGCCTACCTTGGTGGAGTGATCTTCCTCCGCACCCCACCCAGTAGTAGCCGGGGCCCGGAGAATAAGACTTGACAGGCTGTGAGGCGGGCAGCAACGGCAAAGAAAGGCGTTGATTGCCGCCGTTACTAGTAAAAAAATAAATATGTCCCCAGATTTCATTTAAAAAATCTGGTCACCTTACCATAATGCCTTTGCCTTTATGAATTAAAGTGTATGTCCAGTCCAACTTTTTTTTAAGTTTTGAATAAATTTTGAAAATGTTTGTACCCTGTTGTGTGCTTACTGCCATCTGGAGAAACCCCTATATTACATTGATTTCAAATTACTTCCTGTTTTCCCTTGAAAGCAATTTCACCAGACTTGAAGTTACTGGAAATCTCCAACAATAGCACAAATAGAATTGAGAAGGTTTTGTTTTAGCAATGTTGGGGGAGGCAGCTTTTTTTTTCCATGAGATTTTCTCTCACTTTTAGTCTAGTAAAGCCATTGTCGTTGTGACAAGCAATTCTGGGCTTTGCACCTAGAAGATTACCGATACATACTTTTCCTCTTTGTGATGTAGCAAAAACAGTTGGTATATTGCAGCTCTGGGTATTACAGATACTCGCGTTTTAGATGTGTATCTCACTGTATATGCAACTTTATTTGTATAGCTTTCATAGTGTTCTGGGTTTTCTCTTAAATTTTTTTCCTGTGTATATCTCACGTTTTGCAGTGCATGACTAGCTGTGTGTGTTTCTCACTCCTCCTAGGCCTCATCTTGCTAGATAGGTCATTATTATAGTGCCCATTGCAGAGTTAAAGTGGAGTTCCACCCAAAAATGGAACGTCCACTTTTTGAAATCCTCCCTCCTTGCGGTGTCACATTTGGCACCTTTCAGGGGGGAGGAGGGAGCAGATACCTGTGTAATACAGGTATTTGCTCCCACTTCAAGGCATAGGTGACCGTGGTGATCGCGGTGACCTACACCCCATCTGGTGCCTAATCTGTCCTCCCCGTTGTCTTCTGGGAGACACACAGGTTCCAGAAGACAGCAAAGTCCAGTGAGGATGCGCAACGCGACTCGCACATGCACAGTATGGAACCAGGAAGTGAAGCCACAAGGCTTCACTTCCTGATTCCCTTACTGAAGAAGGGGGCGGCAGCAGCCGAGAGCCGATGGACAGATTGGCTTCGGCTGCCGACATCGCGGGTGCCCTGGACTGGTAACTGTCCATATATTAAAAGTCAGCAGCTGTAGTATTTGTAGCTGCTGGCTTTTAATAAAAAAAAAATTGGCAGACCTCCGCTGTAAGGGCATGTAAAGGGGAGTGTGGGAAGCAGAACAAGGGCAAGAGTATAAATAAATTGGAGAGCATGCCTAAACAGTTCTGAATAATATTCCTGTTACAAATAACTAATTAAGCCTACAAATGGTGATCAGATGTGTTTTTTTTGTGAGTTCCTATATAATTTGATATTGATTTTTAATTTTAACCTTGAAGAGACACTATTTTACTTTGTTTCCCCTGTGTACTATATGCAATGTGTTCTCCATTTATGTTTGATACTGTGTTTTGCACAAGTATAACTTCTAGTCTTAAAAAAGTATTTTACTGCTTTTGCCTTGCAATGTTCCTCCAATAAAGGAGCAAGTAAAAGTGGGTTTCTAAAACTGCTTTTCAAACAGGTATTATTGTACTTGCCATAGCAAGGTTAAATATCAGCACTGACAAGCCAATATAAGAAACATTTCAAACCTGTTTTTTAAATAACAGAACTCTCCTAGAAAGGCATTACTAGATTACATTTTTAAAATGGTTCTAGAGGAAGCTATTACATTGTAATGTGTCTAGTAAACTACATCATAAGTTTATAACAAATGTAATCAGCATGTTAATGTTCAGTTCTACGGCCCATGGTTTGTGTTTTTATGTTAACATGGCAGATTCACATTCAGCTCAAAGTAGGGATATAATTCTCTTTTGTGATTTTGGTTGCAAGAAAACCCAATAGAACCCTTCATTACCTGTTTCATGCCGCAAGCTTGTACTTAGAGCCTTCATCACATAAATTTCCATTTGATAAACAGAACATTACAAGTACGGTATATTTATTTTACCAGCTACATAAAAGTAACTAAAAAAATAAAACATGACTTCTCAGCTTAGCACAATAAAGCAGAACAAGTTCCAATGTTGTAAGATTGCTTATGTATAAACTCCGTAATGTGTTAACAATATGGGAAATAAGTAAATAGAAAACAGAGAATGTGACTCAACAAACATTCACTGCAAGTGAATCTACCTGGTGCATGTTTTAAATGACAGTTATTTTTTCACCTGCAGTGAATATTATAAATATACCCATATGTGTGATCTATGGCAGAAACACTGAGAATGGCTGTATACGAAAGTTGGAAGGTGTGCTCCAAAAGCAAAGTAATCAAGGGTAATTATACCACTGCTGTAATTGCTCGAGATAGAGGAGGAAGCTTACTATCAGTTTTTTTGTTTTGTCTTTTCGTTCAACTAAAGTAAAAACAAAAACTGAAGCGCTCAGGAGGAGATCATGCACTAACAACAAAATGTTAGTATAGCGATTTTCCCACTGAGCTATTGTAGTCTGGTAGGGGGTGGTCCCCCTACCAGAACACATCAGTCGGATGCCAATCGTCAGACCTTTTTCGGTCATGCCCCTTCAACAGAAGCTGGGCAGGCTGCCATACACACAAGCGGAATGTTGTCTGGTTTCTATTGAATTTTTAATGTTTCATATGCTTGCAATCCTCAGGGAAGTTAGCGTATGTAGCAGTGCAGAGAGACAGAGGAGTTGATTTACTAAAACTGGAGAGTGCAATATCTGGTGCAGCTGTGCATGGTAGCCAATCAGCTTCTAACTTTAGCTTATTAAATTAAGCTTTGACCAAAAAAAATTGGAAGCTGATTGGTTTCTGTGCAGAGCTGCACCAGATTTTGCACTCTCCAGTTTTAGTAAATCAACCCACTGCTTGGCTGCGTCTTTGCAAGTAGAAACAATTTTTTGTTTAAATCTGGACACAAGATCCGCTTCCGCACCTAAAAGGGAATTTGTGCTGAAAATAGAGCTGGTCAGACTAGGATACATTTTTGTGTGTTATGTCTTGGTTTTGACAAGCTATATAGTGGGACCCTCTGATTCCTCTAGTATTTAATTATTTTGTAACTGTACTTTCTCCCTTCGTTTTGTAAAGTAGTGCACAGAAGAAGAAGTTATTTAAAATTATTATTACAAATGCTGCTTAATGCTGAAAGTGCAGTAAAGTGGGTAGCAGATAGTTTGAAAACTGACCTGTGAAATCGTGCAGTCTATATACACAGCAAAAAGCCAATTTAAAATGGTTGTAAACACTTACATATACCCAGTGAGATGACTTGCCTCAGGCTCTACACAGAGATAAAAAAAAAATCCTCCTACATAAGTTGTATCTGCTTATCTGCAGCCCTCTCCTCTCTGCATCCATTTAATGTTCATAATTTATAAAGCTTGTCTGAGCTTTCAGAAAACAGGGGACCGAGAGCTGAAATTGCACACTGCAGAGCTCAGTGAGGAAAGCTCTGAATGCTTATAAGAGGAAAGGGACAACCCCCCCCCCCCCTTCACACAGCACACAGGAACTAAGCTTAGGTTGTCAGTGACAAGCTGTGTGCTGGAGATCCCTGCCATGTCACCGTATTTCTCTTGATGTCAGAAAGACAGTAGTCACTTCCAGTTCATGTGTATTTATTTTTGGGAGTGTCTGGTGCAGACGTCACATCTGGTGTGCAGCATGGAGCAGCAGAAAGGTAAGCGGGATCCAGACTGGAGGGGAGCAACTAGCAGACCGCGGTATGCAACCTGGGAGCGCTATAGCAGAAGGTGAACAGGAACTAGAGAGGTAGGACTGAGGATCAACAGAGCTGGGGGACCAGACCATAAAGAACTAGCAAATGTCACATGTGGAGTGCAGCATGGCAACAATATAGCGGGAGGTGAGCAGAGACTGGATAGAGAGAAAGATCAGCAGAGTTTGGGGTTACGGCTGAGTGGGGGATCAGCAGAGTCTAGGGGTTATTACTTACTGGGGGATCAGTTGGGAGTTAGTAATGAGCGGGGATCAGCAGAGCTGGGGTTTCTACTGAGTGGGGCATCAGAAGAGCTAGGGGTATTACTGAACCAGGGGTTTGCTAAACAAGTGTAATAATGTGATGGTGGTATTACTGAGTTGGAGGTAGAACCAGTGCCGATCCTGACCTCCCTGGGGGGGTGTTCTGCTGTCAGAAATGACATCTTACCTTAAAGTGAGAAGCAGGGGGGGGGGGAGTGCTTACTTCTTACCTCTTCTTCCATGCAGCCAGTTGAGAAGCGGGGTAAGGGACCGAAAAAGACTTCTCACCAAGTGGGCCTCTAGTAATTTGGGGGGCCCTCCACAGCTTTGCGGGGCCCTAAGCGGCTTGCATAGTGAGCCTATAGGGCTGATCGGCCCTGGGTAGAACTTTAAAACAAACAGAAAATGTGAAAGCAGCCAAACATTTTACTGAAACACAACTGGCCAGTGTGAAGAGTTCCATAGCATTTTTCTTCCGCTTTTTTAACTGAAAAATGTATCAAAAAGATTCAGTGTGAAAGGGCCCTTATACAAAAAAAAATGATGCAAAAAATAAGACTCTGCCAGCAGCAGTTGACGAATTACATGCATTTTTCTAATGTAATGGATACTTTTATTTTCTAACTTAGATTATGAAAGACTGTTGAATTCAGTTTAGCTGTTATGTACAATGATACCTTCAGCTTCCATTTCTCCAAATGTTATCCATTATTCCTATTAGGTTTTATTTTCTGACATGATGAATAAGAGCTATTTTATTATGGATGCTGTAAAAAAAAAAATTGTGTGTCAATGATGCCAGAGAGTAACAAAATAATGTAGATAATTATACCCCCTGTTGTGAATAAAAGCTATAGACAGTTTACACAGGAGTTTCACAGAAATATAAAAGCACAATATGACAGACTGAGTTCTTTTATAAAGGTCATGGAATTTTGAGGTGCCAGGTAATATCTTTTATAGAGGAGTATAATTTTCTTATTAGCCAAAAGTTCCACTTTAACCATAAATTATACTGTTCTAAATTTACAGTCAGTCATGCAATGTCTGTCAGAGACTGCTTTATAAATATTCTTAAAGTTTACCTGTACTGAAATAGTTATTAACATGTAACCTGGATGTAGGAACAGGTACCTTCTCTCCCTTTAGCATTGTAACAGTCAGGGGTTAACACCGTTTACGATATTCCATTCCAGCAACCCACGACAGCTTATCCAGCAGACAGGACCCATTCCATTCCCCAGAATAAACGAGACACACAGCTCTGTTCTCTGAGTCAAGATCAAGATTCAAGATCTCCTGCAATACATGAATTATCATTAATGTCCCATCTCATGTAATCCGAGATATCAGTTCTCAGTCATCCTATGCCCCTAAGGGACATAGGATGACCCTAAACCCAAGAGTCATTATTAAAGCTGGCACAGGAGTACCCCGCATCCTTCAAAAGTCTATGGGTATCACGGGCCATTCTGTTACAAGCATTATTTTAGATCGCCCTGGGAGTCTTGACACCTGGGGCATTCTGTCATTTAAAGCTTAAACAGGAATTTTACTTCCCCATACATATTTTTTTTTTTATTTCCTCTCTTAAATTGTCTGATAGGTTGCCCACAATAACATACTAACAGTGAATCCAACATTGTTCTGTTGTGATCTGCCATTCTGCTGCTGTATGCCAGGTCCTGCACCCCATGTTCCTTTCTGACATCATCAGGCGCTGGCTGTCTCTTCCTCACTCGGGCAGTTGGATGCCTGATGATACACTCTTGTCTGCCCTCCTCTGGCCTGATGTGTTGAAGCTGATGCCTCCTGGGATATGTGATGAGGATATCCCAGGAGGCTTCAAGAGTGGAGAAGCCATCATTCTCGCCAAGGTGAGAATGGAGACAGGGGGAGAGATAAAGTGAAAAAAATAATAATAAAAAAAAAAGATCTGATTAGTGATGTATAGCCCTCAGCTAATTAACTGAGCCAGAGACTTGAGGGCTGTATGAAGATTTAGGCCGGCCATACACGGAACAAATTTCTTTCTGGCAACCACCGGAATTGTCTTCTCCCGGTTGGGGTGGTTCATGGGAGGCAGCCGCCACCGCAGGCTAAATACATTGATCATCACTAGCGGCTATAGCAGCAGCATAGCAAGCGAATGTGGCACGCTGATTGTACCCAAGTTAATCAACTTGGTACATTCAGCCTGCCCATTAATGGTTGGATTTCAAATAAGGGCTTAGGCCGGCCATACACAGTTAGAATCCTGGCCAGTTCATCAGGAACCGGCCGAGGTTCCAACTGTGTATGGCTGGCCTAAGCCCTTATATGAAATCAGATGTGCTGTGTAATGCCCTGTACACACGATTGGAATTTCCGATGGGTCATACACATGGTCGGAATTTCCGATGGAAAAAGTCTGTCTGACTTTTTCCATCGGAAATTCCGATCGTGTGTACGAGGCCTTAGAGTGGGTATTAGGGCATATGTTGTCATAGATACCTATTTAGCTCTAGGAGTATACAACCAGTATGTCCCAGCACAGTTGATTGCAGACAAGAGTCTAGACCTAACACAACCCTTATGCCGCGTACACCTGGTAATTTTTTGTGATGAAAAAAAACGTCATTTTTAAAAACGTCATTTAAAATGACCGTGTGTGGGGAAAACGTTGTTTTATGCCTTCTGAAAAACGGCAAAAAAAAATCGAGCATGCTTCAATTTTTTATGTCGTTTTTCAAAACGTCGTTTTTAAACCCGCGCATGCTCAGAAGCAAGTTATGACGCGAGCTTGAATGGAACAGAGTCCCGCCGTACGTGCTGAACGTAACCACGCTTTGCTAGAGCATTTTGAAAAAATTATGGAGTGTAGGCAACGTCGTTTTTTAAAATGAAGTTTGAAAAACTTCGTTTTTTTTCATGCTGAAAAATGACGTTTTTTTACAAGACAAAAAATGACCGTCTGTACGCGGCATTAGATCGAAGTGAAATTTAAAGCTGAATTCCAGGCAGATATATATTTTAAAAAAAAGATTTAATGCAGTTATGTTTCTAAATAAAAATAATGAAAACTAGTATACATACCTTTGTCTGTACTGATATCATTGTGCTGTAAAACCTTGCAAAAGAGCACTGTCAAAAGTGGGCTGGGGACAGGTTCTTGGTCAAGCTGTATTGCTTTAACACAGTTGAAAATGTAAGGCTGTATTTAAGTAGCTGAATCACAAGACTGTTTTCAATACCGTATCATTATTATACCCAAAGAGCTTTGTCATAGTATAACCATTAATCTTTATAAATAAGTGATGACCTAATTTTTGGGGGGGGGGGGGGGTTTACTGACACTGGTGCACACAGAATCTGGTGTAGCTGTGCATAGTAACCAATCATCTTCTAGCTTTGTTCAATTAAGCTTTTACAATAAAACCTAGAAGCTGATTGGTTACTATGCCCAGCTGCACCAGTTTTAGTAAGTCTCCCACATATTCTCACTAGATGTTAGGATTGCTTGTGTCTCATAGGATTATAATTACTATATGAATATCTTATAACATGTAAACATTCTGTTTTTGCTAATCAAATTAATTTAAAACACAAGAATAAACATATTTTTCATTAAGTAAAAATAAGCCAGTCATCTAATGGTCTGTAAAGGTAATATGCTCATTACTTAACTAGTGTATCATTTTAAAAAAAGGTTCTCTATTATTGTGCTGAGAAGGAGAAACTGAAGGCAATAAAATAATGGAGAATAATGCATTTTAGTACAAATATTCTTTTTCTTATAGTTCACTCTTCCAGTAAGTACTTAAAGGTTAAATTACCCATAGGGAATCAAATCGATTTATTACAAAATCTTCTGTACTGTTCTCAGTTATGATTTTGCTGTATGGGGACCATAATAAATGCTGTACAATCCATCTAGTGCAGTGGAGTGGGCCAATGCTCTTATTAATTTATTTATTGCAGTAGGAAGTGTTCATTGGTGTTTTATGCTTCAATGACACATATTCTTCTCTGGTAATTACAAAAAGGGAAAAAGTGCAGGATATAGCCATCCTAGATGATTCCATGACCAGTGCCTTATAAAATGGTGAAAGCACAAAGAGAGACTGTACCACTCATGGTGGAATTGTATCTGTATTTGTAAAACACATAGGGGTCAAGAAACAAGCCCACAGCAACTAGCTAACCGGCGTGAGGACATTGTTTGGTGGATGAGGGAATTAGAGAAGGGGGCTTACTTCAAGCAAGTAAAACCAGCTCTAATGCCTTTGTCACAGCCTGCAATATCTCTTGCCTCCATTATAGGGAGAATTCACCTAAAAAAAAATTATATCAATTTTGTTTGGGTACAGCAAGTAGCGCAGTGCTAAATAGAAAAAAAATGCCTGGTTTATGAAGGGGGTAAATCTTCCAGAGCTGATGTTCGGCGGGCACCTGCGATTGCCCGCAATCATGGAAGGACCGTGGATCTCTGTGTCCTGTCAGAGGTGAGGAGACCGATGTGAGTTCCCAGTACAGAGGAACACAGATCGGTCTCCTCCCCTTGTGAATCCCCGCCCCCTACAGTTAGAGTCACTTCCTAGGGAACATATTTAACCCCTTCAGCGCCCCCTAGTGTTAACCCCTTTCCTGCCAGTCACATTTACACAGTAATCAGTGCAGTTTTATAGCACTAATCGCTGTATAAATGTGAATGGTCCCAAAATGTGTCAAAAGTGTCCGATATGTCCGTCGCAATGTCTTGATCACAATAAAAATCGCAGATCGCCGCCATTACTAGTAAAAAAATTAATAAAAATCTATCCCCTATTTTGTAGATGCTATAACTTTTGTGAAAATGCGCAATGTTTTAAATTGACATAATTATTGTTTTTATTTTGGTCATATCACATCTATGTCACATATGTCACTTACATCACATTAACACTACATGTGTTTGTTTTAATCTTCAGCACGCATTTACCAAGTGATATTCCAAAGCGCAGCATATAATTTACTATTTTTGTCTATGTGCACAAGCTTATGAGACGTGTGTAACGCTTGCAGCTGGTTAGTGATATCTATTAGGCGTTGTGTTGATTGAGGCTCGCAGGAATTCTATTACTTTCTTGAAAAATTACTGTGCAAATATTGTGCGAGATAAAAAGTTGCAATGACCACCATTTTTTTTCCTAGGTTCTCTGCTAAAAAAAACATATATAATGTTTTGGGGTTCTGAGTAATTTTCTAGCACAAAAGTGATGATTTTTACATGTAGGAGCGAAGTGTCAGAATTGGCCTTGGTATGATATTTTGCAAGCAAATTAATATTTAATGGAAACATTTAGCAAGGCTTACACACACATGAAAATATTGCACATTTACTAGTAAACCTTGTTTTTTTACCCATCATCGCTAGCAGCATTTCCTATATAAAAGGAAAAAAGACTTCTGGGTTACATAGCATATGGTATCCTTTTTCTCAGGGAGTGTGGTCTTGTCTGAACTCTCCTTTTCATACTTGTTTTATATTTTTTATAAGCTTAGGAAAGGACAAACAAACTGATTGCATAGTGTTGGGGGTCCACCTAGACCAGTGATTCTCAACCAGGGTTCCGTGGAACCCTAGGGTTCCTCCAGAGGTTGCTAGGGGTTCCTTAAGCACTGGGCAATTTCTGCCTCTCAGATAATTTCCCACTGACACCATTGAACTTTTTTAGCTATCTGTAAGGAGGTAATTCTTCCCAATGACTACAAGTGTAAGGATCATTCTTCCCACTGACCATTACACTAAGGTATCATGAATTGTAGATTTCTAGATTTTTAGCAGGGGTTGCCCGAGACTAGAGAACTTTTTCAAGGGTTCCTCTGTGTTGAAAAGGTTGAGAAAGGCTGGCCTAGACAGTACAATGTGTGACAAGCGTATATGCATCCAAGTAACAGAAACCTGACCCTGGAATACATTTTCTAACCTTAGCCATACTGTAAATGCAAATGTATATATTGTCAATTTTATTGTCACATTTCAGTGTAGCTTTAAAGCTTTTATCAGAAGAAAAGGTTTCAGAACTTAATAAAAGCCTTGCATTAGGTATCTCTGCACCAGATGACCCTGTACACATTGTAAAGCTCTCTAGGTTGAAAACAAGAGAGTGGTTAAGATCTGAATGTATTTTTGGAAATGCAATACGATTTTGTGCTCTACAAAACAAAAGTATGGATAGGTTTTATTTTGAAGGCTTGTATAGTCTAAATATAAGTGCATGTTTGGAGGGCTTCTCTATCCCTGGCCTCTGCTGTTCAGAGTGAAGACAAAAAAAAAGAGCTTGTGCAGCAACCTCTTGAGGTCAAGTGTTCTGCAAGATAATAACAGTAACCTACAAGCCCTGCAGTGTTCTGGTGCTCATAAATCAGTGAAGAAATATCCAATTTCCTGGAGAGGATGGCATCTCTCTATCTTTGAGACAGCAAGGTGAAATTGATATCTTCATCAAAAGAATTATGTGACCAAATGGAAATGGAAGCCTGTACCTGCGGAAAGATGAGGAAAAAGTGACATTAACTGAGCCCAGATAGAACAGCCAGGTGAGCAGCTTCTACTTTGAAGTGTATGGTATTTTTGAAGATACAATAGTGTATTAGCTATACCATCCCATAAGGGGATCTGTTTCACTCTGACATAGCTACTGAATAGTGCCATGTCAATAAACAAAGGAATTCTGTTATTAATATCCATAGTGAGCAAAAGACAGTGAGTCATAACAAAGAGAAATCAAAGTAGCAGAAAACTCAATCTCTAGCATTTATATCATGTAATTTCATGGTTAACCAGACAAGATCTTCATTAAAGCTATACACTCCAAAACATAATTACAATGCCTTAAAAAAAAGATGCATACCCCTTGAAATTTTCAAAAAAAAATAATGTTACAACCAAAAACGTAAATGTATTTTATTGGGATTGTATGTGATAGACCAACACAAAGTGGCATATAATTGTGAAGTGGAAGGAAAATGATAAATGGTTTTCAATTTTTTTGCAAATAAATATCTGAAAAGTGTGGCGTGCATTTGTATTTGACCCCCCTTACTCTGATACCCCTTACTAAAATCTAATGGAACCAATTGCCTTTAGAAGTCACATAATTAGCCACCTAAGCAGGGTTAGGTTATAAAAAAATATTGGTAGCTTCGAACATATTGCGGAGCACTGTTCAATCCATCATCTGAAAATGGAAAGAATATGGCACAACTGCAATCTTACCAAGACATGGCTGTCCACCTAAGGTGATAGGCCGGGCAAGGAGAGCATTAATCAGAGAAGCAGCCAAGAGGTCCATGGTAACTCTGGAGGCGCTGCAGAGATCCACAGCTCAGGTGGGAGAATCTGTCCACTTAGTCATGCACGTCAGAAATCTGGCCTTTATGGAAGAGTGGCAAGAAGAAAGCCATTGTTAAAAAGACATAAGAAGTCCCCTTTGCTGTAATTGCAGTGTAAGGTGGTTTTAGAAAGTATTGACCAAGCGGGGCTGAATGCATATGCACGCCACGCTTTTTTCAGATATGTATTTGTAAAACATTTGGAAAACCATTTATCATATTCCCCTTCCACTTCACAATTATGTGCCACTTTGTGTTGGGCATTACACATCACATTCTCACATCAAATCCCAATAAAATACATTTAAGCTTTTGGTTGTAACATGACAAAATGTGGAAAATGTCAAGGGGTATGAATACTTTTTGAAGACATTGTACCATAAAAATGCAATGGCATTATTTTTTTTAACAACAAGGTTGGTTTTTATTGAGAAAACATACTATCACACAAGGCAGACATTAAAACACTCATATACTATCCAGGAAAAATTGGACAAATGGGTACAAAGACATTCATATGCATAGCAAACAGTGTACATTTAGAATATCCAGTATGTGTACAAATAACTAGTGAAATACACGGGTTCGTACCAGAACATAGAAAATCATACATAGGTGAGGAAAGGGGGATATTCTGCGACCTCTGTCGGTAGATCTTGTGCAGCCTCTGTGACGTATAATAGATGTGGTGCATGAATTTAGTTTGTAGCAGCTTGTCCCTGGAAGAGATCATCAGTCTAAAGCCAGCCTCAAATCATTCTTCCCAGGTCTCCCTGTCTAGACTAGGGATGTCAGTCTGCCACCTCTCCCACAAAGCCTCTATCTTAGGTGAGTCCACAATAAGAAAGGGAAAGTACAGTGTGGATAGAGTTTTTTTTAAGAGTCTCCTGCGCTAAAAGTGCCTCAATAGCATCCGCTTCTAGTCTTATGGAGGAAGGAAATTGGGCTCTTGCAGCGTGTCTCAAATGGTAATACCTAAATAGCATCCTACCTGGAAGTCCAAACCCAGCCGAAAGGTCTCAAAATAGTAGCAGCATCCCTTGGGGCATAACACCCTTAAGTATTTTTATCCCGAAACAGGCACAAAGGTGCAGGTCTGGTGGCATCCTAAAGTGTAAAAGTGCAGGGTTTACCCACAACGGATAAATGGGAGAATGGTGGTGTGAATAAAAGAACCATTTCCTAGCCACCCCCCATACCTTAGTGGGGGCCGGGAGAAAAGGATAAGCAGTGGCACCTCTATACACTAAATTGCCCAGCTCTCAGAGTGAACCCAGAATAGCTGCTTCTAAACAGGTGGCCGCATTGGATCTGGATTGCTCGAACCACCAACGTACTGTGACCAATATTGCCGCCCAATAGTACACTTTCAAATTGGGTAATGCAAGACCCCCACAGCTCACTAGGAGCTGCAAGGTCGACCTGGCTAGCCTAGGGTTAGCACCCTTCCACATAAATGTGCTTATACAGCTGTCCAGCTCCTTAAAAAAGGGAACCGGGTGCCAAACCGGGCGATTGCGGAATACATAATTAAACTTAGGCAAGTAAAGCATTTTCAGTACGTTAATGTGGCCTAGAAGTTTGAGAGGCAAGTCCCGCCACTTGGAGCACTGGTCCTTAAGTCTCAAAACTATGGGCTGTAAGTTGAGGCGACGAAAGGCCTGGAGGTCTCTCATCACCACAATCCCCAAGTATTTGAATTCTTCCACCCAGAGCAGCGAGGTCTGCGACGATGCTCCTCGGGCCTGAAGATCTAGTGGAAACACTATGGACTTCGTCCAATTAATCTTGACCCCCGTGAAATGCCCAAATTCATTAAATACCTTCAGTGCTGAGTGAGTGAGTGAGTGAAAAACTTATATAGCGCAACACATGCGAACTGAATCGCCTCTGGTCGCTGTGCCCATTTCCTGGGTAAAAACCCTTTGATCTCAGAAGAGATGGGTTTTAATCTTTCTCCTGATGGCCAAGTGGTCCAACTCCAATCGGATGGTGGTGGGTAGCGTGTTCCACAGCCGAGGTCCCTGGACTGCAAATCTTCGATCTTCTTTGGACTTGTATCTGGCTTTGGGTATCTGGAGTATGTTTTGATTGGTGGATCGCAGAATGCGATTGGGGTTATGGGCTTTTATTTTTTCGCATAGATATTGGGGGCGTTGCCTTGAATACACTTATGCGTTAGGCAGAGTGCCTTGAAAGTGATTCTGTCTTTTACTGGCAGCATTTGGGAGTGCGAGATAGAGGGCATTTGCATAGTCCAGTCTGGAATTAATGATATGTTCCTACCACGACTGCTATGTCCTGCCCATAGAGAGAGCCCAGCATCCTGTAAGTATAGCAAAGCGTCATCCGCATAAAGTGAAATTTTCTCCTCCAGAGGGCCAATCCTGAGTCCCTGGATATTGCAGGACTCCGTATCGCCAGTGGTTCAAGAGCCAGGGCGAACAGACTAGGCGACAGCGGACATCCCTGTCGGGTGCCCCTCTGGAGAAGAAAAGGATCAGAGAGGGTGCCATTCGTGCGGAGCTTGGCCTTGGGCGATTTGTAGAGCATGCCTAGCCAATGCAGAAATTTATCGCCTTTGCCGAAACGTTTTAGTACCTCCCACGAATACTCCCACACCACTGAGTCAAAAGCTTTCTCCGCGTCCAGTGAACACAGTGAAGCTTGTGTTTTGCAAGTTAAGAAACAATCTACAGATGTTGATGTCCGTGCCCTTCCCCGGCATGAACCCTGTTTGGTCTTGGTGGACCAGATCTTCAATGACCAACGCCAATCTAGTAGCCAAAATTTGAGCAAACAGCTTGGCGTCAGCATTTATCAGGGAAATTGGCCTATACGAGGCACATTCCTCTGGATCCTTACCGGGTTTGGGCACCAACACCGCCTCAGACATAGAATCTGGCAGAGAGTCCGTGGCAGAGAATTGTGCTAAGAGGGAAGTGATTCTGTGTGTCAGAACCTCCTGGTAAATAGAATAAAATTCAATAAGGATGCCATCAGGTCTAGGGGCCTTGCCCGACTGCATGTCCTGCTTTGCTGCCTGAACCTCCTCCAAAGTGATATCCTTCTCTAACTCTGCACTTTTATATGGGTCTAAGCCTGGAAGCGGGACCTGGTCTAGATAATGTGTCATGTGATAAAGTCATCGGCACTATACGTCACCCTAGAAGAGTATAGTTCCTGGTAGAACTGGAGAAATCTGTTACTGATCTCCTCGGGGGTAGTCAAAGGTTGGCCGTCGGAGTCCCTTAATCTACCCACATGTGCTGTCATGAATTGCCCCTTGGCCAGCCTGGTTAGAAGTCTGCCATTCTTATCACCGTATTAAAACACCCTCTGTGCCTTATCTAGCAATGATTTCTTAGTAAGGTCAATCCTAAGCAGAGACAAGTCCCACTATGTATGCTGGCAGGCCACATAGGTAGTTTGGTTTGGATCGAGTACAAAGTCCCACTCCTTATCCCGGGCCTGTTCCTCCAGTTGTCTATACAACTGCTCAAATCCCCTTTTCCGTCCAGCTATTTTGGAGATGCACTCTCCCCCAGCCACAATTTAAAGGCATTCCACAGTACCAAGGGCCCAGAGGAGTCAACATTAGTCAGCCAGAAATTATATATAGCTTTGGGGAAATGTTCTTGGATCTCTGAATCCATTATCCAGTACCTGGATAATCGCCATAGCCTCTACCCACCAACCGGGGCCGCCCAGACCCTAACCATAAGCAGGGGTTTATCCCAAATGCCACGGGATAGGATTTCAGTAGACACCACCTCCTGTAGCAGGGCAGGCGAGGCAAACGCCAAGTCTATATGGGACAGCGTCCGGTAGGTGGTCGAGAGGCAGGTGAACTGGGCATCAAATGGGTGGAAATTACGGCAGAGATCCATCAAATGAAATGAGGCCGCCCAGTGAGACAGGCTAGAGGAGGTAGGGGCCATCTGATTCAACCTGTCCCTCTCTGCAGACATCACCAGATTAAAGTCCCCAACAAGCAGCACTCTATCCACCCTATACTGTGTAATATCATGCCTTAAAGTGTGTAAACAGGTAACATTAGCAGGGGGAGGCAAATATAGTCCTGCGATGACATATGGAATACCTGAGATGAATGCATGCACCAGGATATATCTACCTCCTGGGTCTCTCCTCACCGCCAGAAGCTGGAAGGGGGAGAGACTTATGCACCAGCATACCCACCCCTCTCGCATGTGTGGAGTAGGAGGCATGGTAGTGGGCACAGACCCAGGCCCTCTTCAGGCCCAAGACCCGTGTCCCCACCAGGTGGATTTCCTGCGGGAAACAAATCTGGGGGTTATAACTCTGCAAATATTTAAACACTAGTGACTGCTTAATAGCTGAGTTAAGTCCCCTTACATTCCAAGATAACACTGTAAAGTTAGCCATAAGCAAGATATATGGCTAATAAAAGGATAATCATACTCCACAGTGCCCGGAGCCCTCCCACCTGTGCAGGGTGTCCCGCACTCCACTGTACCCTGCATGTCGCGATGGGACACCTGGACCTTACCAAGAATTCCCGTTATGTTTGTGCATGGAAAAGAACAGAGACCAACCAGAAACAATACAGACCATAGAAAAAATAAACCAAGTTCAAAGTGGACCGCAATGGCCATCCAACCCCTCCCCCCACCCCGTGCTCCCCTAAACAGCAGGCGGCACATGATCCCCATAACAAACTATGTCTTCTCCACCATGGTGGCACAAAAACAATGCAAAAAACGGTAGAAAAATAAAGAGTTTAAAAAATAACAGTTAGGCACAGTCAAAAGCCAGAGGTGCTGGAGGTTTCGAAAAATGGGCAGTCAAGTATATCATTCAGGGCATGCCTGAGTCATTCACCTGGGTAAAACGGGTACAATCTTGCAGTCTTACACAGAACGAATGTAGAAACAGGGGACGGTGTATAATGAGAGCTGGGTAGTGCAAAAAAAACAAATGCAAAAGCAAGAAAGCCACATGATAATGCAAAACCGATCCATGTGCTAGGAGTCCCATGAGTGGGACGCTGCGGGTTAGGCCCCATACTCACGACCAAACATGTCTGCTGAAACTGGCCCGCAGGCCAGTTTCAGCAGACATGTTTGGTCGTGTGTGGGCGCGAGCGGGCCGAATTCCAGCAAACATTTGCCCGCCGGGCCTTTTCCCAGCGGACAAATATTCCTGGACTTGTTTTAAAACAGCCCGCTGGAATTCAGCCCGCTCGGACATGTACGGTCGTCAGTACAGACCTACCGTACATGTCCAGGCGCCCGCCGTCCCTCGCATGCGTCGAATGACTTCGACGCATGCGTGGAAGCATTTTAAAGGCGGGCCGCCCACGTCGCCGCGTCATTGTCGCGGCGACACCGCGTCATCGACGCGGCGACACCGCGGACACGCCCCGCGTATTGTTTACGCGCGGACTTCTGTACGATGGTGTGTACAACCATCGTACAGAAGCCCTCTGGCAGACATGTATGGTGAAAACGGTCCGACGGACCGCTTTCACCATACATGTTTGTCCGTGTGTACCCGGCCTAAGGGTAACATACCTGTGTCCCAACCAGAACAAGAAAAAAAGTAGATGAATCCCGGGGGGTTGTAAATTCACTATGGCAGCAGCGCCTCCAGCCAATCGTTGGGGCCTTTGGGGCTGGTGAAGATCCTGACCAATTCTCCATCAACTACCCGCAGCTTGGTCCTCGGGTAGCAGAGATCGGAGCAGTTCTTCGGTGAAGACCGTCGGGTTGCGGCCCTCCATCCCCTTTGGCAGGCCGACTATACGGAGGTTATTCCTCCTGCTCCGGTTCTCTGCGTCTTCCGCACGGTACTCAAGGGCCCAAACTTTAGTTTAGAAGGACCCGGATAGAAACTGCGTGGTCTGTCACTGAGTCCTCCACGTCCCCTACACGCTGTTCAGCCACTGTCAGTCGGGAGCGGATCTTGTCAAGGTCCTGACTCAGCAGCACTACGTCCAGTTGAACAGCTTCGATCTTGGAGGTGAGAGCGGTCTGGCATGTTGTAATAGCCGCCATCACCTCCGGGATGCCCGGCAGGGAAGTCTCTGGCTCCTCCTCATGGTCCGTCTGTGACACCATGTTGTGAAGGCACACTGGCGGTGGCTGCAGACCAGACACTGGGCTCGTTTTAACCTCAGCCCCCAGGGGGAATTTCAGTTTCTTACCCCATTTCGGGCCCCCAGAGTATTTAGAAGGCATTCAAGGGCAGTAGAGCCATCAGTGCCCTATAGTAACCAAATGCTTTAACTGGAGGTAAAAATTAGAAGGAGGGGACTTATAAGGTGCCGGAAACAATGAACTCTATCGTGTATAATAAAAAAAATCTAAATTTTATTTAATAAATCAGATTAAAAAAATATAATCTCTTATTTTAAAATCGCAGATTTGTTGAAGTATAACTACTGTACTAAACATCGTTCTGAAAACATGTTTTGCTAAACTTTATAGCTTCTTCAGGAGATTTGTAGTTATCTGTACAGCGTCTTCACTGCAATGTATAAAAGAAAATATAAGACAAGAATAAAATAATGACAAAAAAAGACAAATGTCATCAAGTAAACATCTTTATATAGGAGAAGTCACATAATCAGCTGAAAAGCTCTTACCCCAAAAGGAGAATAGCTCTTGGGTTAGTATGCAAACATATCCGTGTCAATGTTTTGCCATTTCAAAGATATCATCAGGTCATAGAAGGACCATAATGCCCAAACAAACATCTGTGAAATATCGAAATGTATGATGTAACATTTAAATATCTATAGCTGTTATTTTATTAAAGAAAAAGAAAAACCCACTGGGTGAGCCACACTACTACATACTGTTTATTAATAATAGGTGTTGCCTAATGTATAGGAAACCAATTCCAAAAGCTGCAATTTTGTTTTTCAATCACTGGAGGGAGCTCCCCTGGTGTTTTTTTTCTTTTTTAAAAGGACAGCTATAGATATGTATATACTTCCACAAATATGCAATTTTGAAATTAGAGATTACTGGGCCAGATCCACAAAGCACTTACGCCGGCGTATCTCGAGATGCGCGGCGTAAGTGTAAATATGCGCCGGCCTATCTATGCGCCGTATCCCCAAAACTAGATACGCCTGAAAACCAGATTTTTCCGACCGTAATCTTTCTACGCCGGCGCATTGTGGGTGCAAAAATACGCTAGACGCACCATTGTTTTGCTATGCAAATATGCAAATGAGGGAGATACGGCGATCCACAAAAGTACGTTTGTCCGGCGCAGGCTACGCGATGTGCACATCAGCTGTACGTCCGGTCTAAAGTTACCCCTCATAAAAGCAGCTTTAACTTTGCACCAGACGTGTGCAGGTCAGCTAAAGCAACACCGTTAGGGACGAGCTGAGCAGCCACACTTGCAGGACAACAATCTGTATGCCAACATGCCAGGGGCATCCATGGTCATAGCTATACTACTGGCTTTAGATGCGCGCAGATGGAGGAGGGAACGGAGGAGAAGGAGGGCATGGGAGAGGATATACCGACCGCGCATATACGTCTTTGGCATGTGTGATTCTGAGGTGTATCGCATCTTCAGATTCAGCCCTACTGCCATCATGAAATTAACCACAACCCTGAAAGATGATATCACCAGCCAGACACACCGCTCACATGCAGTGGAGCCACTGGTCAAGGTCCTGGCAACACTCCATTTCCTTGCCAGTGGCTCTTTTCAGCGTACAAGTGGAGTGGTGGCTGGGATGGCACAATCCTCCATTAGCAGATGTGTGCACCAGGTTGTCCCTGCAATCCTCAGACGCATGGCCAACCAAATCATCAGACCCACCCAGGAGGACCTGCGGGTGAAGGCAATGCGTGATTTCTACAGAATTGCCAGATTCCCACGCACGGTGGGGGCCATTGATTGCACACATGTGGCACTACGCCCCCCCCCGTGAGACAGAGCACCTATACCGCAATCGGAAGCATTGGCATTCCATCAACGTACAGGTGATAGCCGATGCCCAATGCCTCATATGGCACGTCCGTGCCAAACACCCAGGATCCAGCCATGACAGCTACATATACCATCAAAGCCCCATCCCAATGGAATTCGAACAGAACATGTATGGGGACAGCTGGCTGGTTGGTGAGTGACATGGGAGTCAGGCATGACTGTCCCCCCCCATGATGCAGACATCACGAGGGGCACATGCACGACTAACATCCTCCTGTCTTTTCCCTTCCAGGTGACTCTGCATATGCACTTGGACCCCATCTCATGACTCCATTCCAGAATCCCCAAACCCCAGGAGAGGAAAGATACAATGATGCACACGCACGTACTTGTGGAGTGGTGGAATGCACCTTTGGCCTCCTGAAGTCCCGTTTACGATGCCTGGATAAGTCTGGGGGTACCCTGTTGTATTCCCCAAACTTTGTGTGCCAGATCATCGGGGCATGTTGCATGCTGCACAACTTTGCTGTGAGAAGGGGCCTGGAGATTGACATACGTGATGACCTGACCCCCGAACCAGACAATCCCCCCCTGACCGAGGCTACCCCGTCTTCTGAGGGAAGAGCAGTCAGGAGACGCCTCGCAGTAGGCATCTTTGCACGTTAAACACACACATTAATCATGGCACAATGAGAATGCACGCATGCACACCACTGTGGTCCCTAGCACAGACACATCACATCCTCATCAAATTGGATTAGCACAAGCCCACCATGCAGGACTTGGGAGCAGCAACGCCACACCAAGGCTCCAATTATGTCACTGTACATTCATACACCATTCACACGGACCTGGGGATCACTTCTCCCTGGTCCTGGGGATCCCTTCTCCACCACAACCGAGGGTGACACCCCTTTTCCGGCAGGAATGTCACCCCCACAATCATACATCATTCACAAACATAAAACAAATCATAATCACAGTAAAAAAAAACTTAAAACACTGAAAACAAAAAAAGACAAAAACTTAACGCCGCTGGCGTGACCCACGCCAGGGGCGGCCACGGGCCGGCTCCGCAGGGGAGACTCATGGGGGGGGGAATCAGGGGAAGGAGGAGCATCCTCTGGTCTCTGCCCACCTGGCGGCCTGCCCTCCAAGGCCACGGCGATCCTGGTGAGGCCCACATTGAGGGCTGCCGTGTTGGCCTGGACAGCCTGGGTCAGGGCACGCACCTCCTGACCCACACCTGCTGTGGCAGTCTGCAGGTCGTTACAGCAGTTAATCATTGCCAGTGAGTTGAAAGACATGTCCTTGATGGAGGCCAGGCTCTCCTCCATCCAGCCCAAAGTCTGGGTGACCTGACCCAGGTGGCGGGTCTGACGGGCCTGGTACCTTCTTAGGTTTTCCGGCAGAACCTCTGCCACCCCCCTGGTCTTGCGGGTCGCCTTCCTGCCTCCAGATGAGGCTTGTGGCCTGGGAGTAGGGGAGACCCCTGGGGGGAAGCCCTGTTTGGGGAGGAGTGGGAGGGGCTACCCCTGATGGAGGCCTGACTGCTGCCAGCCCTAGGGGAAGACTCCTCCAAATGGAGTGTGATATCATTCCCCGACATCACCTCCTCCTCAACCTCCTCCGCCTCAACCTCCTCAGAGGACTCCGGGCTTGCCTGGGGGTCTTCCTCAGACTCATGTCCGGTGGAGGCTGCGGACTGGCCAGATGGCCCAGCACCCTCCTGCACATCGGTGGATTAAACACAACATACACAGGTTGGAGGATCCACACACTTGTCACATATTCCCTTCCCCCCCACACATGCTACTCACCAGATAGAAAAAAAAAACACTTACCTGTCCTCACGGCCTCCTCAATGGAGTCAAAGCCAGGCAGCCCCTCCACTTGCTGCCTGTGGAAGCTGAGGCTTGTGGCCTGGGAGCAGGGGATCCCCCTGGGGGGGGCAGCCCTGTTGGGGGAGGAGTGGGAGGGACTACCCCTGATGGTGGCCTGACTGCTGTCAGCCACAAGGGAATCCTCATCCCAACACAGCATCACTTCTCGGGCAAGCTCCCTCGGTTCATCCTCAACCTCCCCCCCTCATCCTCCCCCCCCTGAACCTCCTCCTGAGGTGAGGTGTGGCCACTCCCCTGCCCTGGGGACTCCGGACTTTCGTGGGGCTCCTCAGCAGCCTGTTGTCCTGGGGGTGGTGCAGCCTGGCCTGATGGCCCAGCAACCTCCTGGCCTGATGGGCCAGCAATCTCCTGGCCATCTGTGGAGGACACAAAACATTCACAGGTTGGAGGATCCACACACTTGGCACATATTCCCTTCCCCCACCCACACATGCTACTCACCAGATGGAAATAAAAAAAAACACAAGCAGACAGCTAATACAAATTCAAACAAAAAACACAGAAGAAACAGACACAAAAAACACTCCGAAAATACACACACCTACTACAACCTCCTACTACAATAAATCTTTAATATAACACTACACTCGCCAACAAACAGCCACAAACAACAGAGTAAAAGACACTTGCTTTAGGAAGGGGAACACAGGGATGTACTTTTGCAAGGGAAGTGTGTTTGTCTGGGGCTATTTAAGCACAGGGCGATTCTCAAACTAAGTATGCTTGGCCTTTTTCCCATCTCACTGATTGCGCAGAGCCGAGTTCTGCACATGCCCAGTGAGGTGCAGATTCGTGCGCGCATGCGCAGTACGGCCGGCCCTTCATTTGCATGGGGTCACGGCTCATTTCAATGGAGCACGCCCACCTCCTTCCCACTTGCAATAACCCCGCCTTACGCCTCGGAATTTACGTCGCGCTGGCGCAAATTTGGGCGCAAAAGCGCTGTGGATACGGCACTTACGTCACAAAATTAAGGCGCCCTAACTTAAATGATATACGTTTGGAGTAACTTAATTTGCGCCGCTCTACGTGAATCTGGCCCCAAGTTCACTATATGGACCACTTATGTGTTTATACATGTTGAGCAGATTCCCCCTCAATTAAATAAATTCAGTTCAGCTAATCAATCCTCGTAGCTGAGCTCCTCCATGGCTCTTATCTGTTGGGTGCCCTTCTCTGCACTTTCTCCAGTTCCCCAATATCCTTTTTGTGAATTGGTATCCTTAACTTAACTTAACTTAACTGAACTTCGCTATTCCAGATGAGGTATCACTGATGCTTTTTACAAGGTCAAAATTATGTTTCTCTCTCTGGAGTCTATACTTTTTTAATGCAAAAAAGTATTTGGCTTACTTTAGAAAACTGCAGCCTGACATTTCATGTAATTATGAAGTTCAACATTTAAAGTTTAGGTTTAATTATTCAAACTCTGTATAGTCTAAGGTTAATAGTAGTGTACCCTAAGGTTACGTTTTTGAACCATTACCTTTTTTTTTTTAGATGTTATAGAGTTTGGGATTAAAAATACCATGTGTGTTTGCAAATGACACAAAACTACTGTATATAGTATTCAGTCCTACCCAGGCTCATTTTAGGATATCTACAAAAATTACAAAGGCACTCTTTGAGGAGAGGAAAAGATGTTTCTCCTCCCCATATACAGTGGCTTGAAAAAGTATTCATACCCCTTGAAATTTTCCACATTTTGTCATGTTACAACCAAAAACATAAATAAATTTTATTGGGATTTTACGTGATAGACCAACACTAAGGATGAGCTCTGGCGTGTTTGCATAGAACACGTGCAGAGCCCGCCAGGAAGTGTGCACGGTGCTGCGCTAATAACAGCCAGGGAGACATTTCACGATCCCTGCAGCCGAGCATCGGGACAATGGGGGTTATTTACAAAAGGGAAATCCACTTTGCACTACAAGTGAAATTGCACTGAAAGTGCACATGAAAGTGCAGTCGCTGTAGATCTGAAATGAGGGGAAGCTCTGCTGATTTTATGTGCAACATAAAATGTTGTTTTTTATTTTCCTTGCATGTCCCCCTCGGATCTACAGCGACTGCTCTTCCAAGTGCCTTTCGTAAATAACCCCCAATGTCTCCCTGGCTGTGATTAGCACAGCGCCGTGAACACTTCCTGGCGGGCTCTGCACGTGTTCTATGCGAACACGCCAGAGCTCATCCTTAACCAACACAAAGTGGTTGTTAAGCTACTATCAGATCTTTATATCATCCCCATTGTTAGATAAAAACATGTGTCCTAGTGCCTGTGCTTTATTTAAAAAAAGCTGATTTCTACCCATGTAAACACCATCTCCCAACGATCATGCGACTCTCGGCTCTCTCCTCCCCCCGCCTGATAGCTCCAGTGGGCAAGGCCAAGATTCCCCTACTGACGTCAGCCGGGAGGCGAGGAGGAGAGAGCCGGGAGTCATGTGATCGCCGGGAGATGCTGTTAAAACTGGTAGAAATCAGCTTTTTTTAATAGAGCAGGGAACCATCACTCTAGGGATCTAGAGTATTTAGCATGCCGTGGTATATATCGCCTGAAGGATGCGAAGACATCCCCTGCAGCATGAAAGCTAGGGACAAAGGTAAGCATTCTAAATATTCCCTCCACGGTTTATTTTTATGTGGTTTAAAATGGAGGATGGTCAACCCTTACAAACTACTTTAACCAATTGTCTTTGATGCTCAGGATACATGTTTTGCCTCTTAGAGCAATCCTGACATTGTAATAGGGCAAATTAAACAGAGACTGCAAACCAGACTTGTGAAGGTAAGTTCGATTTTTACAGCTACTGTCTAGTGATTACAAAAGTGGTGAGATGAAAGGAGTAATAAAGAACTGACAACAGCCTTTCTGCACAGCATTTGGGATAGCAGGAGTAATGGCATGGTTCACTCCATGGTATCTTTACATTGGATCCAGGTAGATTGAACACTCACACTCACACACACAGAGACTCCAAGTCAGATTTATAAAGGCAAATTTGAGCTTGGAACAGCCTCCATGCACAATTTCTGTCAGACGGGACAGCAAAAATAATAGCATGGGTCACTCCAAGCATAAAAATATGGGAGCTTACATTGCTGACTTGGTATAGTTATAGGCTCCAGTGTAAGTTATTCTTATATTTCCCTTATGATTTAGTCATTGACATGCAACAATTGTGAGCCTATTAGATATTCAAACATCTTAAATGTATGTATATTCTAGGTCAGTGGCTCTCCATGTTGGGAAGCAAGGATGATGATGCAGTGGCATAGGGCCGGGGCTGGTTCCTGTGCTATATTTACTGCCTGAATTTGGGGAGAGTGTGCCAAACGAATGTGCTGGGTTAATAAGGTAGACTTTTCCATTTCTCCTTTGCTTGGTCATATGACAACAGATTAAATGACCAAATGAAGGGGAAGGTGTCCCTGTGTTATTGTAAGATGTGGGTGCCAAATAAGGAAAGATGGTGGACACTCAGCAAGGGGGACTGGGATGCCCAGAATGGTGGGGCACTAGACAATTTTTTTTTACCAAGAATCTTGAGTAGCTATGCCAGTTGCCAGATAATTTTCAGATGCGCCTCAAGCATAATTTTTACCCTGCAATATATATATAATTTTTTTTTTTAAAAGGCACAGCATCCCTAGCTGTAGACAGCATTGTGTGTTTATGAAATAAAATATGCCTTTTTCCTCATGTAATCTTTGCTCTATGGTGTTATGCACCTGTCACAAATAAGGAAAATTCAAACTGAGAATATGATAAAAAAATAGGCATAAGTATAGGTTTTAGTGGAAACCACATGTCAAAATGATCAGTGTTAGATCCAGAGATATAAGCAGTTTGTATTTCACAGGAAACTGTTGAGATTTACATTTATCCACAGCTGCCTATATCTCTGAATTATGTATTTTTCACTGAAGATAACCTTTTCTTGTGCATTTTTTCATGATATTCCCAATTTGAACTGCCTAGCTTTGTGACAGGTTTAGCAATCTTTATTGGTAGACTTGCCACACTCTAGGAAACTGTTAGTTCCTGATTATTCAGCTCCGATAATGTGTCCAACGGATGCTCTATATTAATAAATACGGTACACACTTTGCAAAGCAAAACCACAAACATATATGTAAATAGCTTTATTTTAACGTTTCCATTAGAACATATTAAGCAAACCACAGGCAGCTGTTTTATCACAATAAGCTCATGTACTTTGGAATAAAAGTAGGCCATACTGTTGCAGCAGGTATTCTTTTCCCATCCTGACTTGTTTATATTTCAGCGGTGGATAGCTTATTATATTGTCCCTGCAAATAGAACACACTAATACAATCTTTCTACTGACTCTCTAATGGACTCGAGCCTTTGAGTGTCACTGACAGATAAAGATGCTTTCAGAAATATCAGGAGTGAGCCCTATCATTTCACATTGTGATGCCTCAATCTATGAGGACCTGTCATGATATGCAGCTAGACATAAAAGTGTTTATTTTTTTCAGAGCAGCTGCATTATTTCCCACGTGTCTGTGTACATAGGTTGCAGTGAAGAAGGAAAGAAATGTGTAGTGACTTTTAACAGGCCTTTCCTACTTCTATGTTATCATTAGTGGCCTTAGTTCTATATTTATATATACATAACATTAAAAAAAAGTATTGAAGACGTCACCATTTTTCTAGGTAAATATACACTATATTACCAAAAGTATTGGGATGCCTACCTTTACACCCACATGGTGGCTCATCTATGTTTATAAAGACATGGATGAGCAAGTTTGGGGTGGAGGAACTTGACTTACCTGCACAGAGTACTGACCTCAACCCAATAGAACACCTTTGGGATGAATTAGAACTGAGACTGCTAGCCAGGCCTTCTCCTCCAACATCAGTGCCTAACCTCACAAATGCACTTCTGGAAGAATGGTCAAACATTCCCAAAGACACTCCTAAACCTTGTGCACATCCTTCCCAGAAGAGTTGAAGCTGTATTATCTGCAAAGGGTGGGCCAACTCTATATTGACGGACTAAGACTGGGATGCCATTAAAGTTCATGTGGGTGTAAAGGCAGGTGTCCCAATACTTTTGGTAATATAGGGCCATATTCTCAAATAATTTACGCCGGCGTATCAGTAGATACGCCGACGTAAGTCCGATCCTATGTTTAAGTGTATTCTCAAACTGAGAACTGAGATACACTTAAACATGCCTAAGATACGACGGCCTGCGCCGTTGTATCTTAGGCTGCAATATTTACGCTGACCGCTAGGTGGCGGTCAGCGTAGAATATGCAAATGACTAGTCACGCCGATTCTCTAACGTACGCTTGCCCGCCATAGTGTTTTAACGATGTTTCCGTAAGCGATACGCGGCGTAAAGATAAACATGCCCCCTAGGTGGCGTACTCAATGTTAAGTATGGCCGTCGATCCCGCGTCGAAATTTGAAAATTTAACGTCGTTTGCGTAAGTCGTCCGTGAATGCCGCTGGACGCCATTTACGTTACAGTCAAAACAAATGACGTCCGTGAGATGTCATTTAGCGCAATGCACGTCGGGTAATTTACCCGACGGAGCATGCACATTACGATCGGCGCGGGAGCGCGCCTAATTTAAATGATCCACGCCCCCTACCAGGATCATTTGAATTAGGAGGGCTTGCGCGGGTGGACTTTACGCGACGCCGCCGCAAGTTTACAGGTAAGTGGTTTGGGAATCAGGCACTTGCCACTTAAACTTGCGGCGGCGTAACGTAAAGGACATACGTTCCGCCGCCTCAGATCTTTAAGAATATGCCCCATAGTGTATTTCTAAAGGTACTATTGACATAAAACACCACATGTCAGTAACAACCCATGCAATCCATACATTCAAAGAAACCAAAACAAAATGACACAGGCAAAAAGTATTAAACAAGCTAACTGAAATGTATTTATTATTTCGTACAAATAGCTAGATTCAGGATGGCGAGCGCATACTTGCGGCGGCGTAGCAGCTTATGCCATTTAGGCTACGCCGCCGTAAGTTAGCGAGGCAAGTACACGATTCACAATGTACTTGCCTGCTAAGTTACGGCGGTGTAGCCTAAAGCGGGCGGGCGTAAGGGCGCCTAATTCAAATTAGGCTGAGGGGGCATGTTTTATGATAATTAGGCTTGACCCGACGTGATTGACGTTTTTTTGGAACTGCGCATGCGTCGTGCGCCTACATTTCCCAGTGTGCATTGCGGCTAAGTCCGCCGCACGGGCCTATTGATTTCGACGTGGATGTAAACGACGTAAATCCCTATTCACGGGAACGGCGGCCATACTTTACATTGGCTACGCCACCTAGGGGGCATCTTTTAACTTTAGGCGGCCTATCTCTTACGTAAACGGCGTATCTGTACTGCGGCGGCCGGGCGTACGTTCGTGAATAGGCGTAAGTAGTGATTTACATATTCTACGCCGACCGCAATGGAAGCGCCACCTAGCGGTCAGCCTAAAAATTACGTTTTAGGATACGAGGGTGTAAGACACTTACGCCGCTCGTATCTGAGCCTAATTTAAGCGTATCTGGTTACCAGAATACGCTTAAATTAGCGCGGGCGCACATTCAGACTTAGGCTGGCGTATCTACTGATACGCCAGCCTAAGTCTCTCTGAATCTAGCTAAAAATCTTTAGTTGGTAATGACAGCTTCAAGATGCTTCCTGTATGGAGAAACTAGTAGCATGCATTGTTTGGGTGGGATTTTGGCCCATTCTTTCATGCAAACATTCTACAAATCTTGAAGGTTCAGTGGGCCTCTTCTATGAACTTTGATCTTTACTTCTTTCCATAGCTTCTCTATTGAATTCAACCCATGCAATCCCGTGCATATAGGCCATGGCATTTAAGTGCATTACTTATGGTTTTCGTTAAAAAAAATTGTAACTGCTAATTCCAGGTCTTTCTGAAGCTCTCCACAAGTGGCCATTGGCTCTTGGACAACTCTTCTGATAATTCTTTTCACTCCTCTGTCAGAAATATTGCGAGAAGCGCCTTGTCATGGCCAGTATATGGTGAAAAGATGGTCTTTCCACTTCCGGATTAAGGCCCCCAACAGTGCTTACTGGAACATTCAGAAGTTTAGAAATACTTCTTTAACCAATGCCATCAGTATAATTTGCAACAATAAGGTTGCGAAGGTCTTGAGAGATCTCTTTACTTTTCCCCATCATGACATGTTTCTTGCAGGAGCTGCTGCGGTTAGGGGAGGTTTAACCTGCTCTAGATCCTGCATTTTTCAATAATGAGAACCTGTCACCTAAAAATCATCACCGGAGTGAGAGCAATAATTCTAACACCAGACCACCTCCATTGACGCCATTTCACCGTCACACAAAAATTTAAGGTTTGGCATGTTGGGTATCTATTTACTCTGCACAATCTCGTCTTTTATATTTTACCATTTTACCAAATTTGGGTAATTGATTGCGTTTGTTTGCCCTAAAATTCACATTAGTTGGGTTTTTACTGAAAATTTTGCGATAACTTTTGCGAAACCTTTGCGATAATATCGCGTGACATAAACAATTGCAACTATAACTATTTTATTCTCTGGGGTGTCTGCTTTCAGAAAATATATATTTGTGGGTTTTGTGTAATCTTCAGGCCTAAAACTATTAAATGTGTGCAAAAAACACACAAATGGCTCTGGCAGCAAAAGGGTTAAGAGTCTTAATACAAACCAGCACTGGCTTCTGTAGCTGTAGATTGGTGACACAAGGTCTGCAGGTGGATGGGCAGTTTGTTTCACTTTTTGGTTTTACAACTTTACAGGGCATGTTTAAAGTAAAACATCATAAACAATTTTTGTGCTCCCCAATTCCCATACCCCCACTCTTATTTGGAAGCAAATCCATATGTTTCTCTTTCCTTCTCAGTGTCCCTCATTTTGGACAGATGTGTAGGCCTCTAAAATAAATGCAGGACTTAAAGCAGTAGTCGTCTTAAAAAAAAACTGTCCCCCGGCAAACTAATTGCCATTTGTTAATTCTTGTGATTTGAACATCTCTTATAACTGGCCCTTTAACCTCCCAGTAAGTACAAAATTAACAGCATCAATGGCTAGAGATTCATTTTCTTGACTGCAGAGTTTTTTTGCATGTAGTTAGCAAATCATTGTAAGTGAATGCTCATCATACCTTTTTCAGTGGAGAAGAGGAGAGGAGAGTATAACGGTATATGGACTATTTTATGATTTGACATGTGGGGATCATTTTTCACCTCCCACATTCTTTCAGCACTATACACTCCCTTTTTTTTTTTGCACTTTAACGTTGATGAAGCTTTCTTTTAAGCAAAACATGTCAGTTATTTGGGGTTTTTAGTTCATTTGGGGGGGGGGGGGTGGTTGGTTGAGGGTATTCAAGGCTTCAGTGGGGGTATAGCAAATTGATTTGATGAGAGATGAATGGTGGTCATTAGAGCGGGCATATGATCTATAACAAGGTAGCATTTGTAGAACTACCGATATAGACAGATTGGCTGGAATAGAACTGTAGATTTGATAGAAGAAACTAAGCAGATACGCAGATAGAACTAATGATACAATTATCTGAGCTGAGCTGTATAACTGTTGAAAGATATCTATTTATCATACTATAAACAGTTTATAGGCATCTGTCAGGTTATCTATCGCATTGACAGGTAGGGTATTAACCACTTGCTGCCCGCCCACCGTAAAATGACGGCTGGGCGGTGCGGCTCTAGTTCTGGGTGGACGTCATTTGATGGCCACCCAGAAAAAACGCTTGTGCGCGCCCCCTGTTGCTAGGACACGGCACGACCCCGATCTGTTTAATCGGCTGTGACCAATCACAGCCAGTCACATGTAAACACTGAGATGCAGGTAATCGGCTCTCCTCACCTCACACTGACAGAGTGTAAGGAGGGTAGAGATGATCAGCGGCATCTCCTCACAGGGGACAGCTAGGTATGTAATCAGGGCACTTATCACCTGATTACTATTAAGTGCCCACAGTGCCAGCAGTGATTGCCCAACACTGCCAGCAATCAGTGCCAACCAGTGCCCATAATTGCCACCAATCTGCCCAAAAGGGCCAGCAACCAGTGCCCACAAGTAATGCCAGTCAGTGCTGGTTGTTAGTGCTGCCCATCAATACCCATCACTGCTGCCCATCAATGCTCATTACTGCTGCCCATCATTGCCACCCATCAATGCCCATCAGTGCCACCCATCCATGTCGCCTATCTGTGCCTACCAGTGCTGCCCATCTGTGACCACCAGTGCTGCCTATCTGTGCCCACCAGTGCCACCCATCAGTGACGCCTATCAGTGCTCATCAGTGCCATTTAATCAGTGCCCATAAGTGTGGCATATTCGTGCCTCCTCATCAGTGCCACCTAATCAGTGCCCATAAGTGCTGCCTCATCAGTGCCCATAAGTGTCACCTCATCAACGCCCATCAGTGAAGGAGAAAATAAATCTCTATTTGTGTGAAGAAAATGCTAAAAAAATCACATGGTTACAGTGTAGCATGACCGCGCAATTGTCATTCAAAGTGTGACAGTGCTGAAAGCTTAAAAATGGATTGGGAAAGATGTGGGTTTAAGTGCCCTGTATTGAGGTGGTTAAAGTAGCCTCCTGCAGATAGACAGTTTGCCACAAAGTCAGCAGATCAGATGGCTCTACTATATCACGTTTAGACTAGGAGTAGGGAAGATATTTGCAGTATTAAAGACCCCGGGTCGGATTGGGAGCACTGTGATAATCTCTCGTCTTTCTTTTTGTGAGGTGACCCTTTTAAGTAAAAGCATGATACATTTTTTCCCACACTTTCTCAATATTTTATGTGTGAGCTAATAAAAGTTAGGTTTTAAGACCAGTTGGCTTAGGTGCGGTCGGATACGCACCCTTCTGTTGTAGCTAAAAGGTATATGGACCGTGTCACACGCTTGATGCCTGCAATTCAGCAGCTCAGAGCAGGAGACGTAGATGTCACCTCATTCATTATTCTGGGGAAATTTCTTTACATGTATGGCCACCCTACAGGATACTGTTATTTTAGGATTTACCACTTGGTGGTTTCTACTGTACCTGTATTCCAAAATTGTATTGATATGGCTAACCACTGGGTGGCACTGTTATTTGTCTACAGTAGTTTTGTTAAAGTGAAAAATATAGGAAAGGAGCTTCTGCTAACAACTATATTGTTAATATGCACTTCTTGAATTAGGGTTTTTTACAGAATTGCCAGGTACCGAGTTGAAATTAAAACTCTTACCTGTTTTTTCTTTTTTGCCTGTTTTTTTATTTTTTGCCTGTTTTTTTTATTTTTTGCCTGTTTTTTTTTTTTTTTAAATGCACTTTTTCATATTGCATATTACTACCATTGCAAAATCAATTTTCCAAATACTTTTCTCCTATTTAACACTAATGTAACATTTTCAGTGAAGGAAAGTTAGAAAAGGAGCTTTGCTCAAAGTGGTCTGTTGTCATTTTTAGTTCATTTTTTTTTAAATATCTGTCAATGGCAGAGAACCGGGCACCATTTGGTATGAAACAAGTCAAGGCATATATTCTAAAACCATTTTGATTTGCTCTTCTTTAACAAGTCCTCTGAGCAGTGTGTATTAGTCCATGGATCTCTTTTTGTCTTTTGTGTATGTGTTCACAGCGCTTTGTTTTTATTGCTTGTTATTTTACACTTACACTTAAAGGGGTTGTAAAGTCAGAAGGTTTTTTTATCTTAATGCATTCTATGAATTAAAATAATAAGCCTTCTGTGCGCAGCAGCATCCCTCAGCCCTGGGAGGGAGGGGCCAGGGGCACAGAAGAGGCACCCAGGAAGAGGAGGATTTGGGCTGCTCTGTGCAAATTAACTGCAACAGAGCAGGTAAGTATAACATGTCTGTTATTTTTGTTAAAATGTATTTATTAAAAAAAAAGTGACTTTACAATCACTTTAAATTGGTTGGAAAATCAGCTGCAGAAGTTGGAGAAGAAACTGGCGAAATCTGGTGAGGTGGCATGCCAGGTTTCATTGATTTCGGTGTAATAAGGCTGGATTGACCCTGTTGCATCAGGCGATCGCCTGGGACCTGTCACGTGTCCCAGGCGATCGCATACAGGGAGGGGCCGCTGTAGGCGATATGACGTATCGCCTAAGCGGTCCCTGGGCGGAAGAAGGAAGTGGGACAGGAAGTCCCACTCCTCCTGAAGCCCCCACTCCCCCCCCCCAAAAAAAAAATTACATGCCATGTGTGGCATGTAAGGGGGCAAGGAGTGGATTAAGCGGAAGTTCCACTTATTTTTCAAGTTAATGTCAGTGGGCTCCCCTCTGCTCTTCAGCAGGGCTTTGGTCGAAATTTTTGAGAAATTGATGCGTTAATGCATACAGATCAACCCGCTGCAATACAGGTGCATTGAGGTGCCATCTCTGCCCCCTATTTGTGTAATTATTGATTTGCATTAACTTCCTAAGGGCTTTTTCACACGGGTGTTAATACCCTGTGTTTATGCAACATTTATTCAGCTTTTTGTAAGCCTTATAACCACCCTTCAACACCTGCCATAAATATTATAATGGCACCACACAGTGCTGTTCACACATAGTACTGTATCCTGTTGTATCATGTTAAAAATTAGGCAGCATGTTGCTTTCTTTTTTTTTTTGTAAAATTATTTTTATTGAAATTTTTCAACATGACAGACAAACACAAACAAGAGAGTGTCACGGCACAACACCATGGGCCTGATTTACTATGCTCTGTGCGCTGCGCTGGTTCATGCGTTAATTAGTACTCCGGGTGGAGGCTTAATTGGGCGCATGAACCAGCGTAGCAGCCGGCGCATTGAAAGTAATATGTTAAGCCGCGCCGAACTCCCTATAGAAGTCTATGGGAGAAATCAAAAGTGTTCATTTTAAAGGCTAATCTGCTAGTTTTGTCCTAAAAAGTGTTTGGGGACCTCAGTCCTGTCCCAGGGAACATGTATCAATGCTTTTTTTATTTTTTAAAACGGCCGTTTTTTCGGGAGCAGTGAAATTAATAATTCTTAAAGTGAAACAATAAATGTGAAATATTCCTTTAAATTTCGTACCTAGGGGGGGTGTAATGTCAGCATGTGAAATAGCGCATTTTTCCCGCACTTAGAACTCCCCCTGCACAAAATGACATTCAGAAGGAAAAAAGTCATTTAAAAATTCACACGCGGCTATAATGAATTGTCGGCTCTGACAATTCTAAAGGGATTCATTCATAAAACAAACAAAAAAATGTGTAGGGGTTCCCCCAAATTAAATTACCAGGCCCTTCAGGTCTGGAATGGATATTAAGGGGAACCCCGCCGTAAAAAACAAAAAAAAAAAAGACGTGCGGTTCCCGGCAAATATCCATTCCAGGCCCTTCAGGTCTGGTGTGGATTTTAAGGGGAACTCCACCCCAAATTGAAAAAAAAATGGCGTGGAGTCCCCCTAAAAATCCACACCAGACCCTTATCCGAGCACGTTGACCTGGCCGGCCGCAGAAAAGAGGGGGGGACAGAGTGCGGCCCCCCCTCTCTCCTGAACCGCACCAGGCCACATGCCCTCAACATGGGGAGGATGTCCCCATGTTGATGGGGACAAGGGTCTCATCCCCACAACCCTTGCCCGGTGGTTGTGGGGGTATGCGGGCGGGAGGTTTATCAGAATCTGGAAGACCCCTTTAACAAAGGGGACCCCCAGATCCTGACCCCCCCCTGTGTGAAATGGTAACGGGGTACATTGTACCTCTACCATTTCACCCCAAAAAAAATGTCAAAGTGTTAAAAATGACAGTAGCCGGTTTTTGACAAATCTTTTAATAAAATCTTCTTTTCTTCTTTCCTTCGGGTTTCTTCCGCTGCTTCTTTCTTCTCGTCCACATCTTGCCCGACGTCTTCTTCTATCTTCTCCGTCCGTCCTTCAGCCTTCTGGTCCCGCATCTTGTGTCTTCTGCGGTCTTCTTCTCGGTCCGCCAGCCTTCTCGTCCGCATCTTGTGTCTTCTCCGGACCCAGCGTTTGAATTTGAATTGGCCGTCGTCTTCCCGCTCCTGGGACCCGCCCCCCTCTGACGCCACAAGTAAACTCCTTAGAAGGTCATGTGCGTCAGAGGGGGGCGGGGTCACATGAGTGTGACACGGCGGGAACTTCTTCTCCGGGCGGCGCGATTGAAATTGAATTCCCCCGCTGTGTGACGCTCTGTGACCCCGCCCCCCTCTGACGCACATGACCTTCTAAGGAGTTTACTTGTGGCGTCAGAGGGGGGCGGGGTCACAGAGCGTCACACAGCGGGGGAATTCAATTTCAATCGCGCCGCCCGGAGAAGAAGTTCCCGCCGTGTCACACTCATGTGACCCCGCCCCCCTCTGACGCACATGACCTTCTAAGGAGTTTACTTGTGGCGTCAGAGGGGGGCGGGTCCCAGGAGCGGGAAGACGACGGCCAATTCAAATTCAAACGCTGGGTCCGGAGAAGACACAAGATGCGGACGAGAAGGCTGGCGGACCGAGAAGAAGACCGCAGAAGACACAAGATGCGGGACCAGAAGGCTGAAGGACGGACGGAGAAGATAGAAGAAGACGTCGGGCAAGATGTGGACGAGAAGAAAGAAGCAGCGGAAGAAACCCGAAGGAAAGAAGAAAAGAAGATTTTATTAAAAGATTTGTCAAAAACCGGCTACTGTCATTTTTAACACTTTGACATTTTTTTTGGGGTGAAATGGTAGAGGTACAATGTACCCCGTTACCATTTCACACAGGGGGGGGGTCAGGATCTGGGGGTCCCCTTTGTTAAAGGGGTCTTCCAGATTCTGATAAACCTCCCGCCCGCATACCCCCACAACCACCGGGCAAGGGTTGTGGGGATGAGACCCTTGTCCCCATCAACATGGGGACATCCTCCCCATGTTGAGGGCATGTGGCCTGGTGCGGTTCAGGAGAGGGGGGGGGCCGCACTCTGTCCCCCCCTCTTTTCTGCGGCCGGCCAGGTCAACGTGCTCGGATAAGGGTCTGGTGTGGATTTTTAGGGGGACTCCACGCCATTTTTTTTCTCAATTTGGGGTGGAGTTCCCCTTAAAATCCACACCAGACCTGAAGGGTCTGGTATGGATATTTGGGGGGACCCCACGCCATTTTTTTTTTCAATTTGGGGTGGAGTTCCCCTTAAAATCCACACCAGACCTGAAGGGTCTGGTATGGATATTTGGGGGGACCCCACGCCATTTTTTGGGGGGGTTTTTACGGCGGGGTTCCCCTTAATATCCATTCCAGACCTGAAGGGCCTGGTAATTTAACCACTTGACAACTGGGCACTTAAACACCCTTAATAACCAGACCAATTTTCAGCTTTTGGTGCTCTCACGTTTTGAATGACAATAACTCAGTCATACAACATTGTAACCAAATGAAATTTTTGTCCTTTTTTTCCCACAAATAGAGCTTTCTTTTGGTGGTATTTGATCACCTCTGCGTTTTTTTTTTTTTTTTCGCTATTAATGAAAAAAGAACGAAAATTTTGTAAAAAAATGAATTTTTCTTCATTTCTATCATATCATTTTGTAAAAAAGTAATTTTTCCTCATACATTTGGCCTAAAATGCATACTGCTACATATTTTTGGTAAAAAAAAAAAAAAAATTTGGATATTATTTAGTCTGGGTGAAAGTTATAGGGTCTACAAGCTATGGTACCAATTTCTGAAAATTGAACAATTTGATCACACCTGAAGTACTGACAGCTTCTCTCATTTCTTGAGACCCTAACAAGCCAATAAAGTACAAATACCCCCCAAATGACCCCTTTTTGGAAAGTAGACATTCCAAGGTAGTTAGTAATAGTCATAGTTAGTTTTTTGAAGTTGTCATTTGTTCCCACAATTCTTTGCAAAATTAAGATTTTTTTTTTTTTATTTTATTTTTTTTTTTCATACCAATATTGTCATTATAACAGGTTATTTCTCTCACATGGCATGTATATTCCACAAATGACACCCCAAAATATATTCTGCTGCTCCTCCTGAGTATGGCGATACCACATGTGTGAGACTTTTACACAGCGTGGCCACATACAGAGGCCCAAAACCGAAGTAGCAACTTCAAGCATTCTAGGAGCATAAATTACACATCTAATCTCTCAACCACCTATTACACTTTTGAAGGCCCTGGAGCACCAGGACAATGGAAACGCCCACAAAGTGACCCCATTTTGGAAAGCTAACACCCCAACGTATAATCTATGAGGCGTAATGAGTCTTTTGAACAGTTAATTTTTTTCCAGATGTTCTTGGAAAATGTGGAAAAAAATAAAAACGCATTTTTTTTTACAGAAAGTTGTCCATTTATAGGATATTTCCAACACATAGCATGTACATAGAAAAAATTACACCCCAAAATATATTCTGCTGCTCCTCCTGAGTATGGCGATACCACATGTGTGAGACTTTTACACAGCGTGGCCACATACAGAGGCCCAACACCGAAGTAGCAACTTCAAGCATTCTAGGAGCATAAATTACACATCTAATCTCTCAACCACCTATTACACTTTTGAAGGCCCTGGAGCACCAGGACAATAGAAACGCCCACAAAGTGACCCCATTTTGGAAAGCTAACACCCCAACGTATAATCTATGAGGCATAATGAGTCTTTTGAACAGTTCATTTTTTTCCAGATGTTCTTGGAAAATGTGGAAAAAAATAAAAACGCATTTTTTTTTACAGAAAGTTGTCCATTTATAGGATATTTCCAACACATAGCATGTACATAGAAAAAATTACACCCCAAAATATATTCTGCTGCTCCTCCTGAGTATGGCGATACCACATGTGTGAGACTTTTACACAGCGTGGCCACATACAGAGGCCCAACACCGAAGTAGCAACTTCAAGCATTCTAGGAGCATAAATTACACATCTAATCTCTCAACCACCTATTACACTTTTGAAGGCCCTGGAGCACCAGGACAATAGAAACGCCCACAAAGTGACCCCATTTTGGAAAGCTAACACCCCAACGTATAATCTATGAGGCATAATGAGTCTTTTGAACAGTTCATTTTTTTCCAGATGTTCTTGGAAAATGTGGAAAAAAATAAAAACGCATTTTTTTTTACAGAAAGTTGTCCATTTATAGGATATTTCCAACACATAGCATGTACATAGAAAAAATTACACCCCAAAATATATTCTGCTGCTCCTCCTGAGTATGGCGATACCACATGTGTGAGACTTTTACACAGCGTGGCCACATACAGAGGCCCAACACCGAAGTAGCAACTTCAAGCATTCTAGGAGCATAAATTACACATCTAATCTCTCAACCACCTATTACACTTTTGAAGGCCCTGGAGCATCAGGACAATAGAAACGCCCACACAGTGACCCCATTTTGGAAAGCTAACACCCCAACGTATAATCTATGAGCCATAATGAGTCTTTTGAACAGTTCATTTTTTTCCAGATGTTCTTGGAAAATGTGGAAAAAAATAAAAACGCATTTTTTTTACAGAAAGTTGTCCATTTATAGGATATTTCCAACACATAGCATGTACATAGAAAAAATTACACCCCAAAATATATTCTGCTGCTCCTCCTGAGTATGCCGATACCACATGTGTGAGACTTTTACACAGCGTGGCCACATACAGAGGCCCAACATCCAAGAAGCACCATCAGGTGTTCTAGGGACATAAATTACACATCCAATTTCCTTACAATCTATCACATTTTTGAAGGGCCTTCATATTTCTAACACAGCATGTACATACCAAGAATTACACCCTAAAATACATTCTGCTGAGTAATGGGTAAAAAAAAAAGAAGATTACCTGTGGTTTTAGTAGTGCAATTGTCCACAGAAGGAGAGCCCCGATCCAGGCAGCAGGCAGGGACGTGGTCACTGGTCAGCGACAGTGAATGGAATTGTCCAGGCAGCAGGCAGCAGGCAGGAATATTGTCCATAGTCAGGAAAAATATTCGTCCTGGTAGGAACATGGTCCAAGTAGCGGGCCATGGGTAGGGGAATGGGGACAGGGGTAGAGGCTTCTCCCACCCAAATCTCTTTGAAGCCTCCGGGCAACCAGACCCTAATCCGGGAATGAGAAAACTAAAAAATTATTTTTTTCATCCAGAAAAACAATTCTGGAGCCCCTCACATATGTGAGACCCCTGTGTTCCCACTAGTATAGCAGGGTAAAAGATCAATCCAAGGGGCAGGCAAAAAACGTGGTCAAACAGTCCAGGGTCAGTTCCAGAGCAGGCAGATGTAGGTACAGTTTAGGGTTAGGCAAAAGAGTGGTCGTATAACAAGCCAGGGTCAGTTCCAGAGAAGGCAGAGGTATGTTTAGGGTTAGGCAAAAGAGTGGTTGTATAACAGGCCATGGTCGGTTCCGGAGAAGGCAGAGGTATGAGTGCAGTGGCATAAGGGGTGTGGGGGGGGGAAATTACAGGAAATTAGAATTGCGTTTACCATACGTCCCTAATAATGAAGAAACGTATGGTAACGGCGGAAACATGTTCCAATACAGAGGCCTGGTTGGGAAGGACAATCGGGACAGTAATACACAGTGTCTTTTCGAATTCCTCTTCTGGAGCACACCCGGCACCTCTTCTGATTTCTGTGGCCTGTTTCAGGGGAGGGGGTTTTCTCAGGAAAGTGACGCTCGTGGAGTCTGCTCACAGAATCAGAGCGAATATTTTCCGGTGGGTTTTCGGGGTACAAAAGGGCGGTGATGACTTCTTCTTGATAGTCCAGATATGATACGGGGTTCTCTGATGACTTTTTGTAGATTACATAGGAGTTATAAAAGGCCAAACTAAAAAAATAAATGGACACTTTCTTGTACCAGTGGCGGGATTTTCTTGTGGGCAGGTAGGGTTCTATCATCTGGTCATTGAAGTCCACTCCCCCCATGAACAAATTATAATCATAGATGCACTTTGGTTTTTGGATTGGGCCGGTTCTTTGGGGGACTTCCACGCAGGTGTCGTCGTGGATTGATGTAAGCATGTGGACGTTCCGTTTGTCCCTCCACCTGACAGCCAATATCTCCTGGTTCCTCAATGCTGCAGACTCCCCTCGTCTGAGCTTTTGATCCACCAGTTTTTGCGGGAAGCCTTTCCTGTTGGGTCTTATTGTGCCACATGCTGGGGTATTCCGGAGGTAAAGACAGCGAAACAGGGGCAAGCTGGTGTAGAAATTATCCACATAAAGGTGGTATCCCTTTCCAAAGAGTGGATACATCAGATTCCAGACCACTTTTCCGCTGACTCCCATATACTCTGGACATTCAGGGGGATGCAGTTGCGAGTCCTTCCCTTCATACACCATGAATGAGTAGAGGTACCCTGTGGCTCTGTCGCAAAGCTTGTACATTTTGACCCCATATCGGGCCCTTTTGCTGGGGATGAACTGCTTGATGCCCAGCCTGCCTGAGAATTTGACAAGGGACTCGTCCACGGATATGTTATGTTCAGGGGTATATAATTGGGGAAATCGTTGAGCGAAAAAATTTAGAAGTGGCCTAATTTTATATAGCTTGTCAAAAGCAGGGTCATTTCGGGGAGGGCACTGGGCGTTATCGTTAAAGTGGAGGAACCGCATAATTATTAAATATCGGGATCTTGGCATAAGGGAGGAGAAGAGTGGCATGTGGTGAATGGGTTTGGTGGACCAGTAGGAGTACAATTGGTTTTTTTTTGAAAGTGCCATAGTAAAGGTTAGGCCTAAGAACATTTTAAATTCGTCCACGGTTAGTTCTCTCCACTCAAAGGGGCGGGCATATCTGGAACCAGGGTTACTTCTTATGTACTGTTGTGCGTAGAGATTGCACTGGGCCACAATGAAGGATAGCAAATCTTCGGTGAAAAGTAAATTAAAAAAATTAAGCATTGAAAAGTTTTCGGTGTTCACCTGGACACCTGGTGGCTGGGCAGTGAAAGGGGGGATATTTGCTGCTCCGGAATTAGGGGGAAGCCACAGGGGGTTTTGAAGGCCATAGGGAAGGCTGGCATGGCCCCTTTGTTGCAGTGGCACAGCGCTTGAGGCGGACGGCACAGCGCTTGAGGCGGACGGCACAGCGCTTGAGGCGGACGGCACAGCGCTTGAGGCGGACGGCACATCGCTTGAGGCGGACGGCACATCGCTTGAGGTGGACGGCCCTGCGCGTCTGGGAGTAGGCCGCTTCTCCACGCCAGCACCCCTTCTTTTCCTGGGCCCACGTTCCTCTTCAGATTCTGAATCCGACCCACTGTCTATAACTGGTTCATAGGCCGAATCCGAATCGGACAGAGACTCCTCGCTGCTCTCATCGCTCATGGCAAGTAGAAGATGTACGGCCTGCTCACCGGTAAAGAATTTTTTTGCCATACTGGTGGCTGGTGAGGCTGTACTGCAGAGCACTGTGGTGGCACTGATGGACACAGGTGGGCACTTATGTGCACTGTAGTGGCACGGGTGTGGCTCTGGTGGGCACAGGTGGCTCTGGTGGGCACAGGTGGCTCTGGTGGCTCTGGTGGCTCTGGTGGGGCTCTGGTGTGCACTGATTAGCAGAAGGCGGCACTTATGTGCACTGTAGTGGCACGGGTGTGGCTCTGGTGGGCAAAGGTGGCTCTGGTGGGCAAAGGTGGCTTTGGTGGGCACAGGTGGCTCTGGTGGGCACAGGTGGCTCTGGTGTGCACGGATTAGCAGAAGGCGGCACTTATGTGCACTTTAGTGGCACGGGTGGGCACAGGTGGCTCTGGTGGGCACAGGTGGCTCTGGTGGGCACAGGTGGCTCTGGTGGGCACAGGTGGCTCTGGTGTGCACTGATTAGAAGAAGGCGGCACTTATGTGCACTGTAGTGGCACGGGTGTGGCTCTGGTGGGCACAGGTGGCTCTGGTGGGCACAGGCAGCACTGGTGGGCACAGGCAGCACTGGTGGGCACAGGCGGCACTGGTGGGCACAGGCGGCACTGGTGGCCGCAGGCGGCACTGGTGGGCGCAGGCGGCACTGGTGGGCGCAGGCGGCACTGGTGGGCGCAGACGGCACTGGTGGGCACAGGCGGCACTGGTACGGCACTGTTTTGGCACTGGTATAGGACTGTTGTGGCTCTGGTGGCACTGGTGCGGCTCTGGTGACACTGGTGCGGCTCCGGTGACACTGGTGCGGCTCTGGTGTGGCACAGGTGGCACAGATGTGGCACTACTGGGCACAGATGTGGCACTATGGACACAGATGTGGCACTGATGTGGCACTTTAGGCACAGATGTGGCACTGATGTGGCACTATGGGCACAGATGTGGCACTGATGTGGCAATATGGGCACAGATTTGGCACTATGGGGCAATATGGGCACAGATGGGCACTATGGGGCACTGTTATGGATGGCAAAACTCACAGTTTATCTCCTCTTCTCTCTCGCTGATACTGTGTGAGGAGAGGAGAGGAGATAAACTTTCATTGACCTTGCTGTGTTTACATTGTGATCGCGCCGTCATTGGACGGCGCGATCACATGGAAAAAGACCACTGTTACTGGTCAATTTCCCTGATCTGTGTAGCGCCGGGTCTCATAGACCCGGCGCGCACAGAATCTTCTGTGTGCGCGCCCGAGGCGGCGCGCATTGCTGCTTCTGCGGGGCGCCGTTAATTAACGGCAACCCCCAGTTAAGCAACCACCTTGCCGCCGTTATATGACGGCGGCTGGTGGTTAAGTGGTTAATTTGGAGGGACCCCCTTTTTTTTTTTTTTTTTAATGAGCAATGACTGTATTCTTTATAGCCATGAGTACTTTAAACTTCCTTTTTTTTGTTTCACTTCAGAAATGACATCTTGTACAGGGACAGTTCTAAGCACGGGAAACATGCGTGTACCCCCCCCTCCCCCCCTGTATGAAATTTAAAGGAATATTTCACTTTTATTATTTCACTTTAACCACTTCCATACCGCGCCTATTCTGGCACTTCTCTCCTTCATGTAAAAATTATATTTTGTTCCTGGGAAATTAATCAGGACCCCCAAACATTATATATAATTTTTTAGCAGACACCCTAGGGAATAAATAAAGTTAGCGGTCATTTTTTATTTGATTTCCAACGGTATTTGCGCAATAATTTTTCAAACGACTTTTTTTTGGCCCAAAAAAAAAACACGGTTCATGAATAAAAAAAAAAAAGTAAAGTTAGCCCAATTTTTATGGATAATGTTAAAGATGATGTTACACCGAGTAAATAGATACCTAACTTGTCAATACCTCACATGTGTGGTTTGAATGGTGTTTACATATGTGGGCGGGACTTACATGCATATTTGCTTCTGAGTGCGAGCTTCTAGGGACAGGGGCGTTATTTTATTTATTTGTTTTTTTTTTTTACCTCATATTTTTATTCTTGCACTTTTTTGACACTTTTTTTGATTTTGGATCACTTTTCTTCCTATTACAAGGAATGTAAACATCCCTTGTAATAGGACTAGTGTGTGACAGGTCCTCTTTATGGAGAGAGGCGGGGTCAATAAGACTGGAAAGCATGGTATTGAAAAAAAAAAAAAAAGTTCTCATGCTTTCAGCTGCAATCATGTTCGTTCAGCACAGTGGTGTAGTGTATAGCACTTTGACCTAGCAGGAAAAGAGTCGTTGGTTCGAATCCCGCCCGTGACAGCATCTGCATAGAGTTTGCATGTTCTCCCTGTGCCTGCGTGGGTTTCCTCCCACAATATAAAATCACGCTGTAAATCGGATCCGGTCTAAATAAGCCCTAATATGCAGTAGTATATTTAGGTTTTGTTCTGCCCTAGGCCTGACTACATATCTGCACCTCCTAATAGAAAAATTACCCACCCCTTCCTGTCAAAGCCACACCCTGTTTTTGTATGACCCGCCCAGTAATTTTCAGGGGACCCACACACTAGTTCTGGGGGGCACTGGATTCCCTTAACCACTTCCGTACCAGGCACTTACGCACCTTCCCGCCCAAGCCAATTTTCAGCTTTCAACACTGTCGCACTTTGAATGGCAATTGCGCGGTCATACAACACTGTACCCAAACAAAATTGGCGTCCTTTTTCCCCCACAAATAGAGCTTTCTTTTTTTGTTATTTGATCACCTCTGCGTTTTTTTTTTTGCGCAACAACTAAAAAAATACTGCAAATTTTAAAACAAAAAAACGTTTTTATTTTTTTAGGTTAATTTTTTTGTAAATAAGTTTTTCTCTTTCAATTACGGGCACTGATATGGCGGCACTGATGGGCACCGATGAGATGGCACTGATGGACATCGATGAGGTAGTACTGACGGGCACAGATGAGGTGGCATTGATTGGCGGCGCTGCTATGCGGCACTGATGGGCACTCATAGGCGGCACTGATGGGCACTCATGGGCGGCACAGATGGGCGGCACTTATGGGTGGCACTGATGGATACTTATGGGTGGCACAGGTGGGCACTGTGCATGGATGGGCACTGTGGGGTGGCACTGATGGACACTGTGGGGTGGCACTGATTTTCCCAGTCAGTGCCCATTTGTGGGCACTGATTGGCATCTTTTTTCTTATTTTTTATTGCTTTTTGTTTTTTTGTTCTATATTTTTTTTGTTTTTGCACACCCTGGTGGTCCAGGGTGGGCATCCCTGGTGGTCCAGTGTGGTGATCCGAGGGGGGGCTGCGCTGATAAACAATCAGCGCGAACGCCCCCTGTCAGGAGAGCCGCCGATCGGCTCTCCTATACTCGCGTCTGTCAGACGCGAGTGAGGAAGAGCCATCGATGGCTCTTCCTGTTTACATCGTGATCAGCCGTGATTGGACACGGCTGATCACGTGGTAAAGAGTCTCCGTCTCCGTGAGAGACTCTTTACCGAGATCGGAGATGCAGGGTGTCAGACTGACACCCTGCATCACCGATCGCCGCGCTGCGTGCCCCCACAGGCGCGTGCGGCATGAAATCCTGCAGGACGTCCTGTCAGGATTGTGTAACCACTTCCCGGACGTAAATCGGCCATAGGCTGGGCGGGAAGTGGTTAATTTGCATAGTTTTTCTCTCACTTCCTGTTTGGCTATGGGGCAGGAAGTGAAGGCAAATCTCCCCAATTGGACACAGATAATACAAAATAAACTGACAGGGCCTATAACCCTCCCTCACTCTATCCAAAATTAAAGAAAATAAAACTTGTTGATTATAGTTCTTGTCAGGGGCGGACTGACCATTGAGTCACTCGGGCACTGCCCGAGGGCCCCATGCCACTAGGGGGCCCCATCCGGGTTGCCAGGCTCAGTAAAACCAGGGACAGTATGTAAAAATCTGTGTTTTTTTTACATCTGTCCCTGATATGTCCGAAAATGACATGCTTTTAATGTGAATATCCCAAGATTTTAGCTGCCCGCCTCTGCACTACCTCCTGGCGTGGTGGTCATCTGTAAGCCAGAGGGGCCCCATAATCTTCTATTGCCCAGGGGCCCCATGAGTTGTCAGTCCGCCCCTGGTTCTAGTTTAAGCACAAATTTCATAGAGTTTTATTGAGAGCCCTAAGAAAATATAACCATGCCAATAGGCCAGGATAGAGCGTTGCTAATATGTAGGAATGTGTGCGTTAGAGCACCCCACCCAATGTTAACTAAAAAATTATTAATTTGCAAATAAGTATTAGCTGCTCATTTTTTGGGGATGTCTGCACCCCTGATAGTGACAACATTTGTGAGGTGTCTTCACCCTTTCTAATTCATTCACTTCCTGTCACATAGCCAAACAGGAAGTGAGGGTAAAACCTTACTAATATCTTTTCTTGGGGACACAGAGATCAATCTAAATAGTTTTCCATTATGTAAATTGCACTCTAGCATTTTGCTGTGTACACCCCAAATTATTAGGGATCTTGGACTTTGGGGTCCATTGACTAAAGGCAAATCCACTTTGCACTACAAGTGCAAAGCAAGGAAGAAAGAAAACAAAACAACTTTGCTTCTACAGGATTGGATGTTAAAACCATCAGTGCTTCCTCTCTGATTTTCAGCAACTATGCTTGTACTGCAGAGTGGCTTTGCCTTTACTAAACCCCAAACTAAATAATCATTTGGGGCAGGGATCCTCAAACTACGGCCCTCCAGCTGTTTTAGAACTACACATCCCATGAGGCCTTGTAATGCACTGACATTCACAGACATGACTAGGCATGATGGGAATTGTAGTTCCTGAACAACTGGAGGGCCGTAGTTTGAAGACCCATGATTTGGGGTGTACACAGCAGTGCTGGAGTGCAATTTGCTTAATGGGGACACTAGTTAGATTGACCTGTGTCCCCAAGAAATGACACTGGTAGGGTTTTAACCTCACTTCCTGTTCAGCTGTGTGACAGGAAGTGAAGCCAATTTTAAGAAAAGGGACACAAAGCTCAACACAAAAATAAAAAAACACAAAGCAGGGGTTCTAACACTCACTTGGCTTCCCTCAAACACCCACAATTTGAATAGGATTGCCTTGCGCTAGATTTAAGCACAGTGCTGTAAATCAGCACGTCAAGCCTGTCCACCAATAGCAAACCCCCCCCCCCCAGGCCATGTTTGCAGGTTTTCCTTCTTCTTTCACATGTGCTTTAAAATACAGTCTGGACTGCAATTCTTGATAAGAGAAATCCCCAAAACATGTCCTGTTGGGGGTACTTGAGGGCTGAGGACCACTGCAGAATAAATAAAATACTTACCAGTTTTTGTCTTTAAAGTCATGGAGAATAAACATGGCAAACATTTCATGATTACACACCAGGAAAGAAGCTTAGACAAAAATCACACATAATTTGTTAGGCCCAAACCTAGTTCAGCTGCAGCTGTCAACATATGTAGCATGAAAAAGTAACAAAAGACAAACTTAACAATTTTAAAGTAATTTTTATTGGTCAACAAAACAAGGAAAGCAAAAAAAGACAAACAAACAAAAATACATTTCAAAATTCTAAATAACCATAGCTTTACACATTTTTCATAAAATAAGGCCACATAGACAAATACATCAAAGTGAACATCATTTAAAAATAAACCAAAACCATTGGCAAAATAAAACAAAACCCATGCAACAAACCACATTTGTGTTTAGCAACAGCATTTCTGCCAGCCTGCCCCTTCTGAGGGCAGCTGAGGACTGATCGATCCAAGCTTTTTATAACAGTGCTAGTAATGAAGCAATTGAAATCACATGAACAAATTGCAGTCTCTAGTTTGGGTGAGCTTGTAATTGGGCACACCTGCAATTAATCCAAACCACGCTCTATGAGCATCCAATGAGTGTTTTTCACCTTTTAAAAAGAAAGGATATTTTTTTTCTAAGTGTTTGAGCATGCTCAGTTCATCACACATGTAGGAACCAAGCTGCAATGGAATGAGAGCTTTTTTTTTTTTGTTTCCCCTGATCTGATGCTTTCCAGCCTGAAGGGGAGGTGTTAAAGACAGAAGTAAACACGCACATTTAATAATCTATTTGTGTGAAAAAAAAGGTTGCCAATTTTGTTTGGGAGCCACGTCGCACGACTGCGCAATTGTCAGTTAAAGCGACGCCGTGCCGAATCACAAAAACTTGCCCGGTCATTGACCAGAAATATGGTCCGGGCTCAAGTGGTTAAAAATTAACAAAACAAAAAAGTGAGCCCAATTTTTGGGGATAATGTGAAAGATGATGTTACACTGAGTAAATAGATACCTTACATGTCACGCTTTACTATTGGAAACACTCCTGCAATGGGGCCAAAATGAATTCCGTGAATATCCCCATAGGCGACCTTTTTCTTTTTTTTCCAGGTTACCAGTTTATAGTTACAAAGAAGGTCTAGTGGTAAAAGTATTGCTCTCGCTCTAACGCACGCGTCAATACCTCACATGTGTGGTTTGAACAATGTTTATATATGTGGGCGGGACTTGCGTAAGTCCCGCCCACATATGTAAAATGTATTTTTACTTTTTGCTATAATAAATATCCCCAAAAATATATATTCAAAAAACTAAAAAACCCCTCAGTTTAGGCCGATACGTATTCTACATCTTTTTGGTTCCAAAAAATCGCAAATAGCGTTTAGTGTTTGGTTTTTGCAAAAGTTATAGCGTCTACAAATTTATTTTTTTGTTGTTTTAACTAGTTATTGGGGCGATCAGCGGTTTTTATCGGTACTGCGACATTATGGCGGACACATCGAACACTTTTTTGGAACCATTGGCATTTTTCTAGCGATCAGTGCTGTAAAAAATGCATTGCTTACTCAAACAATGCCACTGGCAGGGAAGGGGTTAACACTAGGTGCGAGGGAGGGGTTAAATATGTTCCCTGGGTGTGTTCTAACTGTAGGGGGGGGGACTGACATGTGTAAATGACAGATCGCTGTTCATGAAGGGGAACTCCAGACCCCCCCAAAAAAAAATAAGATGGGTTCCCTCCAGGTGCATACCAGGCTCTTAGGCTTGGTCTGGAACATAAGGGGTTAAACCCGCGCAAAAAAAATAGCGTGGGGTCCCCCCCAAGATCCAAACCAAGCCCTTATCCCAGGCACGCAGTCTGGTCAGACAGGAATGGGGGTGGGGACGAGCGAGCGCCCCCCTCCCTCCTGAGCCATACCAGACCGCATGCCCTCAACATGGGGGAGTGTGTGCTGTGGGGGAGGGGGGCACTGCCCCCCCACCCCAAAGCACTCTTGCCCCCATGTCGATAGGGACAAGAGCCTCTTCCCGACAACCCTGGCCGTTGGTTGTCGGGGTATGCGGGCGGAGAGCTTATCAGAATCTGAGAGACCCCTTTAATAAAGGGGTCCCCAGATTCCGGCCCCCCACCCTATGTGAATGAGTATGGGGTACATCGTACCTCTACCCATTCACATGGGGGAAATGGAAAGTAAAAAAAACACACCACACAGAATAAAATATTTTATTAATCTGCTCCGGAGCCCCCCCTTTCTTCTTTAGCTCTCTTAGAAGGGGGGGTTTCTTCTCTCCCGATCTTCCGCCGGGACCCTGGGCTTCGGTGATTTCTGCCGGGGGAGGGCGCCATCCCTCGGTCCTCTCCGGAGCCTTCCGCCGGATGCCCCCACCCCATTTAAGCTCTTTTTCATTAGGGAGGGGCATCCGGACTTCGGGGTCTTCTGCCGGGGGATGGCGCCTATCCCCCGGTCTTTCCGGTGCCTTCCGCCAGGGTTCCGGTCTTCCTGGTCTTCTGCCGGGGGTGCGCCAACTCCCCGGTCTTTTCTCTTCTGTCTTCTCTCTCTTCTGCCTGGCTCCCCCGCGGAGCCAGGGCTTTCTTCCGTCTTCTTTCTTCTCTCTTCCTTCTTCTGCCTGTCTCCTCCGCGGAGCACAGGGCTTGTCTCCGCTGTCTTCTTCCTTCTCTTCCATTCGATGTTGACACGACGAGGTTCCGCGCTGACATGCCGTGTCAGCGGCGGGCATGGACTTATATAGGGTAATGCCACCATGTGACCTCAACCCATGTGACATCACATTCCCTGGGCATGATGGGAATGTGATGTCACATGGGTTGAGGTCACATGGTGGCATTGCCCTATATAAGTCCATACCCACTGCTCAGACGGCATTCCAGCGCCGGACCTCGTCGTGTCAACATCCAATGGAAGAGAAGGGAGAAGACAGCGGAGACAAGCCCTGGGCTCCCGGAGGAGACAGGCAGAAGAAGGAAGAGAGAAGAAAGAAGACGGAAGAAAGCCCTGGCTCCGCGGGGGAGCCAGGCAGAAGAGGGAGCAGAGAAGACAGAAGAGAAAAGACCGGGGAGTTGGCGCACCCCCGGCAGAAGACCAGGAAGACCGGAACCCTGGCGGAAGGCACCGGAAAGACCGGGGGATAGGCGCCATCCCCCGGCAGAAGACCCCGAAGTCCGGATGCCCCTCCCTAATGAAAAAGAGCTTAAATGGGGTGGGGGCATCCGGCGGAAGGCTCCGGAGAGGACCGAGGGATGGCGCCCTCCCCCGGCAGAAATCACAGAAGCCCAGGGTCCCGGCGGAAGATCGGGAGAGAAGAAACCCCCCTTCTAAGAGAGCTAAAGAAGAAAGGGGGGGCTCCGGAGCAGATTAATAAAATATTTTATTCTGTGTGGTGTGTTTTTTTTACTTTACATTTCCCCCAGGTGAATGGGTAGAGGTACGATGTACCCCATACTCATTCACATAGGGTGGGGGGCCGGCATCTGGGGGCCCCCTTATTAAAGGGAGCTCGCAGATTCCGATTAGCCCCGCCCGCATACCCCGACAACCAATGGCAAGGGTTGTCGGGAAGAGGCTCTTGTCCCTATCGACATGGGGGCAAGAGTGCTGTGGGGTGGGGGGGCAGTGCCCCCCTCCCCCACAGCACACACTCCCCCATGTTGAGGGCATGCGGTCTGGTACGGCTCAGGGGGGGGGGGGCGCTCGCTCGTCCCCTCCCCCATTCCTGTCCGGGCCAGACTGCATGCTTGGGATGAGGGCTTGGTTTGGATCTGGGGGGGACCCCCTCACGTTCCGGACCAAGCCTAAGAGCCTAATGTAGCCCTGAAGGGGGACCCGTGCCGATTTCAAGTTTGAAATTTGGCGCGGAGTTCCCCTTCAGGGCTGAAAACAGCTCGGAGATTCCCGTGCGCCGCGTCACGCAGCGCAATCACGGGTACGCCGCTTGGTATTTACCAAGATTTTCACGGCGTACTGACAAGGCGCACGGGAATCCCTGACTTTTCTCTCTGCGCATGCCCAGTATGCAAATGAACCTCCCGAGGTTCAGGCGCACTGTGCAAGCGTACGGGGATCTGTTTTCAAAAAACACTTTCCCTTTCAATTCGGCCCGCCAAACACTTTAAAACACATGTCACTTCACTTCCCCTGCATCCCCCCACCTCCCCCCCTAATAAACTCCCGCCCAAACCTCTGCAATTTACAGTTTAATGTGCCGTGCGCCAGGTCTGTACTGGTGCACAATGCACCCTCTCCTGGGCGCACGGAGCACATTAGTAACTAGGGAAATACACTGCACTAGCAGCGTATTTCTTTAGTAAATGGCCAAACGGCTGCTACTCCTGCTTTTACTCCATGAGTCATGGAGTAAAGGCTTGGTAAATCAGGCCCCATGTCTCTCGCGACCAACATGGTCGTAACATTGGCATCTTACCTAACATAGGTAGCTGCCTTCAAAAGAAATACATACCTCCCAACCCCTAACCCCCCCCCTCCCTCCCTTAGCCCCGTAACTCAGTCCACCACCACCTCCGATATTAGTGTCTGGAGAATTGAAGATCAGGTACGTGTACCCTGGCAGTAAATACAGTTAATGGCAGATATACATTACCCAACTCATTGTTTATTAACTATTGACTATACGCCCCGACCCGCACCCCCCCGCCGCGGATTGGTCTGGAGGGGTGCCGTACTGCCCTCCCCCCACCATCTTCTCGGAAGTGTGCCCCCTTGTTTCACATGTACAGTAGTTAAATCAAACGTGAGGCTCTCCGTTCATCCCTCCCTCTTAACCAGCAGTGGCATCTGCATCAAACCAGGCCCGCCAGACCTTATTAAACTTATTTTTGCATCCCCTTGAGAGATAGGTCGCCTTGTAGAAGGGCATCATCGAGTTCACCAAGCTCTTCCAAAACGCTATACCCGGCGGAGCAGGTGATTTCCACTTAAGTAATATGGCCTTCCTCCCATAGAATAGTAATATATTCAGCAAGGTTCTCTGGGCCCTGGATGGGACCACGTCCTCCACCAATCCCAGAAGGCACACCTGTACCGATAGCGGGACAGGCACCAGTAGAATATCCTTCAGGCAAGAAACCACCCCCTCCCAAAACACTTTTATTAGCGGGCATTCCCAAAAGATGTGCTTGGCATCAGCCGGTGCGAAGGAGCACCGCCAGCACTCAGAGGTAGCTTGCTTTCTTGAGGCATCAACGCTTGTCAGCCACCTCCATGAGTTTCAACGATAATGCTTTATAATCACACGTTAACAGCACCTAGATCTTTTATGGAATGTTAACAAAGCATTTGTGATTGTGTTAGCTGGGCATTGGGGGAGAGGCAGTAAAGGTTACTGTATCCCAGAATGCACTGGGAAATAATAGAGAACTAGGACAGATCAACTCCAGTCACTTCCTCTATGAACAGAGCAGCCATGTGGTAACACCATTTGCTTCTGTAGGCAGGCAAAATCATCAAGCCAGCCAGCAATACTGACAGTATCAGGCAGGAGCAGAAGCATTGAGCAATTTTGCCAGTGGCAGAGCGTTTTTTTTTTTTTTTCCCACCAGTGTTGAGCTGGACCAAGTCAAGTGTCAAAGGGATCAAAGTATATGAATCCATCTAGCAGAGAATTCACAAAATGTCTGCTATCACAATCCAGCCTAACCACACCTCAAATTAGATCATTTCCATTACATCACTTCCCCTTTAAGCACTTCCCCCTAAAAAAAACAATGCTTACACAGGCATTTATCAAGTGTTCTTGAAGCATTTTCACAATAAAAAATGTGACATAAATACATCATAAATGCCAAAGCATTGCTTTGTTCTTCATAATCAACACACGTGTGAACGAGCACTGAGAGGGACCAGTGCAACATCAGCAGTGTGCTAAAGCCAGGTTAGAAACTGCCTAGATGCAAGACATTTCTCACAAGCTTTCTTTCTCTAAGCATGTGTTATAATTGGAAAATGTTACTTCATTTTGTTAGATAATTTCCCTACAATAATACTTTGAAAATATTGTATCAACAGTTTTGTCCGAGAAGCAGGTCAATAGTTACACTTTGTGTGCCCTAGATACTTTTCCCTTCCAGAGCACATAGAGTACAGAGTGCTTCCTTTGCTTTCCACTTAAAGTGGAGTTCCAGGCTTTTTTAATGTTTATTAAAAGTCAGCAGCTACAGAAAGTGTAGCTGCTGGCTTTTAATAAACAGACACTCACCTGCTCCACGGTCCAGCGACGCGCTGGCCGGAGCTCCATTCCTCTCCCCCCCTCTCCAGCCGGCGTCTTCATTCTTAGTGTGGGCACCCGGCCATGACAGCTTTCGGCTTCACGGCTGGGCACTCACTGCGCATGCGCAAGCGGCGATGCGCACTATGATTGGTCATCAGGCGATTGCCTGGGACCTGTCACGTGTCCCAGGCGATCGCATACAGGGAGGGGCCGCTGTAGGCGATATGACGTATCGCCTAAGCGGTCTCTGGGCGGAAGAAGGAAGTGGGACAGGAAGTCCCACTCCTCCTGAAGCCCCCACTCCCCCCCCCCCAAAAAAAATGACATGCCATGTGTGGCATGTAAGGGGGCAAGGAGTGGATTAAGCGGAAGTTCCACTTATTTTTCAAGTTAATGTCAGTGGGCTCTTCAGCGGGGCTTTGGTAGAAATTTTTGAGAAACCTATAACTGTGATGCTTTCTTCAGGTCTTTAGCTCAGACTATTGCAGTGACGAGGCAAAAAGTCCAAAGGACTGTTTTGTTTTTTTAAATAGTTTTCCCTTTTTCTTTTTTTTTTTGGCCCTAGGCCAAGGCTGGAATAGGGGTAACTCATAATCAAAGCACAGCCCAACAATGGTGCTCATTTCAGGCCCTATTGTTTAACCAACAAGACATTATGGGGGAGATTTACTAAAACTGGAGCATTCAGAATCTGGTGCATCTGTGCATGGTAGCCAATCAGCTACTAACTTTAGCTTTTTCAGTTAAGCTTTCACAATAAAACCTGGAAGCTGATTGATTTCTCTGCAGAGCTGCACCAGATTTTGCACTCTCTAATTTTAGTTAATCTCCCCCCTAAGATGCAGTAAGTGCTTAAAGGAAATCTATGGTCCCAGAATTCACATTCATTTTATACATTAGAATTGTAATAAAAATACAAGTAATAGTTTATTTTGACAATTCAATATAAGCTTACTTGAAAAATCTCCTTTCATGTTGTAAGTGCTGCCCGTCTGCTGGCCATCTCTTTTCACAACTTCCTGGATTCCCTGCATGCTTTGCAGCTTCTCCTCTTTACTTTTAATTTCTAAGGACTATATATCCCATGGTACTTTGCTGCCTGCAAGCTGTGATACCTGTACTCTACCTTCTGAAACTCCTCCTCTCACCACCTCTGTAGCTCAGAAGGCAGGCTCTGTAAAATGTGTGACACAGCAGTACCTACTTACAGGGGGCATAGTGCATGCATCTCATAGAATTCAAGGAAGTAAATGTGTGGGATCTTCCAGATCATCCAGATGATTAAGAGTAGGCTAGAAATAGTTGAAATTCAATGTGGAAATAAGTATATTATTTAAAATATTGACCAAAGAAGCACTTAAAAATGAACTAAAGGCTGCTGTTTGACCCAGAAGGAACGTAGGGTTCACTTCATGTGAGCTATTTTTTCCTGTGATACTGATGGGCTTTTTGCCCCATTGCAGTCACCTCATGGTTAGATTGTAGCTGCTCTGCAAAATGGGATTAGATGTGGGATTAATAGCAAATAAAGGTCTGCTGACATCCATACTTTTGAATGCATTTTTCCACCTGCAAAATTGGCAGGCAATTTATTAGCTCGTACTCTCCCTTGTGACTCACTGATATTCCCACAGAGCATTCTTTTGGTGTATGATCTAAACTGCTCATTTATCAAAATAATTGTTTAATAACACAGTGATTATGTATGCTGTATTTGCAAGGTCTCCTGATAGTCTGGTCTCCTCCATAGTCTGGTAAAACATCTTGAGCCAAAGCTACTGCATCCTTAGTGTAGCCGCATGGATGTTCTATGAGAGTTTTATATGAATTTTTCATTATTTTAAAATGTTTATAATAAAATGTCGATATTTTTATACTAATTTGTGTTGGCACCATTAAAGTCCCATCCATTCCCTCTATATATGTTTTAAAATAAAATAACGTTTTTTTCAAAAATGTCGCTCTATTTTTGTATATAGCGCAAAAAATTAAAATCGCAGAGGCGATCAAATACCACAAAAAGAAAGCTCTATTTGTGGGAAGAAAAGGACGCAAATTTTGTTTGGGAGCCACGTCGCACGACCGCGCAATTGTCTGTTAAAGCGACGCAGTGCCGAATTGTAAAAACCCCTTGGGTCATTTAGCAGCATATTGGTCCGGTCCTTAAGTGGTTAAAGTGCACTGATCCTTTAAGGCAGGGGTCTTAAACTGGCAGGCCTCCATCTGTTGCGAAACTATAAGTCCCATGAGGCATTGCAAGGCTGACAGTTAAAAGCTTGACTCCCACAGAGGCAGTGGCATGATGGGACTTGTAGTTTTGGAACAGCTGGAGGGCCACCAGTTTTAGACTGACCCCTGCTTTAAGGGCTGGAGACATGGGGAAAAACTGTGCCTAAGGCAGGGCTGGATTACCAATAAGCAAAATAGGCATGTGCATTGCACAGCAAGGTAAGGGGGCACCACAATCCCAGATAACAAGCAATTGAAAATAACTTGCTAAGCTATTGCTAGATTTGTCAGGCTTTGCACGTTTGTTGCACTATTGCAGCAAGTACGCATTGCACGACTCAAGGTCAACTTCTTTGCCAACTTTCTGCAAGTCTGCTGCAAGATCTGGTTCAGTTATGTTGTGCAATAGTCACCCCATCACAGGGATTTTTAGGCTGTAGACTTGCAGAGGTCTTCCTGTAGACTCACCACTGCAACTTGGCCCTTGCTATAGGCTTGCCATGCAAATTTGCTACAAATTGGAAAAGTGTCAACTAGAACTTGTGCTTCAAGTGTTCTGCAAGTGGCTCTGCAAGTGACTGGCACTTGCTACTGGCCAGTAGAAATGCGCAGCAAGTTAACAGACTTACAATTCAAATTTGTGGCAAGTTTTCCTTGCTGTCTAATGTTAAATGCCGTTTTCCTCTAGATTTTTTTTTTTTGTTACCTTAAAAAAATCACATGCTAAATTAAAAATAAAAGCTTGTACAGGGTAAACAAAATTTCTCCTTGAGAATGAGATCTGCCTGCTATACTCATGGGTTTCTTACAGATGATTGTTGGAAGATCAAGTGCCAGTTTATAACTAGAACTTATACTTGCAGTTGTTTTAAATGCATTCAAGGGCCCAATAATTAAGGGGTGAATTTAACAAATATTCATCTATTTCAGCTCATTTATAAAACTCATCATGGCTCTTTCTTTTTCTATGCTTTTTATTAAGACCCCTTTCACACTGAGGACATTTTGCAGGTGCTATAGCGTTTAAAATAGAGGCTGCAATCTGCCCTTAAACAGATGCTCTATTCACTCCAGTATGAAAGCCTGAGCGCTGTATCGGTGCATTGCTGGTGGTATTAACCCTTTCTCGGGCCTCTAGCGGGGGTTAAAAGTGCCGGTAAAATAGCAGAGTTTTACCGCCGATGCTAATGGGCGGCACCAGTGTGAAAGGGGTCTAAAGGTAACAGGGTTAATACAGCACTGCACAACTAACATTGTGGTTACAGACCTTGAAGAAGATTGTCAAACTATTGTAAGTCATGTACATTTTGGAAACATAAGGGGATAGGAATCCAAGAATCAGGAGACATTCTGTTAAAGCTGTATATTTATTTATACAGGTGCACCGAACAGTGCTTAGTAATCTATTCTGTACACCAATATTTGAATATAGTGACAGTAAGTAGAAAAATAAAGCATGGTAGAAGTAGAGAGCATAAAAGATTCTAAATGGATGATTGTGGGGGAAGTGGGTGGGGTTGAATCCAATCTGAAAACCATAAGCACTCCATGAAGTGTAAGAGCGTATGGTCGAAGTCAGTGAGCATGTAATGGGCTATCCAAGATTCCTAGACTTTTTGGAATTTGTGTATAGAATTATGGAGTATGGCTGGCATTTTTTTGTCTGTAAGGTATCAGGACATCTTTTGTTTAACTGGGATTATGGTGGGTATTGCTAACTTCCAGGTCTTTACTAACATTTTCATGGCTGCCGTAAAAGTGAGATGTACTGCATCTCTCTGATTTGAGATTGAGTTGAGCCTCCAAAGGATTTTGTTCAGATTCCCCTACCCAAAACTATATACATGAGCTGATAGGCATTGTTCCAGAAATGTTGATATTTCATTATCTCACAAGTTATGTGCCAATTTCATTGTAACCCCTGAAGAAGTGAAGGGGATACCCTGATGTAAATATGGATAATCTCTGGGGTACCATATACCATCATAATACCAATTTGTTGTGAACCTTGACTGCAGTAGAGTTTAGAGAGATAAATTGCAACTCTTATTTGTTTCTAGTTGATTTGTTCTAGTCCAGGGGTAGGCAACCCCCTGTATGGGTGCCGCAAAGCCTCTTTTGCCGGCACGCGACTCCCTCCCCATCAGCAGAGCAGTGCAGGAAAGTGTCAGTGAGACACTAATGCATTCCAATTTCAGAATTCCCCATGCCGCACCTGTACTGAGGGGGAGGCACTGTGGCCCCACACATTGTAAAAGATCGTAAACATTGTTTGTCAGCTTTTGTGATGGGTAAGAGATTGGGTGCAGTTCTGCTGGGGGGGGCGGTCCCTGTTTCAGGAGGAATCGCCATTATGGAGTTCATAGCTTTCCTGAATATTTGACATTATCCCATGTTTTAACATATGTTTCAAAATGGGATTGTCTGAATTCTTTTGCAAGGATGGGAGCGTCCATAAAAAAATTGTCTATAGCTTTTGGAGCCATATCCATAGATTCCAGGCTGACCTAAATTGGAGTCCTTCTCTTTTCTCACAGCTCATTTACAGTTCTTTACCTTTTTTCACAGTTTTCTAATTTTACATGACTGCCATTGTTCAACTAATTTTCCCAAACATTTTTTTTTCCGCTTTACAAAAGTAAAAAAATATGGACCAGATTCAGGTGCCACTCCGGCGCAAGCCCGCCTAATTCAAATGATCCGGGTAGGGGGCGTGGATCATTTGAATTAAGCGCATTCCCGCGCCGAACGTACTGCGCATGCTCCGTTTTTTGAACCGCACCAACGTCATTTTTTGAACGTTGACGTGAGTTACGTCCTTTCCTATTTACGGACAACAGAAAAAAAAAAAAAACGTAATTCGACTCGGGAACGACGGCCATACTTTAACATGGCAAGTCTAAATATAGGACACAAAATAGCAGCTCTAACCATACGCCGGGAAAAGCCGACTAGCGACGACGTAAGAGAATGCGACGGCCGCGTGTACCTTTGTGGATCGACGGAAAATGCTAATTAGCATACCCAAGGCGGAAAACGACGCAAACTCCACCCAGCGGGCGCCAAAGTATTACACTTACGATCCGAAGGGCGTACGAAGCCGTACGCCTGTCGGATCGAAGCCAAAAGCCGTCGTATCTTGGTTTGAGGATTCAAACTAAAGATACGACGCAGCAAATTTGAAAGTACGCCGGAGTATCAGTAGATACTCTGGCGTATTTCTTCTGTGAATCTGGCCCTATGTTTTTTGATGCTGTCACTGTCATATATCTCGACTCTGATCTTCCCATATTTTCAATTGGGTGGAGCCAGGTTTTCAAAGTTTTGACTTTCCCTGAATTTTTACAGGATCCTCACTTTCTGGAGGCTGTTTTAAAATATTTTGATACATTACCATGTTAAAAAACTTCCCGAAGAAAAAAAAAAAACCTTGGAAATGGTGGTCATAAAGAAAAGGCCTGGTTTTGTAGATTACTTTATAATTGACATTATTTGCCACATTTTTAAATCATTTATAATTGTTTTTTTATGTTTGCTTAAAAGTGACAACAAAAGTGACATAATATCACTATTGGAATTCATATAGCAGAACATTTGGATTTTACCTGCCATCTAGAATATTTTACAAAATGCTTTTTTTTTTCTTGCTGTTTTCAGACTAACATGTCTGACACTACTTGTGATACAATGCTCCAGGAATGCCTCTGAAGAGCTTATGTATCCTTCCAATTATTTCTATGTTATCAGCTTTAAAATGATTAGCCACCTCATCTGTCTGTTAACTCTTAGACTACAGCTGTCTAAAAAATTGTTCTTATGAGTCACATAGGTGCAGCATAGTATTCCTGCATGTGATTGCTAGCTACAACTGTAGGATTGCCATAGATGGGATAATTTTTCCTGATACTGAAAACTTGGTCTTTATTTGTATCTGTTGTCAGGGGTTCACTCCAACTATAGCGCTTTAAGGACACCACCACTCGCTTTTCTCATTTCCAGGGCTGGTTTTGCCCACTTTTATTTAAAAGAAAGTTCAAAACAAACAGAAGATTCCCTTTCAGGGGTATTCAGTTTTTCAGTCCTGCTCCCAAAATAAATTATTTTCAGCCCTCCTGGCTTGTAAATGCCGCTCTCCAGGCCTTATGCTTTAGGGACTTGGTCTGTCTCCCACAGACCGGACATTCAGCACCTCAGTGCGTACAGCAAGTAGCCTCATGCTACACTGGCTCTCACCTCTCTCTCCTAGGTGAAGCCCTACTGACTTCCATACCCAGACCTCCTGCCTGCAGGGTGGCGTCGTCTCCAACTGGGAGCCTAGATCCTTGGTTTGGTGTTAACTTAAAGCCCAGAACACAGCTGACTCACTAGTGAACTGTCTGTTTATTAGACCTGGACCCTGGCAGGGTACCGCCCTGCGACACTGTATAAAGATGAGAATTTCTAGTGACTTTTCTGTGCATATCACACTTTTATTTAAAGCTGGTTCCAGACACTGACCAGAGGTAGTGAATGTATATTTAATAGGTGGGTATTCTTACTTTTAGATGAAAAAAAAAAAATCAGCTGAGTAGTTAAGAAATATCCGACCTTTATCAGCATTGTTGGACCCTGGAAACATTAAAGGAAACCTTTAGCCCTGCTTCATATTGTTGCGGGATTAAAATTGTGCGAGTTCAGCTGAACTCACACAATTTCATTTCTGCATGTCAGTCCAACGATTTCAGAGACATCTGTGTGGTTTCCTGCACAGATGTCTATTGAAATCGTACCCAAAATCGCCAAAAGTAGTACAGAAACCACTTTTGGGAATCGGTGCAGCCTCCGCAAAGTCAGCGTAGCACCACTTCGGACGGTTCCATCGCAGGCAATAGCCACCGATTTGGCATGCAATTTGACATGTCAAATCGTATGCCAAATCGCATCAATGTGAACCAGGGCTTAATGGGAGAAACCTATTGGCTGCTATTGCTTCTGTTCTAAGGAATGCTTGTTACTTGACTATTATACTGACCCACTTCATTCAGTACTTTCTGGGAAAAAAGTATGCATATGTAATGAGTAAGCATAAAGTTACAATTTCTTATCTGGGTTATGGCTCAAAATATTAAAGCCACGGTGTCAGCCAGGCAACCTGAATTTGTATAATGAGAAAGTCACGGCAGCCGTTTCTCTCTGGAAAGATTTCCTTTATTCACACTGTCTCAGGTCATGTTGTTTGCTGCATGATTTTGGACATGAGGCAGTGATATATTCAAAAAGTTATCAGAATAATAATGATTAGGCCAAAAAATAAATATGCTCAGTTTGCATCTTTTGGGCACATTGAAATACGTTGATTAATAAGATCATTATCCTCTTCATGCTTTGATTTTGTGGAACCCCAGGCTTGCTCCAGAGGTTGCTAGTGGTTCATTGACCTCTCAGTGGAGTCTCTCATATTGTCTCCTAGATAGGTAACCACTGACAGCAATGATCTTTTTAGCTGTCTGTAAGAGGGTATTTCTCCAATGACCACCAATGTAGGGAAGCACATCTCCACTGACCTTCAATGTAAGAGAGCATTTCCCAGTTGACTACCAAAGTAAACGGGCATTTCTCCACTGACCACAAATGTAACAGGGCACTTCCTTCTTGATCATCTTTGCAAGCAATATTTCCTCCACTGACAGCCAATGTATGGGGCGATGCTCCACTGACCACCAAAGTAAGAGAGCATTTCTCCCTTGACCACAAATGTAGTAGGGCATTTCTCTACTAACTCGCCATGTAAAAAGGGCATTTCTGCACCAACTACCAACATAAGAGGAAATGTCTTCACTGACCACCAGTATAGGAAGGTGTGTTTTTATTTATTTTATGTGCCATTGAAAGGTCATACTCTTTTTTTCTTTACTCCATTTGTGGTGTCCACTTTACATTCTCTCTCCTCATTCATTCATTCACATAATAGATAGTGAATCTGGCCTGATAGCACTACACACTGCATACTACAGGTACTGTCAATCAGGGCACAGAGGAGGATATGTAAAGTGGTTGTAAACCACTTGTGGTAAAGAAAAAAAGACTAGCACATTAAGACAGCAATGTCATAATGTTCTAATATGCATTGTATACATTATGACTTAATTTAGAACAACCGTGGTGTCAGCGCAGAGATTGGTGACATCTTCACCCAGTCTTCCTTACGGGTGTGCAGCCCTCGTCTACATGGGGGGGGGGGTAACATCTTTCCTGCATGCATGTGCAGGAGACATCATTTCTGTCACAGACCCTAAAGGTCCAGCACTGTAAGCCGGACCTTTAGAGTGCATGCGCCAATGATGTCACGTTTAGGAGATATTTACAGTACCTACATGTAAGCCTTATTATAGGCTTGCCTGCATGTACAAGTGGTGCAACAGAGTTTACAACCACTTTAATGGTGTGGGAGATCAGAAGTGTCATACTTTCCTTCTTCTTATAGAGCCCCATAGCAGCCACATTAGAAGTTATAATATAGGTATAACCACTGCAAATATACAACAAAGCATCATATAACAGCAAAGTTTGTCAGTCTATTATTAATAGTGTATGCAGTTGCATTTTTTTTTTCTTTCGTTTTTGTGAATCTGTGGAGAATTTAGTACTTGATTAACACTTGCAACATTATCCTTATGTACTTTTAGATATTATAAATCCACACATTTTCTGTGGCCTAAGTCATTAAAAAACAGACAATTTATTGTCGGAGATAAAAATGAAGAAAGCATAATTTGACTTGGATGACATAATATTTTGATCTATGGTCCGGTGATTAATCGGTGTACATTCTTGTTATATTAATTATCACTTTAAGTACATGAATTACTTTTTCTAGATTAGAATGTTGACTTTTGTTCCTGACAAGGCGTCAGTGTTGCTAAATTATGAGAATTTCATTTGTCCACATTTTTCATTTATGAATTACTTTTTGTTTTTTTTATGTTTTTACACAAATTGGTACAAAACCAAAAAATGTAATTAATGCATAAACAGCTGAAGGTATTCATTTGTAATATGATAGTATCAGAAGTAAATTAGACATCTGGGAAAAACAAGGGGGGAACTAATGCGCAAACCAGCCTAACCCGGGAAAAAATATATATAGTGGTACAAATAAATTAAAAGTTACAATCAAGCAGCAGCCACAACTAATAGTGCTCACGCACTGACAGCATATGATAGACAGGGGGATGTAGTGGCGCTTGCAAATACTAAAAACCGACAATAATTTAAAACAATAAAATATTCTAAACAATGATTCCTAAAGTATGAGAGTGAGTCCGTCCTCTACTGGGGTAAAAATGTGTAACACTCGAGGTCTATGCCCAAAGAATACCATCCAACATCAATAATTAGATGTGGAAGGAACTGCGAGTGAATAAATAATGAAATCCAATGGATAAAAGTGCCTGACTGGCCGCACAGTGTACATGGGATAATAATCCTTTTTTTAAAAATATGTGTCATAAATCCTTAAAGTGCTTGATGAAAAACAAGTGCAAAGTGCTAATAATTAAAACAATAATAGCAGTGAATGAAAGCTCCAGCTCTCCTGGAAAGTAGTGGTTAATTACTAATTAGCAAACACATGCAGGAAAAAGCAACAACTGAAAAGAAGTCCAAAAATGCAAGTGTCCTAAAAACCTAAACGGTTCAATCATAAAACTGTTGTTTTTCTGTGCAATGAAAAAGATATAATAATATAATAATAAAATAAAAAATAAAATAAAAAAATAAAAAAATCATAAATAATAGTCCAAAAACAGATAGTACAATATCACTGCAGGATTAGTGATAGTGAATAAAACTATATCCAGTGCACAATCAAGTGATAATGAAATATTAAAAATAAAGTCCAAAGTGCAAAGTGCATCTGTGCTCCATTCAACAATTCAGATGATCAGTGGTTAATTCAGTGAAGACTTGTTACATTGTGCTCATTCAATGAAGACTTGTTACATTGTGCTCATATGTCTGTGAATCAAACCAGCCCGATTTTCCTCAGTGTGGGGATTATTTTTACCAGCCTCTTACCTTCTTGAGGCTTTTACCAAGCCTGTAACAGGAGCTGCTCTGCAGTCACATAAATACAATCCAGGATCCAAAGACGGCTCACACTCCTCCCCATTCAGGCTCTCAAAAAGAAACACAGGAATGCCTCCATAGCATAAAACCACAGGATATCAGTTTAATAAAGAAAAACGAATACACTCACAAACATTGCTGTGTTAAACAGCGTGTGTACAATCGAGTGTCACCGCTCTGCGGCCGCAAAGCAGGTGACTTCACCAGCAAGCCCTCTGTGTCCTCCTCACGCGTATCGCGACAGCCCTACGTCGCTTAATCATAGGATAGAGGGCAGCTGGTGTGGACATGATTTTTATAGCGCCGGCATCACAAGTAAAGAGCTATGCAATTAGATAGCAATCATAAAATAAAAGTACATCTACATCGTTGCGATCAATCTAGACATATAGTGTTTCTACAGTGATGTTAGATAAAATATGAATATATATAAAAAAACACATAATTCAGACACAGCGATCCTCTGAGTTAAGTGCTCCCTCTAGTGGTAGGAGGAAGGAATAGTATAAGTAAGATATAGGTGGACTGTTAAATGTCGCCACCTGCTGGAAATGTAAGGTGCATATTTCAAATGCCCAGCCATCCACCTCATTGTCGTGCTGAACATTTAGATTAATCCAATTATATTCAGAGAGACAGAACATAATAAGAAAAAAGGCAGTGCGGAACCCAGGTAGGCAATCTTCTACTAATTTATGAAATAATTCATAAGTGTAGAAACCCTGATCAAGGCTAAAATATATGTGGTGGGGAGATATAAAGCCACAATAAAATAAAATTAAAATGAATAATCCAATGTAAAAAACCCCTTATGTGGCAATATTAACCATAAAGTGACTCATATGTATAAAACAATGGCCAAGGCTAATAAATATATGGTAAAAAATTCCAGAGCCACAATAAGAAATATAATAAGGAATAAATGTTAAAAATGTCAATATAAAATGGCAATAAAAAGGAAAATCCAATACTGTAAGACCAATACATGGTTGCGCTAATCAAATAACCAGGACCAGTAAATAAGTACGGTGATGTAACCCTAAAACCACAGCAGTACCTATTTAAAATTATTGGTAAAATAATTATAAAATCACTAGTAAAAGAATCAGGCAAATAGGTAGTTAAAAGTTGGATATAAAACAATTCAAATCAAACTCGACATTGTGCCCCTGTGGCGTGAGGGTGCATAACTCGTGTATCCAACGAGATTCTGCCTGACTAATTTTCTGCACTTTATTGTCTCCTCTCCAATGCGGTTTGTATTTCTCTATCCCCCACACCATCAATGACGAGGGGTCTCTATTGTGGCACTGGTCATAGTGGCGGGATAGACTATGCTTGGGGAACCCATTGATTATGTTTTGTGTGTGTTCCCGAAGTCTTTTCCGCAGTTTCCTTTTTGTTCTGCCCACATATTGAATCTTGCATGGACATTCCAACAAGTACACTACCCCCTCCGTCTCACAGGAGATAAATTCTTTGATTTTATATTGTTTCCCTGTAAAACAGGAATTGAAAGTCTCTTTCTTCTTTTTGCTCTCTTTGGTGCGTTTGCAAGTAAAGCATTTTTTACACGGATAGTACCCTTTCTCATTAAAAAATGAAAAACTTTTTTTCTCTGGTGGATCTAGTACGTTTTTAGCAATAATATCTCTCAGCGTTGGGGCCCTCCTATATGTGAATAGGGTTTTTTCAGGAAGTACCTGTGCCAAATGTCGGTCGGCCTTCACAATATGCCAATATTTTTTACAGATCGCCTCTATTTGCTTGTGTTGTACACTATAATCCATTATTAATGGTATTTTTCCAGTGAAGGAGCTGTTTCTCACAGAGTCCTGGATCAGCGTGTCTCTATCCAAAGTGACTACATCTTTGATTTTTTTCTCAATAAAATCTGGTTTGTAACCTTTTTCTATAAATCTTTTGCCAATAAAATCAGCCTGTTCCAGGAATACGTTGGTTTTCGTACAGTTTCTCCTCAATCTCAAGAGCTGACCCTTCGGTATATTCTCTAACCAGGGATTGTGGTGGCAGCTGTCCAGAGGCAGATAACTATTTCTGTCCACAGTTTTAAAATGAGTTTGAGTTACTAGTTTCGTCCCTTCTTTAGTAATCTCAAGGTCCAGAAAGTTGATTTTTTCATCACTCAGCTCCCAGGTTAATTTAATATTCTTGTCATTTGAGTTAAGATAAAAACCGAAGTCAATAAGACTCTCCTTATCCCCATCCCATATAATTAAAATATCATCAATAAAACGCCTGTATAAAAGTAACTGCTGTGGTTTCCTATTATATAAAACCTCTGCTTCCCACTCTGCCATGTAGAGATTCGCAACACTTGGTGCATATTTTGCGCCCATGGCAATTCCACAAATTTGCTTGTAATACTCATTCCCGTACCAAAAATAATTATGATCCAAACTATATTCCAAACAATTAGAGATAAACTTTTTTTGTGCATTTTTTAAGTCACTTAAAGTGTTCAGTGCCCAATTGGTGGCCTGTACTGCTTCCTTGTGGTTGATGATTGTGTAAAGTGATGATACATCTGCAGTAGCCAAATACACTGTATTTCCATCTAGTGAGATAGTATCTAATAGCTGAATCAAGTGTTTTGTGTCTCGGAGATAGGATTCGGTTTTTTTCACTAAGGGTTGTAGGAACCAGTCTATGTATTCTCCTATTCTCGCACCTACGGAATTTATTCCATTCACAATGGGTCTTCCTGGAGGTTCATCTCTTGATTTGTGTATTTTTGGGAGTGTGTACAGAACTGGGATTTTGCATCCTACAGGTTGTAAATATTTCGCTTCTTTCTTGTTTAGTAGGTCTTTCTTGGTCCCTCTTTCTACAAGTTTCGCTAGATCATCTTTATACCGGATTATGGGGTTCCCTGTCAGTTTTAAATATGTTGTGTTATCACTCAATTGGCGATCAATCTCCTTTTTGTAGGCCACTTTGGACTGGACAACAATAGCCCCCCCCTTATCGGCTGGTCTTACAACTACATCATTTCTTTCTTCTAATTTTCGTATGCCATTCTTAATGTCCCCTGGATCAGATATTCTCTTGATTTTCATGTCATACAAGTCTTTTAGTACCATCCGTCTGAAGGCTTCAATATGTCCATCATTACTTATGGGCGGCTTGAAAACTGATTTATTTCTAAGATTACTGTATATAACATCTGTTTCTTCAGTAATATTTCTGGTTATACCTTCTCCAGGTTTATTCATCATATATTTCTTTATGTGGAGACTTCTTGCAAATTTATTAATGTCCACATATGCATCAAACTTATTGAAGTTTTTCTTTGGGGCATATTTCAGGCCTTTATCCAGTACTTTGATTTCCTCCTTAGTTAATTCTACTCCGCTGATATTGATGATTCCTTCTCCTATTGGTCTCTTCTTCTTCTGCTTCTTTGCTCCCGCCCTGCATCCTCTCTTTGATTTCCGTGTCCTCCAGATTGATTTTCTTGGGTCCTTCCTGGTGTTGCTCTCGTCCTCTCTTCTCTGTCCCGATTCCTCTGAGCATCCTGGTTCCTGTGATCTCCTTTCCTTGTTTCGCCTGGTCTGGGTTCCGGACTCCAATTCCTCGAATTCTGCACCCCATTCTCCCGATGACGCCTGGGGGATTCTTGGCGTCTCTGCTCTAAAAAACGCCTTGGTGATCCGTTTCTATTTTCTCTTCCATGAGAATAGTGCCGATTTGGTGTTCTCCTATTTTCATAATGTCTTGGTGTTCTTCCTCCTCCACCATCATCTCGTCGCAAATGGTCATAATGATTATATACAGGTACGTTATATGAATTTTCATACATTCGTCTGTCTTCCTGTTGATAATAGTTTCCTTCTCTTCTAGGGTTCTCATAGTAATTACCTTCTTGGTAAGCTTGATTTCTCCATGGTGGTGTCCGTGATCTTCCCCTATATGGCATCTGTTGGTGTGGTCTAGGGGCAACATAGGTATTGGGGTTTTGCCAGTTCTTTTTCCAGAAAGGTTTCCAACCATTGTTGTTCCCATTTTTTCTGGGTTTTTGGTTCGGGGTGTTTACCCCTTGATGTGTTCCCGTAGTGTTAGTGTTCTGACTTGTTGTGTTTTCACTGCTAGCATTTTGCCTCATATCCAGTTCAGGTGAACTCCTATTTGATGCAATCCCTGATTCTTCTAGTTTATTCTGCCATTTAAATACCAGATCATCTTCATAATCTTTCATATCTCTCTGGTATTTTCTTTTTTTCCTTGCAACTGTCTCCTTGTCCTTTTGCTCCATATCTCTCTGTAACTGTTTAGATAGGGCTATAAATTCGGGAAGTTCTTTACTGCCTTCTAGATTTGTTTTTAATTCGGTAACGTTTCGATCAATTGTTCTAATTTTACGTTGTTTTCTTTTTATCAGTAATGCCAACAATTCAAGACCTTTGTCATTAAAAAACTGAAACCACTCATCAGTGGATTCCTTATCGGTTAGGCCATCATTAATGGGTACATCCCACCTTAATCTCCTTGGGATCAATCTATCCTTGATGTACTTCTCATGGGTTGCAATATCCCACCAGGAGCACTTAACTCAGAGGATCGCTGTGTCTGAATTATGTGTTTTTTTATATATATTCATATTTTATCTAACATCACTGTAGAAACACTATATGTCTAGATTGATCGCAACGATGTAGATGTACTTTTATTTTATGATTGCTATCTAATTGCATAGCTCTTTACTTGTGATGCCGGCGCTATAAAAATCATGTCCACACCAGCTGCCCTCTATCCTATGATTAAGCGACGTAGGGCTGTCGCGATACGCGTGAGGAGGACACAGAGGGCTTGCTGGTGAAGTCACCTGCTTTGCGGCCGCAGAGCGGTGACACTCGATTGTACACACGCTGTTTAACACAGCAATGTTTGTGAGTGTATTCGTTTTTCTTTATTAAACTGATATCCTGTGGTTTTATGCTATGGAGGCATTCCTGTGTTTCTTTTTGAGAGCCTGAATGGGGAGGAGTGTGAGCCGTCTTTGGATCCTGGATTGTATTTATGTGACTGCAGAGCAGCTCCTGTTACAGGCTTGGTAAAAGCCTCAAGAAGGTAAGAGGCTGGTAAAAATAATCCCCACACTGAGGAAAATCGGGCTGGTTTGATTCACAGACATATGAGCACAATGTAACAAGTCTTCATTGAATGAGCACAATGTAACAAGTCTTCACTGAATTAACCACTGATCATCTGAATTGTTGAATGGAGCACAGATGCACTTTGCACTTTGGACTTTATTTTTAATATTTCATTATCACTTGATTGTGCACTGGATATAGTTTTATTCACTATCACTAATCCTGCAGTGATATTGTACTATCTGTTTTTGGACTATTATTTATGATTTTTTTATTTTTTTATTTTATTTTTTATTTTATTATTATATCTTTTTCATTGCACAGAAAAACAACAGTTTTATGATTGAACCGTTTAGGTTTTTAGGACACTTGCATTTTTGGACTTCTTTTCAGTTGTTGCTTTTTCCTGCATGTGTTTGCTAATTAGTAATTAACCACTACTTTCCAGGAGAGCTGGAGCTTTCATTCACTGCTATTATTGTTTTAATTATTAGCACTTTGCACTTGTTTTTCATCAAGCACTTTAAGGATTTATGACACATATTTTTTAAAAAAGGATTATTATCCCATGTACACTGTGCGGCCAGTCAGGCACTTTTATCCATTGGATTTCATTATTTATTCACTCGCAGTTCCTTCCACATCTAATTATTGATGTTGGATGGTATTCTTTGGGCATAGACCTCGAGTGTTACACATTTTTACCCCAGTAGAGGACGGACTCACTCTCATAATTTAGGAATCATTGTTTAGAATATTTTATTGTTTTAAATTATTGTCGGTTTTTAGTATTTGCAAGCGCCACTACATCCCCCTGTCTATCATAGACATCTGGGAAACAATGCCAGTTTTCACATGTTAAGTAAGTCTTGTATCTGTGGACCACTCCTATAAAGCAGACATAAAGTAAGGCATTTTACTGTAAAGAGTTATGACACTACAACACTAAAAATGTCACAACCTTCATCTTCAGGCTTGAAGGTGTGAGTGTGTTGAAACTTTTTTTGCTAAAAGTGTAGACAGGAAATATAACCATAATTCTTGGCTCAAATTGTTGGAATATATGTAGCCTTAACCTGGAGAAAACAGTAAGTTAAAGGTTAGGATTGTCTACGGCAAGGGGTTCAATAGTGAATAAAAAATATAGCAGGATATCTGTAGCTATTCTAATGGTTAACAACCCCCCACCCTTTTTGAATTCCTTAACAATACAAATTTTAGCTGCAGACTGACCTGAAAGTAATCTGAAAATAGTGACTTGCCTTGGCATTACTGTTCTCTTTGTTACCTTTCTCAAACACACTTCTTCTTCCCCTAAAACATAAAAAACTAATAATAAAAACCCTGCATAGGCTCAACAAACTCCAACGAAAAAGAAAATGGGAAAACACAGCCCATTGTGCAATGGACTGTAAAGAGAATAACCAATATTAAAACTTAAATCATGCGGTGCAAATCAATCATACTATATTAAAAACTCAATGCCCACCAATGATGCCCCCTTTCAGTGACAAAGGTGAAGATGTAGCAGAGGAATATGATAGCACAATGAACTCAATCCTAGGTAGCAAAAATGAATTTGAAAGTGAAGGTTATATACAAATGGATTGGAAGATGTGCTTAACTGGTTCCCAACCTGGTATGGATCCTGGGAGGGTCAGACACAGATATTGGAGAGAACTGGCAGTTTGTGATAAATGTTGGTTCTTTACTGTATCCAGAAGGGAAGAAGCTGGAGTATCGAAGAAACAACATAGGTCAACAGTGGTCTAGAGGAGCCATGTAACATGGAAGCTTGCTTCCATTCATTCGGGAGTCGGGACATACACAGTCCTCTGCCTGCTGATGCTGAGACTTAGTTGCTTGCTGCAGAGAGAAGAGATTGGCAACACCAGTGACCGGACGCCCTAGACAGCAGGGCACCCTAGGTGGCTGCCTAGTTTGCCTAGTGGTAGAACCGGCCCAGTGGATTCCTGAGGAAGACAACAGTGTAACCGGCCTGTGTTATGTGTTTTGAAGTGGCCACTTGAATTCTCCATCAGAAGCCTGTGTAACAGGGTGACAAGAGAACATTTGGAAGACACGGACACAATCACTCTATAACATGAGGTTTATAAACAAAGGCCTTCAATGGCAAGATTGCCAGCTATTATTTAATGAAAGCTGCAGATTTACACATATTGAAAATCACTTTTGAAATTACCATAACATATGGCTTGTATGAGATTATAGTGATTACATTTACATGTACTTTAATTGAGCACAACTATATTCAGCCTTATCAGGCTGTAAAGTTATGAGTATACCTAATATTGTCAAAAGTATTGGGACACTTGCCTTTACACGCACATGAACTTTAATGGCATCCCAGTCTTAGTCATTGGGTTCAATAAATGGTTGTGAGAACAGTTTGGGGATGGCCCCTTCCTGTTCAACATGACAGTGCACAAAGCACTCACCTCACAATTGCGCTTCTGGAAGAATGGTCAAACAATCCCATAGACACACTCTTAAACCTTGTGGACAGTTTTCCCAGAAGATTTGAAGCTGTGTAGCTGCAAAGGGTGGGCCATCTCAATATTTAACCCTACAGACTAAGACTAGGATGCCATTAAAGTTCACGTGCGTGTATAGGGAGCCATCCCAATACTTTTGACAATACAGTGCATCTTAAGAAAGTTATGATTACATCTTCGGAAACCACATATTGATCTTTTGAAATTCAGAATTGTTTTGAAATTGTATGTTAGCGGGAAGATTTCTGGAACATATGAATTATGTGATTCTCATGCTTGAGTTGATCTGTGACCTCATTAACTTCAGAGGGGCAATGTCTCTTTAAGTTATAACAGTGTCAAATCCTTTGATCTGATCCCACCAAGAATTGACCCCAGAAACAGCCCGCCCTTCAGCTTTACACTCTGTAGTACAGAGGTGCTTTGAAAAGGAAATAATGTCCAGCTTTTGGACAATGATATCAATTCATCATGCTCATACATCTTGTCTTATTACAGGAAACACATTTTAGAATTTCCCCAAACTGATGTTTAAACACAGTGTGGGGCCATTAAGCCAGACAAATAATAATCTATTTTCTATACATGGTTATATACTTACTGAGATCATGGATTAGAACATTATAAAAAATAATATAACAAATTATAATAGGTAAAAACAAGGATATAACAGTAAGTAACAGTATGTGGACTAATGTCACAATAAGAGCAGATGAGATGTAATTTATTTTTATGTTGTGTACATATATATTTGGTGCTCTATAAACCCCTTATAAATTTGAGGTGGAATTGAACTAAAACATTTAAGATTTATTGCGTTATAAGGAACACCTATAAATATAAAGTGTGCCAAAATAGGCCCCTAAAAATCTACCTTTCATGTCTGAAATTCCTCCTGAAAAATAGCTGGGCACTTCCTGGTAGGAATATGGGCTTTAGCAATTCTATGCCTATTGCCTCAGAATTGTAGATCTGCTTTGGGAAATAGAAGGCGCTGTTGTTTGTAACCGCTAGTTTCAGGGGATATTGAGTGAGATCTGGTGATGTCACTACTTTGTTGCTCACTGTTCTCCTTTCTGGAGACTCTTGACATGAAGAAGCAAGCCATTGCTCTGCTAAGATGGTCACCTCTATACAGACGTAGGGCTGTACAAAGATAACAAGGTGTGGCAAAGGTAGCCAAAAGCTGAACAAAAGAAATCAGTTAAATCTCCTATCCATGCTAACACTTTGGATGGAGGAATCTCCTCTACCAGCTCTTATTAACCAGCAAAAGAAAAATCGCCTCTCCAGGTGAGAAATTCCAGGCACAATGAATAGTGTGAGACTCCCCACACAAGGTGCAAATCCTGGCTCGCCTGTCGTAGAAGACTGAATAAAGGAAAAAATTGTCTGCACACCGACGTTCTTGAAGTCCATTTATTGAATGTTCCATACAAACAATGACATACACCGCGGTTGCATTAGCCGAAACAGAGGTGGACTAGTTCCGCACAGTGTAGCTGTGTGAAACGAGTCCACCTATGTTCCGGCTACTGCAACCGTTGTGTCATTGTTTGTATGGAACATTCAATAAATGGACTTCAAGAACGTTGGTGTGCAGCCAATTTCTTCCTTTATTCAGCTGTTATAACCAGACAGCTGCAGCATGTGCGACTGCCTGAATACCCTGCATCTGATTGGATGCAGTTACTGTTCAGCCGATTATTTTGCACCCATCTCAGTCGATTTTTAAATTGACTTTTTTCAAGCTGGGTGGTACTCACAGGGCCACCCATAGCTGGAAATTTGAGCCGTGTATGGCCAGCTTAAGTCATTAATGAGGAAAAATCAAATGCAGGGGGACCACAGCCAAAACTGGTGACTAGTGTTTTGAGACATAGCTTCCACAGTTCAGTTTCTTCCCATTTTTATTTGTAGAGATAAACATAATTCGCATGTACAGTAAATGTGGCAGATTGTTTTTTTTTCCCAAAAAAGTTAAAAATCACATCAATCTTTATATACATATACAGAAATTACAGAAAACTGATGCTTCATAGTATAATGTTCCATTACAGGGCTTTTTCATCATCGTGCAATGCTTTTGGCAAAGTAAAAAAATAATTCAAGCAATAACTTATACCTGCCATCTGCGTTATGAAAATGTATCTGTGCATTAGCTCTCGGTCTATGGGAAGCATTCTAAAACTCACCATTTCTAAACCACTTTAACACCTCCAGGTGCATGCTTCTTATGCTGTATAATAAAGTGCCCCTTGAGGGATGCAGGAGGGAGAGCTTCTAGCTAAATTGAGTATCAATAAATCTTAGTTTTTCCTCCTTTGACCTGGATTTTATTTTAAATGAACAATATTCAGTCATCTCTTATGTATCCTCATTGCTCCACCATTCTTCTATCTAAAACAAAGTTAATAACTGTTGCCCTACATTTTACTAAATTAGCATGCTGATTTTGAATCGCATTATTTTTTTATAGTGGAGAGTTTTAGTTCCCTTTGCTATCTATGTATGAAGAAATTCTAAGTCTATGTATATCTCTCTGTGGGCCTCATTATGAGCATGGCTGCTCTCACAGCTCATCTCATTCTTTCTTGTAGTCTGAGTGTAGTACGAAGAATGAAAGGGTGTATTATGGTTGCTATGGGAAACAGGAATGCTTCTCCCCTAAGATACTTTTATAATAGGGCCATCTGGTATTTTCCTTAGTTATAGTCCTTTATTACATTTATATACACCCACGTGATGTGTGTTGTGCTTCTTATATGTCCCTCATCACTAATCCAGATTATTAGGGTGCAGTATGGTGAGAGTATTATTACATCACATATTGACTGATAACTTTAAAGGGATCCTGAACTCAAAAAATAAAGCTTGAATCAAGGATCAAACATATTTGCATAGCAGAACACCCAAGATTTCAGGAATCCCAGGGGATGTGGAAGCTACCATAGGTGTGCGCAGCCCATTACATTAGGGTGTGCACCCCAAAGCTGAAACACACATGTGTATATAGGGCAATGGACAGTGTCAGTAGAACAGTTGATGGTGTCAGTGGGCAAGGACTGTTGTCAGTAGTTTATTTTATTTGTATTATTTTTTACAATAATTTTTTATTATTTTCTTTTACAATATTTAGGAGCACCATTGGGGGGCTTTGGTGAGATATCAGGGGCCTTAACCAACCCCTGATATCTCACTTTTGAGACAGAGAAAGGGGCTGAGTCCCTTTCTCTGCAGCCAAGCACCAGGGGCAATCTCTGCAGCACAGGGTGATTAGGGTGTGCCTGGGCACACCCTGTGCGCACGCCTATGGAAGCTACATATAACTACACATAGGCACATCTAGGTGTATGCTATGCATGGCTACTGGCAATGTGGAACTGACCAATTAAACACAAGTTCACTTTAGGTGCCTTTTCCATGTACACTGGCTACATAATGCAACCCCATTGCAAAAAAAAAAAAAAGCTATACTCTTTATGGGACTGGAGCAAACACTTTGGTTTTGAATCCAAATGTGTGTGTCATAGTACTCCAAATATTAATACACAAGGCATGTGTAAATGCATTTCCTTTAAATCAGAACCTCATTCACCAAGAAGAAAAAACATTTTAGGTCGAACAGAAAGAGGCAAGCAAAGATAAGACTGTATATACAACATTAAACGTCACCATACGTGTTACAATTCCACTATAAAATCTCCTTTAGAACTACCAACAATGTAATTTGAGGGCATACATAACTGGATATAGATTGATTGTATAACTCAGGTCGGTGCTCATATTACATCGTTTTGGTACATTTTCCTAAGGTAGCTTTAAGTGGGCAGGATGTAATTGGAATGTTTGGCCAGAAGCAGTAGCACCAGTAGAAGTGCCCACATCAAGGAACAATTTTTAAGACATCCAGCTAGTGAATTAGATAAACTTTCAGGGCCACTATGCCGTTTTTGTGCACTGAGGGGCTTTATGGAATGCTGCACTAAGAATTCTATTTAAATTGAATGGGCTGCAATGCACTCCAATGCACAAAAAATAATCTTGCTGCAGTTTTTCCAGCATAACACTACACACATCATGCTATGTGTTGCATTCCCATTAATTATAACACAGGTGATTTGTAAAGGTTTGTAAGGGTTTGTTAAGGTACCATTAAAAAAGGATGACACTGGAACATACCAACATGCAGGCAGTGCATTACTGCTTGTTGCCCCACAGGGCTGGTGTAAACAAGCCCTTAGTAAGTATACCAACAAAGCAGCTTACCTAAGTATACTGACTGGAAATAAGGACTGATTGAATAACTTTTGTTCTTCAATGCTTGTTTACATCATTTCCCATCTTTTAATTATTAGATTACACTTGCACTAAGGTTTTGCCTACACCAGTTTTTTTTTTTTTTTTTAACTAGGGGGAATTATGGGTTCTGCCGGTTTTGTCCAAATATTGTGTGCAAGCCAGCAGATAGATCAAGCCTGCCTTTTTGTTTTCCTCTCTATCAGCACTGGGGTCACATTAGTTGACTGAGGAAGAGAAACCGAGGGAGATGAGAAACACTGGAATGCAAGACAGTACCAGTGTGTAAAGGTGTATTTGCCTTGTAAGAATAAATCACCTATAATGTTGTCATACACTGTCAGTAATGTTTAAGGGGAAAAATAGCAGAACATCATTATAAATTAACAGAAAACAAGTGGGAAAAAGTGTCAGAGGCAGCTATATTCACCATGGAAGAATGCCAGAAATGTATATGAGGAAAGTATAGGGGTTGTAAAGGTATTTTTTTTTTCTAAATAGGTTCCTTTAAGCTAGTGCATTGTTGGATCACTTACCTTTTCCTTCCATTTCCCTTCTAAATGTGTTTTTCTTTGTCTGAATTTCTCACTTCCTGTTCCTCCTCAGTAAGCTTTCCCCCATCATCCAAGCCATTCTGGCTGGGGGTTAGTCAGTGTGCTCGCCCCCTCCCTCAGCAAGCTTACTGAGGAGGAATAGGAAGTGAAAAATTCAGACAAAGAAAAAAAACATTTAGAAGGGAAATCAAAGGAAAAGGTAAGTGAACCAACGATGCACTCTCTTTACCACTTAAGGACCGCCTAACACCCATATACGTCAGCAGAATGGTATGGCTGGGCATAAGCACATACAGGTATGTAGCCTTTAACCACTTAAGGACCGCCAAACGCGATATACGTCGGCAGAATGGCACGGCTAGGCACAGGCACGTACAGGTACGCCGCCTTTAAGAGCCCAGCCGTGGGTCGCGTGCACGCGCCCCGGTCCGAAGCTCCGTGACCGCGCCTGTGGAACCCGCGGACCCAATAGCCGCCGGTGTCCCGCGATCGGTCACAGGAGCTAAAGGATGGGGAGAGGTGTGTGTAAACACACCTTCCCCGTTCTTCACTGTGGCAATGTCAGTGATTGTCTGTTCCCTGATATAGGGAACAACGATCACTGACGTCACACATCCAGCCCCGCCCCACCCCCTACAGTTAGAAACACACATGAGGTCACGCTTAACCCCTTCAGCGCCCCCTAGTAGTTAACTCCTAAACTGCAATTGTCATTTTCACAGTAAACAGTGCATTTTTATAGCACTTTTCGCAGTGAAAATGACAATAGTCCCAAAAATGTGTCGAAATTGTCCGATGTGTCCGCCATAATGTCGCAGTCATGAAAAAAAATCGCTGATCGCGGCCATTAGTAGTAGAAAAAAAAAGATTAATAAAAATGCCATAAAACTATCCCCTATTTTGTAAACGCTATACACTTTAATAAAAACCGCAGTGGTGTTTAAATACCACCAAAAGAAAGCTCTATTTGTGGTAAAAAAAAGGACGCCAATTGTTTTGGGAGCTACATCGCACGACCGCGCAATTGTCAGTTAAAACGACGCAGTGCCGAATCGCAAAAACTGGCCAGGTCCTTTACCTGCATAATGGTCCGGGTCTTAAGTGGTTAAGAGCCCAGCCGCGGGTTGCACCTAGTGGTTAACCCATTCACTGCCAGTGTCATTTTCACAGTAATCAGTGCATTTTTATAGCACTGATCGCTGTAAAAATGACAATGGTCCCAAAAATGTGTCAAAAGAGTCCGATGTGTCCCCCATAATGTTGCAGTCACGATAAAAATCGCTGATTGCCACTATTACTAGTAAAAAAAATATTAATAAAAATGCCATAAAACTACCCCCTATTTTGTAGATTCTTTAACTTTTGCGCAAACCGATCAATAAACGCTTATTGCGATTTTTTACCAAAAATATGTAGGAGAATACGTATCGGCCTAAACTGAGGAAAACATATTTTTTTTAGATATTTTTTGGGGATATTTATTATAGCAAAAAGTTTTTTTTCGAAATTGTCGCTCTATTTTGGTTTATAGCGCAAAAAATTTAAAACGCAGAGGTGATCAAATACCCCAAAAGAAACCTATATTTGTGGGGAAAAAAGACGCCAATTTCATTTGGGAGCCGCATTGCATGACCACGCAATTGTCAGTCCCTTTAAGTAAAAAACAATAATAAATAATTATTGGCATGCTCTTTATCCTTAATAAAATAAAAATACATTTAGCCCATAAAGTTGAGTTTATTCTGTAGGACTCTAGCCAATTCAGTTACTGAACAGCACTGCCTGATCATCATAATATAATTTGCTTATCTAGCCTATTAGTAAGAAGTATGATAAGTTTAATCATAAAAGTAAACATTTAATCAGAAGAGCCACTGTGAATAGCTGCCCATACCGCACAGTACATTTACATAAAGAAAATTACAACACTTAAATATTTAAAGCGTTTATATATCTAAGCAAGTATGTATTTCTAGCATAGTATTTCTTTTATGCTATTGTTTAGCTACAGGTAATGTTTTGAAAGTCAAGGGCATAATGTAAAGGTCAAGATTTCTTTCTATTGTGTCTTGTACGATGCAGCTTATGTTTTACATTATGTTCTGCTATTTGGTATATGCTTGTTTTTTTTGTTTTTTTTTTATTCTTGGAGAAATGTCCATCTAAGTTTTCCTTTAAGATTAAACAATGGCACTCATCATAATGCTTGTCAGTATTTCATGAGATACTATGCATTTTTGTGAATAATAATAAAAAACTACTACCAGGGAGAAGACATCAGAAGTAAAAAGATGTCACAGCCTTTCAAGGAGTTTTTAAAAAATGCTCAGTGAAAATGATTAGCTTAAAGGAACACTAAAGGTTCGTTTTTTATTCGAGCAATTGATTGCTATAAGCTAGAGCATTTAAATATCACTTACCTCGTTTTTCCTTTTGACCTCCAAAATACAGTAATCCAGGTTTAAAAATGCCATTTCCTGTCACTCCTCTTCTTGCTTTCCACCAGCATCTGAGCCGTTTTGCATGGTGGAAAGCAGAATGTGCTCACCCCCTCCCTATGACTACAGCCCTGCGTGAAGATGCTCTCTTATCCCTCACAGGCATGGAGGCTAAGCCTAATGGGAATCGTAGTTCCCATTAGGCCGTGATGTAGCAAGAATGAATGCGCACCGCAAACCAGGAAGTCAGTGAGAATAATGATTCAGGAGTGACGGAGGTGAATAAAACAGCTCGATTTCAACAGGTATCAAACTAGTTATAATGCAAAACATTACTTTTTACTTTATCAGCTACTGTCAGACTTTAATTTAAGAGGAAAATATTTTTGTCTTTACAACCCCTTTAATTAGAAAACAAGAATCCATAAACAGTCACTACATTAGCAGAACAATTGCCTTTTTTGGCTGGTTGTGATAAATAAACACCCATTTCTCCTTTTTACAGAAGACACCCAATCAAATGCTAGGTATTCTAACTAGTATATATAGGGCATGAATAAACTAGCAAACATAATAACATAAAGCACTTATTAAAACATTTCCACATTTCCCTTCAGAACAGTACAGTCCTTCCTAAACTGTTTGATGCATCTTGAAACATCCTTTAAAAATAAAGGCCTTCAGTTTTTAGTAGTAAACAAAAAGCTGGAGGTCTACATACTTCACATGCTGCCTTCCCAAATTTTCCATAAAGGGTTAATTGTATGTATTAATCTTGAGGTGATAATGTAAAAAAAAAAAACTTACTCTATACTACTCATTATACCACTTTTAAATTTCTTAAAGCGGAGGTTTACCCTAAAAACATGTATATACCATTCCATCCAGCATACTGCCGACATGTTTTTTTTTTTTTTCGCTGTACATACGGCCGTATAGCTATTCCCCCCCCCCCCCCGACTTCCGGGTAGTGGATCCCGCGGGAGTGGGCGTTCCTATTCAGAGACTAAGTGATTGACATGATGACAAAAGCTTCCCCCCGGGCATAAGCACGTCACCAGTTTCCGAAAGAAGCCGAACGTCGGTGCGCAGGCGCCGTATAGAGCCGACTCGCAGTTCGGCTTCTTTCGGAAACAGGTGACTCGCTTATGCGCCGGGGGGAAGCTTTTGTCATCACGTCAATCACTTAGTCTCTGAATTGGAATGCCCACTCCCGCGGAATCCACTACCCGGAATCCGGGGGGGGGGGGGGGAAATAGCTATACGGCGGTATGTACAGCGGAAAAAAACCCAGCATACTGTACATGTCGGCAGTATGCTGGATGGAATGGTATATACATGTTTTTAGGGTGTTATTGGGTTGGCATTTATTGGGTTGTTATTTGGGTTGGTTTACTAAAACTGGAGAGTGCAAAATCTAATACAGCTATGCATTCAAACCAATCAGCTTCCATTTTTTTTTTGTGAACATTTAATTGAAAAAGCTAAACTTAGAAATTGATTGGCCATTATACAGAGCTTCACCAGATTCTCTCCAGTTTTAGTAAATCAACCCCATTATGCTCTAACATGAAAAATCCAAGAGAGAAAAATCTTTTCACCCTAGGACCATGCAGAGCAATTAATGAACCAAATGATGCCAATGAGATAGATGGTCAAGCCGCTGCACCAAGTTTAACCAACAACTTTATGGGTTGAAGGAACGCTGTATCATCCTACAGGCAGTAGGATGAAAGATGACTCATCAGAGCAAATTGTATTACTTTTTTCTGTTGCCTTGGGCCTGGATTTATGCTCTTAAGACTAAGTGATTATGGAAAGAATAAATCTCACAATAACTCCAGTTTTGCACTCATGTTCTCTTGATTTTTATTGAATAGGCTTTTTTGTGTGGTAGTCTTAAATGCTAGTGGTTCCAACTTTTGACATCAATTCCAGCTTTGTCAAGCTCGCAAACTATTTTTGTTGAGACTGGGCAACAGTAGTACCGAATAATTTTTGGGGTTATTTTGAAAGCTGTATGTGGCATTTGGCAACTGTCCCTGCAAACATATTAGTATATACATCTTTTCATGTTCAGTTGTTGCCTTAGGTTCTCCTTGATCAAATCTTCCCATGCATATGTTTTGAAAAATACAACTCAGAACTGTGGAAAACAAAATCTTTATCAAAATGCTTAATTTTCTGGAAGCAAAGCATTATTTCCATACTAACTACCAAAATCTAACTATGGCAAATGGCACTTTTGGCAAATACACAAACTTTTTACCAATGATGAACTGAAGCAGGAGTCTAAACAAGCCGTGTTTGCTGAATTGAAAAAAATCTTGGCATTCAGTCAGTGTGCCATCTTTTCTAGTTTGTTTTAGGACTAATATGCATTGGAAGATGACAGCTGGAAGCTTATAGCTGGGGGCTAAAATTATTTGAGCCTTCACTTTGTACTTGTGTGTTGGGAATTTTTTTTTTTATAAAGGGATATAAAAACACTCTTAGCCGGAAAATAAACAAATGAGTAAATGAGAGATTAAACGGGGGGGTTAAGCGATATGTCCCCAAAGACCTACTTTAATGTATATGCTGTAGTTAACTAGTGTTGGGTACAACCCAAATCAAAGCAATGGTGAATAAAAATTAAAACATAAATATGTCAAACAGTATTATGGAATTGTTTGGGTGACTAGTAAAGAAAAAAAATCAAGCTTTTCAATTAGCAGTGAATTATATATGACTTGTGTTATTGAATCTCACAGTATCTAACTTGGTTACATTCTAATATGTACAATATGCAATATGTCAGATTTTAAATGTTAAAAACAACTTCAATAAAATATTAAGAGGAGAAAAGCAGTTAACACAACCTCAGCAGGAAACAAATGTTAATATGATAAGTTTCTGCAGATTTGAATGTATGACTACCATTTATTTGCTGAATTTAAATGTCAGCAATAAATATAAAATGCAATCCTTTTATTATTGCTTTAATACCATGTTTCCCCCAGTTTGTTAGAAAAAGGCTACTAGTTAAGAAATATTCTTAACTTTGTTGCATGCACAAATTTTTAATAATAATCAAGACTGCAGACTATGAGGGCCTGTGCCCATGAACTCCACCCAGCTTTGAACCCCAGCTTGCCCTTGATTACAACATAGTTCACTGATGGTCAAGATTAGCACTTCTAAATTTGAGACCATGGTACTTTAAGAAAAAAGGTGGTATGCCTCTTTCAGTTTAAAAAATGTGCATACCCACCCAGCACAGTGGTGCAGTGAGTAGCACTTTCGCCTAGCAGCAAAAGGTTTGCTGGTTCGAATCCCAACAACGACACCATCTGCCTGGAATTTGCATGTTCTCCCTGTGTCTGCGTGGGTTTCCTCCGGGTACTCCGGTTTCCTCCCACACTCCAAAGACATGCTGGTAGGTAAATTGGATCTCGTCCAAATTGGCCCAGTATATATGTATATATGTTGTGTATGACTGTGTGTCCCTAGCGTGTCATGATCCTATGGGGTAAAAATGACCGCACCAGCCAAGCAGATACTGGCTGGAAAAAGCGCCCAGAGGCGATTCAGTTCGCATGCGTTGCGCTATACAAGTCATTCATTCATTCATTCATTCATTCATAAGATTGGGCCACTTTTCCTTTGAATTGAGAGGTGCCTTTAGAAGTTATTGGGTTATCTTCTGAAGATGCTGCCTGGGAAGTTATTTTAGAGCCCAAGGTAGGCAGAGAACACAGTGGCTGGATAATATGTCCCAGCTGACCAGAGAAGAACTTTCAAATTCTTAAAGTGGAGTTCCACCCAAAAATGGAACATCCGCTTTAAGGACTCATGACCCCCCTGACATGCCACGTTTGGCATGTCATTTGTTTGAGGGGGAAGTGGGTACCTAGTTTTGACAGGTACCCAGCTCCCACTTCTGCTCATGGCACGGAGTGGAACTTCTCCACTCCCCCTCCCTCCCTGCAATCTTCTGGGACACGTCAAAGGTCCCAGAAGATTGCCCGGCCATTCAGAATGTGCAGCGCGACTTGCACATGCGCAGTGTGCATCCAGCTGTGGATCTGCAAGCCATCACAGCCAGGTGCCCAAGCTCGGCACCACGCAGAGGAAAGGGAGAGCAAGCAAGGTTTTGGGTGGCCGCACCGCTGGACCGTGGGACAGGTTAGGTTCTGTTTATTAAAAGTCAGCAGCTAAATTTATTGTAGCTGCTGACTTTTAATAAACACAGAAATATGTGGAACTCCGCTTTAAGGAATAGAGGTAATCTGCAGCTGGGCAATGAGAATTCTAGATGGACCTGCTCAACAATGACTACTTGACTCTAATGGAGATCTGAAAATGAATAAACGACATATCAGGCCGACACTCCACACCATGAGAACAGTTAGAAGTATAGATAATTGTCAATATATTTTGCTGTATATTTTTTATATAGTTTTTTATTTTTTGTGTGATGTTTCACATGTTGCTGTTAAATGTCTGCATAGATCAGTTCCCTGTTTGGCCTTTTTATTATTCATCTGCAGTTTATTAATAATTGATGGAGTTTTATATGAGAAAATCAACATGTACGGTGGAATTTCATCTTTCATTTACAACACATTTCAGAGAAATGCATACATTTTTAATTAGCTATTAACACAGGCACATGGAGTCATCACTATTACAGAAAAGGCTTGCCGATCTCATCGGTAATTATAACCTGTTGGCCCTCACACCAATGCATGGGTATTCGGTCAAGTTGTCCTCTAGAGCACACTGTGAAACTCACTCATTTGGCAATCCTCTGTAGAGTGACAAGTAAAAAGCATCTCTCAGCTTAAAGTCTCATTAGCACAATTCACCTTTGTACAGAATATCAATTAAAAGCACAGGAGTCAAAGTATTCACTTTAGTAATTTCACATTCAGAACAACAAGCATAAACAAGCAGCCCCTTATTAAAAGTAGGTTTTATATTTGTAATGTTACAATATATTGCAATCTATATTATACTACAGTGCATTATATTTATTTTGGGTCAAGTTTGCAATATTGACATTATGAAATAGCTCTTTTTGCTGTGGAATATTAAAGAATTGAAGGAAACAAGCCAAAACCCTCCTTTCCTGTTCCTATTGAAAGGACCATTGTGACTGTCACTGTCCCTGTTCCTTTACTTAAAATCCCGCCATGCAGTCAACACATGAATTATTCATTGTGTGCCAGGCCTCTTCTGATGCTTCTTGAAGAAATACAGTTTGCTATGCAGTGCACAGCAGATATGCAACACTTTTGGCAAGTACAAACAGATAAGCAGGCCTCATCTGCTGTGTGAAGGAGGCAGCATTAATAGGATTATGAAAATAGAACAGGAAGCCCATCTTGTAAGAGTACAATATTACTGATAGCTCTACTTAAAAAGTACAACATTCAAAAGTTTTTATGCTACCCTGATGTAAAATCAAAGAGATACGTTAGGTGATACTATTATAGCTCATCCTGTAAAATTACAGCATAAACTATCATTTAAATATTACTTTTGTGCTTTTGTCATAATATTTACCTGACGGCAATTTTGGCATTTTTGCTAAATGATTGTTGAGATGACAGAGTAAGTGAATTAGTCGGTGCATTTTTCTTATGCTGTGAATAAAGCTATAAACTGTTCAAAAATGTCACACAGGAATGGAGAAGTTTGTGTGTACAAACTAGGCGTGCTGAAAACCATAGAACACAAAAGTTAGAAAAAAGGTCTACCAGTCTGCCATTTTTGTGGCGTCTGTTTTTTTGAGGTCTAAGTGAATAAATGTCACAACATACAGCAGCAGTATAATTTCAAGTGATTTTTGGGCAATTCTAGGTCCAAATTCCCCCTATTTTTAATTCTCATTATTTATCCTTATTTTTCATTTTGTTTGTTAAATAGATTTTTTGTATATACCTGCTGTAGAAAACTTCCCCCTGCTTGATAACTGTATGAAGCGTCCTCTATATGAAGAAATGTAGGTTTTGTGTGTATTATATAGTGGGAGTTTTTCTGTGACAATGGGGTTGATTTACTAAAGGCAAATAGACTGTGCACTTTGCAAGAGCAGTTGGTTCAAAGCTTAGTAAATGAGGGAAAGCTCAGTGGATTTGCACAGAGCAGCCTGGATCCTCCTCTTCTCGGGTCCTTCTTTGGCTCTCCTGGCCCCTCCCTCCTAACAAGTGCCCCCACAATAAGCAGCTTGCTTGGGGGCACCCAAGCCAAGCTGCAGCTCCGTGTATCCTTTCAGACATGGAGCAGCGGCCAGGCACCACCCCTTTCTCTTCTCATTGGCTGACTGACTGATTGCAAATCTTATGCTGCGTACACACGATAGTTTTTCGGGTTCTAAAAAATTAAGTTTTCAGGCTCTAGAAAAAACAAAGTTTTTTTCAACTTGATCATTAAAACGGCCTTGTCTACACACGATTGTGAAAAAAAATGCTCTAGCAAAGCGCGGAGACGTACAACACGTACGACGGCACTATAAAGGGGAAGTTCCATGCGGATGGCGCCACCCTTGGGGCTGCTTTAGCTGATTTTGTGTTAGTAAAAGACGATTCACGCTTTTTTGTCTGTTACAACGTGATGAATGTGCTTACTCTATTATGAACGGTAGTTTTACCAGAACAAGCGCTACCGTCTCAAAACTTGCTTCTGAGCATGCTCGGTTTTTTCACGTCGTTAAAGCCCACACACGACCATTTTTTACAACCCTATAAACGACAACGTTAAAAACATGGTTAAAAAATAGAGCATGTTCGAATTTTTTTTGACTATTTTTTAGAACCCGAAAAATGCTCTGAAGCCCACACATGATTGTTTTTAATGACATATAAAAAAAAAAAATTTTTAGAACCCGAAAAATGATCGTGTGTACGCGGCATTATACTTATCCCCTATTCAGAAAGATATTGCCCATGGAATCCCTGAGGCACTTTATTCAGAGCTGTGCCCATCCGTACACTATACACTCTGGAGCACTCGCGTACTGAAGAGCTATTGTGAGTAGCTTCCAGGAAATGTGAGTAGCTTCCAGGACGATATCGCTATGGATTCTGAATGAGTGAGTATTATGCCGCGTACACACAATCAGGCTTTTGCCCGGCCAAAATCACATTGGAATTTCGACAGAATTCCATTGGAGTAAAATAGAACATGTTCTATATTTAAACTTGGACTTTTTTCCATCTGAAATTCCGATCGTGTGTACGCGGCATAAGACTTGTAGGTGAGGGATGGGAGGGAAGTTTTGGCTGGGGTCGGGATAGAGTACAATATAGGTGTACTGTATAATGCGCACATTAACTTTTAGGTAAGTAAAAACAGCCTATGCTCAATGCACAAAAGTTTTACTTCAAAATTTTGTAGAAGGAAAGCAAGATAAAGGGCCCTTTCACACGGGGCGGATCAGTAATGATCTGCCTCTTTGTGTCCGTACAGCTCAGTGGGGATCCTCCGTAAAATCCCCGCTGAGCTGGCAGCTGACAGGGCGGTCCCCGCACACTGTGCAGGGACCGCCCTGTCTGTCCTCCGCTCTCCCCTATGGGGAATCGGATGAACACGGACCGTATGTCCGTGCTCATCCGATCCGGCAGACGGAAGAAAAATAGGGTTTTCTTCCGTCCGAAAATGCGGACAAGGCGGACAAATTACGGGTGTCAGCGGATGGTCATCCGCTGACACCTGTAATCACATAGGGACCCATGTATGTCCCGTTTTCATCCGCAACGGACAGATGAAAATGCGGACATACGGTCCGTACGTGTGAAAGGGCCCAAAGAGAGAGAGCATATATGATTTACATTATTGATAATGTCACTGTCAAGGCTGAGAAAGGATACATTATGTGGGGTTATTATAGCTTTTATAAATATTGCTTTATTAGGAGATGAGCTGCCGAGAGAAGCAGTGAGCTAATCACATTAGGGATTATATTATTTACACATCCAATGTAGTGAATACTTTCAGTTGCAATGGGTACAAGAAAGTGACATTTTATTATTTCAGCAGTTTTAAAAGAATGAGTCTGACTGCCAACAGAAAGAGAAGACTAATGTTTAACAATACAAAATTAAAAAATGGACTTGTGTAGCAACTATACAGGTTTAGATAATTTTGTGAACAAAAGTGAGGTTATCCTACAAATAGAATTACTGTGTCTCGGGTTTTCAAAAGGATTACAATTAAGCCTTAAGCAGCTACTTTGGTCAATTGTGCCCACTAATGTAATTGAAATAATACAAATATTTAGTATTTCTTCTTAACAAACTATAAGCCAAAAGGGTCTTTTGATGCATGCCCCAACTAGAAATCAAGGTAAACCGTGTTTGTTTAACCAAGTAAAACACCTTGATATAACAGTATTTTCAAACAAGTCTCAACTAGAGCTCACCCATCTTTACTACTTTGTTCTTTTTTTCTACAATGGTCTGAAACTGAACACACTCTTCTATCAGTCACATACGGAAAAAAAAAAATCACCTTTGATGTAAACCACAACAAGGTTCTGTAGAATTGCTACACCAGGGTGGTGTAATGGAACAGTTTGCATTCTTAGAAATAGTATTGGAAAATAATAGTTTGATAACAGTAATCTTTTACGTTTCCAAACCATGGTTCCAGGATCCATTAACAGACCAGGCTTTTCACACTTCAGGTAGCAGCACAGGAGTACAGATTTGTAAAGCTTATAAAAAGCACATTCATTATCCCATCCTGTGATACTGCAATTTCCAAAGGAAAATGTACAATGTTAGGACAAAAAACAGCAAGTACAAGGAACCACCTTGCATGCGAAGGTGCACCATGACATAAACCAGTGTTATATGAGAGAATTATGTCATTATACATGCACTAGCTAACACCAATAGAGAGAAAAATAAATAGAAATGATGCCGCGTACACACAACTGTTTTTAATGTCATAGAAAAAACAGAAAAAGTTTTTCTCGGCGTGATTCTTGTCAAGCCTGCCTTGCATACACACAATCGTGGAAATCGGCACTATAAAGGGGAAGTTCCATTCAATTGGGGACACCCTTTGGACTGATTATGCTAATTTTCCTTCTCAAAACCTGCTTCTGAGCATGCGTGTTTTTTCCCCCGTCGTTAACGCCTACACACGACCGCTTTTCATGACGTGAAAAACAACGAGAAAAAATAGAGCATGTTCTAAATTTTGAATGCTCATTTTTCACGTCGAGAAAAATGCACTGCAGCCTACACACGGTCGTTTTTAATGACCAATTTAAAAAATTGCATTTTTCTTGTCATGAAAAACGGTCGTGTGTACGCGTGTGTAGAGTTCAGTTTTCCATAGTTTGTCAATCCCAAAATGACATTAAAGACTAATATCACAATTTTTTTTTTCTGTATTATAATCACTTGCCCACAGGGCCCTTTTACCCCTTCCTGCCAAGGCCAATTTTCAGATCTTAGCACTGTTGCACTTCGAATGACAATTACGTAGTCAGGCATCACTGCACCCATATGAAATTTGTATTATTTTTCTTTCACAAAAATACACTAATAAACGAGAAAAATAAAAAACTTTTTCAGGGTTTATTTCTCTTTAAACCCCATTAAAAAAATCTGTGGAATGACTTGAATACTGCAGTCCACAAATGGTCACCATCAAATGTAACTGAACTTGTGCAGTTCTGCAAAGTAGAGTGGACAAATAATGCAAAGTCTAGATGTGCAAAGTTATTAACATATCCCAACAGACTAAAGGCTATAATGAAAGCAAAAGGTGGCCCAACAAAATACTGACATAAGGGGGTGATCCTTTTTCCAACTCATTGATTCTGTTTTAGAATTTTGTACTGATGTTGGTTTTATATTTTTCATTTGGATGTTATAAGCTGCACTGAGTAAATACAGCTGGATAAAACAAAAATGATGTCTGTCTTCAGCTTAGGCTACAAAGCAACAAAATGTGATTATTTTAATAGGGGGTGGTTATTTTCTGTACCCACTGTATATAGAACTCTTCTCCTCTCCCCATAGTTGCTTCCTTCTCCTTACTTTGACCCTTAACCCTTATAAAAACAAAAACTGTCTCTCATCAGACCTGCCTTCTTGACCTTGCAGTTCTACCATTTTTAGTGACTAAACTATGGCACTTGATAAATAAATAAATCATTAGTAAGGCCTCATGCACGCTGAACGTTTTTACAGCTGCTGTTTTTGACTTTAGGCCTTTTTTTTTCTGCAGCCAGCAAACTCCCCAGCATGTTATCCTACGTGTCCATGCATACACAGGCTTTTATCAGTGTTTTTTGGCAGGGGCGTTCTCTGGTTGGAAAAAACCCCAAGAGGGTTTTAGGAGGAGTTTTTCAGTTGTAAAAATGCTCTAATTCTGATAAAAGCTTAACCACTTAAAGACCGTGTCACGCTGATATACGTCGGCAGAATGGCACGGCTGGGCAAAGTGACGTATATTTCACGTGGGCCCCTGCCGCAAGCTCCATGACCGTGGGACCCGCGGACTCTGTCTAGAGGTTAACGGCTTCACTGCCAGTCACATTTATACAGTAATCGGTGCATTTTTATAGCACTGATCGCTGTATAAATGTGAATGGTCCCAAAATAGCGTCAAAAGTGTCCGATATGTCCACCATATAGTCGCAGTCATGATAAAAATCGCTGATCACCGCCATTACTAGTAAAAAAAAATATTAATAAAAATGCCATAAAACTATCCCCTCTTTTGTAGACACTATAACTTGTATGCAAACCAATCAATAAACGCTTATTGCAATTTTTTTTTTACAAAAATATGTAGAATACGTATCGGCCTAACCTGAGGAAAAAAAAAAAAATTTATATATTTTTGGGGGATATTTATTATAGCAAAAAGTTAAAAATATTGAATTTTTTTTTAAATTGTCGCTCTATTTTTGTATATAGCTCAAAAAATAAAAACCGCAGAGGTGATCAAATACCACCATAAGGAAACTCTATTTGTGGGAAAAAAAGGATGTCAGTTTTGTTTGGAAGCCACGTCGCACGACCGCGCAGTTGTCAGTTAAAGCGATGCAGTGCCGAATTGCAAAAAGTGGCCCAGTCATTTGGCAGCCAAATGGTCCGGGGGTGAAGTGGTTAAAGACAAAATTAGGCTTTTTAGAGTTTATCAGCGTTTTTGAGCCATGAGCTTTTGTGGGAGTATAGTTTTGCTAAAATACGCTAAAACTGATAATGCTAAAAAACGCTGAAAAACGCTGCATTCTATAGCTACAGTTTTCTACAGCTAACGCTACTGGCTTTTTTTAAATGTCTAGTGTGCATGAGGCCTAAAGATGCAAGCAGCTAGCATGATTTGGCTAGTTGGGCAGCCAATCCAGGTAAAGTCAGTGGGTGGACTATACCTCCCCCACCCTCAAATTAGAAATATGAAGAAAAAAGATATCTATGTTTGACTGGGCTTTATCTTTAACGCTTGGTTCACATATGAGTAGCATGTGGCTCACAAAAGGGGTTCGGTGTGTGCTGGTTCACCGTTTCAGTTACAATTTCAGCCCGAATTTTGGGCTGAGTTTGGACCTGAAAAATGGAAAAAAAGATGTACAAGACCTGCTGCGGAAATATGTGAACCAGCTCCGTAGAGAGTCGGTCAAAATCTCCTGCTGTCCAATCTGCGTCCAATTCACAATAGTGTGAACCCAGCCTATGAAGGAAAAGTTATCTGCTGCTGAAAACCATTAAAACCCCTTTTCACACTGGGGCGCTTTGCAGGCGCTGCAACACTAAAAATAGTGAATGCAAAGCGCCCTGAAACAGCCGCTGCTGTCTCTCCAGTGTGAAAGCCCCAAGGGGTTTCACACTGGAGCGGTGCGCCAGCAGGACGATAAAAAAAGTCCTGCTAGCCACATCTTTGGAGCGGTGAAGGAGCGTTGTGTATACCCGCTCCTCCACCACTCCTGCCCATTGTAATCAGTGGACACTGCGGCAATCCCGCCGGCAAAGCGCTGCTGCAGCAGTGCTTTGGGGGTGTTTTTAACCCTTTTTTGGCCGCTAGCGGGGGTAAAAGCGCCCGCTAGCAGCCGAATAGTGCCGCAAAATTGATGGTAAAGCGCCGCTAAAAATAGCCGACGCACCCACCGCCCCAGTGTGAAAGGGGCCTAATGGCATTTTTGTTTTAACCACCACAGTTGGTTAATCACTTATTTGACTTCCTCCTTAAAGGCTAACATGGACAAAAGATTTGGAACAATATGGGATATTAAAGTGGAGTTCCACCCAGGAAAAAAAAATTAGCCCAAAAATCCCCCAAAAAATAGAAAAATAAAATTTGAAAAAAAAAAAATGTTTATACTCACCCGAAATAACCTGTTGCTATGCGGAAGTCCGTAATCTGCCTCTTTTTTAGCTGTGGTCCGTCTTCTTCATCTTCTCCTAGCGCTGCTTTCTGGGAGCTGTGTGTGTTCCCAGAGAGCAGCCGCTCATTCACAAGTCGGCACGAGACTCGCGCACGCGCAGTAGGAAATGGGCAGTGAAGCCATAAGGCGCGGGACCTGCACCAATCGAGGGATCGGCATCGGGGGGGCCATCAGCGCGGGTGAGTAGGACAGGTAAGTGTCCTTATTAAAAGTCAGCAGATACACTGTTAGTAGCTGCTGACTTTTAAAAAAAATAAAAATTGCGTGTGGAATCCTGCTTTAAAGACTTGGAGTAACTAAACAAGCTACATAGGTCTCAGATTCGTTAAGAGCAGTGCTCGAGAGTCTTACCTGTGTAAAATAACTATTCTGCTTTACTAAGTGGTTCCATGTCATCATTGCAACAAGAGAGAAGTAGACTTTGACCCACTGAATAGCCTCTTTTTTTTTTGTCATACATTTGCTGGAGTGACTGACAGTAGCAGATTTATATCTAAATGTGTTATCCTCTACTTCTGTTCATTAGCTGGTGTGCTGTATGATCCTTGCAGCTGTTTTTTCCATAATGTCTTCAACTGCTCCTTACTGGACGTTTTTACAGCAGCTGTTTTTGGCAGTAGACGTTTTTTTCTACAGTCAATAAACTCTCCATCATGTTATCATATGTGTCCATGCACACATAGGCTGTTATCAGCAGTTTTGGGCAGTGGCGTTTTTGAGCAGTAAAAAAAAAAAAAAACTAGTGGGTTCTGAGAGACGTTTTTCAGCTGTAAAAATGCTCTAACGCTCATTAACGTCGATAAACGCTGATAAACTGATCAATTGAAAAAAAAAAAAAAAATTTCTTCAAGAAAAAAAACACTAAAGCTAAAAAACGCTAATAAACGCTATTGAAAAAACGTTGAAAAAGCTGAAAAAAGTTTAGAAACTCACTGCAAAGCTACTGGTGTTTTTATAACGTTATTTTAACGTCCAGTGTGCATGAGGCTTTATAGTCATATTTCAAGGCAGCAGAATTTTAGTGTTTGACTACTACAACTGCACAAATACACTTGGCACAAAAAAAAAGAACAATGCCAGCTATGAAACAACAGCAAGCTACTCCATACAATGTTTGACATGTAAGGGGATGTCATGGGATTGTACACCCCATCAACACCCATCATACCATAGGAACATGGCCGCGGCCCCTTTATTGGGTTTAAAACTATTTTAATTATGAAATGAACTTTAACCTTTAATACCAAACACAATCGCTGTTAACAATTAACAGACCAACATGCTTAGTCACTAAGACTCAAGCAGCAATATCTTATACCAACCAAATACCAGTTTACCAACCACTGTCTACCCACAAAGTGGGCAACATTACCCAATAAGATAGACCTTTAATATCAAACAGAACTGTTGGTAACCAATAACAGACCAACTTGCTTAGTCACTAATTCCCTGTACACACGATCAGTTTGTCTGATGAAAACGGTCTGATGGATTTTTTATCAGTTATCCGATGAAGCTGACTGATGGTCAGTCGTGCTTACATACCATCAGTTAAAAAAACGATCGTGTCAGAACGCGGTGACGTAAAACACGACGACGTGCTGAAAAAAATGAAGTTCAATTCTTCCAAGCATGCGTCGACTTGATTATGAGCATGCGTGGATTTTTAACCGATGGACGTACCCACAGACGATTGTTTTTTTCTATAGGTTTTTTATCCATCAGATCATTTTAAAACAAGTTTCTAGTTTTTTGACTGATGGATAAAAAACCGATGGGGCCCACACACGATAGGTTAGTCTGATGAAAACGGTCCATCAGACCGTTTTCATCAGACGAACTCATCGTGTGTACGCAGCATAAGGGTCAAGCAGTAATATCTTATATAAAACAAGTAACAGCGTACCAACCACTGTCCACCCACAAAGTGGGCGACATTAGCCACATAAAGGGGGACCATGATGAGGGGAATTAAAGGGGAGGGAGGGTGGGAAAGCAGGTCAAAAGATCCAGAAGGATGGTGAGGTGAGTCCAGCTGACAGACCTGAGGTAAATGCTGACTCCTCCCAGTGACAGGAGAGGATATGAGTAAAAGGTTACACTCATTGACTAGATGTTTCCCGCCAAAGGATTTGTCACCAATCCAGTGCACTGCAGCTGAGATATGTCTTCCTAGCAACAGCAGGCAGCTTGTCACCTGAAACACAAAACAGAAAGAACCAGCAAAGCAGCCATAGGGAGACATGTACTTAACAATTATCATAGCCCTCTATTAAGAGTAAAATGCAATGGGTGTTAGGGGCGACAATCCCATGGGGCCACTTCTCTATTTTATTCTTTCGTGGCCTTGACATGACTACTGCAATGAAGAACTAATACCTTTTCTTATCTTGGCATTTGAAGACAGAATATTAAAAAGCATAAAGGAAAAACACTTTTTACATTTTGTATAGAAGTGACTTAAAATACAATTTAACAAATAGTAATCTGAAGCTTAATTTGGAATGATGCAAAAATTCATCTAATGGTCTTGGCATCCTCTAATTAAAGCTCACTAAATTATACTATTGCATGACAGCAACCACCGAAGCATATCTTAATGTTGCTGAGTAGTTTTTGATATGCTTTTGTTTATTTGGCAATGAGTGGTGGTAATTTGCTGTGTTTTAACTGGTATGCAAGCTTCTCTGAAGTTACATGGATTAGTTCCCTTCCCTTGTTTTCTTGCCTGTCTCTCTGAAAGTTCCCCACGCATGTGCTGTGCAGTACCCCACTACACAAGGCATCATTCCTGGAGCACTCAACAGATTTCATTTCCCACAGGCTTATAATGAAAAGGTGTCCCACGCATGTAAGCAGATATCGGTTTACTTTGATACAAATTGTACATGGTGCATTGTAACCAATCCCCTCTCCACTCAAACATAAGTCCCATGCGTGAAGTTATACTCCTGGTATTGTGTAAACTCCTCAAAGACAATAAACAACTATGAAAACAAAGAACATGTAGTTATCCTCAAATAAAAGCAAGAAACTCAAATCTTAAAACCACATTAAGAACAATAAATAGGTTTACAGCATGCAAATAATTTTTTTTTTGCTTTCTCAGTACTAAGATGCCTGCATAAACTGCAGACACCGTGAGGTTTATTTACTAAAGCTGGAGAGTGCAAAATTAGTCTCACTTATGCATAGAAACCAATCAGCTTCTAACCTCAGCTTGTGCATTTAAAGTGATTGATTGTAAACGATCGCTTTGAAAAGCAACCCATTCAGTTTCAAATGGAATTGAAAGGAAAAACATTTTTGTACAGATTTAAAATAAAATAAAAATTATAAATACTGTATTTATTGACGTACTTACTTTTTCACCCTACAAATCGGTTGCAAATGGTGTGTGCGTGTTATACGCCGATACCGCAATTTGGGCTGCCTTGGAGAGAACCTGGAGGGGGGCAGGACAAGCGCTGTCAGATTACATACAGCTAGAATCTCCTGTTTACTCAGCGGCCTCTGTAATAGGAAGTCCCGTCTCCTGGGTTGGATTGGACCAATGTTCTGTCTATCATAGAAGCCGGTCCAGGAGGCGGGACTTTGTATTAAAGAGGACACCGAGTAAACAGATTCTCGCTGTATGTAATCTGACAGCGCTCATCCCACCCCCCTCCCTGATATGGGCATTGATCAGGCTGCATTGATAGGCACTGTCCCTTATTTTGCTTCAAAGTTCTTTATTTAAAAATAAAAAATAAATCCTGAAACGTCCCTCTTAAAACGAAGGTGCGTGTTATACGCCTTTTTTTTTATAAGTGATCACATTTCCTCTCTTCTCAGCTGCATAGGAGCTGGGGGAGGAGAAACAGCAGTATACTGAGCTCCCCAGTAAATGGCTGTGCATGTCAGGACAAGTCTGATCATTGGAGAAGAGCATACTGAGTTCCCAGCATAGCTAGAGAACGAACCACGGTGTGCTCGCCTGCTTAGTGTGGTCAGTTTTTAATAGGAAATCAGAGGGACTGGTTTCACATAAAGGAAGCAATACAAAGAGAACAGGATACTTTCTCATGCAAGTACATGGTACAACATACATATTTCAGGAATATCAGGAATATGAAGTGTTGGAGTAGCAAACGCTTTAAGCTTTAGCAATAAAACCTGGAAGCTGATTGGTTTCTATGCAGAGGTGAGCCTGATTTTGCACTCTTCAGCTTTGATAAATTAACCCCTTAAGCCCTGTACACACGATCGGATATCTGATGGAATCTAATCTGATGGATTTTTTTGTCAGATATCCGATGAAGCTGACTTTCATCAGTCCAAACGCTGTGACGTAAAACACTACAACTTGCTGAGAAAAATAAAATTCAATGCTTCCAAGCATGCGTCGCCTTGTTTATGAGCATGCGTGGATTTTTGACCAATGGACTTCCACACAGACGATCGTTTTCTTTTTCTATCGTTTTTTTTATTCATAGGAAAAAAATTGAAACATGTTCTATTTTTTTTAACCGATGGAAAACAAACCGATTGTGTGTACAGGGCTTTAGAGTTGCATCACTAATGGTCTTTCACTGGAAAGGGTGGCTTCATAAACCAGTAGTGAGTTGTGTGGAAGAGCCAGTCCAAAGATATACGTTCTTATAGGGAACATCTAGAAATGCTAATTGTGCCTAAGCAGTAGTCTAAAAATGTACCTTTTTGTCTTGAATTCCTTTTGAAAATAATCAAAGTAGTTCCTGATATGTGACCGCCATCATGTACTCATACTCTCTAGTCAACTACCTGTTTATCTCCAGTGTGAGATCATGAGTTTATGAGATAATCATGAGCTGTTTCTCATAACAAACCCTATAACCGTAATGTAAGATTTGGTGCTGTACTTTGCTGCTTACTGGAGAGAAAGCTGTATCTAAGTATCTGCAATGCAAACATCTTCCTGCTTTTGCTCCACTCATTTGGTTGACTTGTGTTTCTCCACCTCTGCTTCTGCTTCCTGATCAAGATGAGATAAAAAAAAGGGAGCTACTGGATAACAGCAAAAAACAGAGAAAATGTTCCTAATAAAAACAGTTCATGTAAATCAGGCTTTGGATGTTGATTCTAATCACTAGGGCAGCACTCCAAGAGGAAAGCAAAAACTCTAAAAAGGTAAACAGAATAAACAGAGTAAATAACAATAACAGAGTAAACAGCTGGCATGAAGAAGGAGCCTATCAAATACTCTGAAACGTGTCCCGTCCTTTAGACACCATTTCCTGACTCCTGCGTTCCACGCTGGTCCCAGGTGCACTTCTGCTGACATCAACCATGGGTCCAGCGCTCCACGCTGGTTCTACATCCTCATGCTGTAACATGGGTTGATGGTCGTGGATGAATGGCACAACAATGGGCCTCGGGATCTCATTGCGGTATCTCTGTGCATTCAAAATGCCATAAATAAAATGCACCTGTATTTGTTGTCCATAGTATATGGCTGCCAATACCATAACCTCACCGCCACAATGGGCCACTCGATCCACAGCATTGACATCAGCAAACCACTCACCCACATGATGCCATACATGCTGTCTGCCATCTGCCATGTACAGTGAAAAACGAGATTCATCCGTGAAGAGAACACCTCTCCAAAATGCCAGATGCCATCTAATGTGAGCATTTGCCCACTCAAGTCAGTTATGATGACAAACTGCAGTCAGGTCGAGACCTCGATGAGGACGACGAGCAAGCAGATGAGCTTCCCTAAGACGGTTTCTGACAGTTTGTGCAGAAATTCTTTGGTTATGCAAACCAATTGTTGCAGCAGCTGTCAAGGTGCATGGTGTCAGATGATATTGGAGGTGAAGATGCTGGATGTGGAGGTCTTGGGCTGGTGTGGCTATACGCAGTCTGCGGTTGTGAGGCCAGTTGGATGTAATACCAAGTACTCTGAAACCCCTTCTGAGATGGCTTATGGTAGAGAAATGAACATTCAATTCAAGGGCAACAGCTCCGGTGGACATTCCTGCAGTCAGCATGCCAAGCATGCTCCCTCAAAACTTGCGACATCTGTGGCATTGTGCTGTGTGATAAAACTTCACATCTTAGAGTGGCCTTTTATTATGGCCAGCCTAAGGCACACCTGTGCAATAATCATGCTGTCTAATCAGCATCTTGATATTTCACACCTGTGAGGTAGATGGATTATCTCGGAAAAGGAGAAGTGCTCACTAACAGATTTAGACAGATTTGTGAACAATATTTGAGAGAAATAGGCCTTTTGTGTACATAAAAACAGTTGTAGATCTTTAAAGCGGAGGTCCACCCTAAAAAAAAAAATTACATAAAAAGGGTCCTAAAAATGTGGAAAAATAATGAAAAAAATATATACTTACCAGAAATGACTGTTGCTAGGCAGATCGTTATAATCTGCCACTTCCTATTCCGCGGTTGTCTTCATTCTTCTCCTCCTTCCGTTGTCTTCTGGGGCATGCGCAGTAGGAAGCCTTGCGGCTTCACTGCCTGTTTCCTTTAGTTCGAATGGCTTGGCCTCAAGGGGTGCGACATCGTGGGCACCCTGGACAGGTGAGTGTGCATATTAAAAGGCAGCAGCTACAGTGTTTGTTGCTGCTGACTATATAAAAAAAAAAAAATTCCGCTGGAACACCACTTTAAGTTCAGCTTATGATAAATAGGGGCAAACACAAAAGTGTTGCGTTTACAATTTTGCTCAGTGTATATGTGATCCAGTGACAGTCACTTCTACCATAGGCAAAATGGCTGCTTCATATTTTGAACTTCAAATCTCATCTGTAATATATTTACAGGTCCAAAGTGACTAAAGCAAAATAATGTCACCCTCCTGTACGGAAGCTAGGTTGCCATTAGCTGGTGGCAATGCAGATAATTTTTTTCTTCAGGCTTGACATACTTGAGTCCCCTTTTTGCCATCATGGGGAATAAAAAAAACTCCCTTATGCTGGTATAAAACTTTCAGTATTTTTTAGTAAAATTTTCTTAAGCAATTTAATGAAGCCTATAGAACGCTTATGCTATTTTTAACACACTAGATAATAGTGCTACTTGCTGTAGTATGTCATATCCTAGATAGAATTTAACAAGATTTTGAAAATTAGGTAATTTGGAATAATATGTACTGTGCCTGTTATGGCCAATATATGTTTTATTTGAGATGCTGTATGTGTCTGGGCACTGTTGAAAATGGAGCTGGTTATAACTCGGCACTCTTGTTAGCTGCTTACTTGGGTTGTGTGCAGTGTTCTACATTTACTAATACTTTTAATCAGTATTATGTTATTTAACCTCCCTGGCGGTATGATTCTTTCAGATTTTAGGTGCTGAAACCGGTACCATTATTTTGCATGGAAATTTTGCGTTTTAGATTGCAGGCCTGTAATTCTTAGGAATAACTCACCTAAATTTGTCCAAACCAGAGTCTAGGAGATGTCTCAGGTATGATAAAGTTTGAAACACAAAATCCTAAATTATAATATAATAAATAATAACAAATAATAATTTAATAATAACAATACTTTTTATTCAAGAAATTTTAGTAAATAATATAATCAAACACTCAACACAAGAATTTTTTTTTGGTCAAACAAGGGTGCAATATTAGTAGTCAGTAAACGTCTCGGGTATGGAAGATTTTAAAACAAGGTACAGCACAGAGTCCAACGTCACAGTCGGGACAATAGAAACAGGTTTCTTTTCGGATTTTCCTTCCGGTGTCGTCACGCTTGGAGCAGCAAACCACACACATCCTTGTGGGTGATGTTTTCTTTTCAGTGGGTGGAATGTGGTCCATAAAGTGATGACCAGTCAGGTTCACAACACCAGCAGCCGACGTCCAGATCAGTTTACAGCCGTTGGCGTCTGGTGCTTTAGAAAGATGAGTTCTGCAACCTTCCACACAAAGTCCGCATGGACCATAGGCCTGTCACTGTTTTTTTTTTCAGAAGAATGAAGGCATTCCACAGGCACTGTTCCAGAAGATTCCATGAAGATTTTTTTTGTTGCTTCCTCTGGCTGGATAAAAGGTGATGGCCTGGTCAGCTCTGTCCACACCTCCCATAGTGTTGTTGTAGTCCAACAAAACCTGTGGCTTCATCAAATCCTTTCCACCTTTGGTGTGTACCATTACGGTCGAGGTGTTATGAATGGTACTCATAAGGCACACGTCTTTTTTGTCCCGCCACCTCAGTGCCATCATTTTCCCTTTCTGCCAGGAAACTACTTCTCCTGCCCCGAGCTTTTTATTGGCAAAGGTTGGCGGCGTTAGGCCTCACGGTCCCATATGCGTCCATCTTGTTCAGGAGAAGGAACTCATAGAGTTCTGGGGACATATAAAAATTGTCTGTGGTGACACAGTAGCCCTGGTTCAGCAATGGCTCAATCAAGGAAAGAACCAAAGCGGTTGCCATTCCAAAACTGCTGAATCGCTGGCAGAATTTGGTCCCTTTCCCGGTGTACAGGACCGAATTCCAGATGTACCTAGAGCTGGATTCACATAGCATAAATGACTTTATGCCAAATCGAGCTTGCTTTGATGCAATATATTGGCCCAGATTCAAGAAGCTATTGTGCAATAGCTGTTTTGCTCCCGCGTAGCGAATGCCCCTGATTCAGGAACATCGCTACGCGGACTGCAGCCTAGGATATGACAGACATAAGCCTCCTTATGCCTTCATATCTCAGGCTGCATTCTTGCGTTGGCCGCTAGGGGGCGCGGCCATTGTGATCGGCGTATAGTATGCAAATTGCATACTACCACCGATTCACAAAAGTTGCGCGGGCCCTGCGCACGCAAGGTACGGAGTTTCCGTACGGCGACTTTAGCATAAGGCTGCTCCTACTCATAGTAGGCGCAGCCAATGCTAAAGTATAGCCACCCTTCCCGCTCGTGAAATTTGAATTTCACGTCGTTTACGTAAGTGATTCGTGAATGGCGCTGGACGCCATTCACGTTCACTTAGAAGCAAATGACGTCCTTGCGACGTCATTTGCCGCAATGCACGTCGGGAAAGTTTCCCGACGGAGCATGCGCTGTTCGCTCGGCGTGGGAGCGCGCCTAATTTAAATGATTCCCGCCCCCGGCGGGATCATTTACATTAGGCGCCCTTACGCAGGGCAAATTAGCATAGCGCCCGCGCAATTTACGGAGCTACTGCTCCGTGAATCACGGGCAAATCGAAATATTTGCGTGGGCGCAGAGCAAAAATCGTTGCCCTTTGCCCACGCAAATATTGCGCGGATCTACCTGAATCTGGGCCAGTGTATCCAGCTAAGTCTACCTTTGTAGGCCATAAGACTTTCGTCAATAGTTATGTCTCTCTCTGGAACATAGATCTGCTGAAAATTATTCAAAATAAGTTGGTAAATCTCCCAAATTCTTTTCAGTGTTGGAGCTGGACTCTCATCAAATCTTCATTATTGGCAAAGTGCAAATATTTCATAATCAGCGAAAATTTCTATTCTGACATGACGGTGCCAAAAAAAGGAGTGGCCAATAATTTGTTGGTTGTCCAGTACCATTTCTGCAGAGGTTTCCCCACCACTCCCTGTAAAATTATAAGGCCAAGAAACTTCCAGATGTCCTCTCTGGTTACTGGTTCCCATTTTCTGCGCCTTGAAAATCGCTGATGGGTAGCAGCTTGTTGCTCCTGGTAGCGATTCGTCTCCAAAACAATTTTGGTGATAACTTAATCTGTCAAAAAAAGTCCAAGGGATTGTCATCCTCAACATCCACATTGTTCCCAGGTGCTCCTGTAAATGGAAATCTTGGGGGCGCTACGTGCTCCGTACCGCAATCAATTGAGCACCAAGTCCGCACATCGCTGGGCACAGTCGCAGTATCGTCGCTAAAATCACTTTCTGCGTCTGATGGCGAACTCAACTCCTCTGCAAACAATTCTGTATCGCTGTCGCTGTTTTCCAGCAGGTCGCATAGTGATTTTGAGGTGGAGGCACGCTTTTTTGATGCCATGGTCGCTATGCAGTTTACAGTCACAAAGTACAGTAAATCTGCAGACAAGGGCACTGGAGAAAGCACTGGGGGGCAATCTAAGGTCACTGTTTTTTATTTTTTGTATCCGTGTGTTTTCACTCTATACTTTTGAATTTGCCGCCGTACTGCCCCCCTGTGTCGTGACGCTCGCAGGGAAGGGAATCAGGGGAACACACAGTGCATCGGGCGAAAAATACGGCCGCCGTGCACTGCGGAAATACATTGCTGGATCCCTGGGAAAAGGTAAGTAACCTCTTCCAGCATCCAGCGAGGCAATCCCGAGTGTGGCTCGGGGTTACCGATAATAGCAATATCTCACCCCGAGCCACACTCGGGAATACCGCTAGGCATGTTAAACAGCACTTAAATATCCAAGAAATATAGCAACTTGAGTACTAATTTAATTGGTAGTAATAATTTGATTGCTTTTAGATTCTTTTCACACTGGAGCCACAGCCACATTAGCGATAAAGCGCCGCTCATTTTAATGGAGCTTTACCGCTTTTTGGCCGCTAGCGGAGTGCTTTTAACCACAAAAAAAGGGTTAAAAACTGTTTTGCAGCGCCTTGAAAGCGTTGCCCATTCATTCCAATGGGCAGGAGTGATTTGGGAGCGCTGTATACAGCGCTCCCAAACTGCCCCAAAGGTGCTGCTTGCAGGACTTTTTCTAATGTCCTGCAAGTGCTCCGCCCGGGTGTGAAAGAAGCCATTGCAATGAATGGGATGCAGTTTTCAGGCACTTTACATGCGCTATTTCTAGCGCTAAAACGCCTGAAAACGTGTGATAGGGGTCTTACTGAAACCCACATGGTATACCTGCTTACATTTCTAAGAACTAAAGAAAATATTTGGAATCAAAATGAATGCAATTTGATGTCTTTGTCCCATTTAGAGAGATTTTCTATCACCCACCCGCTGATCCTCAGTCAGCGTTAGGGATAAGGGCAACAGTAGAAGCCAAATAGAAGTTTTAATGCTAACAGTTGTGGCTGCAGATTACCTTGAGAGGCGCAAGTTCTCGGATGCGCCGTCATATCGGTGCGTCTAATTCTCAATACAAGATACGCCTGAATTTTGGCTTGATCCGACCGACGTAAGTCTCCTACGCCGTCGTATCTTGAGCGCATATTTACGCTAAAAAAGGGGTAGAGAAAGGAAGCGCCACCTAAGTGCAGTATTAAAGAGGTTCTTTTAATGACACATTGTAAAAAACACACTTACAAGAAGGTAAGGAAAGAAGGCTCATCTGTAACATCCTGTAGTCCTCGTCCCGGATCCATGGGCTGCTTTAGAAGTGAAGAAAGCAGATTGTGTGGAGTCTTCAGTCTGCTTTCTTCACTTCTAAAGCAGCCCATGGATCCGGGACGAGGACTACAGGATGTTACAGATGAGCCTTCTTTCCTTACCTTCTTGTAAGTGTATTTTTTACAATGTGTCATTAAAAGAACCTCTTTAATACTGCACTTAGGTGGCGCTTCCTTTCTCTACCCCTTTTTTGTTTACCACAGAGTCAGCTCTCTGAGGACAGCAGCCACCATTGAACAGCCACATCACCTGCATTTTTAACCATTGAACTGCCTGTTACTACTATTTCCAATGGACTAATCACCATACTCCTACCCATATATGTACTTTGTATCTGCGCTGACAGTTACCTCTCCTATTGCATATTTACGCTGGCCGCAAGGGGCGCTTCCATTCATTTACGCATCGAATTTGTAAATGACCTAGATACGCCGATTCACGAACGTACTTACGCCTGTCGCTGTAATCTACACCGTTTACGTAAGGCGTACGTCCGGCGTAAAGTTATTCCACCTAAAGCAGGTGTAAGTCATGTTAGGGTATGGATGACGGAACAGCCGTCGTATTTTAGGTCGTTTACGTAAGTCGTACGTGAATGGGGCTGGGCGTAGGTTACGTTCACGTCGTAGGCATTGAGCCGGCGTATCTTAGGGAGTAAATTCTAAGTGATTCTGAGCATGCACGCGCATGCGCCGTTCGTTCGGCCATTCATTTACACGGGCTCACGCTTCATTTTAATAGATCACGCCCACTACCTCCCTACTTTGAATTAGGCGGGCTTACGCCGGCCAATTTACGTTACGCTGGCGCAACGTAGGGGGCGAGTGCTTTGTGAATACTGCTCTTGCCTCTCAAAGTTACGTCGGCGTAGCACATATGAGATGCGCTACGCCGGCACAAAGATGCGCCGCTATACCTGTATCCGGCTAAATATGTTTTACTTTCTGCTATAAAACATATCCAATAAAAAAAAATCAAATTTCTTCATAAATTTTGGACAATATATATTCTGCTACATATTTTTGATAAAAATTCCAAGAGTATATTGATTGGTTGTACGCAAAAGTTATAGCGTTTACAAACTTTAAACTGTTTTTTTTTTACTGGTAATGTCAGCAATCAGTGACTTATAGTGGGACTGCGTTATTGCAAAGGGCTGTCTGACACTAACTGACACTTTTGACACTTTGTGGGAACCAGTGACACTAGTACAGTGATCAGTGCTAAAAAAAAATTCACTGTCACTGTACTAATGACACTGGCTGGGAAGGGGTTAAACATCTAGGGCAATCAAATGGTTAAATATGTGCCTAACCAGCGTTTGGGTGTACTATGTGTGCTGTTTTTACTAAGGAATGTGATGGATTTTTATTCTCTTTTTTGGAGGGAATGAAAATCTATCACTTCTCCCCTGTCAGGACAGAGCTTTGCATTGTTCACATATGCGGAGCTCTGTCCAGCCTCTGCTCAACGATCGACGGGTTCCAGCTGACATCTATTGGCTTGCACCTGCTGATCGGCTTCTGCTGTGACTAATCCCAGCAGAAGAGGCCGCTCTGTAGCAGTAAATCTGCTATGGGGTGGTCGGCAAGTGGTTAAAAGAAACCTGTTCTGAGAAAAATGTGTTTTTGATTATTTCCTTTTTAAAATTTTAGGTGCTTGGGTGTAGGTAGGGTCACCTACCTGAAACAAGTATACAGCCATTAAAGTAAAATCCGAACACCTAATGTTCATATTTGTTCTGGAGTGAAAGCATTGAAGCCAAAAGATCACCATGACAACCAGGTAACCTCCGTTTTCAGAAGGAGGTGTTAGCAATGGCAGCTGTCATATTCCTCTCAGTAGAGGTTTCCTATAGATCGGGCAGTCAGAGTTAAAAGGAGAAAAACAGCAATGACTTGGATATTATGACTTGATTTAGAGAAAGTAGAGAGGACTGTTGCATATGTGAGATTTGTACAAAGAAACATATAATTTATGATGAATTATAAAATGCTATTAGTATTGAGGTCAGTTTTGGTGACAACAGGATAGCCTGAGAGCCGGAATTATGCGTGCTTTGAAATGTCATCTAGCTCTGTTGCTGTAGAAACACTTCATTTTCCAGGTACAGTGTGTCTCGCCCCTGACTACATGGAGCGAAATCTCTTCTATATTTGATGCTAGAAATCTTTTGCCCAAAGACATTTGATTTGTCTACACAACCGTTGCAGTTGCCTTATTAAAGTAAGAAAAGTTATTCACTAAGATGTACACAGAGGTGTCACAAAATCTACACCAGCCTGATATTAGAGGGCATTCAAGAGTTTTCACTTTTAGCCTGGGTTTCCATTATTGCGACCTGAAAGTCGTGTGATTTTCCTGCGAATTTGGGTTGTGATTTTGATGTGACTTAAAGCAATGCCTGTGTATGCTATGGACCTCAAGTCGATTTAAAGTGGGACCAAAGTAGTGCAGGGATTACTTTTTTTTCCAACTATTTTTTTTATTGAGTTTTATGCAAAAGTATACAGGGTATTGCACGGCATGTGAAAAACAAAAGTGCAGCGCCAAACATGAAAATCTAACCATACATAGGTGGGGCTAGAAAAACACAAGTGTGATGTGTCACACTTCAAGATTAGGAGGATAAAACACTGGTGCGATATATATCCAAACACATGTGACAAAACAATATATGAATGATAAAGTTCAACGTGAATGGTGAGAATTCATAAAACACATTTGATTATGTGTATGGTGTCCATCTCAATAAATCCAGCCTTACATGGCCACAAGGTAACCTGGATGGGCGTGAGTGACAACGCCAGCATCCAATCAGAATGTGGCCACGAATGACCCGAGTCATGTGACCGCAACTGCAGCACATGACCGCGGGTCCCAGTGAAGCCAGCAGCCAATCAGAACGTGGCCATGAATGACGGAGCCAGCAGCCAGTCAGAACGCGGCCGCGGCTCCCTCATTTTAAACCTGCAGTCATGTTATTACTACATGTCTGTCAGGCGGCCATTCAGATCGGAGGAAATATAACTCCTGACCCCTAGTGGTCAAACCAGAGAAAGAACGAATTTCTCAATAACAGTCGGCCACCAGAACTCAGGACAGAAATGTATTAGATTAATTTTAAGGAAAATGTGTGACACATATAAATATAAACCGGACAAGTCTATAAATTTTTGATTAGGATATATAAATGGCTTATCACAGATCGCATAGTAATACAATCATATGGGAAAGTCTATATATAGTGAAAAATGAATGAATATTATATGGAAATAATTAAATAAATAGAAAAAGGAGAAACGAGTTTTATTAGGAGGCGGGTGAATAATCATATATCATTCCACCTATTAGATGTTATTCTAAGGGGAACATGAACTTCACGTTTGACCCACCACCGTACGGTGTTGCTGGGTCCACCACTTCTGGTAAGGGTATTTTATCTCTCTACCCCTTGATGATTGAAACATCTATTAATGGGATCGTAGCTACTGTTGCATTGGAAATTTCACCAACATCAGTTACCATATAAGCTCTGCAGGCTGGATTTATTGAGATGGACACCATACACATAATCAAATGTGTTTTATGAATTCTCACCATTCACGTTGAACTTTATCATTCATATATTGTTTTGTCACATGTGTTTGGATATATCGCACCAGCGTTTTATCCTCCTAATCTTGAAGTGTGACACATCACACTTGTGTTTTTCTAGCCCCACCTATGTATGGTTAGATTTTCATGTTTGGCGCTGCACTTTTGTTTTTCACTTATCTACACAATTTATTCCTTTGTTTGTGTTGGCTGCCACCTTTTGATACTTTTTGGATCAGCGCAGTATATATTTTTTATATTTTTATTGCACGGCATACCAAAGACACATAAGCCAGTAGAGAAAAACAATGTATGCAAACATAGGATAAAGAAAATAAACCCACATTATATTTTTAACAATACTGATGACGACTGTGTTTCATTTATGGTATAAACTAAAAGGTGTACATATTTCGCACATGCCACCCAGGTCCATGTGCATTCAGCTAATAATGCATTGTGCAGATTCAGGAGGCACAGGTTGACGAGTACTGGAGCCATCTGTCCCAGATCTTGTTATATTTGCCTGGACACCCCCTATTGATGTAAATTATCTTTTGGTACGTAAGGGTATTATTAATTTCAGCAATCCAGGCAGCCATTGTGGGAGCTGCAGCCTGGATCCAATTCCGGGCTTTAATTTTCCTAGCTACAAGCAAGGTTTCGTGTAGGAATCTGAGAGTATGTTTGCTTATATCAGTGTCAGGAAAGATTCCCAACAGGTATTGCTTGGGGGTCAAGGGACACCGGTGAGCCCATCTGATCGTGGAGGAACCAGACAATCTGCAACCAGTATCCTCGAATACGAAGGGCAGTGCCAGATGAGGTGGCCAAAGGTGCCAACTGATAGCAAGCATCTGGGACACATTGGGTTATGTGAGGGCCGAAATGTAGCTAATTGATGTGGGGTTAAATATGCCCTATGTGTTATGTAAGTGTGCAGGTCTCCAGTGCCTCGCCCCAGTCCCCATCATCCAACTCCCCAGCATCATCAACCCATTTGGTCTTAGCATTGTAGGCAAGTTTAGTGGCAGCTGGAGTAATAAGCATGTTGTAGAACATGGATATGCGTTATGCCCCATTGTTACAGATTATAGCCAGTACATCCAGGGATGGTAGGTCAGGGTAGGAGCCCATGAACTGGGTATGTAGGGCTTGGCGTACCTGGAGATACAAAAAGAACATATGGTTTGGGAGGTTAAACTCTGCCTTTAAAGCGGAGGTCCACACAAAAAATGAACCTCCGCTTTTCGGAACACTCCCCCCCTCCGGTGTCACATTTGTCACCTTTCAGGGGGGTGAAGATACCTGTATAATACAGGTATTTGCACCCACTTCCAGTAATAGACTCCCGTGGGAGTCATGCCCACTCCTGTCCCGTTCCCCCGCTGTCTTCTGGGAAACACACTGGTCCCATGAGACAGCGGGGACCAGCGAGGATGGGCCGCACCGCTTGCTCTTGCGCAGTAGGGAACCGGGCAGTGAAGCAGCTGAGAGACGAGCAATTAAAAGTCAGCAGCTGCAGTATTTGTAGCTGCTGGCTTTTAAAAAAAATAAAATTTGGGTGGACCTCCGCTTTAATTCATCAAATGTTTTGAGTGTTCCATTAGCGAGAATGTGGGACAACAAATAAACTCCCCTGCATATGTCCGGGACTGCTAGGCCCCCAGGGAAGTTGGGATCTGAGGAACCTACCAGGATAATTTATGTCTACTGGGCCCCCATACGAAAGACTGTAGCAAGGTGTCCATAATCTTGAAGTATCTGAGTGGGATGTAGACCGGCGAGTGCCATAGAACATAAAGAATCTTGGGCAATAGTATCATTTTGACTAGTCCCACCCCGCCCAATACTCCCAGTGATAATTTGGCTCACGTCTGTGTTTTGGCTTTAATCAGTGGGAGAAGAGGTTCTACATTTAGCGAGGTATAGTCAGCTACATCCCTAGAAATCAGGACCCCCAAGTGCTAACTCTCAGCAGGGGCATAGTGGCCTGGTCTTCACATGCGGGAAACATATCCAAGGGGAGGATCTGGAACTTATCACAGTTTATTTTAAGGCTATAGAATCTGCCAAAGTTGTCTATGATCTGTAGTACAGTTGAAAATGAGGGGCCAGAGTCAGCCAGTGCAGGGATTACTTTGAAGTCGCACAGATATGAACGTTTCTCACTTGCAGTCCCAAGTCGCATGACAAGTTGCACTATTGGAAACGTAGCCTTACCTATAGATACTGTACATCAGTTATTTTATGATTGTTTCTGATCATGCTACCAAGTAAATATAAAATGCATTGGTCACTGGCCAGCCTATTTATTCATTTTTCTTTTCCCTTTGAACCTACAAACCTGCAGTCTATTTGCGAAACTTCTGCATTTTGTATCCAAAATAATAAATGCTGACAATGAGCTATAAATAGGAGTTTAAAAACTGTGACCAGTTTATATTCTGGGTTAAATAGTGAGCTGTTAAATACCATTAAATAGCGAACTATAAGCTGTCCTAATACATAAGTGGTTGCATAAAATACATACTCTGTACAGCAGTGTTTCTCAACCTTTTTCCAGTCGGGGCACCCTTAAAAAGTATTTTTAGTCTTAAGGCACCCCAGTCCAAGGCTTGGTTCACATTACGGTGTGTCGCAGAACACGCGCAAAACCTCTGATGGCACACTGGTTAAGAAAGACTGCTGTACAGTATTGCCAAAAACATTCAGCTTTGGCTTTTGCCTGCCAGTTCCTGTGTCACTGCTTTTGTGACTGTGTGTAAAAGGCTAATAACAGGCCCTCTGGACAAACACTATACCAAAAGTGTTGGGACGCCTGCCTTTACACGCACATGAAGTTTAACATCCCAGTCTTAGTCCATAGGGTTCAATATTGAGTTGGCCCACCCTTTTCAGCTATAACAGCTGCCACTCTTCTGAGAAGGCTGACCACAAGGTTTAGGAGTGTGTCTATGGGAAAGTTTGACCATTTTTCCAGAAGCGCATTTGTGAAGTCAGGCATTGATGTGGACGAGAAGGCTTGGCTTTCAGTCTTTGTTTTAATTCATCCCAAAGGTGTTCTATCAGGTTGAGGTCAGGACTCTGTGCAGACCAATCAAGTTCCTCCACCCCTAACTCGCTAATCCATGTCATGTTGGAACAGGAAAGGGCTGTTCCCACAAAGTTGAGAGCATAAAATTGTCCAAAATGTCTTGGTATGCTGATGCTTTAAGAGTTCCCTTCTCTGGAACTAAGGGGCCAAGCCCAACCCCTGAAAAACAACCATAACATAAAGACATGGATGAGAAAGTTTAGGGTAAAGGAACTTGACTGGCTTGTACAGAGTCCTGACCCCAACCCGATAGAATACCTTTGCGATGAACTAGAGTGGAGCTTGCGAGCCAGGCCTTCTTGTCCAACATCAGTGGATAAACTCCCTACAGAGGCGCATTGTGGCGGGAATTAACCCTTTATCGGCCGCTAGCGGGGGTTAATACCGCTAATACCGAATCCCGCGGCAATTACAACGGTATAGCGCCGCTATTTTGAGCGGCGCTATACCGCCACCACGGCTCCCGCCCCATTGTGAAAGGGGCCTTAGACTGGGAAGGAATACTGCCATTGAATAGAACAGAACAGAGATGAGAATTCTTCAAAAAGACTGTATGCAAACTCACTGCAAAGTATATTACCATGGGCAATAAGTTTAAAAGGCTAAAAATAAAATCTATGTGGCTCACAGCCAAAGTTAAAAAAGCTATAAATAATAAGAATCCATAGTGGAGAGGAATCTGGGAGTTTTGGTAGATCATAAGCTTAAAGGGGTTGTAAAGGTAATTTTTTTTCCCTAAATAGCTTCCTTTACCTTAGTGCAGTCCTCCTTCACTTACCTCATCCTTTGATTTTGCTTTTAAATGTCCTTATTTCTTCTGAGAAATCCTCACTTCCTGTTCTTCTGTCTGTAACTCCACACAGTAATGCAAGGCTTTCTCCCTGGTGTGGAGTGTCGTGCTCGCCCCCTCCCTTGGACAACATTTAGGAGATATTCTTTGTACCTACAGGTAAGCGTTATTATAAGCTGTAGGTACAAGTGTCCAAGCACTGTTTACTACCCCTTTAATCACCTTGCTCATTTGATCGTGAACCAGTAACAGCCAATTGATGAGGTCATACATTTGTTTAGTCTGTTGTCTTCTCTTATCAGCCCGCACTCAGTGTTAGATTGGCAACACTGCTTTTAGTGTTGGAGTTTTTTTTATATATACAGTAAAATAATTTTTTTATAATGGCTACAAAATTGGATGACATTGTTTTTTTCTTTAACATCTCTTTGAATGTTAGTTTTAGTAGGATTGTGTATACAGAACAATTGTATATTTAAACAACGGTGATTGTTAATCTTCATTATAGTCTTTATTACAGTCTTTAAAATTTAGTGGCCTTGATAGCAAAATAATACTTGGAAATAATCAGAGTCCTGCAGGAATGCATGGGAACCGCGTTCCTGTTCTTTTTCCACAGCAGAAATGCTGTTTACCGTTAGAAGCAGGGCCGGACTGGCCTACCGGGATACAGGGGAATTTCCAAGTAGGCCACCTGTCCTGGGGTTACTTTGCACTGTTGCTGCAGCGGTGCCCAGGGCTGATTCTGGGAGGGTCAGTTGCAGAGTCCTTTCCTCCCTTCTTCTCCTCTTTTGTACCTCACATGCTGCAATGTTGGCGGCCGGCCACTTTAACAAAGTCCCACCTCCTAGACCGGCTCCTGTGATTGACACCTCTGAAGATATCCCCATAGGATGAAACATGTAAGGCTGACCTATACAAGTACGCTATGAGCCGCGGAGTTTTTATATCCTTTGATGCCTTTTTTACCTGTCTGTTTGTAAGTACCATACAATAAATTGCTTATTGGTTTTACCTACGGGCTTCACTATTGAAGTTTCCTTTCTGCATTTTATGACCGCATATCTGCTGATGAACGCAATGTATGCTTTTGGACCTTCATGACATTCGAGATGTTATTTCATAATTGATGCTGCCTGTGGATAATCGTTCTAACCTGTACACTCTGTTGGAAGTGCGATTGCCACTGACCTGCATGTTATCTGATTACATGCCCATAACGATATTGTTCTGGTAAGCGGATTGTTTGTACGGTGGTGTGGTGTGTTTTTTCCGTGTCTGCACACTGAAACTTCGGTGGAGGTCCTATATCTTCAACTTCATTGATGAACATATATTTTGTGGACTTTATGTACACATTGTTTATTTGGATTAATTTTTCATTCCATTTATTTTGAGCGGTGTACTATTGGATTATAAATGGAACACTGATTCAATTTCCCGACATTAGATCAGTGTTTCGTCTAACACAGGAGCCGCCGCCGGTCTAGAAGGCAGGACTTTGTTACAGTGGCCAGCCCCTGAACATTGCAGACTCAAGCTCAGTGACACAGCGAAAGATAACTGCTGTGTATGAACCAGGCACAGGTGAGTCTGCATTTGATGGGCACAGTGAGTCTGCATTGATGATGGGCACAGTAAGGCTACATTAATGATGGGCACAGTGAGGCTGCGTTGATGGGCACAGTGAGGCTGCATTTGATGGGCACAGTGAGGGGAATCTTGGGTGAATTCCCACAATTTTTTCCCAGGACTTGACCCCTGGAAATAATATATTTTATCAGTCGGTCTACATTAATGAGCTGGTATACTAAATAGGCTGCACCTGAATATAGTATATGACAAATAATAATGTAATCAGAACCTTGCATTTCTTGTGGGACAACTAATATAGGAAACTTAGTGTAAAAGTGGCATTGCCCTGGTGCTAATTGGAATTCAGCTAATCTTCTGACTGTTTTTGAAAATGTTTTCTATGTTTGCTCTAAAAGCAGAGATCAGCTAGACCAGTGATGGCGGACCTTGGCACCCCAGATGTTTTGGAGCTACATTTCCCATGATGCTCATACATTCTGCAGTGTACTGTAATTGAGCATCAAGGGAAATGTAGTTCCAAAACATCTGGGGTGCCAAGGTTCGCCATCACTGAGCTAGACTATATGCACAACAGTTACGTGTAAGAGATTTCTTTAGAAATATGATACCAAAGAGCATCTGTGTGACATTTTTGACCCCTAATTCAATTTGAGGAAACAAGTAGGGCATATTGAAGAATACTTCCAGCTAACCTACCCTAGAAGTGAGCAATGCCCATGTCTACATTAAATCTGGAAGAGGTCCCAGCACCCACCCTAACTACATCAATTAATCAAGCTCAGTAATTTTACAGCCCATTTTTGCTGGTTCCAACCCTGAGTATATAGGGGTTCATTTACCTGGAAGCTGATTGGTTTCTATGCAGAGCTGCACCAGATTTTACACTCTCCAGTTTTAAAAAATCAACCCCATTGTCTATAACATATTTACATTACAATAATAAAGTCTGGTACATGCTCATTATTATTGAAATCACATTGATAATGTCAGGCTTTGTGCTTCTAAATTCCTCTGCTAGCATTTCTTAGTTAATAGGAAGTGCTCCCCTGCATAGTATTGGAACCATTGCCACATACATTAAAAGAAAATGTATGAACTGCTGTTCCTGTCAGCAGTCTTCTGCCAGAATGTACTTTTCTGTGCTCTTTTCCACAGGGCTGGTGCAAGGATTTTTGATACTCTAGGCGAAACCTAATTTTGCCGTGCCCCTTTGGCTCTGCTCCTGACTCCACCTCCTTTGCCCTGCCCATGTATACGGTGGAGGAGGCAGGGTGGAGATTTTTGCGGCACCTCATCTCCTATTTCTTCAGTCATGGTCCCCAGGCCCGCACCTCCCCTTTTGGACCTGGCCTGAAGACAAATAGTGACGGCATCGGCTCGTTTCCTCACTGCAGCCATGGTTCGCAGGCCCTGGGCCTGCACCTCCACCTCTGGACCCGGCCAGAAGAACTGGAAGACAAACAGCGCCGGCAGTGGTAGCACTAGGGTTGGTGTCACTTGCCACCAGATTCAGTGTGCCACTTGCCACCCAATGTAGTTTGCCACTTGCCACCCATAGCCTGGCTATCTCTCCCTCCCCTTCAGCTGGGTATGCTGCAGGCTGCAGTTTTCCCCTTAGAATTGCAATGGGCCCACCAGTCCTCGGGACTACATGTCCCATGATACTCCTTCTGCTCCTTTTTCCCCCCTCTAGCTAATAGGAAGGAGATGGAAGAAACATAGCAGGAGGCAACAGCATGAAGAAGAGAGGGGGGAAAGAAGAGCCCACAGCTGTTCTCTCTCCACACAGAGACACAGATGCTCAGATCTCCTGCTATTCCCTGCTGCTGACAGAAGGAGGGAGGGGGATTGGGCAGGAAACAGAGAGCCCTCTTCAGACATCCACGGCTCGAGTGGAGGGGAAAGGGGGCAGCACAATTTCTCCTCATCAGACCTGCTTCTATCATTTGCCGTCAGAGAAAGCAAGTGGAAGGAAGATCCACAGCACTCGCTAGGCAAATTAAGTGGTCACAAGGCCCCTGTGAGCCGTCTCTGCCCATAGCAATGCCCCCGACTGATGTGCGCTCTAGGCCGGCACCTACCTTGCCTATAGGTAGCACCGGCCCTGCTTGTCCACGTAAAAATTATATTTATAGGTAGAGCTTACATGGTTGAGCTTTTGTGAGTTTTTGTTGGCCTCAGTCTTCAAACAATAAGTACACTTTGTGATGAAGAAAAAAACATGTTGCTCCAAACAGTGACAGCAAACCTAATTATTCCTATAATATGAAGAAATTATTACTACTACTCCCCCCTTATTCCTGTCAACCAGTTGTAAGTTGGTGTATGAAATAAGCAGACCTAGAGGGATGTCAGAGGTGCCTTTTATGTCATTTTATATGAGAAACCTCAGAGTGTGCAGGTAACCTAATAATTAGCATAAATCCAAAATGAGTAGAATCATTAATAATCTCCGACTATCTCTCCAAAGACAGCAAGAGAACGGCAAAAAGGTGAAAGATTATATTTGCAAGCTTGCTTGGTTTGCCTGCGTTAATAAACTTTTAATGGTCATAAGATAGCTCCAGACATTGAGCTGCTTTGCAGAGAACCAGTATAGAACAAAGGAATGCAGAAAACTGTTCTTAGCATCATATACAGTAAGTTGTTATTCTTCGTTGTATCGCTTATTCTATTTTGTGATGGAAGGTGCCTGAATGAGTCTTTATTTGTACTACTGCACTGTGCTACACTGTTACAGTAATATGTTCATGAAGCAATGTCATATTCTTCTTGCCAGCGCTTACAAATAACAGAGTGGTACATATTGTTTTATAATGGATAACTTTTGTATTGTGAAAACTCTTTTCGTGCCTCCTAACAAAATTATGTACTAATGTTTGCCTAGCTCAATATACTCTCATTAATTATTAAGAGTCAGGTAAAAAAAAATTGCTGGAGGACATAGTGTAAACAATGTAGCAAAATTGAAAACATATTTTAGCTTGCAGTAATAGCTGTGTCCTTCTATGTCAATTAAGGTTAGATTCACAACATGAAGAGATTCTTTAAAGCAGTACTTCATGTAATCCTTCTATAACTAGGCCGGGAACCTCTTGTGAGGAAGAAAAAACATAGATATTTCTGAATTACTTTTGAGTTTAGCAAACATCATATGGCATGCCAACATTGATTGAAGCCTACATGGCTAGCTCAAAAAAAATCCACTCTACTCCTGCCACCAACCAATTCACCACTTTTCAAAGCCATTTTTAACTTACCTTACTGCACTGTTATGTGACCCTCCATGGTACCTCTTCCACTGGTTAACCGCTTGGGATCCGCGCTATAGTCAAATGACGGCTACAGCGCGGATCCCAAAATCCAAGTGGACATCAATTGACGTCCGCCCCTTTGCACGTTCCCCGCGCGCGCTCCAGAGCGCGCAGCGGGGAAACTCTGTGTTGGCCGTGTCCCTTGGACACAGCCAATTACAGATCGCCACGAACGGCCAATCAGAGTGGCCATTTGCGATGCGATCTGTGCGGCCAATGAGAGATGATCTCATATGTAAACATATGAGATCATCTCTCATTGCCGTTTTGCACAGAGACAGTGGTGCTGTCTCTGGAGAGGAGACAGATCTGTGTCCCTTGTACATAGGGACATAGATTGGTCACCCCCCCCAGTCACCCCCCCCCTCCACCTACAGTTAGAACACAATGCAGGGAATACATTTAACCCCTTCCTCACCCCCTAGTGTTAACCCCTTCAATGCAGTCACATTTATACTGTAATTAGTGCATATTTATAGCACTGATCGCAGTATAAATGTGAATGGCGCCAAAAATGTGTCAAAAGTGTCCGATGTGTCCGCCATAACGTCGCAGTCCCAATAAAAATCGCAGATCGCCGCCATTTCTAGTAAAAAAAAAAAAAAAAAATAATAATAATTCTGTCCCCTATTTTGTAAGCGCTATAACTTTTTGCGCAAACTAGTCGCTTATTGCGATCTTTTTTTTTTTTTTTTTTTTACCAAAAATATGTAGAAGAATACGTATCGGCCTAAACTGAGGAAAAAAAATGTTTTTTTTTTTTTTTTTAAATTGGGATATTTATTATAGCAACAAGTAAAAAATATTGTATTTTTTTTCAAAATTGTCGCTTTTTTGTTTATAGCGCAAAAAATAAAAACCGCACAGGCGATCAAATACGACCAAAAGAAAGCTCTATTTGTGCGGAAAAAAGGACGTCAATTTTGTTTGGGAGCCACATCGCACGACCGCGTAATTGTTAGTTAAAGCGACGCAGTGCCGGAAGCTGAAATTTCACCTTGGCAGGAGGGGGGTATATGTACCCAGTAAGCAAGTGGTTAAGACAGGTGATGTAATGCTGCAATCTAGGCCCACTGCTAACCAGTCTTGTTACCACCCCTTGTTGTGAATTTGCCCCTGATGAAATCTTCTGGACCTTGCTGATGGGCCCAGTAGGAAGTGTGCATGCTACTAAAAGGTGAGGAGATCCTTCCACTCTGCACTGAAAAATAGAGAAGACTTATGGCAAGTCACTTGACTGCAGATTTCGGTTAGCATTTGAACCATTCAGCAATTTTTTTTTTAAATATGGTTAAGTGGGGGATCCCTGGCCAAAGAGCTACTTAAACCTGTCATGAGAAACCTACTACCTACAAGGGAAAGGCTACTTGTATGAGTTTTATGCTGACCCTCTGTCTTCACTACTTTCTTTGTCACTGGCCTGAAACAATCAGGATAAGGTAAGAAGCGCTAGTTATGGGGCCAAGAAGTATTGAAGCTGTATCTGCAGGTAACTAGCATTCTTACTAGGGTTGTCCAGATACCGATACCAGTATCGGTATCGGGACCGATACCGAGTATTTGCGGGAGTACTCGTACTCGCGCAAATACCCCCGATACCTAAATAGAATACTTTCCCCCCCTTTCCCCCCCCGCCGCTGCCGCCGCATCGCGCCGCCGCATCGAGGGACATGGCTAGAGGGACATTGCTGCATATGTGAGGGACATGGCTAGAGGGACATTGCTGCATATGTGAGGGACATGGCTGCATATGTGAGGGACATGGCTAGAGGGACATGGCTGCATATGTGAGGGACATGGCTAGAGGGACATTGCTGCATATGTGAGGGACATGGCTAGAGGGACATGGCTAGAGGGACATGGCTGCATATGTGAGTGACATGGCTAGAGGGACATGGCTGCATATGTGAGGGACATGGCTGCATATGTGAGGGACATGGCTAGAGGGACATGGCTGCATATGTGAGGGACATGGCTAGAGGGACATGGCTGCATATGTGAGGGACATGGCTAGAGGGACATGGCTGCATATGTGGGGGACATGGCTGCATTTGGGGACACATTTAAAAAAAGTATCAGTATTCGGTATCGGCGACTACTTGAAAAAAAGTATCGGTACTTGTACTCGGTCCTAAAAAAGTGGTATCGGGACAACCCTAATTCTTACATTACAAGGGGAGGTATGGCTGTCTCTTGCAATCTTGTAGAGCAGGGGTCTCAAAGCTATGGACCTCCAGTTGTTCAGGAAATACAACTCCCATCATGCCTAGTCGTGTCTGTAAATGTCAGAGTTACACAATGCCTCATGGGACATGTAGTTCTGAAACAGCTGAAGGACCGTAGTTTGGAGATCCCTGATGTAGAGGGACCTCATTTAAACTGTGTATGCCACGAATTTATATTTTTTCATTTGTGAGTGCAATCAGCTCATTTATACTTTACAGTCATGGTATTTCCTTTTTTTTTGAACAGATGACAATTGTACAGTAAAAAGATAAGGGTCTAGTTAAGCTGTTTGCTATGGTCATTTAACTTATGTGGCCAAATCATATCTTTCCTCGTTTTACATTTTTGGAATAATTTTCTTGGTTGCTTTTGCTAAGATTCAGCCCTCTGAAAAGTGTTGTAATTTTGTAATGTTATCACAGATTCTGTCAATCTTCTGATTTTGTTTGTAGGGAGTGATTTATTACTGCTACATATGTATCCACCGTTTTGCTTGCTGTTCCGCTATAGTCTGCATAAAGCTCAATGAAGCGTTGACTTGTAGGAGTTAACAATAAGGTTGTAACATAACATAAGAAACAGTCATATGACAAACTTTGAAGTGCACTTGTTGCCATAGATATCTGCTTGTTCATACACGTATTTGTGAGATCTTAGCATTTTAAAGCCTTTTTAATCCTTCACAATAAAGTTGATGAGTATAAGGATGTGTGCCAAGAAACACCTGGGACACAGACTATTGTAACACAGAAATTATTTTTCAAGTGTGCTGACTTTGTCCAGGCCTGTTCGCAGGCACCAGCTAAAGATTGTTTTTGTCCTACCACACACGCAAGACCAAGAGCTGTTAAATGTGCTCAGTATCAACAATGCTAGAAGGAATTTTTTACATACACAGAATGGATTGCTAAGGCCCTTACTGTGATATTAAAGGTGTGTACCTTTCTTACCTTCTATTATTTTTATGAGGATGCCAATTTAAGATTTAGAATGTTAATATTAAAACTCACCTTGATTATTGTTTTTACCTTTTCTGGTATGTGAGCTTAAAGGGTAACTCCACTTTTGTGGAAGAAATATATGGCAAATAAAAATAATAATATATAATATACAATTGCTACACAAGCCATATTGTAATTGAATGTTGTTAAAAATTCCCTTTCTTTTTCAAACTCCAGCCATAAAGGTTGGGGACTGCTGCTGTACACCAGCAAGTGCACCAGCTCATTAAAATGAATTAAGCCTGGTACTCACTTCAGGTTTTTTTCATGCAACTTTGTCAGTTGCACAAAAAACTGGCGGCTCTGGTGAGGAGCCGCTGTACCAACCACGCAAGGTTAGTCCAGCGATCTCCTGTGCTGAGCTGTTGTGTTCTGATAGGGAGATGCCCCCCCCCCCCCACCAAAATACTCCAATAAGCTCTCTCTGTTTTTCACTGAGAGCACTGATTGGGAGTCGGTCAGCTGCTGGTTTTCCAGTATGCACATCCAACAGAAGCCGGCGGAAGGGACGGCTTCTGACGGACAGGCCGACATACACACGGGCAGAATGTCGGCTGGTATTTTTTGCACCAGCAAATGTCTCCTGACATTCTGCCCATGTGTACAGGAAATGGTCTCAGGGCCAGTTCACACCATAGAAATGCAGCCCGGATGCTTTTCTGCATGAGTGTTTTTGATACAGTCCAGTGCATTTTTCTTAACCTTAAATAAGAATATGTCTGTTCCAGTGCATTTTTAAAGCGTTTAGGTGCTTCCCGGTGTGTTTTTACTGCATTCCAGTACAGTCCAGTGTGAAAAAAAATTCTGGAAATAGAACGCACTGCAAAGTGACCGCACTGGTGTGAACTATGCCATTGAAAACCATACAGCATCCTATGCATGTGTTTTTGATGCAGAGAAAAACACACTGGACTGCATGTGGTGTAAGCTGACCCTCAGGCCTTGTTCACAAAAGTGTAGTACAGCGTACACCCAGGCGAGGGCTGTGTTCACCCACACGGGGATCCACATATGTTCCATGCATCCCTGTGCAGGCAGCTCTTTTCATGTCAGCTGGGGTGCAGTGGCTGCATAGACACAGCCATTGAGTCCGAATTGTTATGAATGGCACTGCCTGCATGGGGATGCACGGAACACCGGTAGGAATCTGCAACTTAAGCCCCATACACACTATCAGTTTTCCTGCAGGTTTTTCTCTTCAGGTTTACCAAAACCATCTAATATGAGGTCAAACCTTAAGGCCCCATACACACCATAGAATCTATCCGCAGATAAATCCCATCAAATGGGTTTCTGCGGATAGATCCTATGGTGTGTACACGCCAACGGATATTTATCCGCAGATAAATCTCCCCTGGAATGGATTTCCAGCAGATAAATATTTGTCGACATGCACAGAATATCTATCTGCTGGAATCCATTCCAACGGATGGATCCGATCGTCTGTACAGACTTACCGGATCCATCCGTCCAAAGGGATTCCCCGCACGCGCCGTAATGAATAGACGCATGCGTGGAATTCCTTATATGACAGCGTCGCGCCCGTCGCCGCGTCATAATAGCGGCGACGGCGCGACACTTCATCGGCAGAGGATTTCAGCGCGGATTTCAATGCGATGGTGTGTACACGCCATCGCATAGAAATCCTCTGAAATCTTAGAGAGGATTTATCCGCGGATACGGTCCGCTGAACCGTATTCGCGGATAAATTCTATCGTGTGTATGGGGCCTAAGACTGGTTTCACACCTATGCAGTTTTAGTGCTTTTTGCATTTTGCAGATTTGCACTACAGTCCATTTAACATGGTTTTATATGGAACACGTTTGGTAGTGCAAATCTGCAAAATGCAAAAAGCACTAAAACGGCATAGGTGTGAATCCAGCCTAATGCCGCGTACACACGATCATTTTTCGTCATGAAAAAAACATTGTTTTTCAGCATGTCCAAAAAACAAAGTTTTTCCAACTTCATCATTAAAAACGATGTTGCCCACACACCATCGTTTTTGAAAAATGATGAAAAAAGCGCGTGACGTACAACATGTACGACGGCACTCTAAAGGGGAAGTTCTATTCGCTTTTGGGCTTCTTTAGTTGATCCCGTGTTAGTAAAAGACAATTTGCGCTTTTCTGTCTGTTACAGCGTGATGAATGTGCTTACTCCATTATGAATGGTAGTTTTACCTGAACGAGCGCTCCCATCTCATAACTTGCTTCTGAGCATGCGCGGGTCGTTTTAGCCCAGACACGATCATTTTTTACTACCCGAAAAACACATTTTTTTCAGAAGCCAAAAAACGATGTGAATCCCAAACACGATCATTTTAAATGACGTTTTTAAAAACGTCATTTTTTTTCATGCCGAAAAATTATCGTGTGTACGCGGCATAAGAGTTTCAATTTGTATGCAATCAGGCAGGCCCTTGCACTACATGGTTTTGGTAAACCTGAAGAGAAAAACCTGCAGGAAAACTGATAGGCCCGGATTCACAGACATTGGCGCATATTTATGCCGTCGTAGCGTATCTTCTTTACGCTACGCCGATGCAGCGCAGAGAGGCAAGCATGGAATTCAGGAAACCAGTGCTCCCAAAGCTGCGACGGCGTGGCCTGGATTTCGAAGGCGCAGACCGGTTGTAGGTGGAAGTGGGTGTGACCCCAAGCAAATGAAGGTCCAAGCGTGGAGCAATGTTTTACGTCCGGCGTATCATGAACGGCGCATGCGCCGTGACGCGGACCTATGCCCAGCACCCCTATGCACATGCTCACAACTACGCCGGCGCAACTTCCTAAGATACGCCGGCCCACCGGCTTATGCCAAGCACATAAATACACCCAGCCATACGCCCGTCCGGCGCAAAAGTACACCATTTTGCGTTTTTTACCCCTGGAGCACAGTACTTTTGTGGAGCCATGTCAGTTGCTAAGGTGGACAGGGAGAGGAGGAAACTTCTCATCAGAAGAGAGACACGCCACATGGGTGATCTAGCCTGTGACCTGCGCCGTGTGGCAGACAGCCTGGCCTCCTCAGCCAAGACCCAGGCTGATTGCACAGTGGCTGTGCAGGGCACCGCAGTCACTATGCAGCAGTGGCTCACCCAGCAGGCTGAGCATACCAGCTCGATGTCGGACTCCCTGCAGGAGGTGAGCGCTAACTGCGTGGCCATGGTCACATGTCTGGATGACCAAGCCGAGACCCTGGAGGCCATGCATCACCACATGGTGGCAGGGGGTCCCTCACGATCTGGTGTCCTGGGCTTGAATGTGCAGGCCAGCCTGGAGCATCATATCAGGGCAATTGGGGAGCTGAAGGCCACAGCAGCAGGCCTCATGGCGGAGGTGAAGAGCCTGGGAGTGGCTGTACAGGCCAACACTGCTGCCATCGAGGCAGAGGGAAGGCAGAACAGGCACCACCAGCAGCAGACTACCACCCGCCAGCTTCGGAATACGAACTCTGTCCTCACCCGCATTGCCGTTGCGTTGGAGGGCATGCAGCCAACTTCTGCCAGGAGCGACAGCCCAGAGGATGCACCTCCCCCTGATGCAGCACCCCCCCCCCCCGGTCGTCGCCATGACTCCTGAGGAGCCGTACCCTGGGCCCACGAGAGGGGAAATTACTCTCCTCATGATTTATGCCGCTCAGACTATGAGCTTTTTTTTTTTGGAGAGATGTGCACAGAAGGATGTGCCGTCCTCCTATAAGGCTTATGCCATTTCGGCCAATGGCATGATCCCTTTTATATTTTTTGTAGTCACTGCACTCGGTCAGTAGTGCAGGCTACAGTGTGACTGGTTTGTGAATGTGTGGGTGACATTCCTGCCAGCAAGGCGTGTCACCTTGGGTCGTCGGGGAGAGGTTATCCCCACGACCGTGTGAATGTGGTATGAATGGACAGCAACATCATTGGGGCCTTGGCGTGGCGTTGCTGCTCCCAAGTCCTGCATGGTGGACTTGGGCTAAACCAATGTGAGGTGGATGTGGTGTGTGTAAGCTAGGGACCACAGTGGTGTGCATGCGTGCATTGTCCGTGTGCCATGATGAATGTGTGTGTTTAATGTGCAAAGATGCGTTCCACGAGGCAACTCCTGACTGCTGTTCCTTCAGCAGACAGGGTAGCCTCGGGCAGGGGGGAATGTCTGGTTTGGGGGTCAGGTCATCACATATGTCAATCTCCAGGCCCTTTCTCATGGCGTAGTTGTGCAGCACGCAACATGCACCGTTGATCTGGCACACAAAGTTTGGGGAATACAACAGGGTCCCCCCGGACTTATCCAGGCATCGAAAACGGGAATTCAGGATGCCAAATGTGCGCTCCACCACTGCACGGGTACGTATGTGTGCAGCATTGTATTTTCTCTCTCCTCTGGTTTGGGGATTCCGGTATGGAGTCAGGAGATGGGGCCCAAGTGTATATGCAGAGTCACCTGGAAGGGAAAAGACAGGAGGATGTTAGTCGTGCATGTGCCCCGAGTGATGTCTGCATCATGGGGTCGGACAGTCATGCCTGACACCCATGTCACTCACCAACCAGTCAGCTGTCCCTGTACACGTTCTGTTCGAATTCCGTTGGGATGGTGCTTTGACGGTATATGTAGCTGTCGTGGCTGGCCCCGGGGTGTTTGGCACGGACGTGCCATATGAGGCATCGGCTATCACCTGTACGTTGATGGAATGCCACTGCTTACGATTGCGGTATATGTGCTCTGTGTCACGGGGGGGCCGTAGTGCCACATGTGTGCAATCAATGGCCCCCACGGTGCGTGGGAATCCGGCAATTCTGTAGAAATCCTGCATTGCCTTCTGCCGCAGATGCTCATGGGTGGGTTTGATGATGTGGTGGGACATGCGTGTGAGGATTGCAGGGACAACCTGGTGCACGCATCTGCTCATGGTGGATTATGACATCCCAGACACGACTCCACTTGTACGTTGGTAAGATCCACTGGCGAGGAAATGGAGTGTTGCCAGTACCTTGACTAGTGGCTGCACTGCATGTGAGCGTTCTGTCTGGCTGGTGATTTCATCATGCAGGGCTGTGGCTAATTCCAGGATGGCATCAGGGCTGAATCTGAAGATGCGATACACCTCTGATTCCCCCATGCCAAAGACGTTCATGCGCGTTCGTTATATCCTCTCCCGTGCCCTCCTCCGTGCCTGTGGACGCAGTAGTGCTATGACCATGGCTGCCCCTGGCATGTTGGCATACAGATGTGTTGTCCTGCAAGTGTGGTTGCTCAGCTCGTCTGTAACCGTGCTTCTGCAGCTGCTCTCCAGCTGACCTGTGCACGTCTGTTGCTGAGTTACACCTGCTTTATGAGGAATAACTTTACGCCGGACGTACAACTTATGCGCACTGCGCGTAGCCTGCGCCGGGCGCACGTACGTTGGTGAATCGCCGTATCTCCCTCATTTGCATATTTGAATACAAAATCAATGGGAGCGCCAGATGCGTCCGGCGTAAATATGCGCCCACTATACGCCGGCGTAGACAAGTTACGTCGGTGGGATAAAGCCTATTTTTAGGCGTATCTTAGTTTGTGGGTCCGGCGCATAGATACGACGGCGCATATTTGCACTTACGCGGCGTATCTGGAGATACGTCGGCGCAATTGCTTTGTGAATTCCGGGCCATAGTGTGTATGGGACTTAGTTTGTTAAAATCCTTTCAATGTACAGTGATCACCTAGAGTGTATTTGTTTGTTTTTTTGGCAATACTCTTTTTTTAGAAATAAATCCTTCTGTTGTTCTCAGCTTTAGATATCCTACTTTTGTCTTGGTGTTTATAGCTGCATTATACTGAACTTTTAATCCTAAGGTAAAGAAAAAGCAGTGTTAAAAAAAGTCAGTGCATTAGCCATTTTTTGTTAAGTTGCATATAGGAACATGGGGTTTTTTTTTTTAAAAGGTGTCCCTATTTTATTATGTCCAGCTATGATATAGCCTTTCATAGAGGGTGTAAACCACAAAATTTATTTTTAGGAAGCGTTTTTTTTTTTTTTGTTTGTTTTTTTAGCACCACATGTTGCCTAGCATAACAGACCATATCCAACTGTCACCTCCCATATCCCCAAAGCATCATATGGATCATGCCTGGTTTAACATCAAGTACAGTCATTCATAGCCTTGATGATCCTGCAACGGTTTCTGATACTTTCAGGTCTGATTCACACTGCAGGTTGCAGTTTGCATATTGCTGGTGCATTTTGCGTTTTTCAATAAATGTTTTTCATCCATTGAAGTCTATGGAACCAAAAACCAGATAAAAGTCCCTGGCCCTGTTCCGTTCAGATGTGAACTAAATCAATAGGAAACCATGTTATATGGACTGTAGTGTGTTTCTGCAAAACTGTAAATGTGCTAAATAATGCATAGGTGTGAACCAGGCCTTACCAAACTCGTTGTGCACTGAGCCCTGCCCATGTCAAACTGAATTTTAGATAGAATGGATCTTTAAAACAGAACTTCACTTAAAGTAAAAAAAAAAAAAAAAAACAGCCAGAGCCCAGGCTATCATGCACCTGTTACCTGGGGCAACGTCATCACAGCATCTTGGGCTCACTGTAGTACTGCATTCAATGGCACTCCTACATCATTACATGAAAGCCAGTCAGCGCAGAGGAAAGGACTGCCCACTGCCTCTGGTGGAAGCACTCTTTGCCCTTTGCAGATCCTGCCTTGCAGTCATCTATTGCTGCTATTTCCATATGCCAGACTATTGCCAACTAGACAGGACATACGTTGTATGAATATAGAACATGAATCTGCCTTTGAGGACCCTGCTGTCTTAGAACAGTTACAGCTGATGCCCTCAGCATTGTTGATTTGTGTTCGAGATAGGGATTTGCCAAGTTTCTAGAATGTCCCTATATCTTTTTGCATATGCACAACATTTTCTGATTAAAAGCTTGGTCTGCTGAACCTATTTGTAAAAAGCAATTTCTGCATGCCTTTTGATGGTGAACATCTAATTTGAGAATACTTTGATAAATTCATGAAGGATGGTACTGGGTGAAAGGTGCCTTTACCCCACAGGAAGAAGGATCTCTGCTACTTTTTAGTGAAAGAATTACTCTCCTCATGTGTCCAATTCCAAACTTTTTTTTCAAGGGTCATAGACTCTACTAAGCCTTTCTAGAAATCCTCCTCACAACGACGAGACGTCCCCACACTTCAGAGTTGGGGGTGGTCTGTTATCATTTGTGACAGTTTGGATCCAAGACATCCCAGACCTCTGAATCCAATCTGTAATTTCAAAAGGGTATAAAATAGAGTTTATATCTTGGTCACTTCTTGCTTTTTGTCTTCCAATCTGCAAGCTTCAGCCCAAAAAAAGGCAGATTTAGTCACCGATTTGCACCAGTTTCAGGCATGAGAAGTGATTCTATCAGTTTCTTCTGAATAATGGTTTCTAGATTTCTAGTCAGACCAATTCACACTCCAAAAACCAAATGGGGCATCCACCCAATACTGGACTTAAAGGGCCAGATCCACAGCCAGCCGCCGTAACTTAAATATTCCCATTTAAGTTACACTGCCGCAAAATTTCTACCTAAGTGCCCGATCCACAAAGCACTTACCTAGAAATTTTCGGCTGTGTAACTTAAATCCGGCCGGCGCAAGGCGTTCCTATTCAAATGGGGCGAGTCCCATTTAAATTAGGCGCGCTCCCACACCGGACGTACTGCGCATGCTCACGACGTCATTTTCCCGACGTTCCCCAGACGACGTCACATACTGACGAAACGTACGTCGGGAGGAGGAGACGCTTTGACGTGCTGCGTCTAGGTCCCGAAGGACGGGCGTTCGTAGTAGCCGGCCGGCTCAAAACTTTTATGCTGATATTGATCGACTTTTATGTAAGTGCATTTTTTGCTTTATTAAACATTTTATCTACGGTACATCACTATGTGGATTTTTATTTTCTTTTGGTGACACACTCTGCTGTGGCTGCTTGTGAGAGTACCCTTTCCTTAGCTGTTGAATTGGAGATAATCCTTTAAAGGCCCTGGCTGGGTTTGGCCACAAGCGCTCTGTTTTTATACATCTGGTAAGAGTCCCCCCTTACTTGGTGATATTTATTGGTGGTGGCTTTCCCTTGGTGTGCCTTTATTGGATTCATTTGCGGTACATCACCATATGAGACATATTTTCTTTCATGTATCCTGGACCTTGATCCTATCTATTTATTGGAGGAATACCATCCAGATCATTGGTAAACAGCTCCGGATAAAGACCCTAGCTGGGGGTTCCAGCTGCAAGCCCTGTCTGCTTGCCTTTCTGGTAAGCGCATAATCATATTCATCTATCACACTGGTGGAGGATTTGTGTTTGCCAGTCACTCATCATTTTATTCACCTGAGTTGAACTTTCATCACGTTTTTGTATGAACTCTTTTGTCCGTTGGATTTTGGACACGATTTATATCAATTATATTTATTTATTATTATTCACTTAATAACTTATTATCACATATTGTTAGCGCAACTTAACCTTTTTTCTGTCTATTTATTGTGTGTATATCACAATTTTTGTTGCAGCTTTTGTAATATTTTTAATGTTTAGTTAGGTAGCGCAGTTTCGCATTTTTTCCAACCATTTTCCCGACGTGCTTTGCGCGGTTTTACGTTGCGCCGGGTTTTGAGAATCGCGACGGGCGTAAAAAAAAAAATACGAGTTGCGGCGGGAAAAAAAAAATTTGAAAAAAAAAAAAAGACGGCGACGTGGGATAGAAGGGTCTACTTTTACAAGGCCTAAACAGTTTAGGCCTTGTAAAAGCAGCCCTAATATTGTGTTTGCAAACTAATACTTACGGAGAAAAAACGAAGCGTAAAAGCTAATTTGTGCTAAGTGCTAATTTGCATACCCGAAGCGGCATTTAGACGAGAAATGCCCCCAGCGGCGGCCGAGGTACTGCATCCTAAGATCCGACAGTGTAAGTCCCTTACACATGTCAGATCTTCTCCCTATCTATTGGAAACTGATTCTGTGGATCAGTTCCAAAGATAGAAACAGGGATACACCGTCGTATCCCTTTTGTGGATCTGGCCCAAAATCTCCAAACAGATTTCTTTATGCACCAAATTGTGGATATAACCAACAAGATCTGTCATTGCTTCTCTAAGAGAAAAGTTCTTGCCCACTTCTGGCTCTTTTATGAACCTAGGGTATACATGACACAAGTTATCTTGATGACTTCCTACTGGAGGACTTCTTAGCTGCAATCCTGGCTACCAATGACCAGAGGACAATTCGGTTCCATCAAACCTTTGGCTGCATAGTTAACTGTCCAAAGTATCATCTCTAACTTTTTTCATTTTCTGAAGTAGCTGAGTTTAGTCTTGGACAAAGCCCAAGCCAATATTTTCCTTCTCCAAGAAAAGGTTGCTTCCCTAAGGTCCCCTCACAAGGATCCTCAGGTCAAAACAACACCCCCAATTTCACTTCGGCATGAGGGTTCTGGGCTTGTGGGTAGCTTCCTTCCAGGCCATTCCTTTACCCAGTTTTACTTTGTCCAGTCAGACAAGTTCTCCCCGATTTGATGGATTTCCAATTAGTCTGTGCTTCACATGCCCTGAAAGGTGGTGTCAACAGATAGCAGCCTTACAGGCTGGGGCACAGTTTACAACTCCCTGACTGTCCTGGAAACCTGGTCCCCACAGTAGTCAAAATTTCTCATCAACATTCTGGACATGAAAGCCATTAGATTGTGTCTACAACACTGGATCTTCCTTCTGCAGGATCACTAAGTCAGCAGTGGTCTACATAAAACATCAGGGGGCACCAGAACACAGGCTGCCCTAAAAGAAACAAATCTGATACTCTTAGGCCAGGTTCACACCTATGTGAATTGTGTGCGGCTTAAACCGCATCTAATTCGTAGGACATTTCAAAATACATTGTTTTCAATGAGGCTGGTTCACATATGTGCGATGCATCCGCACTGCGCATTGCCTCCAAACCGTGTGCAGTTTTTATGTCTTGCGGTGCGGCTCAGGTGCGAATTCAGTCCCATTATCTTCTATGGGTATGCATCTAATTCGCAGATGTGTTCAGTTCTCTTCAGCAATTTCTCTCATTCAGCTCAATACAATTCTCCCCCACTCTCCTCTCACCTGGAACTTCTCCCAGGTCTCCAAATTCGCATCTAAAACGTTGCTAATCTGCTGAACACTTCTCTTATCTCTCTGCAGAGATAAGAGAGCTGAAATTCGCACCGCACTAGTGTGATTCAGGCCTTATTGGTGCAAACTCACATTCCAACTCGGCTGTTCACATCCCTGGAGTGGATAAATGTTGAGCAGTCATCATAAGCTGCCAACAGTTAGACACATGGGAGTGTTTTCTGCATCCAACAATCTCTGTTAAAGGTGGGAAAAAATAGATATTGACATTCTGGCCTCCAGCTTCAACAACAACTACAAAACAAATTGTAGCCAAGGTCAGGGATTCTCTATCCTTAGCAGTGGGTTCTCTGGTAATTCTTGGGCTAAGTTCAAACCAATTTATGACTTCACTCCAATGGGGATCCTCCCTGGACTGCTGCACAAGATAGAGAAGCAAAGGGTTCTAGGGATTTTCATCATACCAAATTGGCCCAAAAGGAAATAGTAAACAGACAGACTCCTGATATATGGACTTTGTACTCTTCAAAACAGACCAAAGGTAATGGCCCAAAGCGCAGGCCCCAAGAGACAGACAGGTCAAGATACAGGTTTTTGCTTCATCCATTTTATTCCAGAGACCTCTTACCTAGTAGTACCGCCACAAGACTTTTCTTTAAGGAGTCCTTAAGATACTTCCTGTATCACTTTTAGTATCTTACAAAAGTACAGGGTATTTTTTATAATTGTATTGACATAAAAAAAAGCTTTACATATTTTTGCAATTGAATCCAACTAGAAAAATCGATGTATCTTGTATGAAAATTGTGTGAATCTTGGATAAAACCTTTAATAAATACACCTGTACGCGTTTTTTTTTGTGAGAGTTTTAATGCACTTTAATGCTTTCTAAGGTTATGTTTTTACAGTTGATTACTGGCTTGATTTCCCGGCGATGAATCATTAGTTGCACATTAATTAAATTTGTGTATATTGCCTGCTCTATGCATGCCCTTTTGGTTTTATATTTTATGTCCTCCTTTTGTGTTTAGTATCTCTATTCTTTTAGACAACTTTTCCCTGCTGTACAATGGGTACGTTTTACTAGCATCTTTATTACCTGCAGAGATTTTGCATTTCAGAAATTAACTGCATTTACATATCAATTATACTATTCTTTATGTCTCATCTTTTCTATTAGGACTGTATAAAAGGAAGAGGCCTAGTCCTTTATTAGCTTCATAAAGACAAGTAATTCCTATTAAAAAGCAACAAACTAGCAATTAAACGAAGATATAATTGTATGTTCTCACAAAGAAAATCACCATATATTCCTAAAAGACATGCCATACAGAGTGCGTGAGAGATTAGAAGCAAAGCCACATTATTTTACAAGTTTTTCTCTTGACAAAGTAACACACTAATACCAGGCAGGGTAATTTAGAGTATAGTCAAGCTGAAAAGCTGCAAATTGCAACATTATTTCTTTTACTGCCAATGAAAACATAATATAATGGGATGCCTTTTGTCCCAGAAGGTCCATGAGCTAAACAAACAGGAAAAGCAGCAGTTCAGACAGTGACTTACCTGAAGGTCACATGCTGCACCCTCCTTCTTCTTCATCATTGCCTATCACTACCTCTTTCCTTTTCTGCATTATAATTATCCTGTTCATCATGTGGCTACCCTACCTCCGTGAAAGCTGCCAGTGAGTAAGAAAAATAGATAAAGGTCTGGTGTCACCAGAGACACACCTCCATCCCTGCATTTAGCGTCAAAAAAGAAAAATTCGCCCTTGGGACTTTGAGTGAGGTGAGCACTATGGAGCCACTAAAATAACAGGAGTAATTACAGTATATATTTAATTCGAGTAAAAAGCAGTACATACATTAATGTCATTAATGTCATGAACATGAGCCAATTCATACAGAATACAAAAAATGGGTAAAATAATATACCCATATATTATTTTACCCATTTTTTGTATTCTGTATAAATTGGCTCATGTTCATGACATTAATGTATGTACTGCTTTTTACTTGAATTCAATATATACTGTAAATACTCCTGTTATTTTATTGGCTCCATAGTGCTCACCTCACTCAAAGTCCCAAGGGCGAATTTCTCTTTTTTGACGAAAAAAATTCAATTATTTCTTTATAACATAGTTTATAGGTATCATTAGGGGCTTCAACTACATAGGGTGTGTTGGATTGGGCACTCCAAGCCATGAGTTGTACTGGAATAGAAGAACTGTGCTAAGGAAAAAATAAGATGTAACCATTTTTGCCTTAGTGTTTGTTAAGCCTAAAACTTTTTCTAGTTTTGGATAGAGTGGGGAAGGATTGTTGGGTTTTTAGTTCTAACCGGGGGTTGGTTAGAGACCCCTAACCTCCAGTTTTGCAGACAGAGGTTTCACCAGAAAGGAAAACCTTCACTAGATATATAAACAGAAATAACAATCTGACAGAGGTTCTATCTTCTCTTAGACCCAGTTCCCACAGAGCCGCACAACTTTGGGGGCAACTCGGCAAGGCGATCTCAAGACGGCTTCAGAGGCGACTTGCAAAATGACTTCTGTATTGAAGTCAATGCAAGTCGCCCCGAGTCGTCCCCAAAGTCGTACAAGAACCTTTCGAGTCGCTCCTATTAGAACGGTTCCATTGAACAGAGCGGAGTGCGACTTTTCAGGCGGCTGAGCCGCCTGACGAGTCGCCCCTGTGTGAACCAGCTCTAACTGTACTAAGCAAAATGTTTTTTTATGTTTGCCGTGTGTTTTTGTTTTGAGTTTTCTTCACTTCCTGTCTAGTGAAATGTCGGTATAGTAGTAAAAACCTTAAGGATTCTAACATTTCCCCACTCTATCCAAAAAAAAAAGGGTGTGGCTGGACCTACACTATAAGGTATTGCTGTGGATACTCTTGTCTAGGCAATTTTCTTTTTTAGGCCTGGCGATGTGTGTTTTTTGTGTGCCATCTCTTTACCAACTTTCCGTCCAGCCGCCGCCGATATACAGCAGTGTGGCGCTTTGCGTAATAGACACAGCGGGTGTGCGCTGTATAAATGTCACTGGTCCCAAAAAAGTGTCCGATCTGTCTGCCGCAATGTCACAGTCCCGCTAAAAATTGCTGATCACCGCCATTACTAGTAAAAAAAATAATAATAATAATCAAAATGCCATAAATCTTTCCCCTATTTTGTAGATGCTATAACTTTTGCGCAGACCGATCAATATATGCTTATTGTAATTTTTCTTTACCAAAAATAGGTAGAAGAATACATATTGGCCTAAATTGATGAAGAAATTCATATTTCGAAAAATAAGAAAACATTTTGTAGCGCAAAAAAATAAAAAAGGTAGAGGTTATCAAATACCACCAAAAGAAATCTCTGTTTGTGGGTAAAAAAAGGACATACGTTTTGTTTCGGTACAACGCCGCACGACCACACAATTGTCAGTTAAAATAACGCAGTGCCGTATCGCAAAAAATGGCCTGGTCATTAAGGGGGTTGAAGTGGTTAAATAATAAGTTAGTAAACAAAGGCGTATAACGGAGGCCACGTACACACGATTGGTTAAACCGATGATAACGGTTTTCATCGGTCCAAACCGATCGTGTGTGGGCCCCATCGGTTATTTATCCATAGGTTAAAAAAAAAGCAATCTTGTTTTAAATTTAACCGATGGATACCTGACCGATAGAAAAAAAACGATCGTTTGTAGGCACGTCCATGCTTGGAAGCATTGAACTTCGTTTTTTTCAGCACGTCGTTGTGTTTTACGTCACCACGTTCTGACACGATGGTTTTTTTAACCAATGGTGTGTAGGCACGACTGACCATCAGTCAGCTTCATCGGTTAACTGATGAAAACGGTCCATCAGACCGTTTTCATCGGATGGAGCGATCGTGTGTACAGGGCTTAAGTGTACCAAATTTATTGCAGTTATTTGTGAAAGAACATTGCGGGGCCCATACTGTGATGACTTCATTATGAACCCAGTCATCAAGTCTCAATTACCATTGCTGCCTATAATTCCCCAACTGAGGAAAGCCTTCTTGAGCTGCTTTTTGCCCCCCAACTATCTAATTAATACTTAACCTTCACAGCCTGTAAAGATTCTATCATGACTTCTGCTCTCCGATCACATGAATTTTACTTTGACGTTAATTAGAAATTCATCTAGTTACAATTTTTTCCAGCAGGATAGCAAGACGGTGGAAGTCAGTGCCTTGGGATCTTTTTAACAGATGATTAGGAGTACACCTTTGTATAGATTAGACAGGTAATTAAAGTTTTTAGTGCTTAAACTACCCATTCTAAATTGGAATGAATGGGGATATGAATGCCAACACTGAAAGATGGCTGTGCCATGGAGAGGATCTGCCCTGTGGTTTTTACGCTGGTATCGCATAGTGTTTATGCTCATATTTAAATTCAACAAACACTGTAAATATTTGCACTGCATTCCGCCATGAACAGTTAACCTGAAAATATCTGCATAGTTGCTGTATAGAAGAATACTGGATGTTTTCTGCGTTGTTGGTTTCTTTGGCAACCAATGGCTCTGAATGAAAGAGCCTTGTAAGTGGCATCATTGAGATGCAGCATGAGGTTCAGCAGTTATGATATGGGCTTTCTTCTTGATTATTTTTTCTTGATTAGAGTAGTTACAATAATAACTCTGAGAACATTCATTTTGATGATAATGGCAATAGCGAAAATATAATTACCCAGACACATAAGTGTTCCCTTTGTTGTTTATTGTTACTGTGTACCAGAACTGAAAGGTCTACCTGATTTTATTTTTCCGCAGCAGTGTTTTGCATTATCAGTTACTTTACTATCAGCAAGCTTCTGTTTATGATGATTCTGTATGGGGAGAACAGATGTCAGTGGGGCATAAAGGGAGGGGAATTTACTAAGACTGGAGCAGCCGTACAAGGTAACCAGTCAGCTTCTAGCTTTTATTTTTAAAGCTTAAATGTATAAGCTAGGGCCAGAAAATGATTCATTACTATGCACAGCTGCCCCAGATTCGGTCTGCTCCAGTTTTAATATCATTTCCCTTGTGAGTATAGCTCTTTCCCTGGAACTTCAAAAACTACAGCTTGTTTATATGGTGGGGTTGATTTACTAAAATTGGAGAGTGCAAAATCTGGTGCAGCTGTATATGGTAGCCAATCAGCTTTTAACTTCAGCTTGTTCAATTAAGCTTTGACAAAAAAAATAAAAAATCTGGAAGCTAAATGGTTTTCTATGCAGGGCTTCACCAGATCTGGCACTCTACAGCTTTAGTAAATCAAACCTATTATGTTTTTCATGATTTTGTGTGATGTAGAGAAATGTTCTTGGTGCCTTGGCTATTTGGATTTTCCTTTCATAAAATTGTTTGCAGATTGGCATGTGACTGCTATTGGTTATGGAGGCATAGGGGTGGATTTACTAAAGACAAAAAGACTGTGTACTTTGCAGGTGCAGTTGCACTAATTTCCCCAGAGCTTAGTGAATGTGGTGAAGCTTCACTTTGTAAAGAATACCCAATCAGGTGCTAGGAAATTAACAAAAATGATTTTGCTTGCACACGATTGGATGATGGAAATCAGCAGCGCTTTGCCACATTCACTAAGCTCTAGGAAAAATGTGTACAACCATACGTGCAAAGTACACAATCTTATTTTCCTTTAGTAAATCAACCCCATAGAGTGGTAGTAATTACCAGCTGTTCTTTGAGGTCGCAGTTCTTGTGTTTCCATTGCACAAAGACTGGCACAGCAAAGTGAAGTGAGAGCTAAATATTCCCTAACTCACCCTTTATCATATTTGTAGAATAAGCTATATCTTTTGCTACATATGTTCTGTAATGTGCAGGAAGAGCAAAAGTGTTAAAGAAAACCTGTTGGGATGAATATGTTCACACTGGGGCGGTGCACTTTCAGTGTGGTGAAAATAATCCTGCTTGCAACAACTTTGGAGCATGTTTGGGGAGCTAAAACAACTGCTCCAAAAATGCATCTTCCCATTGAATGCAGAAATGCATCCATGATGTGTGAAAGTGCCCTTAGGTAAGTTGTTACTACCAACTTTTTTCTATAAAGATGTAAGCTCAAGGGCTATTATCTTTCTTCTTCTTTAGCTACTTAGTAGGTCACCTACCTGGAACAAGCATAGTATATGGCATGTCTCAACACTTGATGACAGCCCTGCTGCTTGCACCTTTAGAAATAAGTCCACATGTAACTCCTCAACAGGTTAAAAAAAATCTGTTTATGGTCTGTGGCGAACATAGTCAATGCTACAATGGCAGATGCTTTCCATGAGTAGTAAAATGGCCCAATAGCTTATAAATCCTGCATGCACCCGAAAACCTACAAATGAAGTACAGTTAACATAATCTTAAGGGAAAAAAGTACTTTTAGGTAGATTCAGAAAGAGTTAGGCTGGCTTATCTACAGATAAGCCGACCTAACTCTGAATCTGCACCGACCTATGTTTAAGTGTATTCTCTAACAGAGATACACTTAAACATATCTAAGATAGGACGGCTTGCGCCGTCCTATCTTAGATTGCAATTTTTCAGATGCCCGCTAGGTGGTGCTTCCATTGCGGCCGGCATAGATTATGTAAATGAGCTTGTACGCCGATTAACGAATGTATGCCCGGCCGCCGCAGTCGTATTACGTAGTTTCCGTAAGGCCTTAGGCGGCCTTAAGTTATTCCACCTATGAGGTGGAATAACAATGTTAAAGTATGGCCGCCGTTCCCGCCGCGAGGTTCGAATTTTTTACGTCGTTTGCGTAAGTCGTCCGTGAATCGGCAGTTACGTCGTTTACGTCCACGTCGAAATCAATAGGCCCGTACAGCGTACTTAGCCGCAATGCGCACTGGGAAATGTAGGCGCATTCGCAGTTGCAAGATACATCAGGAAACGTGAGGTCAAGCCTCATTTCCATACAACACGCCCCCCTCCAACCAATTTGAATTAGGCGCCCTTACGCCCGCCGCGATTACACTACGCCGCCCTAAGTAAGGAGGTAAGTGCTTTGAGAATATGTACGTTCCTCTCTAACTTAAGGCGGCGTAGTGTAAACACGCTAGGCTACGCCGACCTTAGTTTTGCCCGCCCCTACCTGAATCTACCCAAGTATTTTTAGTTTTGGATAGAGTATGGAATAGGCCTGTATTTCAGGCAGATTTCCCTTCACTTCATGTCCTACAGGTGCAAAAAGATGTCAGAGGCTATCCTTTGTTTTTTTTTGTTTTTTTTTTATTTATTTTTTTTTTTATTTTTTTTATTTCCGCCTCAGAGAACTATCAGGATACTCAATCAATTTGCGTTCAATTCGCAGTCCCCTTAGTTCGCATCATGGTTGGAAAATTTATTTATCTATCCATTTTTTTTTTTTTTGTTATTGCAAAAGTGCTTTTTTTTTTCTTTTTTAAATATATGTCAATAAATATACAAAAGGAGAGAAAGGAAAAAATGCTTAAATACATAAATAGATACATTAGTTTCCCCTAGCCGAACAAACCCTCGTCCCACCCTCAAGCCACCCCCAACCCTTATCCCCTCCTTCCCGCCCTCCCCTATCTCCGGAATTCTGTCTCCTATTGAATCACTCTTTGCCCATTAACCTTCCTACACTATATCATATCATCCTATCTATATACCTTGGTGCAAGTTTAAAATTAGCCCAATCCTGCCATTTTCGTTTAAATCCGCCTTCTCCTTCCTCTCCCATGTACCTGAGCTGTTCAGCATAATATATATCATTAATTCTGCAAAACCAGCTCTTCTCTGTCGGGCTCATAGGGTCCTTCCATTGTTTGGGAATCAGACTCTTTGCTGCATCTAGTACGTGAGGAAGTAAAGTTCTCATGTACTGTTTAGTTGACATTTCTGTCCCATGGAACAAGCAGACCCATGGATCAGGAAGTATTTTAATTCCGGTTATCTCCTCAATTACTAATAATACATTATTCCAGTATGTTTTAATTTTTGGGCAGGTCCACCATATATGTGACATAGTGCCCACTTCAAGACAGCCCCTCCAACAATATTTGGAGGTGTCGTCTTGATAACGGTGTGCTATGGCCGGGGTTATATACCATCGTGCTAAACACTTAAAGTTCATTTCGATCAATGCACAATTAAATGAAGTCGTATGCGTCCTTTCTAATATTTTCCTGACCTCTGTCTCGGTTTTACCCGTTCCCAATTCCTCTTCCCATTTATTAATATAAGGAGGGAAACCGGGGTCTTTCAATCCCATCAATATTTTATAAATTGCGGAGATCGCGCCCCTTCCCTTTGGAGCTAAACACAGACGCTCCAAAGGGAGCAAGTATCTATCTGACCTCAGGGGGAAGGGGAAGGAATCTACAAAATGCGTCAGCTGCAAGTATCGCCACCTGTTCAACTCAAACAATTCTTTTTTTTTACTTAGTTCCTGGTAGGTAAGAATTTTGCCATCTTTTAATATGTCTTTTAATTGTGCATCTGGTTTTTTAATCCAGTTACCAAACAGGTCCATTTTCCCTGGTACAAAAAAATTTGTGTCAAATAAAGGGATTAGTGGGGAGTTATAACCCCATCTATGTTTTTTATGTGCCCTATCCCATATAGACGTGGATGCCAATGTGATTTTGTGCATGTGCGGATTTATTTGTCTAAAATGTGGCGGTATCCAAATCTCTTTTCCTAACAGTGACTTATTTGAACAACTTTCTAATCTCACCCACCTTTTCTCTTTGTTATCTCTGACCCAGTCAACCACCCGTGCCATGTGAATGGCCCTATAATATGTGTAAATATCCGGTACCCCCAAACCACCATGTTCCTTATCTCTAATTAACACCTCCATACTTATGCGCATTTTTTTGTTCCGCCATATAAACCTATTTAATAACTGTTTTAGTATTTTAAAATAAACACCCGGTAGTGCGATTGGTAACATTTGAATTATATATAATATCTTAGGGAGAGTAAACATTTTAAAACAATTTATTCTCCCTAGTAGGGATCTTTGTCTCAATGCAATTCTCTTTAAATCTTTTTTAATATCATTTAATAATGGTATATAATTCTGTAGGTAGATTAGGTCAGGGGATGATGTAATATTAACTCCCAAATATTTTATCTCGGTATCTTTCCAAATAAATGGGAACTCTTGCTTATATCTCCGTACGTCCTGTGCGTTCACGCTAATATTGAGGATTTCTGATTTTAGAGGATTGATTTTAAAATTTGATACGTCTCCATACAATTTGAGGGTTTTTAATAGATTCGGGAGTGTTATAGTTGGATTCGTTATAAATAATAAGATATCGTCGGCGAACGCTGCAAGTTTATGTTCCCCATCATTTGTTTGAATCCCCCTGATGTCGGGGTTATTTCTAATCCCGGCCAGCAATGGTTCCAAAGATAAAATAAATAAAAGAGGGGACAGGGGGCACCCCTGTCTAGTCCCATTGAACATTTCGAATGTCCCTGACAATGTCCCATTCACCTTAACTCTTGCCGTTGGGTGTTTATACAGAGCGCTTATCCACCCCATCATTTTTGGACCGATCCCGATAAACTCCAATGTGTTCAATAGAAATCCCCAGTCTACCCTGTCGAAAGCCTTTTCGGCGTCTATAGACAGGAGTAGACCTGGGGATTTACTATCTTTTATTATCTGTGTCAACAGAAGTGTTCTGATGCTATTGTCCCTGCCTTCCCTCCCGGGGACAAAACCTACTTGATCAGTATGTACTAAATCTTTCATGATTGTTTTCATTCTCCCTGCTAAGATTTTGGCGAACAATTTTACGTCTGCATTTAATAGCGAAATGGGTCTAAAACTAGAACATAAGGAGGGATCTTTACCTATCTTAGGGATTACTGTAATTGCAGCCTCCAATGCCTCTTGACGAATATCCCAGTTTAAACCGATACCGTTTATATAAGAGCACATCCTGGGGATCAGAATGTCACTGAACTTTTGGTAGTATGCAATTGTTAGCCCATCGGGGCCTGGGCTTTTCCCCTTTGGTAACTCCTTTAAATTATTACGGATTTCCATTTCCGTTATAGGTTCTTCTAAAAAACTAATTTTGTCATCTGGTATTTTATTTAAACATGTGTTACTTAAAAATTTTTTTGTATTAACACTTCTCCTTTTTGTTTTTTCTGAGGAGTCCCCTTGCGATATCGAATACAACTTCCCATAGTATTCTTGAAATACTCTTGCAATCTCTGATGTTGTATGTACCTTACTCCCTTTGCCTGTTTGAATACTTTCTATAAAATTACCCTTAAATTTGTTTTGAAACCCTTTTGCTAGGTATTTACCCGACAAGTCACCCCATTGATAGTTCTCTTTCTTACGTCTGTAAGATGCCGCTCTATTATCATATTCAATGAGATCTCTTAATTCCTCTCTTTTTAAGATAACGGTGCGCTCCGCTTCATGCTCTCCTGTTAGTTTATGGGTCTGTTCAAGATCCAAGATAGTTTTATATAACTCATCATATTTTTTCTTAGTTTCTTTTTTTTTTCGCTGATCCTATTGCGATCAGTATGCCCCTGATATAGGCCTTGTGAGCCTCCCAAACTAATGATTCCGACATGTGTTCGGAGCAGTTTGTCTTGAAATACCATTCTAATTCCTGTTTTATCCTTTCTACAACCTCTTCGTCCTGTATTAAATCCTCGTTAGAGGCTATCCTTCTAATGTGAATTCTATCCCCTTTTAGACAGGTGTCACAGGAACAAATGTCCCCTTCGGTTCTGGTGGAAACTTCAAATCTTCCAAACGGGGCACAGGCAACAATAAAAACTTCACATGGTTCTAACCTCTCAACACTCACAATTTTTTACAAAAAGTTTTGCTTTTAGTTATACTTTAAAAGTGAAATAATTAATGTATGCCCTGATCTGTGGATTTGCCTCTAACACTGTGCTTGCACAAATTAAATACTAGCTTCTTCCTTCAGCTTCCATGTATTTGTCGCTACTTCCCATGGCAGAGAACTGATTGCATCCTGAGACCAAGGCTGAGACTCAGTGGTGGCCCGTCCATAGAGTGCGCACAGGAGCGGCCCCCATTCATGCGTCCGGCCCCCCTAATCTACATGCGGGCCACCGGATGCATGGATTTCACATGATTAGAGCCTGAGACTGTAATTGGCTTCAAAAAGGGTGGGCTTGTGTGACAATAGTGAATTATTATGCGCTCTTGTCTTCCTTATTCTCCTCCTGGCCAATCGGGAAGCAGTTCCTGAGACCCGAGTCTTAGGACTCCCGGCCAATCGGGTCTCAGTCAGGACCAACTTCCTGTTCAGCCTGGAGAAGAAGCAATGGCCCTGGAGCAAGGAGCTGCAGCCCGGATCCATGTCTACCTGATTTGCCTTCTTCCTAAGGTAAGGAGGCAGCTGATTGCCACTGCATTCCCATCTGTCTCTGTGGGGGGTGATCGTCGCATTCCTGTCTGTCTCCTGCGGTGGGGGGGTTGGCATATTTGCAGAATAATACTGTTAGATGTGTGTTATGAGAACTGTAAACTAAAGTTCTACCACTGAAATATGTGTAAGTAAAACCATGGTAAGGAGTATTATATAAATTGACATATGACCACTAAGGACCAGTCACAGGTTGATGGTGCATTATAGGACTTTTGTGCAGAGTCAGGCAACAATCTATGACAGGGGTGATAAACCTTCTCAATTAAGAAGTGATTTTGTAACCGGTCGTGGGCCCCATGACATTAAATGGTTCATAGTTTTTTTATGTTTTATTTTGAATAGCATAATGAATATTTTAAACAACAATCGGGATCATGATTTTCCACGTTGGATGTTTATCCACTGTTTAATCACAAAAAGAAAGTGGGTGACAGGAAAATGGAAAGCATCAGTTCCTGTATATGCCGTCCATCCTGTCCAAGTGTACAACACATTGACAGGAGCCCCCCTGTAGCATAGGATGGGGTCAACATTACAACCCCTGATGCTACACCAGTGGTTGGTGGTGTGTGGTTAAAACACATCTCAACTATGAGCCCTTACTGTCCTGAGCCCCCTTTAAGGCTGCTTTCACACTGATGCAATGCAGTTTACCTGCACTACAGGTGCACCTGTGGCTTTCCTGCGGGTAAGCTGCGCTTTGCCATAGACTTCTATTATATCTTGCACATGCAGTGCACTTTTTTAAAAACTCTTGCATTCTGAAGTTTTAGTGCGCATTTAGAAAGCGCACCAAACCTGCAGGATATAATAGAAGTCTATGGTTTAGTGCAGCTAACCCACAGGAAAAACTCAGGTGCACAGAGCTACACCTGCAGATCAGTGTGAAAGCAGCCTAATGGTTCCCTTGGCAAAAGTGCAGTACTGTATATGTGTTGTTTAATACACTGACCTTCCTTTCCTCTTCCAGCTTCTGCTGGCATTGCTCTCCAGACTGCTAGGTTCCAGGTGAAGTGCACTTGGTATCACTCCTACAGGGACAGTAGCCCCAGCGCTACAGAGGAAGCAATGGCTTATGCGGCTCCTGCTACCTCTGCAGCTGCCTGCTTACTCCACTTCCGGCGCCAGCTCAATGAACTCTGATGCTCTGGGATTGTGGGTCGACAACCCCTTGATTTCTATCTGGGCTTGCCAGCCTGCCATCCCAAAGCATTGACATCCGCTTCCCTGATTTGTGGTCCTGGGCCACATTACAGGGCTTGCAGGCCCCTGGTTGAGCACCACTTATCTATGAGAATTATTGAGGATAGTCTGGGATAGTTAAACTTTACGCTCTGAAGAATTAAAAAAAATATTTGGAAATATTCAAAGAACCAGTCAGGGCTGGGTTTATATAGAACATGAATATGCAGTCTATAATTGTGTAAAGGCTTGTAAGTTATTGGGCATTAATAGTTATAACAGTGTATTGCTTGAGCCCATTCATGAGTGATTCAACAACTTAAGCTGAGTTAATACACTGGCCTCCAGCCTCCATCCACATAAATGACGCCAATGAAGCAATGCCCCCCAACCTAGGACATTGTTTACAGCTGTCACAATACATCGATCAGCGGCTGCAGCTGATCGATAAAAAATGTCCCTTCAACAAAAGTTGATCAAGCGACTGACACACATTAGATTGAAATTTGTCTGGTCCCTGTTTGAAGATATATATATATATATATATATATATATATATATATATATATATATCCTATATATATATACTGTGTGTGTGTATATATATATATATAGTGTAGTCTTAGAAAACGTGACCACGTTACAAAAGCTATTGAATAACACAACACTAATTGCTGGTAGTCAATGCCAAATAGAGTTATTTAAACTTTTTATGTTGTTATCATTCACTTTAAACTGTAAAATCATCTCATGTTTGGCGATTCAGGTGCTGTATATTAAGAGTTTCATGGTCTATTAATGGCAATAATTTGTTCAGAGTAAATAATCTTTTTACAAAAAAAATAAAGGAAAAATCGATAGTATGCTAAATTCTATTCTTACTGGAACTAGAAAAACGCTTCTGTGAAAGGTCAGGTGGCAGTAATAGACATTAAGAAAGATGGAATGTGCCATTTGGCATTTACTTCTGAATAAATCTGATGATTCACTGTAAGATACTGTATCAGACAAAGCATTAATCAGTGATCAGTGCATCATGTACATCCAAACAAAGGCCAACAATTCCCTCAGAGCAAAGAAGAACCACATTCACACATTCACATATTTCTCCTATGTAACCTTTAACTAGATGGCCTGTGATTTTTCCATATCTGCTGGATATTGCCAAGATTTTATACATGGCATGTGTACAGAAACTATCAGACTGGATTTATTAATGCATTGGTGAAAGCCAGACTGGCTCTCTTGACAGGTTTACAGTGATTGCGAATAGATGGTTTGTTGCCATTGTAATGTGGAATATCACGGTGTACCAGTGCACCTAATATACCTGTATACTTGTATGTATCATTTCTAATCTTAGTCCTATAGCACAGTGTGATTAACGTTGATGAAAATTAATATACAGGCACACCTGTGCGGCAAATTTGTTTTAGAAATGTATGTATTTTTTTTTTTTAAATGTTATAGTATAACCGCTTCAACCCTGGAAGATTTTACCCCCTTCCTGACCAGAACACTTTTTGCAATTTGGCACTGCGTCGCTTTAACTGACAATTGCGCGATTGTGCGATGGTGTACCCAAACAAAATTTGCATACTTTTTTTCCCACAAATAGAGCTTTCTTTTGGTGGTATTTGACCACCTCTGTGATTTTTTTTGTGCTATAAACAAAAGAACAGCGACAATTTTGAAAAAAAAAATCCATATCTTTTACTTTTTGCTATAATAAATATCCCCAATTTTTCCCTCAGTTTATGCTGATACGTATTCTTCTACATATTTTTGGAAAAAAATCGCAATAAGTGTATATTGATTGGTTTGCGCAAAAGTTATAGCGTCTACAAAATAGGGGATAGAATTATGGCATTTTTATTATTATTATTATTTTGCTAGTAATGGCGGCAATCTGTGATTTTTATCGGGACTGCGACATTATGGCGGACAGAACGGACACTTTTGACACATTTTTGTGACCATTGACAATTTTACAGTGATCCCTTTATTTGTGTGGATTTGCTACCACTTCCTGTTTTGGCTATGGTATAGTAAGTGAAGTTAGATCTCCTCAATGGGACACAGGTGACTAAAAAAAACCTGACCGGTGTTATAACCCTCCCTTATGCTATCCAAAATGAAAATAAAGATCCTGGGGAAAAGCTGTATTGTGACTGGTTCACATAACAATCAAGTACAGGATTCTCTTCCTCTCTCTCTCTCTCTCCCTCCCTTCCCCTCTCCTTTTATTGTAACTGTAGTGTCTCCCTTTAGAATGTAAAGTGCTAAATAAAATATATATACAATTTAGCTATACCCTTTTTCAAGAGTTTACCGGCTGATGAACTGTCTGTACCTTCCTCTTTTCCAACAGCAGGGAGTGGTCCATACTGCATCAATGAATAGTGCTCATGCAGTGACATGTGAGCACCAACAAGGGCATTATTATCATTACCCAGGGAGCAGTCCTTTGACAGCATGGGCTTAAATGATGCTGGCCAACCATTGTCCAGTGTCAGAAAATAATAACTGTGGGGGATAGCTACAGATTAAAGTGGACCACTGAAAAAAATTAAAACCAGCAGCTACACATACTGCAGCTGCTGGCTTTTAATAATAGGACACTTACCTGTCCTGGAGTCCAGCGATGTCGGCACCGCAGCTGATGTTTTCATCAGCTGTCCGGTGCTGCCGCCGCCATTGCTGGTAAGGGAACCCGGCAGTTTAGCCTTATGGCTTCACGCCAAGGACCCTACTGCCCATGTGCGAGGCTCCGCTCCTTTCTCCTACTGACCCGTCAATGGGTGGAAGAGGAGGAAGCCAAGCCGTGACATTAATACCCACAGCTGTGGCTCCTGGAAGTGAGACCAGGATTCCACCCAAAATGTGCCAATTGTGGCATCGAAGGGAGGGAGGAAACAAATGAGCGGAAGTTCCAATTTTGGGTGGAACTTCGCTTTAAGGCGCTTTTCACACGGTGGATAGAATTCAGCTTTTAGCTGTGAATAGATCAATTTATCTACTGCAGCTAAACTCTGACTATAGCCCCATTCACACACTGCATTTAACAACAGTTTTGTTACATGGGGTTTGGTGCGGTTAGAAAAAATAAATTTGACTGCGTCCAGGACCGATTTATTGCAGCTATCTGCACATAACTGCAGATACTCTCAGTGTAGTATTTCACCTGCAGATAGCAGCGGCAACAAGGAAAGAAAAACAACATGAAGCACATCAGAAATGGCAAGAATGTTCACAAATAAACGCAGCCGCATGTAAACGCACGTAAATGCAGCTAATCGCAATGTACAAATGCAAGTGATCTCTGTGTCTGGTGTCTTGGAATTTCAAAACAACAAACCATGCTTTTAACAGCGGCAGAACAGCCGCCCATGTGAAAGGGATTGTAAGCTGTATATTGTAGCACAAAAAAATAATACTATTAGAATTCTATTCTATTTATTAAAAAATATATATATATATTTTGCCTGGAGTTCTACGTTAAAGAGATTCTGTTATATATTTTTTTTTTTGATCCAACAAAATTTTATTTAGTTTGCAGAGGTACAAATTATACAAGGTCCCCTTAACATTGCGGGGACAAGATAACAACATAGGTTAGGACATCCCGTACTCAGTGAGTATTTATAGGTAGGAGGTATAGCCCCCTCCCCCCAAACCGTTTCAAACAACACCATCCCGCAAAGTATCACCGTCCCCATCTCACCCCACATTGATGCCCAGAAGTCTATCCATCACAAGGTCTACCGGGGCTAGACCTGGTACATCCAACCACTTTGCCCACAATTTCTCAAATTTGTGGGTACTACCCCTGTGTTGATACACCACTTTCTCCATCCTCAGCACCAGCCCAATATTATTAATCCATTCAGCCAGAGTCGGAGGGGCCTCAGCCCTCCAGTGAACCATAATGAGTTTCCTTGCTTGGAACAGAACCCTGTGTATCGCCTCTCTGTCCGCTTCCTCCCATTCGTACTCCTCCAGAGCCCCCAAGAGACAAGCCCTCGGGTCCTGTGGAAGAGCCACGCCAAAAGTCGAATTTACTGTACTCACAACTCCCGCCCAATACGTATGGAGCTTTGGGCATCTCCACAGCATATGGATCAGATCACCATGGTCTCTTTTGCACCTGGTACAGGTTGGATCAAGCTGAGGATTCATCTTATGGAGCCTGTGTGGGGTATAATAAGTGCGCAGCAAAATATACAGTTGTGTGAGCCTCTGTGAGACATTCAGCGAGCATTTACCCACTGCCTGAAAGATTTCCTCCCATTGTTCCCCATCCAGTTCGCCCGCATCCGCCTCCCACCTTTCCCGTATCCTCAGGGGATGCTGCTTCATCACGTACTGTAGCAGAATGGCGTAGCACTGGGAAATAAAGCCTTTTGACGTCCCAGCATCCCCCAGAAGATCAAAAGCAGGGGTCGGCGACAGGCACCACTCAGAGGAGCGACCCTGTGCCGCCACTGCGTGCCTCAACTGCAGATAGGAGAAGTGCATAGTCTGGGGCAAGCCAAACGCCCCCTGCAGTGCAGAGAACGAGCGGAGCACCCCGTTACTGAATATGTGTGTGAGGTGCGTGATCCCATACTGTTTCCACCTGGCCCCGGACTGTAACTTGGCTAATTCAGTGTATGTGTCGTTCTGCCATATAGGGCTGTATTTCGTGTAACCCTCCGCATTTTGCACGTATTTGACCTTATTCCATACCTTCTGAATTAAGCTAAAAGTGGGGAGCTTCTTGTGCGGTTTAGCAAAGGCTTGCGCCTCCAATGCCTCAGGGATCGGCCTTCCGCCCACGGTGTGCTCCATAAGCTTCTGAGCCGAGGATCTCACCGCCGGCCGAAACATGCCAACCAGTTGCTGCATCTGAGCCGCCAAATAGTACAGCCAGGGGTTTGGCAACGCCAATCCCCCGCCATCTTTAGGTCTCTGCAGGTGTTCCAGTTTAATCCTAGGCATCCTATCTTTCCATATGAGATCTCGGAAAATACTATTTACGGTATGAAAAACCTTCAGGGGTATAACCATAGGGGTGTTGTGTAGAAAGTACAACAGTTGCGGCATGAGTATCATCTTAATAAGATTCACCCTGCCGGCAACCGACAAGAATAGGGCCTTCCAAGTCTTAACTTTGTCTCTAAATTTCAGAAGTAAGCGAGAGATATTTAGATGTATGAAATCCCGTGGTTTAGCCGTGATCTGTACTCCCAGGTACTTAAAGGACGAAGTAACGGGTATGGGGCATACGGGGTTGATTATCTGCGTATCGTCGCCATCTAGTAAAAGTAGTGATGATTTTGCCCAGTTTATAAGCAAACCAGAGAACTGTCCAAACTCTGTAATTGCCACCATAGCTTCCCTGAGGGAGGGATCCGTGTCGCCCAACAGAAGGAGAGTGTCATCAGCATATAGCATCACTTTTTCCTGCATGTCACCATAGCAGAATCCAGTGATGCGGGGGTTAGTTCTGATGCCAATGGCCAACGGCTCAATAGCCAAGGCAAAGAGCAGGGGGGACAGGGGACATCCCTGTCGCGTCCCCCTCCTCAGTGCAAAGCTCCCCGACAAAGAGCCAAATGTCCGTATCGCCGCCTGCGGCTGACTGTACAGCAGCCGCACCCAGGAGATATAAACAGGGCCAAATCCAAATTTGTGCAACACGGTCCAGAGATAGTTCCAATCTATGCTATCAAAGGCCTTTGTAGCATCTAGGGACAGCAGTGCCCTACTACCCATATTATCCGCCCGTGCTTGCATGTTAAGGAACAGCCTCCTCAGATTAACCGCCGTGGACTTATTGGGCATGAACCCAGCCTGATCCCCATGAACCAAGGAAGTCACCACCCCATTCAGTCGAATGGCGAGCACCTTGGCCAATATCTTAATGTCACTCTGTAATAGGGAGATGGGGCGATAAGCCCCCGGGTCCACGGGATCCTTACCTGGCTTGAGTAACAGTACTATATTTGCTTTGGACATTGAAGGGGGCAAAGTCCCCCCCTCCCTGGCGCTGTTAAAGACTTTTAGAAGCTGTGGCAATAACACCTCGGGATATTGTTTGTACACCTCCATGGGCAACCCGTCCTCTCCTGGGGCTTTACAGTTAGGGAAAGCACTGACTGCCACCTGTAGCTCCTCGACAGTGATTGGTTTTTCTAACATGGTACGTTGGCTATCGGACAGCTCCGGGAAGACCATTTGGGCCAAATACCTCTCTAGATCCCCCTGGGTGTACATCGTGCCAGAACTGTACAGGGTCTCATAGAAACCCGCCAGTTCCTGCATAATCTGGTCTGGCTGAGAGACTACCCTTCCTGACCCCGATCTTATAGCCCCTATCGCAGGCGAGCGTTGATGTGAGTTTGCAATCCGCGCCAATATACGGCCGGTTTTCTCACCCTCCTCAAAGAACGCCTGCTTAGCAAAGAACCTCTTCTTCTCAGCCGACGAGGAGAGCAATTGCTGGTAGGCAGACAGAGCAGCCTGCCAGGCCTCTCTGGTCAGGTCAGAAGGATCAGCGACGTATACCCGCTCCATTTCCTGGACCCTGTTTTCCACTTCTATCAGTAGTGCAGCCGAGGCCCCCTTCACCTCATTCACTCCCCTTATAAGCAGGCCCCGAAAATACGCCTTGAAAGCATCCCAGTTTAACACATTCCGCTCCATTCCTTCCCCATCAGCAAAATACCTTCGTATGTCCTCCTCTATTTCCACATGGGAACTTATCAGCTTCAGCCAAAAGGCATTCAGCTTCCATGGTGCCTTAACCAAGCTCCCCTGCGGTGCCACGCAAAGCTGCACCACCAGGGCAGAGTGGTCCGACACACTGCGGGGTCTGTGTGATAGGTCCGCTATCAATGGAAGCATGCTCGCATTTCCCACCCCTAGGTCTATTCTTAATAGGCATCCATGCGTCTTCGAAAAGCACGTGAACTGCCTGACCCCGGGATTACGGTGTCTCCAGATATCCACCCAGCCCACCTCTTGCAACAACCGCGCCAGGGGAGTACTCCTAGCGAGGGCAGAGGGACCGGGGCCCGGGTGTCTATCCGCCACCTGGTCTAGACAACAGTTAAAGTCGCCAATCACGAGCAACGGGACATCCGGCCTACCATCCAAAAAGGAGAGGAGGAGCCGGAGCACCGCTGCCGTGAACGGCGGTGGGATATAGACACATGCTAAGACACATACCAAATTACCCATTTTGCAATGAATAAACACATAGCGACCTTCCGAGTCTATCATACTGTCAATTTCCTGAAAATCCAGAGCATTGTGCACTAATACACTCACCCCCCTAGAAAAGGAGGTGTGTGTAGAGTGATATGCCTTACCCACCCACCTGTATTTCAAAAAGCACACAGTTTCCGCTGTCAGGTGTGTTTCCTGAAAACAGATCACCCCTGGTAAAAATTTCCTCAAACACATAAATAACATCGTGCGTTTCAGTGGAGAGTGCATACCCCTCACATTCCAGGATACGATAGACACCTTAGCCATGTGTATCTTCCACTATCATCAAAAAACAGTATACTAGCGAGCAAACCTATGTAGGCTGGCCCCTCTCTCGGGGGACAGGGCACCCCCCCATACCTGTTCTGTCCGGCACAGTTTCTCGCACAAGGGCTGAAGGCCCAAGTCTGGTGTGTTGTACCTCTTTCTTTGTATGGTGGCTGAAAAGATTAAAGTTAGTAAAACTTATGGACCGAACGGGTCCTAAAACTTCTTGGACCGCCAACAGGGCGGATTCAACACTTTGTGCGACTAATCGTCGACTTACTCCAGTCACATCAACCATCAGCACAGTACACTTTACGTTTAGGTCAGCTCTTCTCGCTTTGTGTCGCCAATCATTGAGTCCCCCGGCCAAAGGGAAAAATAAAAAGATTCAATTAGGTAAAAAGTAGGAGATCCCCCCTAAACAGAAAAAGGGCCAACCGTTGAAGTATAATAGCTCTTCCAACATGTGCATACTAGGTGCCTGGAGGCAAAACAAAAGATATAGCCTGGGACAAACTTGCTCATGTCTCACTCCCCTTCCTCCTGCACTCGGCGTTGCAAAGATTGCTCGTTCCGATCCAGCCATGACATGGCCTCCTTGGCAGATTCAAAGAACTGGGCTTGACCCCGCACCACCACCCGGAGCTTCGCAGGGTAAAGCATGGCATATGGGAGTTGCAGAGCTCGCAGCCGCCGTTTTACATCAAAGAATTTGGCCCTGCGCCTCTGTACTTCTTGTGAGAAGTCCGGGTAGAAGGACACCCGGACACCGTTATGTTGTATATTCGCTCGCTCCCGAGCCTGGCGCAGCACCGCCTCCCTGTCCCGGTAGTGTAGTAGTTTCGCCAGGATGGATCTAGGGGGGCCCCCCTGTTGCGGTGGGCGAGAGGGTACTCGGTGGGCCCTTTCCACTGCAAAAAATGGCGACAGTGCATTTTTGCCAAAAAGTTCAATCAGCCAGTTCTCCACAAACATGGTGGGGTCCTTGCCTTCCACCCTCTCCGGCAGACCCACTATACGAACGTTGTTTCGTCTGAGACGGTTCTCCATATCTTCCACCCTGTCATATGCGTCTCTAGCCATCTGCAAAGCAGCTCTGGTGTCTTGGGTCATGGGCTGCATCTGGTCCTCCACCTCACTGACTCTGCTTTCCACGGCAGTAGTACGTTCGCGGATTTTCTGCATATCCTGCCTCAGCAGTCCAAAATGTTCTTTCAGTGTGTCCACAGAAGCTGTACACTTATTTACTGCTTTGAGTATATCAGCCAGAGTGGGTTGCGCAGCATTCGCAGCCTGTGCGTCTGCGGCCTGCTCATCCTCAGGCCTGAGGCCTGCTTGATCTCTGTCCTCCTCCTCCCCCCAGTAAAGTGGGACACTGTCCTCCTGTGCTGCGGGCCTAGTGTGGGGCGCATCACCCGAGCGGGACGGTTGTTCCGGCCCCCCCGTCCCAGTCATCTTCTGGGCATAATAAAACATTCTGTTATATATAAAACAATTTTTGCACATGCAGCCATTCACTGAACTTAACATTTTCCTGAATTCGTCTTTGTCAGAACTAGTGTTATCTGTGTTATAATAATACATTTTTTTAAGAGCTGCTATATTGAATAATTTTCCACAGCATCCATGCAGAAGGAAGTGTAGAGAGGTCTGTGTTAACTCTTTGTAGCTACCCTCTTTTTCCCTGATTGCTTGACATTGGCAGCATGAATTTAAAACAGACCTTAAAGGAGAAGTCCAACCTGAGCTTTTGAGCTGGATTTCTCCTCTGGGTCACAGGAATGCAATTAGTTTTGCACTCCTGTGACCCTTTTTTAGCGGAGAGTGGTCTAAGTCCGCTATCCGGTGACATCACTGCCATCAGCCGGGGCAACGCGTCATCATGACTTCCAAGTCGGGATCCGCCAGCTGCCCTGATTGATGCCAGTCTCAGCGTCACAGCAAGCCGCTGAGATGCCGGCTCCCCGCCCCTCCACTGCTTAGCGCTTCAATGAGCGCTGAGAAGTAGAGCAGAAGCGATGCTGACTGACAGTCAGCATTGCTCTGTTTGGGGAAGAGTGAGAACCGAACCATCGGCGGTGTTCGGTAGCTCATTTCTCAGTGCAGAGACGCCGGGGGACAGCTGCAGCATTGGTCTGATGCTGCATCCCTCGAGGTAAGTATGAAAAGGAAAAAAAATATATATACTTCTCTTTTAAACTAAAAAGGAAAGCCCCTTTAATTACATTAGAGCCTCCACTCTCATTAAATCATCACCTTAAAGTGATAAAAAATCCTGTGGGAAGTTAGTAAATAATATACCGACCTTGGACTATAGATCCTTGGAACACTAAGGCCTCGTACACACGATAGGTTAACCAGAGGACAACAGTCTGATGGACCGTTTTCATTGGTCCAAACCGATCGTGTGTAGGCCCCATAGGTTATTTAACCTTAGGTTAAAAAAATGGCAACTTGCTTTAAAATGTAACCGATGGATTGCTAACCGATGGGAAAAAAACGATCGTTAGTATGCACAACCATCGGTTAAAAATCCACGCATGCTCAGAATCAAGTCGACGCATGCTTGGAAGCATTGAACTTTGTTTTTTTCAGCACGTCGTTATGTTTTACGTCACCGCGTTCTGACACGATCGTTTTTTTAACCGATGGTGTGTAGGCGCGACGGACCATCAGTCAGCTTCATTGGTTAACCTATGACAACCGTCCGTCGGTCCGTTCTTATCGGATGGACTTATCGTGTGTACTCGGCTTTAGAATCTAAACTCTCTTGAGAAGATGCTCTTTTGCTGTGCTTCAGTATTTTCTTGTGGGATTTGGGATACTCCGCTTTCTTGGAATTTCCTAAGGTGGTTGGGATGGGGATGTTACTCTCTGCTGCGTGGAAGCCAGGGTGATGGAAAGTATGTTTTCTACTTTTTCCCCATGCTTTTTCACAATTGAATATGTGAGAGAGGACCATGGTATAATACAGTACATTGGCCATATTTTTAGTGCAAATATCATAAGTAATAAGATCATTCAAGTTCCCTTTTTTGCCCCAGTAGTTCTTATTTATGAAGTTATTCATTGTAACAACTTAAAGTGAAACTGTAATAGTAGGTCAAATGTATTTAAAACATTTTTTCAAGTTTATTTTTCTTATTTTTATATATGTTTTTAAAACTAATATTTTATGGCTGTATCACTCATAACACTGGAATAACATAGCACCTATGAGTTTTTACCACCTCAATACCAGCATGTCGCATCCCCTTTAATTTCAAGACCATTTTTTCCGTTTTCAGCACTGTGTGTTTGACTGACATCTACTCATGCAATGGTGTTTACAATTAATTTTATATAATTTTTTGAGACAGCAAGGTTTTCTGTGGGTGGCATTTTATAACCACTGGGTTATAAATTTAGGAGAAAAACATTTTGAAAAAAAATTGTGTATACATTATTTCTGTTAATAAAACACATGAAAAAAAAAATGGCAGCACAGTACAAATATCCCCCAAATTACCCTTTTTGATTCTAGAAAATAGACATCTGAAGCTAATCAATTTTTTTTGCATGCTGGCATTGAGTGTGTTAGATTGAAATTATGTTTGATCCCCCCAGGGTCAGAGGGGCACACAGAAGAAAACAGTATGGAGTTGACTTAATAAAGGCAAATATACAGTTCACTGCAAATGTTCTTGCTCCCAAGCTTGGTAAATGAGGTAAAGCTTCACTTTGCAAAGAATACCCAATCACATGCAAGGAAAATAAAAAAAACATTTTTGCTTGCATATGATTGGATGATAGAAGTTGACAGATCTTCACTTCATTTCAGAGAGCTTCCCCTCAAATCTAGAGCAACTGCAGTGCACAGTGTATTTGCCTTTATATGTTAAGCTGGACTTTCACTTGTGTAATAGAATATTATATATATATATATATATATATATATATATATATATATATATATATATATATATATAAATATAATTAAATGTACACTGTTAACTTGAAAGAATAAAAGTTTCTGCAAGACTATTGCAATTACACACAGTCACTGGGCAAGTCTGAAAAGTGGATTTTCTCTTCTTTAATATTACTGTAGTTTAAATAATTATTAATATTATTATAATAATTTTATCCTGTTTCAGAGCCAATCTGATTGGCTCTGTGCATTTTGCCAGTGACTTCTGCTAATGACAGACAAAACGCACGCTCAAAAATATCTGCTCATTAGAACACATGTTTTACTAAAATGGCTGGTCAGGGGTTGGTTAGGGCAAGAGCATAGAAGAAGATATTTGCTTTCAGACACTCTCCTTCTAGAGGTGACATTTTGTCAAAACAGAGCAGGTAGATAGGGAGACAGAGCGAGATGATTCACTTCTATGAGCAACAACGCTGCAAACCTTAAAGTTCATATAGTAACGGCCAATGTGTTCGGTGCCCACCACCTCCGGATAAAGTGCCTGCTCACCTCCAGTACCACTATCTGACCCCAGAGTCATTATAGCCTTTAGTGAACTCCACTCTAGATGGTACTGGAAAACTCCTCGTAATATCGTCCCTGAATCACGCTACTCCACTTCTTGGTAGCCGATCAACCATGAAACATGTCAAAAAATAGAAATGGAGCAACCATAGTTCTCTCTGCTTCCAATTATTAGTAAAACTGAATCAGAGGATCAGTTTAATACAGGGCACTTTCACCCGCTTCCTGCCCAGGCCAATTTTCTGCTTTCCGCTTTCACCCTCAGCATTTCAAAATTCACAGAAATTATTTATTCCATCTCAGGCAGGTACAGGCGAGGTGTGGAATTGAACCTTTTGTGTATTATCCATAGATATACAGAAAATATATTTGATGAGAACAATTCCTTCAAATCTACAGTTTTTCTTGTATTTATTTGACAATATTTATGTAGACTGTAATGGATTTTCTATGGTTACATTCACTGATATATGTAAAGGGAAAAGTAGACATCTAAAACCTGTTGTCAGGTCATTGTCAATTTAATCAGTAAAAAAAAAAGGTATTTTTTTATTCATGTGTTATTTTTAAAGTTGTGTTTCATAAAAGGCTTCTCTTCCTAGAGAAAATCTAGTTGCTACCATAATGTAAACTGTCAATAACTAGCTTTATTCTAGCAGTGATCTGCTCTCCTTAAAATCTTTTATGCAAAAGAACAATCTCTCTGCTTACATTATTTTGTCAGAATTGTTTTAGATATTCAGGCCAGGTATGACTACAGATTAAGATAAATAAAAAAGCCTCCGATGCTTCCAGGAGGCACAGTTGATGTCACTGTAGCAATAGGCTGAAGTGCATTCTTCTGCTGGGAGGCACTGTGGCATCACTTTTGCCTCCCGGAAGCACTAGAGGTCAGGTCCAAGGTGATTTTTTTTTTTGTTTCTTTCTTTTATTTGTGTAGTGATGCATTGCCCTATGGAGTGTGTGCTTTATTTACTGTACAATGCCACATCTTACTCATTGGGAAAAGGAGACAATTCTTCAACTGGTGTTTGATACTAGCTTTACAGACAATACTCGTTTTACTCAGAATTTATTAATGGTAGCTTGCTCAGTGCTGATTGATGTAATTTTGCACAGTGTTGTAGGATCACAGCATGCCTTACTATCAGCCTCCTGTTGTGTCTGTTCCCACATGTGTTTCTTTAAAAAAAAAAAAAAAGAGCCTTCATTCTGACTTCTTTCCACCTTAGATAACATCAAACGAGAAACATTTAAACAGTCTGAAGAATGATGAAGATCTTCTTATCCACACTCTGGAGAGACTTGCTCAGGATTCAAGGTGAGTCCCCTCGGGCAAAGAGGAATTTCCGCACCCTAAACAAACGGCTTTATTTTTAAATACTAAATAACAACGTAATTGGTTTCATGTTACCCGTGTCAAGGAAGACTTTGCAGAGAACATGCAAGAATTTGTGTTTTGGGAAGCTGCCTGTAATTATAATTTTTGGCAACATATTTTATATACCGTATTTGCCGGTGTATAAGGCGACCGGGCGTATAAGAAGACCCCCTAATTTGACAGTTTTTTAAGATTTTTTGCCTGTACTCACCGTATAAGACGACCCCCCTTCCGGGGCTTCTGACGCTTCATATTTTTTCCTTCTGGAGCCATATTCTTCTTCCTTCTTGCTGGAGCTGGAGCCAATCACAGCGAGCAATGTATTCTATTAATGAATACAAAGCCTGCTTGGATTGGCAGAGGCTGTAACATCATCAGCCCACGCCTCTTTGACTCTCAAAGCCAATCCGAGCAGGCTACTGTATGTAGCCTGCTCAGATTGGCAGAGGTTGTTACTCCAAGGCTCTGTATTCATTTGAATACAACCCTCACCGGGATTGGCTAAGCTACATACAGTATTACCGCACATCCAGCAGGCATCCGAGCAGCTGACCCGGCATATATGACTACCCCTGATTTTTGGCCATTTTTTTTTAGTGTAAAAGGTAGTCTTATGCCCCGTACACACCATCACTTTATGTGATGAAAAAAAATGACGTTTTTAAAAACGTCACTTTAATTGACTGTGTGTGGGGGAAAACGTAGTTTTATGTCTTGTAAAAAACGACCAAAAAAAATTGAAGCATGCTTCAATTTTATGTGTCGTTTTTCAAAACTGCACTTTTTACTTCACAGAAATTGACCGTGTGTAGCAAAAAACGTCGTTTTCTAAGACGTTTTTTCATCCACGCTTGCCCAGAAGCTAGCTTCAATGGTAAAACGTGGTGAACGTAACCTCACTTTGCAAGAACATTGTGAGAAAAACGATGGTGTGTAGGCAACTTCGTCTTTGAAAATTGAAGTTTCAAAAACGTCATTTTTTACTTCACAGAAAGTGTCGTTTTTTTTCATCACATAAAGTGATGGTGTGTACGGGGCATTATACGCCAGCAAATACTGTAATTTTATATTGAATGTATTGCTGAAGTCTGTAAGACACAATATAGGATTATTAATAGAAATAGAAATATCCAATGAAAAATAGTATATGCAATTTTAAATATAGTACAAAATAAGCATTTTTTCATACACTGAAATTTTGGATATTTACCAGCCATCATTGTGCCAAACCGGTAATTTTGTAATAATGGTTAAAAGACCCACAGACATGAGATGATGGTTGTTGCCAAATCTGCCTGCTAACTAAAATCTGGCTGATTGTATAATCATTATTGCATATATTTATGGACACTGTGACCAGAGTAAAGTCAGAATTCCTCATCTGCATACTTGTTCCAGATTAGTGAGTTAAAGAATTAAAGCCACTAGATTAGCATTACAGCCAGTTAGCTAGCATTTTTATCAGGAGAGTTCAGCAATATTTTTCCTCAGTGTAGGTATCGTGAAAAAAGCCTGAAGCAACTGTCTTGAGCAGCAAGTTTTATGGCCCAGTAGCAGTAATAGGAGTTTGTTATATATGTGTATGAAACGCCAGACAATAAATAAAGTGATGTGATGCAATAACCACAAGGGAGTTTATCCTTATCAGGTCAGAAAGACTAAAACATTGCCTAGTACTGGAAAAATACACTCACTCAAACTGAAACCTGCTTATTTTTCCAGGGAATACCTTTTTCATGACCTGCACATTTCACTTTGGCACAGCAAATTGTATGATGCTGCAGAGTTCTACTATACTATCAGTGCAATAATATCTACTGCTAATGCAATTAGCGATGTTTCATTATGTGTGTAAAATCAACACTTGACATTTACAATTATTAATGTTAGCAGTCCCCTCGGATTTCCTGTGTAGTAAATGGCAATTTGTGCCAAATTCCGTTGCTCGGTTATTGCGAGCTGCGTTACAGATTATTATTAGTGTTAGCATCATTGTCAGCATACTGCTAGAGAGGAGGGCCCTTCTACAATGACCTTTAGAATATAAGCGATGCAGAAACACTACATACATTTATTAAAGGAGATGATGGAAGTTGGGTACTCGGCAGTCAAGGAATGAGAGTAATGGTGGCCATGCATGCTTTGATAAAAGATCAATTTATTTTCTGAACGATCTCTCAATCATTGATTGAAAACACAATTCTTTGATATGCCACACACAGGGAAGTAGATTTTGATCAATTATTAGAAGATACAATTGTAAATTAACGGTTATAACCCTGTTTCCACCATGCAACCTCATAATCTGAACAACTGACATACAATAAAATTCATGGCCAAATTGTGTCAGTGCTGCCAAATGATTAAAAACGATTGATAGTCTTCAACCATTGATAATCGACTCGTTTTGATCTAATATGATGGAATCTAACTCGGTTGGAAGGGGAAGTTATGGCTTTTCAGTTTGTTTCTGATTCCATCGCTCTGGTCGGATCACACATCAAGAAAAAAAAAAACAGACCGTATATGGCCACCAATAGATGGATAGGAAGCAGGTAGGTTTATTTTGTTTTTTTGTTCAATCGTTTTTATTAAATCATGAAAGAAAAATACAGAACCATTAACCACTTAAGGACCGCCTAACGCCGAGATACGTTGGCAGAATGGCACGGCTGGGCACAGGCATGTACAGATAGGTTGCCTTTAAGAGCCCAGCCGTGGGTCACTCGCGCGACCTGGTCTGAAGCTCCGTGACCCCGCCCGTGGGACCCGATCGCCGCCGGTGTCCTGCGATCGGTCACATGAGCTGAAGAATGGGGAGAGGTGAGTGTAAACACACCTTCCCCATTCTTCTGTGTGGCAGTGTCACTGATCGTCTGTTCCCTGTTATAGGGAACGCCGATCAGTGACGTCACACCTACATCCACGCCCCCCAACAGTAAGAATCACTCCCTTAGGGCACACTTAACCCCTTAGCGGCCCCTAATGGTTAACCCCTTCACTGCCATTGTCATTTTCACAGTAATCAGTGCATTTTTATAGCACTTTTCGCTGTGAAAATGACAATGGTCCCAAAAATGTGTCAAAAGTGTCCGATGTGCCATAATGTTGCAGTCATGAAAAAAACACTGATCACCGCCATTACTAGTAAAAAAATAAATTATTAATAAAAATGCCATAAAACTATCCCATATTTTGTAGACGCTATAACTTTTGCGCAAACCAATCAATAAACGCTTATTGCGTTTTTTTTTTACCAAAAATAAATAGAAGAATACGTATGGGCCTAAACTGAGGGAAAAAAAAAAATTTTATATATTTTTTTGGGGATATTTATTATAGCAAAAAGTAAAAAATATTGTTTTTTTTCAAAATTGTCGCTCTATTTTTGTTTATAGCACAAAAAAATAAAAACCGCAGAGGTGATCAAATACCACCAAAAGGAAGCTCTATTTGTGGAAAAAAAAGGACGCCAATTTTGTTTGGGAACCACGTAGCACGACCGTGCAATTGTCAGTTAAAGCGATGCAGTGCCGAATAGCAAAAAGGGGCAAGGTCCTTAACCTGCATATTGGTCCAGGTCTTAAGTGGTTAAAAGATATCAGATATACCAGCATGGCACACAGGCCGACAGTACAAAGTACTCAAATATTGTTCAAATATCTTGAAAAGCTAGAAGTAGGTAGGTTTTAAATAATTAAATAAATATTTTTAGGTTGAGACCAAATAAAGCAGAAAATTCATAAAACTGAGGACTGCCTATGTTAAATATGTAAACTCTATTTATTCCTGTTAAGATGTTTAACTTTTTTTTAAAGTTTAGCTCACAAAATAAGCATTTATGCCAAGTGAACCACAGATGAAACATTGATCAAGTTGCTTACGTTATGGTGCTTGGAGACATTTGGATAGTGGCTAGCCATACACAGGGATGGACTGGCCATTGGGACTACAGGGAGTTTCCCGGTGGGCCGATGGCTCAGTGGGCCGGCTTCAGTGACAACGGACTGCCCCCCCCCCCCTCCGCTCACCTCCTCTCCCTCCCTGCAGCGCTCACCTGGGGGGAACAGAGAAGCAGGGGGAGGAGCAGGGAGGGGACAGACAGCTGACTCAACAGCTATGGCCTGGGAGTTTCTCACTTCTGCCTAATCTTGTCCCATAAGGGGGGGCACCGAACTGATACTTTGCCCCGGGTGAAATAATGTCTAGCTTCCCCACTGGTACTGCTTATAAGAGTACTAGTATCAGCCGTTCTACTCTAATAAAGCAGAATGGCTAGTGGCTAGTGAAGGTGGAGAGGGGGCTTGGGTGGCGGGGCAGGTGCGGGAGTTGTCCGGCCACCATGAGAGAGACCTGTCAAAGTGGGCCAGTCTGGATGAAGTCCAGGGCCCAATTTTTGTCCCAGTCCAGCCCTGGCCATACATGCACAACTCATAAAACAAGCTTGCTTGCACCTGTAAAGCAGGGATAGGGGAATGCTAAGGTTCTTCCTTGCTTAAGTGAAATAATAGCAAGTGTTTAGGAAAGTCACTCCAAGTGACTAAAATGATATTAAAAGAAATGTTTTTTAATTGAAATAAAAAAAGATGTTAAAATTACCTACTCCATGCAACAATATTGCACAAAGCAGACCCTTACCTCTTCCTTGGTGGTCCCTTGCTGGCCACTGTCATCTTCTTCTTCATCTGAGTGGCTGTATGCGTCCATAGACATATGCAGCATAGCTTGACAACGTCCCTGCTTCCTGTTCACTGGATTTGATTAGCAGCAGCAGGAGCCTATGGCTCCCACTGCTCTCAGTGTATCCTGTGAATCTGGAAAGAGAGAGCAGCACCGCTGCAGCCAGGGACAGTGCTAGAGCAAGAGAGGAGACAGGTAAGTGCCTTCTTAAACCCTTCCCTCCGTCATGTCTCAGCACTTTAAGTGGATCTAAATGCCAACAGTTTGGCAAATTAGAGTCTTTATCTAGGGCCATATATATGTAGCCACTCAACGTTAAAGCCCACCCGCCGTGAGGCCGCATATATATGCACCAAAACAGCAGCAAGTGGTCAGGGAATGCATTAAGATAAAAATGTAACTTTGTAACCACTTTCATTTTTTACCCGAGCGAGCCTGGTTTAGGGTGGGAAGGGTCTTCAGACATAAAATCATCACCCTTCTTAGCCATAAATGGGCACTGCAGTGTGAACAGGGCTTCGGGATGGTGGCCAATATCTATCTAGTTTAGCTCCACAGCTTCATGTGTGAAAGCCATATCTGGGATTTGATATGTCTACAATACTATCATGTGATGGTTCTGGACCACATCTGTACCAGATAAACTCATTCATACCTCAATCTGGTCACTGTAATGAGTGTTGTAGCTAATGCTGTGGAGTTTTTTTATTCAGTGGAGCAGGTGAGGCTGTGGATATCAAATATCTGTGCTGTAAGTCATTTAAATTGTTTCCTGTGTGATCTCAGCACCTGAGATGAACATGTGAGTGAGCAATTGACAAGCTGCAGAATATTTGTTCTGCTTTGCCTTGTTGTAAAGTGATAAAGTTGGATTCTGTGTAGAAAATAAACCTTTTAATCCAACTATACATTTCTTTAAAAGAAGATTATTTTTGCTATAATTCAGTTTATATAAGTACCTTATTTTGGTTTCAGATAGCTTCCTGTGATTACCTGCATAACAAAATTCAGACTGGGAGTATGAGCCAATTAGACCCCACTGCATTAAATATTTTTTCTAATGTAAATGTGGCAATAGACACTGGTCTTTGGCTGTTTTTGACTGGATTGAGTGACAATTAAGGCCCAGATTCTCAAAAAAGCGCCTATCTTTAGGCGGGCGTAGTGTATCTCAGATACACTAAGCGGCCGTAACTTAGAGCGGCAGGTCCCGTATTCAGAAACATTTTCCGCTCTAAGTTACGGTGGCGTAGTGTATCTGATACGGCGTAAGTCCGCCTAATTCAAACTAGGCTGGTAGGGGGCGTGTTGTATGTAAATGTTTTGTGACCCCACGTAAATGACGCGAACGGCGCATGCGCATGCTCAGTATCACGTTGAATTTTCAAATTAAATTACGCCCGCTCAATGCCTAGTCGACGTGAATGTAACTTACGTCCAGCCCCATTCACGGACGACTTACGCAAACGACGTAAAACACGATGCTGTTCCGACATTTCCGACGTCCATACCGAACATGACTTACCCCTGCTTTATAAGGGGTAACGTTACGCCGGCGTATGTCTTACGTGAAACGACGTATCTTGATACGCCGGGCGCACGTACGTTCGTTAATCGGCGTACCTAACTCATTAGCATATTCAACGCGGACATCTGCGGAAGCGCCACCTAGCGGCCAGCGTAAATATGCACCCTAAGATATGACGGTGTAAGAGACTTATGCCGATCGTATCTTAGCCAAATTTATGCGTAACTGATTCTAAGAATCAGCCGCATAGATACGACGGCTCTCATTTGGACTTACGATGACGTACATGGCGCTACGCCGTCGTAAGTCCTTTGAGAATCTGGGCCTAAATGTCTACAAGGCACTCCTGGCCCAGGCTCATTGGGGGAAAAGCTGAACTTCGAAAACCTGTCTGAATATTGATTTCCTTGTTAAGGTGATGCCAAAAGTGTCCTCAAGACCCCTCCACAACTCTATTATATGCACTAAACATGAACCATCAACCAAGGTTACTGTTAATGTTTAAGTGGCATGACAGCTTAGCGCTGCCTCTTGATCCTGCTTGTGATGGGTGTACAGCATTGATAAGCTGTTCTTTGACTGAAACATCCAGAGTGTGGAACTTCAGGATTGTTGCACAAAAATGGAATGGCAGATCAAGATAATCTAAAGACAAACTTGAATCAAACATGTTTCAGGGGTCAAAAGACATCTCCCTTTGTCAGGGTTAGTAAACGTATATAACAAAATGTTGAAAATTTAACTAAATTCACATGACATATGCAACATATACTTAATTCTCAGCCTCAGCATATATAAGATTATAGATAAAATCTAAATAAAGTGATTGCAAAGCTTAACTTGTTAAATAAAAATAATAGACATGTTATACTTACGTCTCAGTGCAATGGTATTGCACAGAGCAGCATTGAGGTTCTTGGGTCCCCCGCTGATGTTCTTTGCTTCTTCTCTTCTTGGTGTGCCACCATAAGAAGCTGCTCCTGGGTCAGGCTGTGTATGTCTATAGACGCACACAGCCTTGCTTGGCCCTGCCCCTCCTCACAGGATTTGATTGACAGCAGCGAAAGCCAATGTTAAATATGTGTGTTGTGAAATTAAGTAAAGCCCTTTTTATTATTGTTGCTATTTTTTATGTTATGTTTCCAAAGCAGACAGACAAGGCTTCATAAAGAAAAACAAATATTAGTGGCAAGTCAGGCGAGAATATCTTATAGTAAGTCCAAAACTGCTTAGACCTCCACTGTTACCAGTAATGGACAGTAGTACAGTAAGTCATCTTTAACCACTTCCCGACCGGCTCACGTACATATGGCAGGTTGGCTCTCCAGTGCAAAACCACGTACAGGTACATTGGCTGCTTAAAGAGCCTTAGCAGGCGCGGGGAGCCTATTGCGCGTGGTGAAGGCAAGGAACAGAACGGGGATCTGTGTGTGTAAAATCACTGTTCTGTCAGGGTAGTAGAGACAGATCATGTGTTCCTATTAAGTAGGAACAACGATATGTCTCCTCTAGTCACTCCCATCCCCCCACAGTTAGAACACACCCTGAGGGAACACCATTTAACCCCTTGATCGCCCCCTAGTGTTAACCACGTTCCTGCCAGTGACATTTATACAGTAATCAGTGTCTACTTTTAGCTCTGATCAGTGTATAAATGTCAATGGTGCCAAAAAAGTGTCCTGTCCCTCTGCCGCAATGTCGCAGTCCCTATAATAAATCACTGATTGCCACCATTACCAGTAAAAAAAATAAGAAAAATTCCATAAATCTATCCCCTATTTTGTAGAAACTATAGCTTGCGCAAACCAATCTATTTTTTTTACCAAGAATATGGAGAAAAATATATATCGGCCTAAAATGATGAAGAAATCGGTTTTAAAAAAAATGTTGGGATATTTATTATAGCAAAAATTTAAAAATATATATATTTTTTTCAAAATTGACGCTCTTTTTTTGTTTATAGTGAAAAAAATGAAATGCCACCAAAAGCATCAATCAAAAGGGCATCAATTTTGTTTGGGCACCACGTCGTACGTGCAATTGTCAGTTAAAGCGACGCAGTGCCGTATCGCAAAAAATGCTCTGGTCATTAAGGGGGTAAAACCTTCCGGGGCTGAAGTGCTTAAATGCACAACACAACACAGTTCCCCATAAATGTTTACTGTACAAAGTAAGGTTCGTTGGCATGGACCATAGGGATTTTGGAGTACATGGATTGAAAACTGGCTACAAGGGCGAGTTTAGAGGGTAAAAATAAATAGGGAGTACAGGGTTCTGTGCTGGGACCAATCCTATTTAATTTGTTCATAAACGACCTGGAGGATGGGGTAAACAGTTCAATCTCTATTTGCGGATGACACTAAGCAAAGCAGGGCAATAACTTCTCCGCAGGATGTGGAAACCTTGCAAGAAGATCTGAACAAATTAATGGGGTGGGCAACTACCTGGCAAATGAGGTTAAATGTAGAAAAATTTAAAATAATGCATCTGGGTGGCAAAAATATGAATGCAATCTACTCACTAGGGGGGGAATCTAGGATGGAAAAGGGCCTGGGGTCCTAGTAGATGATAGGCTCAGCAATGGCATGCAATGCCAAGATGCTGCTAACAAAGCAAACAGAATAGTGGCATGCATTAAAAGGGGATTAACTCAAGAGAAAATGTGATAGTTCTCCCACTCTACAAGACTTTGGTTCAGCCTCACCTAGAGTATGATGTCCAGTTCTGGGCTCCAGTCCTCTGGAAGGATGTGCTGGAAATGGAGCGAGTACAAAGAAGGGCAACAACGCTAATAATGGGTCTGGAGGATATTAGTTATGAGGAAAGGTTGCGAGCACTGAACTTATTCTCTCTGGAGAAGAGACGCTTGAGAGGGGATATGATTTCAATTTACAAATACCGTACTGGTGACCCCACAATAGAGATAAAACTTTTCTGTGGATTAACAAGACACGTGGCCACTCATTAAAATTAGAAGAAAAGAGGTTTAACCTTAAACTGTGTAGAGGGTTCTTTAATGTAAGAGCGGCAAGGGTGTGGAATTCCCTTCCACAGGCAGTGAATTCAGCGGGGAGCATCGATAGTTTCAAGAAACTATTAGATAAGCACCTAAACGACCACAACATACAGGGATATACAATGTAATTCTGACATATAATCACACACATAGTTTGGACTTGGTGGACATGTGTCTTTTTTCAACCTCACCTACTATGTAACTATGTAATTGAACATTTAAGAGGAAGGGCTGTATCAGAAGACCTAGCAAGAATGAAATGTGGTCAGATGAGAACAGGAAAATGGAGTTAGAATAAGCAACAGGATCACCAAAACTGGATGACCCAAGATTGTAAAAATGATACCTGCTCTAACAAATCTTGTTTTTTCCTGTGACATGCAGATGGTTGGGTTAGAATTTGGTGTACATACCATGAATCATTTGTAATAAAGTGAAACAGGAGGCTCACAACCTGAATGTGCAGCAGACAGATCTGGACCAAAATCCCGAGGACGTTTTTAAGCACTTTGTTCATATTCTGGTGTTACTTTTTACAGTGCTAGTGTAGTTTACTACTAAAAAAAGTTTATCTATTCACTGTGACCCTCTGTATATTAATATGTCTGATGTATAGAATAACCACCATTAATCTTTCCAATCTCTTCTTACAAGTGAAGAAAATCTTTGTCTTTTCTCCTCTTTGGTATGCCACCCTCCCACCAGACTACAAGGTTCTCATATTACCCCCGCCCAGAACTATGCTTATATCGGCCACATCCTCTTGCCTCGCTGCTTTGATCCACAGGCTGGTGTGAAAAGCTGCAATATAACTCAGCTTATTTATTTTCTCTTCATTTTGACTCGCATAGTGGTCTTTTTGTTCAATGCTATTTAGATAATAATTTATCTGGTCTTAAAAAGAAATAGATGAGTAATTGGAATGGATTCAGTATGCCAACATCCTTTTCCTTGTCGAGTGCTTTGTTTGTTTTTTCTCCTTGGCAACAGGCATACAGTTAAGGATACTGGCTAAAAGTACTACAAGCTTATGATGAATGCTACATTGTAGAATAGTTTTTATGAAACGATACAATAAAATGATCTCTATGTTGATCTGTTCATGTTTTATAATCAAAACTTGGCATTTGTGCATAATCAGAAGCAAATGTATGTATGCTTTGCATTAAAAACACTTTTTGTTATACCTGTATTGATGTAGGGCTTTCCAGAATACATTAAACCAATCACATCTGTACCCTGGGAGCTTAGTGTCTAGAGTCTGGGTTAACCTAGCAGTTCGGGGGTCTTTGTGTACTGTGGGAGACAACTGGGGTACTCAGTGGAAACCCACAAAGGTTTAGGAGAAAATTCAAACTTTACTAAGAAAGTCGCTCTGAATTAAATTGAACCAAGGACTCCAAACTGAAAATTAAGCATGATAATCTTTTAGCCACTTTTAGCTCCACCAGGAACTTTTGACATTTACACAGAATATGCATACAACCTTATGAATCTTCTTTTCTAAAGTTCTAAAGCTTTTTCTTCTAATCTGAAGCCAGAGCTTTAGAATAGCACAATTTTCGAATGGTTTAAAGGGGTTTTAAAGGTAATTCCTTTCCCCCTAAAGGGCTTCCTTTACCTTAATGCAGTCCTCCTTCACTTACCTCATCCTTCAAATTTGCTTGTAAATGTCCTTATTTCTTCTGAGAAATCCTCACTTCCTTTTCTTCTGTCTGTAACTCACCACCGTAATGCGAGGCTTTCTCCCTGGTGTGGAGAAAGCCTCTTGAGGGGGGAGGGGGCGAGCAGGAGTGTCAGGACGCCCACTAACACACAGCTCCTTTGTGTCCTGACCCTCCTGCTCGCCCCCTCCCCCCTCAAGAGGCTTTCTCCACACCAGAGAGAAAGCCTTGCATTAGGGTATGTAGTTACAGACAGAAGAACAGGAAATGAGGATTTCTCAGAAGAAATAAGGACATTTAAAATTGAAATCGAAGGCTGAGGTAAGTGAAGGAGGACTGCGCTAAGGTAAAGGAAGCTATTTAGGGAAAAAAATGTTTTACCTTTACAACCCTTTTAATTTAACCGTATTCAGCAAATCTGTCTCTGTTCCAGGCAAGTATAATCAACAGATAAGACACCATATAGGGGTAAGGCAGCCCATTATTTCATTCAACCAGTGAGTTTAACGAAAAAAAATGACCCGATTCCCCCATCCACACATCCAAATTAGGAAGGGGAGTCCTGCTGTGTCATTGTATTCTAACAGCAGGGAGACTATCCCGCCATCAGAAGACTATCCCGCTATCAGATGACTATCCTGCCATCAGAATACGCTGATCAGCATTGCAGGCTATAACTTTGAGCTGGGAAAATCTGACAGGGTGGTTGTACAGAAGATGATTGGTAGATTGACTTCTGTGTAACCACAGTGCCCATACATGGATCAAAATCCAACCAGTTCAGAGACCTGTCGAATTCCGATCCATGTATGGCTGGCCTAACGAATGAAACTGACTTTAAAATGAGCATTTGTAAGCTTACTAGTAGAGAAGATGGTAGCGTATAGAAAGCGTGTGAATTATTTTAGATGATAATATCCACATTTTATTTAAAGTGTTAAAGCCCTTCTACGGGCAAATATTAACCCTCCTCCTACCCCCCTCTCAACCTTTTGGCAGTTTTTTTTTTACCTTTGTAATCAAGTTTTAACTTATAAAAGCCCACCTTCTGGGTTCCTAGTTGGGGCTATATCTGGGCGTTGATATTCGGTTATTGAGAAGACCCCCTCTGATGGACAGAAAATAGGACGTGTCACTATTCACACAGGCAGTGGCATGGACACTTGAAGGAGGACCCTGCCTCCTGTACCCAAAAGGAAAGTGAAGACTTGGACGCAAAACTTCATGTGACTGTAGATTTAGATTTTTCATGTCTGTGAAAAGTTGAAGGGGGTGTGTGGGAGGGGGAACCCTGTAGTTCAGCTTTAAATGATAATTTCTATTTAGCAACTAAAAAGCCTGGACTTGTCAATCTATATTATCGTAAAACAACTTAATAGGTTTGGACCATCCAGAAATAGGCTTGTGAAACATGCAGCAGCCCTCCAGCACTGGCTGGGTTAATCGCTGTATTCACTGGAGAACTGAAAAAAATATTATTTTTTTGTAGAACAAGATGCATTTGTGAATCTCATTATGAGCAGAGTCTACTCACATTTGCTATTCTTTTCTAAAGGTTTTTTCTTTCCCTTGACTTAGTTATAATTGCTTTTCCACGTCTTAAGTAGCCTCAGCATTTAATGAGAAAAGGGCCCGATATTACACTGAATTATTCTATCAAGAGTTATTTGCATTTTTTAAATTAAGTTATAGAGTATAAGCTAGACTGAATAATCAAATCATGTTCACAATATGAAACATTTACTGGCGCACAACTTTAACCTCGTAGTGCTTGCCGTCACCTTGCCTATGCGTAATTCTCAGGCAACAGTAATGGCAAAATGTCGGGTTAATTCTTTGCTCTTCAGAGACTTAACGTTATTCACTAAAAGGTAAATGGGACAAGGCGGAAATGCATATTTCTTGCAAGTTAGTGCACGTACTTGACAAGAAGACATGTGTACTAACAGGCACTGTAGCTGCATACGTGTACAAAGCTCATTAAAAAAGATGCTCCAACCAATGTAGTGCTGTCTTTCCAAAAAGTCTAAAAGTTGTTTTAACTCAGCTAAACATTTTAACTGGGGGGAAAATTCTGACAGGCATTGTGATGGAAAGCGTGCCAGGTATCAGGGTGATACACAGCATTTCAACCCGTATATGGTCATTTCAGTAATACTTGACAGGGTGTGTAGCACCCAGAACAACAATTGTTCTGATTTGCTTGATATACATACATGTCAAAATAAAGCAGGCCATAGATGAGCAGAATTTTGAATGAAAATTCCTACAAAAAAAAGGTTCTGAGAAAGCTTGTTCACTTTTCAATCATTAATGGGTCAACGTTTATTTTCACCCACATTGACGGGAAAATTTGAAAACTTACGATAGAATTTTTTTTAGAACAAACACATTTTTACCAGCATATATGGCTTTCATTCAGTAAAGTCCATTCATTCCAAAATATTAACAGCAAATGTCCTCTTTTGAATGACAAATATTCTGAGAATTTTTGTATACATTTTCCTAAGATTTTTCCTCATTAAAAAAACGTTCCTTCTATGGCCAGTTTAACCTCTTCACGACCGCGCTATAGCTGAATTATAAGCTACAGCAAGGTCGCACATTGCCGAGAGGGCGTCATATGATGCCCTTCAGTGATCGCGCTTCCTGCGCACCCCCTGTGGCACGCATCGGCATTGATCAGGATAAAAAATGTGGCCAGCTGTGTCCAAACACAGCTGATCACAGTGTAAACAAGATATACCAGTTATTGGCAATCCCCTCCTCGCGCTGACAGCACACGAGAAGAGCCAATATGTTGCAATCTACAATGATCATCAGTTTCCTGATAATCAGTGCAGCCCCAACAGTGGCCACTACTGCTGCCAATGAGTGCCCACCAGTGCTGCCTGTCAGTGCCCACCAGTGCTTTCCTGTCAGTGCCCACCAGTGATGCCTTTCAGTGCTCACCAGTGATGCCTTTCAGTGCTCACCAGTGATGCCTGTCCGTGCCTATCATTCCTGCCTATAAGTGCCCATCAGCGCAGCCTTATCAGTGCCGCCTCCTCAGTGCACATCAATGAAGGAGAAACATTACTTATATACAAAGTTTTCATCTTAAAAAAAAGTTTTTTTTTTGTTTAGCAAATAAAAAAAAAACAGTGGGTTGAATACCAGCAAAAGAAAGCTCTATCTGTCTCAAAAATTATAGAAATTTTGTTTGTGTACAGTGTTGCATGACCGCACAATTATCATTCAAAATGCAACAGCACTGAAAAATGGCCTGGACAGGAAGGGGGGTGAAAGTGCCCAGTAGGCAAGTGGTTACAGTGATTGTAAATGCAATAAAAATAAATAACAAACAGGTTTATACTTATCTGCTCTATGCACCAGCGCTCCTGGCTCCTCCTCTTCAGCAAGTGTCCACCATAGGAAGCTGCTTCCTGTGGGGGCACTCATGTGGGCTCACTCCCAACCCCTGGTGTCTGCATCTATAGGCGCAAACAGCAGTGCTCGGGCCCGACCCCTGCTCCCTTGTTACTAGTTTTGATCGGTAGAAGTGGGAGCCAATGGCCAGGAAGTGAGGGGAGAGAGCTGCTGCAGATGGACACACCTCTAGATTGAATGAGGCTTCATGGAAGTATAAGGGGGAGTGAAGGGGGGATAATACTACCTAAAGATTTTTTTACCCTAATGCATTAAGACAGCCCAGCAGCTAGCATTTTCAGAAGGAGATCAGCAAAGGCATTTTTCTTATACCAGTAAAGGTTTCCTATTGCTCTCTAATTCCTATTTGCAAAATTGTGCTATATGGGCAGAGGTTGCAGGACAGCCCCAAAAAAACAGTAGAGTGTCTGTGCTCCAAACACTGTAGAGGAGTAGTTACATAGTTAGTCAGGTTGAAAAGAAGACACAAGTCCATCCAGTTCAACCATAAAAAAAAAAATATATATATATCGTACAATCCCATATACCAAATTCTATACCCACAGTAGCATCTAGTATCCAAAATATTCAGGGGAAAAAAGCATATTACACACTAAGCAGTTCCACTTATGCTAATTGTATAGAACACCCAGGGTAGTGTAAAGACAGGAATATAGGGGCAGATTCACAAAGCGAGTACGCCGGCGTATCTACTGATACGCCGGTGTACTTTCAAATTTCCCGCGTCGTATCGTTGTTTTGAATCCTCAAAACTAGATACGACGGCTTCTGGGTTAGATCCGACAGGTGTACGTCTTCGTACGCCTTCGGATCTAAGATGCAATTCTTTGGCGTCTGCTGGGTGGCATTCACGTCGTTTTCCGCGTCTGGTATGCAAATTAGATATTTCCGACGATCCACGAACGTACGAGCGGCCGTCGCATTTTTTTACGTCGTCTGCAGACGGCTTTTTCCGGCGTATAGTTAAAGCTAGGGTAAAGGAAGCTATTTAGGGAAAACAATTGTACCTTTACAACCCCTTTAAGTGCTGCACCACATAAGTATATGCATTATTTTGCTTCTGATCACTAACTGCACATCTGATGTAGTCCTATGTTTATATTATGCACTTGCCATTGAGCCACCACACACATTTTACAAACATTTACATATTGCGAGCGCAGTATATGCCCAGTCTCAGAACACTTTCTGTGTACATACCCTAAAGCCTGCACATCTCTTTGGAAGTGAGGAGTGACTATGAAGGATGTGTAGGGTGTGGGCTTGGTAAGGGGACTTGTAAAAACAAATGCAAAAGATTAGATCAAAGTAAAATAGGGTGACAGATTGTGGGAGAGGAAACAGTCATGGCTTAATAGAGAAAGCAGGACGAAGTAAAAACAAAGTACAGGAAGAGCATACATTTAGGAAAAATCTGAAGGAAAGCGTATATTGATATAAATAGAAGTAGCTCAATGAGAATCTATATGTGATATGTGTGTGACCAGCCTAAAGCTGAACTCCATGCAGGTATAAATAGTTCAATTAATGCAGCTATGTATACATTTCTGAAATGTATTTTGGATTACAACTATTGTATGCCCTAGAGTTCAAGTTAGTATCAGCCTCTTGTAAAATCACAGGCTGAGTACATGGAGCTGACCTTGCTTTACTTTTTTTTTTAAAGCGTAACTTAGTACTTTTTTTTTATCTTTCCATCTATTAAATCTTCTGCCCTTGTAGTTTTAACTTTGGATAGTAAAAAAAAAATTCTGCCAGTAAATACCTTATACAGCCCACTTCCTGTTTCTTGTCTGGGAAAAAAGCCTAGGCTTATGACATCATTTAATGCCTCTTTTGAGAGTTTGCCAGGATGGGAGGGGGGATGAGTCATAAGAGAGCCAATTAGAGCTGCAGAGCTTGAGGTGTGCCTCTGTGTAAATCCAGGAAATGAACAGGCAGCAGCTTCAGCTGCCCACAGTTAAAATGGCTACAGCCAGACTCAATGGAGGGAGATGTATGCAGCATAAAAGCAGTAAAAAATCACAGTATATATAAAATAATATGCAAAGTGGTTGGAGGGACGCTTCAGAATGGCAAAGATGTTTGTATTACAAATTATGTGAGCAGGCTGAAGTTCCTCTTTACCTGTAGCAGAGAAAAGTCAGGTCACCAGCTAGGCTATATTGTTCAGCATGGCAGAAATACCAATTATTTGCCCAGTAGAACATCTCCAATGTGAATCTTGAATCTTGAATGTGTATCCTTCTTTAACCGCTTTAAGACAACCGCCGTCATTATACTGCGTCAGGTTGGCTCTCCTGGGTGAATCTCCAAAGGTGTACGTCGGCCGCTTTAATATCGATAGGGGGTGCGTGCTCGTGGCACGACGCCAGAGCTGATGTGCTCCGGCCACCAGTGACTGCTCCACAGAGAGCCAGAACAGGGATCTGTCAATGTAAACAGACAGATCCCTGTCAGAACGGGGAAGGAGAGACATATCTGCTATTCCTAGTGATTAGGAACAGCAATCTCTCTCCTCCTCCAGTCTGTCCTATCCCCCCCCAGTTAGAAACACCTACCAGGGAACCCATTTAACCCCTTGATCACCCCTAGTGTTAACCCCTTCTCTGTTAGTGAAATTTACACAGTAATCAGTGCAGTTTTATAGCACTGATCGCTGTATAAATGTCAATGGTCTCAAAAATGTGTCTGCAATGTCGAAGTCCAACTAAAAATCACAGATTGCTGCCATTACTAGTTGAAAAGAAAAATTCTAATAATAAAAATGCCATGAATCTATCCCCTATTTTGTAGACGCTACAACTTTTGTGCAAGCAAATGATACGCTTGTTGCGATTTTTTGTTGCCAAAAATATGTAGAAGAATACATATTGGCCTAAACTGATGAAAAAAAAATTGGGGGGGGGGATATTTATTATAGCTAAAAGTAAAACATCGTGTTTTTTTTCAAAATTGTCGCTCTTTTTTTGGTTTATAGTACAAAAAATAAAAACCGCAGCGGTGATCAAATGCCATCAAAAGAAAGTTCTATTTGTGGGGAAAAAAAGGACATTTTTGTTTGGGTACAAAATCGCACGACCGTGCAATTGTCAGTTAAGCGATGCAGTGCTGTATCACAAAAAATGGTCTGGTCATTAAGGGGGTAAATCCTTCTGGTCCTTAAGTGTTTAAAGTGAAACGCCAAGCAACTACAGCAGTTAACTTAAATGTGTTTTGATATCTTCCTCCTATAATCGCCTGTACAACAGCACTGAGAATAGAAGAGGGAGGGACAAAATGATGAGCCAATCAAACTCTGCTGCAGTGCACCTGTGATGACGGTGTTAATGCTCATAGGGGTCAAGAAAAGTGTGGGCAGAAGAACAACCTTATCAATATACTGTTGTTCCCCTGCTGTCATGTCAGCTGGATGGGGTATGGTTTACCCAGTGTTTTTGGGTAAGCTTTGCTCCTGCTGCAGTGGGGGATGAGGATCTGGATGCCTTGACTAAAACATTGGCTGCACAGAATTACAAATCCTACGGCAGGTAAAACCATTCCCTTATCTGAGTGTTTATATGTTCATTTCATGAAAATAATAGTAGTACAGCCGTGGCCAGAAGTTTTGAGACTGACACAATTTGCATATACTCCAGAATGTTATGAAGCGTGATAAATCCCTCTTTGCCATGAAAATGAACTTAATCCCATAAAATAATTTTCACTGCATTTGCAAAGACACCTTCAGGTCGCCCAAGAAACTCCAGCAAGTGCCGGGGCCGTCTTCAACAGTTGGGACAGACTGATATTCTGCAAAAGGTACAGGGATTGGACTGCTGAGGACTGGGATAATGATGCCTTTTCCAGCATGATGGAGCACTTTGTCATCAGGCAAAAGTGATAACTAGGTGGCTTGGGGAACAAAACATCAACATTTTGGGTCCATGGCCAGGAAACTCCCTAGACCGTAATCCCATTGAGAATTTGTCGTCAATCTTCAAGAGGCGGGTGAAAAAAAAAACCCCACAAATTCTGACAAACTCCAACGCCTTGTACACACGACCATTTTTCACGATGAGAAAACTGCCATTTTTTAAATTGGTCGTGAAAACCGGTCGTGTGTATGCTCCCTAGCAGTTTTCTCGACGAAAAAACAGCCTGCAAAAAAATTGAAACCAGTTTGTTTTTTTTCTCGTCGTGTTTCCCGTCAGTCTTTTTCTCGTCGCGAAAAACGGTCGCGTGTATGCTTTTCCGAGGGGAAAAAAACACGCATGCTCAGAATCAAGTATGCAGCCCAAAAGCAACCCAAAGGGTGGCACCATTTGAAAGGAACTTCCCCTTTATAGTCCCATCGTACGTGTTGTACGTCACCGCGCTTTGGTCGGACTTTTTTTGCATGAACGTATGTATGCAAGTCAGGCTGGAGAGGAATCACGTCAGGAAAAACATTGTTTTTTTTCCTGCAGAGAAAAATGGTTGTGTGTATGAGGCACAAGACTTGATTATGAAAGAATGGGCTGGGGATCAGTCAGGATGTGGCCCAGAAATTGATTGACAGCATGCCAGGGCACATTGCAGAGGTCTTGAAAAAGAAGAGTCAACACGACAAATATTGACTCTGTGCATAAATGTAATGCAATGTAATTGTCAATAAAAGCCTTTGACACTTACTGTATGAAATGCTTGTAATTACAGTGCCTTGCGAAAGTATTCGGCCCCCTTGAACTTTGCGACCTTTTGCCAAATTTCAGGCTTCAAACATAAAGATATAAAACTGTAATTTTTTTTGAAGAATCAACAACAAGTGCGACACAATCATGAAGTGGAACAAAATTTATTGGATATTTCAAACTTTAAAATAAACTGAAAAATTGGGCGTGCAAAATTATTCAGCCCCTTTACTTTCAGTGCAGCAAACTCTCTCCAGAAATTCAGTGAGGATCTCTGAATGATCCAATGTTGACCTAAATGACTAATGATGATAAATAGAATCCACCTGTGTGTAATCAAGTCTCCGTATGAATGCACCTAATCTGTGATAGTCTCAGAGGTTCGTTTAAAGCGTAGAGAGCATCATGAAGAACAAGGAACACACCAGGCAGGTCCGAGATACTGTTGTGGAGAAGTTTAAAGCCGGATTTGGATACAAAAAGATTTCCCAAGCTTTAAACATCCCAAGGAGCACTGTGCAAGCGATAATATTGGAATGGGAGTATCAGACCACTGCAAATCTACGAAGACCTGGCCGTCCCTCTAAACTTTCAGCTCATACAAGGAGAAGACTGATCAGAGATGCAGCCAAGAGGCCCATGATCACTCTGGATGAACTGCAGAGATCTACAGCTGAGGTGGGAGACTCTGTCCATAAGACAACAATCAGTCGTATACTGCACAAATATGGCCTTTATGGAAGAGTGGCAAGAAGAAAGCCATTTCTTAAAGATATCCATAAAAAGTGTTGTTTAAAGTTTGCCACAAGTCACCTGGGAGACACACCAAACATGTGGAAGAAGGTGCTCTGGTCAGATGAAACCAAAATCGAACTTTTTGGCAACAATGCAAAACGTTATGTTTGGCGTAAAAGCAACACAGCTCATCACCCTGAACACACCATCCCCACTGTCAAACATGGTGGTGGCAGCATCATGGTTTGGGCCTGCTTTTCTTCAGCAGGGACAGGGAAGATGGTTAAAATTGATGGGAAGATGGATGGACCCAAATGCTCTCCATCCAACCTCACTGAGCTCGAGCTGTTTTGCAAGGAGGAATGGGCAAAAATTTCAGTCTCTCAATGTGCAAAACTGATAGAGACATACCCCAAGCGACTTACAGCTGTAATCGCAGCAAAAGGTGGCGCTACAAAGTATTAACTTAAGGGGGCTGAATAATTTTGCACGCCAAATTTTTCAGTTTTTTATTTTTTTTTAACTTCATGATTTTGTCCCACTTGCTGTTGATTCTTCAAAAAAATTACAGTTTTATATCTTTATGCTTGAAGCCTGAAATGTGGCAAAAGGTCGCAAAGTTCAAGGGGGCCGATTACTTTCGCAAGGCACTGTATATAGTACAGGGGTCTCCAAACTACGGCCCGAGGGCCGAATGTGGCCCTTTGCTAGCCTTCATCCGGCCCTTGGGGCACTATTGCTCCCAATAATATGAGGCACCAATTCCTCCCAATGACACCAACAATGGGGCACTATTTCTTCCACTAACACTAATGATGGAGCACTATTCCTGCTCCTACTGATCACCAACACTGAGGCCGTGTTTATTTTCACTGATGCTTGGCCCGAGGCATTTTCTACCCCCACTGGCCGGAGTCCGGCCCCCCTGATGTCTGAAGGACAGTAAACTGGCCCTTTGCTTGAAAAGTTTGCAGTGCCCCAATATAGTATACATAGTAACATCTGACAAAAATATATAAAACACTGAAGCAGCAGACTTTGTGAAAATTAATATTTGTATCATTCTCAAAACATTTGGCCTAAGGCTGTATATCTTATTTATTTGGGTTATTTTTTTATTAATTGTTTTTATTTATATCGTACACAGAACATGGAAATGCAATTATTTAAGTAAATATAAACTGCTAAACACCTTTTCTGATCAGCAGTATATAGCGGTCTTGTGACTTTTATCAGTGTCTGGTGGAGCACTGGTTAAAACTTGTAGGAGTTTTCATTCTGTTCAGACTGGCCTATGAGGCTGCATTACCCCTGACCCTCTGGGCAGTGCTGATCACATTCTCCCTCCCAAGGGAAAAAAAAATACTCTCTAGCAATACACACCAAACTAAGCATGTGCAGACTGTCTCCAAGGCTCTGTTCTATCAGCAGATGGATTGGGGACAGTAAAAGAAGAGGAGGGTCAGAGAAGACAGCCTTTTTACACAATACAGAGGATTAGCCCCTTAGGTTCCATAGTGAGAATAACAAGCATGCTTTACTGCTTATACAGACTGATTTAACTGTTTTAGTTTTGTAACACTTTAATTGCTTCATATGAACAGTATGCAGATGTGTCTTCTACTTAGGCCAAACCATACACTGTTTGAATCTTGGCTGGTTCCTGCTGAACCAGCCGAGATTTGTAAATGGGCATGCTGAGTGTGCCAAGTTGATTGATCGATTGATCAACTTGGGTACAACAAGCCTGCCAGATTCTCTCTCCTGGCAGGGACGGCTAACCCCACTCGCATGAGAGAAGATCATTGCTGATCCCCCTGTCAACACTGTCTGTGTTGATGGGAGAATTGTGTGAATTTCTTTCTTGCAACCGTGACATTTGCACCATGTATGACCAGGCTTAAAGTGGATATAAACCCTCCATACACCCAGTGAAGTGAACAGCCTCAGATGATACACAGGGATGAAACCAATCTCCCTGCATAGGTTTTACATTTATATCTGCTGTATTCACATTTATATGCTTTGGGCCAGATTCAGAGACGACTTACGCCGACGTATCTATTGATATGCGGCGTAAGTTCTGTGATGTGCCGTCGTATCTATGCGCCCTATTTAGGGAACAAGATACGCCTGAATTTTGCCAAGATACGACCGACGTAAGTCTCCTACGCCGTCGTATCTTGGGTGCATATTTACGCTGGCCGCTAGGGGCGCTTCCGTAGATTTACGTGTAGAATATGCAAATGACCTAGATATGCCGATTCACGAACGTACTTGCGCTCGTAGTATTAAGCTACGCCATTTACGTAAAGCTTACGTCCGGCGTAAAGTTACCCCTGCTATATGAGGAACAAGCGTATATTTTTACGTCATTTACATAAGTCGTACGTGAATGGGGCTGGAAGTAGGTTACGTTCACGTCACAGGCATTGAGCTGGCGTATCTTAGGGAGTAAATTCAATGTAATTCTGAGCATGTGCGCGCATGCGCTGTTCGTTCGGCCATGCATTTACATGGGGTCACGGTTAATTTAAATACAACACGCCCACTACTTGCCTACTTTAAATTACGCAGGCTTACCCCGGCCCATTTACGTTACGCCGGCGCACATATGGGAGCAAGTTCTTTTTGAATACTGAATTTGCCTCTCAATGTTACGACGGTGTAGCACATGTAAAGATGCGCCCGTCTCTCTGAATCTGGCCCTTTGTTTATATGTTTAGAAAGTGATTGTGTTAGGAGATTTTCGCTTCCTGGTTAACACAGAGTGTGATGTCTGGGCATACAGCCAAGATACCTAACATTGCTGATTGGAGGAAAGGCACACACCCCCTCTCATCATAGGCAGAGACTCTCAGAGGTGTTTTGTAAAAGGACCTGCTCTCTGCTAATCTATTTTAGCAACCTCCCCAGACAGAAATGTCAGGCTGCTTTTGTCTAAAAAGTCTGAGAATTTTTCAGGAGTTATCAGGCTAATAAGGCTGGGTTCACACTACGATTTTCCCGTCCGTCAGCCGCATACGATTTATATGAAAAACCGTATGCGGCTGAAACAGACGGGAACGTATGGAACCGCACATATGTGCGTTTTCCATTGGCGTTAATGTTAAAGAAAAATGTATGCGTTTGCCATACTGTTTTAAAAACGGCCGCAAAACCGTGGTTGAACACGGTTTTGCGTACGTTTAAAAAACGTTTTGCCAGCAAATCGTACGCACCCGGATGCATCTGAGTGCATACGATTTGCAATGCATTGCCTATCTATACGTTTTCCCGTCCGGGCCCGTACGTTTTCAATACTGAAATCGTATGCGGTTGACGGACGGGAAAATCGTAGTGTGAACCCAGCCTAACAAAGGAATGGGTCAGCAGAGAGCTACGGGACTTAGCTCATTGAAGAGAGATAACAAAACACTGCAGATATATGTGCCCAGCTCAAATTTAATGAATCGGGTTTACATCCACTTTAAAGTTGATGTATTGTAATTGTGGGCTGCCCAGCAGGTTTAGGAATGACACTTGCAAACCCCCCAACAGAGTGACTAGCAAGCATTGTACATCACACCCGACAGGAGGAAATGGTGCTTGACTGTCTACCACTATGATCCCTCTTCTCACGTAAGGTAGGCTCACTCCCTCGGCTTTCGATTTTCAAAGAAGTTGGAAAAGTTGTTTCAACAATAATAAGCTCTTCCAGTATCAAACGCATTTATTATCACCCCATAATGTAGCCTTCGGTCCAATCCTTGCCTGAGTGGCGCATTGGGCTGTAAAACCAGGGGCAGGATTGTGCAATTTATGTCCCTGATTTTTAGCTCGTCCGTCTATTCAGATTGATTGGAAATACCACATTGTGGCTGGGTGTGATTGCATTTATCTTAAAGCGGTTGTATACCCTGTACATTTTTTTTTTTTTACACCTGTAAATGAAAAGCCATAATGAGCTAGTATGCACCGCATACTAGCTAATAATTAAATATTTACCCCACGAGGTGAAGAGAACTTACCTGGTCCACGGCGAGCGAGATGTCATCTTGCTCCTGCGTGTCTTCCGGGTATCGCCGCTCCAGCGCTGTGATTGGCTGGAGCGGCGATGACGTCACTCCCGCGCATGCGCGCGGGAGACTTCAATTCGGCAAGGTCTGACGGCTGCCGGTTCTTTAGCCGAGGATCCCTGCTGCGCATGCGCTGCTGCAATCAGCGGCACATTGCGGGGGAATATCTCCTAAACCGTACAGGTTTAGGAGATATTCTTTAAACCTACAGGTAAGCCTTATTATAGGCTTACCTGTAGGTACAAGTCAAAAAGTGGGGTTTACAACCACTTTAATAACCATGCAGCAAGGGTCATAACTGTTTTTCCCTATAATGTATAGATTGGGAAATCGCTATATTTTTTTAGGAATACTCTCATGTAGATATGTAAAAACAAAGATGAAACCCACATTAACCCATCATTTTAAATGTTGTGAAAATAGCTCACAAAACAATGTACAGAAAATACAGTTTCCCTTTAAAGATCTTCGATTTGATGACTAATGCAGAACTACAGGTACAGTATAATAGGAAAATGATGGGAAAGGATAAAATAGCACATTTCCAGTGTGCTGTAATCAGCATGTTTTATTCTGTTTAGAGACAACTGAAGAAGGGCTAATTGTTCCTTCTGTTTGCGAAAAGTGCAAGCTTTCACATTTACAGCACTTTTTTTATAGCATGAGTAGCAATCCACTGGAGGTTTCACTGAATAGAGTAAGCTAGTACTTGCTGTAAGACAGTTGTTAATACAGTAAAACCTTGGTTTGAGAGCGTTTTGCAAAACAAGCAACATTTTTAAATACATTTTGCCTTGATATACAAGCGATGTCTTGATATACAAGTAGCATCATGTCACAACTGAGTATAAAAAAGAAGAGAGGCGCCTCTAAGTGTAGCAATATGGTTACATTTAATGAAGGTACAACATTTAGCAACTTACTGCTACACTTAGAGGTGCCTCTTTTCTCTTTTATACTCTGTAGCTCCTGCTGGATTTTGCTTCCAATCCCCTTGTGGAGGCTTCCATTTGTGGATGGACATTTTTTATGGTTACACAACCTTGCTATAATCTTTTTATATAGACTATAAATTGAAGGATTTATGAATAAATGGTTGTGGAACGAATCATTTGAGTTTCCATTATTTCTAATGGGGAAATTTGATTTGATATACAAGTGCTTTGGATTACAAGCAGGCTTTTGGAAGGAATTATGCTCGCAATCCAAGGTTTTACTGTACCTTCTTCATCCTGCTGGGGAAAATGCTCCATAATCAACAGAGGGAAAGTAAATAAAAATGTGCAGTAAATGTGGAAGAAGGCCGTGTACAATCAGAATTACTGTAAATCTGTCAGATCAAGATAATTTCCCAAAAACCACACGATATGGCCAAGAGTATGTTATGTGGACACTTCCCCAAATTATTGAGTTCGAGTACACAAAGCAAGGTCCATTAATGACATGGTTTGGTGTGAAGAAGCTCAAGTATCCTGTACGAAACCCTGACCACAACTGTATTGAAATTTTTTGTGATTCATTGGAATGTCCGTTTTTTTTTTTTTTAAAGTGTATTTTGTGCGTGTACTCGAGAGAGGAGCCGGACTGCAGGAGTTGGGAGTAGGCAGGCCTCCCCCAGAGGCAATCTGCCACCTTTCTCCATGCCCCGGGTGGCAATGGTGGGTGTGTGAGGGGGTCCTCCCACACAGCCCGCCCTACCTGCTCCGCTTTGAAGCCCAACGGGGCAGAAGGACTCCCTATAAGGGAGTGAGAGGATTAGCCCGCTCAACCAGCCCCGTTAGTCCTTCGCCTCTCTTTTTAGAGACCGCGTGGTCAAAGTGCGTGATGTTAACCCAATTTCGAGTGCGTGTAAGTGTGGTGGTTTTTGTGGGAGGGGGGTGGGCGTACTAAGCGCAGGCTTACCTCGCATAGCACACCCACCGGGAGCCGGGCTGAGACCACCAAACTCAATTCACATGTAGCCGAGACCGGGATCCGAACCCCTAGCTGCAGAGGTGAATGGCTTGTCAGCGCAGTGCCAATCGCGTTGAGCCACCGCAGCTCCGGAATGTCCGTTTTAAGCAAGATGTGAGTGTAGCATGGGAATACCCTTGAGCATCCAGTATGGCTTAGGGCTCTTTCACACAGGGCGGACCATTTTCGGGCTCCGCTTTGCTCAGCGGGGATTGCTCCATCAATCCCCGCTGAGTCGGCAGATGACAGGTCTGTCTTTGTACACTGTGCAGGGACCCACCTGTCAGAGCGCCGCTCTCCCCTATGGGGGATCGGATGACGACGGACTGTAGAGTCCGTTGTCACCCAATCCGATCCGCCAGATGGATGGAAAATAGGGTTTTCCTCCGTCACACTTTGGTGGATCAGAGCGGGTCGGATCTCAGTGGGCATGTCACCTCTGACATCCGTGGCTCCATAGAGGAGCACGAAGCGCTCGTTCAGGTCCGCCTAAAATACTGGCAGGTGGACCCTAACACTTTGACAGGCAACACCTTTTCTTCAGAGCCATTTAAAAAAAAAATATTATTTATTTTATCTAAAATGATTTTTTACACTGTTTCTTTAAAAGATTTTGTATTAACTTTATTGCTATCACAAGGGATGAACAACATTAGTGACCGGTCCTCTTTATTTAGAGATCTGGGGTTTATTAGACTCGAATATCTCCTCTGGCCTCCAATGCAGCTCGGTCTGATCAGCTGCTTTCCTGCCTGCTAACAACAAGGTAAACAGCGAGATGGAACCAAATTCTTGTTGCTTCTAGTTTTCGGGATTGCAGAAAGGGAGGAACAATGTCAGTTCCTCTCACTCTGTGCTGTGCAGCTGTCGCCGTTGGTCGGAGCACTCCCAGGCTCCACGATTGGATGGCAGAGCCCAGGAAAGGTGGTGACGACAGGAGGCCACATTCTGCCCAACTGCATTGAAGGGAAACACTGGCTGCAAATTTTAATACAGGGATAATGCCTGTAGCTGTAGCCCCCAAATAATGACTGCGGTTCTATTGCCCTATGCTGACTTTACTCAGCCTTTCCATCTTTACACCAACATAAACAACCATGGGGCTATGGGTGGTGCTATCCCAAGCACAACAAGGTAATGAGTATTGCTCTATAGGATTTAGGGGATTATTGAGTGGAACTACAGGGTAAGGACTATCACTATATCATAGCACCACTGGGGAAAGCCATGTGGAAGCAACAATGGCCTGATAAACAGTGCATACCTGGCACGTGAGCTCCTCCCAGGATGCAGGCTGCAATTAAAAGGCCTGAACACGGTCACTTGACAAGTAAACTTTGACACCATCTGACATGGAGACAGAGCTAACAGCATTATGATTCCTGTCTCTGATGAATGAGAAGAAGAAATGAGTAAATGTACAAAAAGTTTTGGTTTAAAGCACACTAATGCTGTTTTAGGAGCAAGAGTATAAATGTGATCCCTAGCTAGTGTTTCTGCATACAACAAATTGTCTGTTTTATGTTCACATCAGGCAGGTACCTGTTTAATTGATCTATGGCAAGGGTCTTCAAACTTTCTAAACAAAGGGCCAGTTTACTGTCCTTCAGACTTAAGAGCGACTGGCTGTGGCCAGTGGGAGTAGACAATGTCCTGGCATCGGTGGGAGTGAACAATGCCCAATTTTTTTTTACTAGAGAAATGTTGTGCAGAGTATTGAAATAATGCGCTGGAAGCTTCTTGGATACAGAGAATACTTTACTTTCATGGAGGATATTAAATAATGTCTTATAGCATGGCTTTATCATGGAACAGGACGCGGGAATATAAGAGAACACATACAATGAAAAAGATTCCTCTGAATACATTACCATAGATGCACACTACAGTGGCACCTGCTGGACAGACAGGTATAATGCATACAGTATATAGTTCAGTTTATAAGCAACCTTGCTGTTGTATTTCCAACAAGAAATAGTGTCACATCATTGGTTTCAGTGGGAGAAATAGTGCCCCATCTTTGGTGTCAGTGGGAGGAATATTGCCTCATCTTTGGTGTCAGTGGGAGAAATATTGCCCCATTGTTTGTGTAAGTGAGAGAAACATTGCCCCATTGTTTGTGTCAGTGGGAGGAATAGCACCCCATCATTGGTTACATAGTTAGTCAGGTTGGAAAAAGACCATCTAGTTCAACCAAAAAAAATAATACAATCCCATATACACAATCCTATACCCACAGTTGATCCACAGGAAGGCTAAAAGTCGCAGCGAAGCATGATCCAATTTGCTACAGCAGAGGAACAAATTCCATCCTGATCCCCCAAGAATATAAATAAATGTCAGTACCCATTTATTATTATGTACACCTAGGAAAGAATCCAAGCCCTTTTTTTTTTTAAGAAATCTACTGAGCTTGCCAGAACCAGTTTCACAGCTCTTGCTGTGAAGAAACCTTTCCGTATTTAGAGATGAAATCTCTTTTCCTCTAGGCGTAAAGAGTGCCCCCTTGTCCTCTGTGATGACCGTAAAGTGAATAACTCCACACCAAGTTCACTATTTGGACCCCTTATATATTTGTACATGTTGATCATATCCCCACTTATTCTTCTCTTCTCAAGAGAGAATAAATTCAGTCTTTCTAATCTTTCCTCATACCTGAACTTTTCCTTGCCTCTTATCAGTTTGGTTGCCCTTCTCTGCACTTTCTCCAGTACCTCAATATCCTTTTTGAGAACTGCATATTCCAGATCAGGTCTTACTAATGATTTGTGTCTGTGGGAGGAATAGTGCCGCATCATTGGTGTCAGTGAAAGGAATAGTGCCACATTGTTGGTGTTCGTGGGAGCAATAGTGCCACATTGTTGGTGTCAGTGGGAAGAATAGCGCCCTTTCATTGGTGTCAGTGGGAGGAATAGTGCCCCGTCACTGCTGTCAGTGGATGGAATAGTCCCCCATCGTTGGTGTCAGTGGGAGGAATTATGTCCCACTGTTAATGTCAATAGGAGAAATAGGGCCCAAGGGCTGGATAAAGGCAAGCAAAGGCCTGCAGTTTGGAGACCACTGTCATTTTTTTGCATATAGCACAATCAGACTGAAAGTACCAAGTTGTAGCTTTGTAATTGGCTCTTGTGCAAAAGTACTTAAGCCCTGTACACACGGCCCAGAATCTCGTCAGGAAAAAAATGTTCTTGGCAAGATTCTCTTGACCGCTGAGTGTACACAAACTCCATTCAAAAGAACCGCCATTCTTTTGAATGGCACGAACGCGGTGACGTCATTGACTACGACGAGCATGCGCTCGTCACATTCAAAGCACTTGTATATCAAAGCAAAGTTGTACCTTCATTAAATGTAACCATATTGCTCTCTTCTCTTTTATACTCAGTTGTGACATGACGCTACTCTTATATCAAGACATCGCTTGTATATCAAGTCAAAATGTATTAAAACATTTTGCTTGTCTTGCAAAACACTCTCAAACCAAGTTACTCTCAAACCAAGGTTTTACTGTATTTGTGAGGCTCTGTGAGTTTAGGAAATCAGTAAATATTCCGGATGCCAGTAAAATATACTTCTGTCTGGGAAAGGACACGATCAGCAGAAATGAAGACCGCAGTGCTGAGTATATGAAAACAATAAATAAATGATTGGGATTAGATGGGGTTTTAATATACTATGCTCTGGACATTTTTGAAAATAAGCTAAATATATTAAAAAAATATATTATGTTCTGCACACTACACAAGCCCATAGTCCAAATGTTTTATTTATAATATACCACGACAGCCTATGCATAAAATATTTTCACATTTAGGAACATTAGCAGGTTTGCTGCAGGGTGGGACCATTTCATAGGCAGGAAACTACATAATGCCAGCACACATCCTGACCTTCAGAACACTGAGGAATTCAGCATGCTGCCCGTCTTGTACACCTTTTTTTTTATTAAGTTAGACAGTTTTAACATCATAATTTTAGTAAACTCTTATAATTAAACAAACCAGTGCCGCAGTTTTTATATAAATAAATGCAATTAATCATTTTACCACTGGGAATAAACTGACTCATTTACAAATGTAATAACCTAAGTCTCCCGTCACAATCTATGCGGTCATCACTTATTTTTCTCATTCAGGCATCGCTCAGATGTACCAATCTACTTCAGACCCATTTGTCAGCAATCTGGTTATCTGAGAACCTATATTGTTGATGCACAATGGGACCTTCCCAACGCACTTAGGCTATGCGGTGGGGGGAGGTAAAAACACGCATTCGAGTCACATTTTTACTGCCCCACAACTGCTCTCTCTTAACCACTTAACCCCCGGAAGATTTGGCTGCTCAATGACCAGACCATTTTTTGTGATACGGCACTGCGTCGATTTAACTGACAATTGCGCGGTCGTGCGATGCTGTACCCAAACAAAATTGACGTCCTTTTATTCCCACAAATAGAGCTTTCTTTTGATCATCTCTGCAGTTTTTATTTTTTGCACTATAAACAAAAAAGGAGCGACAATTTTGAAAAAAACACAATATTTTGCTATAATAAATATCCCCATTTTTTTTAAAAAAAGCAATTTTTTTCTCAGTTTAGGCTGATATGTATTCTTCTACATATTTTTGGTGTGCTGATGTTTTTATTTTTCTGATAAATCCAAATTTCATTGTGTATGGGAGTGCGGCCATCCTTTGTTTCTTCATACTAGTTTCTGCTGCAGTGGCAGGGCTTGCACACCTACCTACAAGCTGTTTAATTTGGAGCACTGCCTACCCACCTGAAGCGACTGAATTTGTTTGCTTATACTAGGATGAGAAGGAGATGAGTCATTGCTTTTGCTCATATATAATGTTTATGAGGATTGACATTTTTTAATTTCTTGTATTCTGTTTTATTTCAGCTTGAACACAGATGTCTCTTCCATGATCGGGGAGATTCTTAGTCTAGTCGGACATCAATAGACACCTAGATGCTCGACAACTACAATGTCATTCAGATTTCAAATGGTGTGCAATTTTATTTATTTTTTTAATAAAAGGCTAAAAGTATATTGCAGTGTTGAAATGTACAGATATTTAGGCCTGGTTCACACTAGTGTGATTTCAAATGTGACTTCAGTCGCACAGAATCGCATGACAAGGAAAATCTCATTGTTTTTAATGGTGTCTGTTCACATCAATGTGACTAAGTACACAGCGCTTTTGGAAAAGGTTCCTGTGCTACTTAGGTGCAATTCAAGTATGATTTTGGCCCCATAGAATATACAAGCCACATTGTTTTGCAGCTGTGTGAACCTAGCCTTGTGCATACATTTAGTTTATGCACGATATGCTGATATATTCATTGCAAACAGCAAATAAATACAAGATCTGAGATGTTTGCATTGAAAACGATATATTACACATTAAAGTATCATTATAAACGACCGTACTGACACAGGAGCTTGTGTCGGCGGTGTTTTGAAGGGGAAGCAATTTATCAGTATGAATCAGAGAACAGGAAGAACAGTCTCTAGCTAGTCATTACTATTTATTTACTGCACTCTGTATTGTAAGGTGTTGCAAAGTGGTAAAGTAGATTTTAAGCCAAAACTTTTTCACTTGAATGGAATGAGGAAGGACAAACATCTGCCAGGTATTTACTGATACTGCTGCCTTGCAAGAAGTGGCCGGAAGTCACTAGGAAGTCATCCTTGCAGAGACTCAGACAGCAAAAATAAAACCTGACAGAGCTTTCAACCCTTCACTCTTTAGCCTAGGTTCACACTGCTGTGAATTCAAAATCGCGGTAAAATGCACGATTTTACCGCGATTTCGCGGCTGCGATTTTGCCGCGATTTCGGCCGCAATTTAATGTACATCGCGGCCTGAAATCGCAAAAAGTAGTACAGGAACTACTTTTTGAAATCGCAGATGCGGCGTCGCACTGATTAGGACAGTGCAATTTCCGACAATTGCCGCCGATTTGAGATGCGATTTGACATGTCAAATCGCATCTCAAATCGTTCCAAATCGTACCCAGTGTGAACCAGGGCTTAATGTTTTTATGGCTACTTATTTCCCCATGGGAGAGATGTACCCTCACTTCCTAATTAATTGACCACAGTTGTGGGGGTCATCAATAAGAGCTCAACATGAATTCATACCCATCACTACGCTATCCAAAACACAAACATGTTTGACTGGGAGTCTTCTTTAAAAGAAAGACCACTAATGTTTTTCGGCTCTAAGCAAGATGGAGTTTACTGCTTTGTTGTACAAGTGAATCTTGAGATATACTGACCCAAAGTTATTTTAGATTTATACTTGGTTGTTTATTAGTGCTTGTTTTTACTGTTGGTTTATTTGCAAATAAAATGGTTTAATAGTGAAGAAATGTTATTGTTTATTTTATGTATAAAGTATGTCTTTTCAATAAACCGCTTTTAAATATTATGCTTTTTTTGTTGGTTTGTATAATAGCAGTAATTTATTTGTCAGTGTGTGTTGTAAAATGTAATTTTTACTAGGTTTGTCTTACAACAGGGACTTTTGCATAAGGACTGCACTAAGGACATGATGGAGGCCATAAAAAACTTCCTTACCAATCTTTCTATTGCAAGTTGCCATGTATGAAGCAAAGTGGTTTACTCTGGCTGGTGTACCCAGACTCCTGTATCTGCTTTATCACCTGGCGGCAATGGTTTATTTACTTTGACTCATATTGGTCAATTAAAAACTTTGAAACCTCAGCAGAAGACGTGTACAGACAGTACAGAGGATCTGTCCTTCCCGAAGCAGAAGAATTTAGCTCCTTATTTTGAGATCCTAAATATATATATATATATATATATATATATATATATATATCTATATCTATATGTATAGATATAGATATATATACATATATATACATACACAGCATAAATGAGTACACCTCTTTTGAAAAGTGAAGCCTCGTACACACGCATGGTTTTCTCGGCAAGAAAACTGCTGGCAGAGCTTTCTTGTCGAGTACACCGTGCGTGTGTACGAGGCTTTGAGGTTTCTCCTCAAGAAAACTGCCCGGAATCTAGACAAGAAAAATAGAGAACCTGCTCTCTATTTTCTCGTCATGATTCTCTGCAGTGTTTTCCTGCTGAGAAACCTGAGCGTCTGTATACTTACCTACCTCCATGGAAACCCGTGCATGCTCGAAATTACTTTGACGCATGCGCGGTAGCTTCCAAGGCATAGGTAGGGTGAAGCAAGATGGCGGCGGCGGAAACTAATGTGACGAGCGCATGCTCGTCGTAGTCGATGACGTCATCGCATTCGTGCCATTCAAAAGAACGCCGGCTCTTTTGAATTGTACGTCTGTACACTCGGCCGGCAAGAAAATCTTGCCAGGAATCTCGTCAGGAAAAACAAAGTTTTTTTTCCTGACGAGAATTCCGGCCGTGTGTACAGTGATTTTGACAAAACTGTTTTTTTGTTTTTTTTTAGAACATGTGTTTAGCTCATTACATGAAATTAAGGTTAATCATATAACTTAGATCAGCCTTTGTCAACCAAGGTATCTTGAGGTTTCTTAAGGGGTGCCTTGGCAAAATGCCAAAAAATTGCCCAAAAATTGTATATAAGCCGGCATGTGGATGAAGCTGTCTTTTGGTTACACAAAGCCACAGGTTTTCATTGTGCACCTTTAAAACCTTCTAGCTATCAGTATCCTAACGACCAATGGCATCATGAGTTGATATGGAGGATGTCAGTTGCCTGCATAGCATCCCCTTTTAACCCTCCATTGCCCCTCTCCATCAGTGCTTGTGTCAAATTAGCTGAATGATGGGGAAAAAATTAGGGAGAAAAGACACTGGAATACTAGTCTGTACCAGTTTGCAAAAGTGTATTTTCTTTGGAAGAATAAATCACCTCTAACATTGGGTGGCCTACTTGTGTGGATGTTGCTGCGTTATGTAAAACTATTAGAATAGTTTTTACATTATAATGGGGTATTTTAATTATCCAGATATCGACTGGCAGAAGGAACCACACATTTGTCTAAGCCTCGCCATTCACAGAAAAAATTGCAGGACAACTTCATGGGTAATGTGGTGAATGCACCAACAAGAAACAATGCGTTACTAGACCTGCTGATTACTAACAATACAGACCTGATCGTGGATGTAGAAATACGGGGCAACTTAGAAAACAGTGACCAGAGGTCAATTTGTTTCAGTATAAATAACAGAAATAGGAAACACAAGGGCAATACAAAAACAGTGAATTTCAAAAGAGCCAACTTCCGCTTTAAGAGCATATTAAATAAAGGTATTGGCCAGTGCATTCCAATGGTAAATAAGTTTAAAAGAGCTAAATGAAATCCTGGGTGGCTAAACTCCAACATAAAATTGCATATAAAAGCAAAACAAAAGGCCTTCAGCAAATACAAGGCTGAGGGGTCATTGTCAGCATTTCAACTTTACAAAGAATGCAATAAGAAATGTAAGAGTGCAATCAGGGCAGCTAAGATAGAACACGAAAGACACATAGCAGAAGAGAGTAAAAAAAAAAAAAAAAAGTATATAAATAGTAAGAAAGCGAGGCCAGAACATATTGGCCCCTTAATGGATAATGAAGGGAATTTGGCTACAAAGGACAGAGAAGGCAAAGGTTTTGAATATATTCTTCTCCTTGGTCTTTACAAAGAAAACAGGGGGGGTTACAGTATCCAAGACTCTAATGTTAATTTCCATAACCTGTCACAGGAGGCACCCTCATGGCTATGGGAAGACAGATTTAAAAATAGACTTGAAGAACTTAACATAAGTCTCCGGGACAAGATGTCTTAAACCCCGAGGGTCCTTAAGGAGCTCAGCCAGGTAATAGCCAGACCATTGTTCCTAATTGTTATGGACAGTTTACTGACTAGAATGCTGCCAGCTTATTGGAGAAAAGCCAACGTGGCACCAATATTTAAAAAGAGCTGAGACATATCCCTGGGGACTACAGGACAGTTAGCCTAAAAGCAATAGCCTGCAAGTTATTAAAGGTGATGATAAGCGACTATATACAAGATTTCAGTAATGAAAATAGTATTAGCAGTAATCAGCATAGATGCATGAAGAATCGTTCTTGCCAGACCAATCCATTAACCTTCTATGAAGAAGTGAGCTGCCATTTAGATAGAGGAAGGCCTGTGGATGTGGTGTATTTGGATTTTGCAAAGGCATTTGATACAGTTCCCCACAAGTGTTTACTGTACAAACTGAGGTCTGTCGGCATTGGACCATAGGTTGAGTACCTGGATTGAAAACTGGCTACAGGAGCGAGTTCAGAGAGTGGTAATAAATGGGGAGTACTCAGAATGGTCTGGTGTGAAAAGTAGGGTCCCCCAGGGATCTGTCCTGGGTCCAATCCTGTTTAACCGGTTCCCGACCGGCTCACATCTTTTTACGGGGGGCAGAATGGCACCCCTGCATGAAACCCTGTACGGGGTTCCCTTTAGGAGCCGCCAGAGGGTGTGCCACTGGAGGCACGCATGCCCGTTGCACAGTGGGGGACCCGATCGCCGCCGGCCATGCCCGATCACGTGCAATGCATGAGAGCCAGCATGGAGCTTTGTGTGTGTAAACACACAAATCCCTGTGCTGTTAGGGCAGAGGAGACCTGTTGTTTGTTCCTACTAAGTAGAAATAATGATATGTTTCCACACCTAGTCAGTCCTATCCCCATACAGTTAGGGTACACTGAGGGAACACACATTTAACCCTTTGATCGCCGCCTAGTTTTAACACCTTCCCTGCCAGTGACATTTATACAGTAATCAGTGCATATTTATAGCACTGGTCGCTGTATAAATATCAATGGTCCCAAAAATGTGTCAGAAGTGAAAATCGCAATAAAAATGCCATAAATCTTTCCCATAGTTTTTAGGTGCTTTAACCACTTAAGCCCCGGACCTTTAGGCAGCTAAATGCCCAGGCCAGGTTTTGCGATTCGGCACTGTGTCGCTTTAACAGACAATTGCGCGGTCGTGCGATGTGGCTCCCAAACAAAATTGGCGTCCTTTTTTCCCCACAAATAGTGCTTTCTTTTGGTGGTATTTGATCACCTCTGCGGTTTTTATTTTTTGCGCTATAAACAAAAATAGAGCGACAATTTTGAAAAAAATTCAATATTTTTTACTTTTTGCTATAATAAATATCCCCCAAAAACATATCTAAAAAAAATTGTTTTCCTCAGTTTAGGCCGATACATATTCTTCTACCTAATTTTGGTAAAAAAAAATCGCAATAGGCGTTTATCGTTTGGTTTGCGCAAAATTTATAGCGTTTACAAAATAGGGGATAGTTTTATTGCATTTTTATTAATTTTTTTTTTTTTACTACTAATGGCGGCGATCAGCGATTTTTTTCGTGACTGCGACATTATGGCGGACACTTCGGACAATTTTGACACATTTTTGGGACCATTGTCATTTTCACAGCAAAAAATGCATTTAAATTGCATTGTTGTGAAAATGACAGTTGCAGTTTGGGAGTTAACCACAGGGGGCGCTGTAGGAGTTAGGGTTCACCTAGTGTGTGTTTACAACTGTAGGACTGACATCATCGATCGAGTCTCCCTATATAAGGGATCACTCGATCGATGCAGCGCCATAGTGAAGCACGGGGAAGCCGTGTTTACACACGGCTCTCCCCGTTCTTCAGCTCCGGGGAGCGATCGCGACGGAGCGGCTATAAACGAATAGCCGCGCCGTCGTCCCGGATCGCTCCCCGCGGGAATCCGACGGCCGCATGTAGCGGGGGGGGTCGCGATCGAAACCCCCCCCCGCTAGAAGGCAAGGACGTACCTGTACGCCCATTTGCCTGTACGTGCCATTCTGTGGACGTACATATACATGCGGCGGTCGGGAAGTGGTTAACTTTTGCGCTAAACAAATCAATATATGCTTATTGCTAAAAAAAATATGTAGAAGAATACATATCCACCTAAACTGATGAAAAAAAAATTGGGGATATTTATTATAGCAAATAGTATAAAATATATATTTTTTTCAAAATAGTCGCTGTTTTTTGTTTATAGCGCAAATAAAAACCACAGAGGTGATCAAATACCACCAAAAGAAAGCTCGATTTGTTGGCAAAAAAGGACGCAAATTTTGTTTGGGTACAGTGTTGCGTAAACCACGCAACTGTCAGTTAAAGAGATGCAGTGCCAAATTATAAAAAGTGCTCTGGTCAGGGAGGGGGTAAAATCTTCCGGGGCTGAAGTGGTTAATATTTTCAGAAACAGTACAGAGGCTGAGAAAAACAGCTCAATCTCTGTATTTGCTAATGATATTAAGCTTAGCAGGGCAATAACTTCTACACAGGATGTGGAAACCTTGCAAAAAGACCTAAACAAAATAATGGGGTGGGCAACTATCTGGCAAATGAGGTTTAATGTTGAAAAATGTAAGTTAATGTATATGGGTGCCAAAAATACGAACTCAAGTTATTGGCTGCAAGCAAAGCTAACAGAATATTGACATGCATTAAAAAGTGGATTCACTATAGAGATAAAACGATAATTCTCCCACTCTACAAGTCTCTAGTCCAGCCGCATCTTGAATATGCCATCCAGTTCTGGGCACCAGTCCTCAGGAAGGATGTGCTGTAAGAGAAGGGCAACAAAGCTAATTAAGGGAATAGAGGACCTCCGCTATGGGGAAATACTACAGGCATTGAACTTATTCTCTCTGGAGAGGAGACGCTTGAGAGGGGATATGATATCATTGTACAAATACCATACTGGTATTTAGTGAAAGGGAATTTAAAAAGACACGCGGCCAATTCACTAAATTTGGAGGAGAAGCTGTTTAACCGTAAACTGCGTAGAGGGTTCTTCACTGTCAGAGCGGTAAGGATGTGGAATTCTCTTCCACAAGCAGTGATATCAGCAGGGAGCGTTGATAGTTTCAAAAACTATTAGATGGGTACCTCAACGACCACAACATACAGGGGTATATGATGTACTATTGAAAGGTTATGTGACTATGTAAGAATGGGGGGCCATATCCACAAAAGAGATACTCCGGCGTAAGCCGTCGTATCTCTGGTTCTAACTTTGGAACTGATCCTCAGAAGCAGTTTTCCTAAGTTAGGCAGAAGATCCGACATCTGTAAGGGACTTACACTGCCGGATCTTAGGATGCAGTACCGCATCCGCCACTGGGGGCATTTCGAGTCGAAATGCCTCTGCTAGTATGCAAATTAGCACTTAGGGCGATCCTCAAAGCTTTTGTGCCTAGTTTTTTCGCCGTAAGTGTTAGTTTGCCTGGTGTAAAACTAGGGCTGCTTTTACAAAGTGTAAAGTTAGTCACACCTTGTAAAGGCCCATTCAAGTGACGGCATTTGGTATGCATTCCCGAGGGAGAACTCCACGGCAATTTGTAAATTCCAAACCGGCATGGGTTCCCCCCCAGGAGCATACCAGGCCCTTAGGTCTGTTATGGGTTGTAAGGAGACCCCCCCTCCGCCGAAAAATCGACGTAGGGGGTCCCCCTACAATCCATACCAGACCCGTATCCAAAGCACGCTACCCGGCCGGTCAGGAATGGGAGTGGGGACGAGCGAGCGTCCCCCCCCTCCTGAGCCGTGCCAGGCCGCATGCCCTCAACATGGGGGGGTTGGGTGCTCTGGGGCAGGGGGGCGCACTGCGGGCCCCCCCACCCCAGAGCACCCTGTCCCCATGTTGATGAGGACAGGACCTCTTCCCGACAACCCTTGCCGTTGGTTGTCGGGGTATGCGGGCGGGGGCTTATCGGAATCTGGGAGTCCCCTTTAATAAGGGGGCCCCCAGATACCGGCCCCCCACCCTAAGTGAATGGATATGGGGTACATCGTACCCCTACCCATTCACCTGTAGGCAAAAAGTAAAATGTAGTAAACACACAACACAAGGCTTTTTAAAATAATTTATTATTCTGCTCCGGATGCCCCCCCTGTCTTCGTTATTAGCTCAATTAGCAGGGGGGGCTTCTTCTTCCACTCTCCGGGGGTCTTCCGCTCTCCGGGGGTCTTCCGCTCTCCGGGGGTCTTCTCCGCTCTCCGGGGGGGGGCTTCTCCGGACTCCGGGGGGCTTCTTCCATCTTCTCCCCTCTTCCGCTGTTGACTCGGCGAACCCCGGTTCTTCTGCAGCTCTCCGGTGCCTTCTTCTTCAGCGCTGGCTGCCTGCTATGTTTGTGTGTTAGCTCGATTTCAAACAGGCAGCCAGCGCGGTCTTCTGTGGCGTCATCTTCTCTTCTGTTCTTCTCCCCTCTTCCGAAGATGACGCCACAGAAGACCGCGCTGGCTGCCTGTTTGAAATCGAGCTAACACACAAACATAGCAGGCAGCCAGCGCTGAAGAAGAAGGCACCGGAGAGCTGCAGAAGAACCGGGGTTCGCCGAGTCAACAGCGGAAGAGGGGAGAAGATGGAAGAAGCCCCCCGGAGTCCGGAGAAGCCCCCCCCGGAGAGCGGAGAAGACCCCCGGAGAGCGGAAGACCCCCGGAGAGTGGAAGAAGAAGCCCCCCCTGCTAATTGAGCTAATAACGAAGACAGGGGGGGCATCCGGAGCAGAATAATAAATTATTTTAAAAAGCCTTGTGTTGTGTGTTTACTACATTTTACTTTTTGCCTACAGGTGAATGGGTAGGGGTACGATGTACCCCATATCCATTCACTTAGGGTGGGGGGCCGGTATCTGGGGGCCCCCTTATTAAAGGGGACTCCCAGATTCCGATAAGCCCCCGCCCGCATACCCCGACAACCAACGGCAAGGGTTGTCGGGAAGAGGTCCTGTCCTCATCAACATGGGGACAGGGTGCTCTGGGGTGGGGGGGCCCGCAGTGCGCCCCCCTGCCCCAGAGCACCCAACCCCCCCATGTTGAGGGCATGCGGCCTGGCACGGCTCAGGAGGGGGGGGGACGCTCGCTCGTCCCCACTCCCATTCCTGACCGGCCGGGTAGCGTGCTTTGGATACGGGTCTGGTATGGATTGTAGGGGGACCCCCTACGTCGATTTTTCGGCGGAGGGGGGTCTCCTTACAACCCATAACAGACCTAAGGGCCTGGTATGCTCCTGGGGGGGGGAACCCATGCCGGTTTTTTCGTTGAAAATTGGCATGGAGTTCTCCCTCTCAGGAATGCATGCTGAGCGACGCTGTCATTTTTTGTTTTAATTATTTGTTTTCCCGGCGCGTCTTTTTTTCACCCGTCGCAACTTTAGTGTCCCGTCGCAATCCACAAAGCCGCCCGGCGTCAATTACGTTCGCGCGATGCACGTCGGGAAAATTACGTCACACGCATGCGCAGTACGGCCGGCGCGGGAGCGCGCCTCATTTAAATTGTAAACGCCCCCCGGAGAGGAGGAGCGCCTTACGACGGCGGCACTTAACTTACACTGCTTGAAATTTTTACGTAAGTGCTTTGTGGATCAGGCACTTAGGTAAAAACTTTAAGTCAGTGTAACTTAACTGCTGAAAGTTAAGTTACGCCGCCTGGCTGAGGATTTGGCCCGGGGTGCCTTGAGACTGTTCATAATTTATAAAGGGGGCCTTGACTGAAAAAAGTTTGATAGAAACTGACTTAAATTACAAAATCTTCAGTTTTACTGAAGTAAAGTAATTTACTTCAAATTAGTTGATGCAAAAAATGACAAAAAAAACGATTACATCTAGTATTTTGCATGACCTCCAAGGACATCACCTATTCTTCTAGGCATGAAATGAACAAGTTGGTGACATATTGTGACATCTATCTTTTTTCAATTCTTCAAGAACAACCTCTTTTAGAGCCTGGATGCTGGATGGAGAGTGATGCTCAACTTGTCTCATCAGATTTCCCCATAGGTGTTTGATTGGGTTCAGTTTAGGAGACATACAATACTTGGCCACTGAATCACTTTCAACCTGTTCTTCTTCAAATGCAACAATGGCCTTAGATGTGTGTTTTGGATCATTGTCATGTTGGAAAAGATCATGACAACCAAGGGCATGGACTGATGGTAGCGTCTTCTCTTTCAATATGGAGCAGTACATATGTGAATTCATGATACCATCAATGAATATCATCTATTATGGCTTACAGCTCATAAAAACCCTGAATCCACAATCTCAAAAAATTTGAATATTACATGCAATCAATAAAACAAGGATTGTACAATGAAGCACAGTGGACCAACACTAGCAGATGACATGGCTTCCCAAATCAACACAGACTGTGGAAACTTCACACTGGACTTCAAGCATCCTGCAGTGTGTGCCTTTCCATTCTTCCTCCTTGGTTTCCAAATGAGATGCAAAATTTTCTCTCATCAGAAAAGAGGACTTTGGACCACTGAGCAACAGGCCAGGTCTGTTTTTCTTTAGCCCATGTAAGACGCTTCTGATGTTGTTTGGGCTTGACAAGAGGAATACGACAATTGAAGCCCATGTCCAGGATCCGTCTGGGTGGCTCTTGATGCACTGACTCCAACCTCAGTCCACTCCTTGTGAAAGTCCCCAGCACTTTTGAATGGCCTTTTCCTGACAATCCTCTCCAGGCTGTGGTCATCCCTGCTGCTTGTGCACCTTTTTCTTCCACACTTTTCCCTTCCACATAACTTTCTATTAATGTGCTTTGATATAGCACTTTAGGAACATCCAACTTCTTTTGCAATTACCTTTTGAAGCTTTCCCTCCTTATGGAGGGTGTCAATGATGGTTTTCTGCACAACTGTCAGGTCAGCAGTCTTTCCCATGATTGTGATTCCTACTGAACCAGACCGTGAGACCATTTAAAGGCTCAGTAACCCTTTGCAGGTGTTATGGCTTAATTAGCTGATTAGAGTGAGACACTGACCCTAAAATATTGCACCTTTTCACAATATTCAAATTTTCTGAGATTAGGGATTTAGGGTTTCCATGAGCTGTAAGCCATAATCATCACAATTATGACAAATCACGGCTTGAACTAACTTGCTTTGGATGTAATGAGTCTTTCTCATATATTAGTTTCACCTTGTAAAAGAAATTAGCTTTTGCAAGATATTCAAATTTTTTGAGTTGTATGTGCTCAAGTTTCATGAATTGAGTTTACATCTACTTTTTAAGTGGTTCTAAGGGGTTCTCCATGCATGAAGGTAAAAAACCTTCTGTGTGCAGCGGAACCCATGTACACCCACCTACTGTCTGGAGAAGTCTGGCCAAAAGTGGTTTTCGTGGAAGAATTGCGGCCAAAAACCCATACCTCTGAAATGGAAACAAGGCTATATTACTCAACTATGCACGGAAACATAGGACCTGGGTTGCAGAAAAATGGCAGCAGATGCTCTGGACTGATGATTTAAAATCAAAAATATTTGGTTATAGCCAAAGGCAGTTTGTTTGCTAAGGGCTGGAGAGTGTTTTAATAATGAGTGTCTGCAAGCAATAGTGAAACATGGTGGAGGTTCCTTGCAAGTCTGAAGCTGAATTTCTGCTAATTATTTGGAGATTTGGTCACGATCGGTGGTGTCCTCACTGCTGAGAAATACAGGCAGATACTTATCCATCATGCCATACCATTAGGTATGTGATTGTCCACAAATTTATTTTGCAGCAGGACAGCAACCCCAAATATACACCCAATGTCATTAAGAACTATCCTCAGTGTAAAGAAGAGCAAGGAGTCATGGAAGTGATGGTTTGGTCCCCTCAGAGCCCTGATCTCAACATCATAGAGTCTTTCTGGAATTACATGAAAAGACAGAAGGATTTGAGGCAGCCTACACCCACAGAAGAATTGTGGTAAGTGTTCCAAGATATGTGGAACAACCTACATGCTGAGTTCCTTTAACAACTGTGTGAAAGTATACCTAGAAGAATTGATGCTGTTGTGAAGGCAAAGAGTGGTCACACCAAATATTGATTTGATTTGGATTTATTTTCTGTTCATTTACTTTCCATTTTGTTAATTGATAAGAAATAAACTATTAACACTTGTATTTCTGAAAACATTATTCGTTTACAGCATTTTTTCACATCTGCCCAAAACCTTTGCACAGTAGTGCTTACTATACTTACTTGTCCTTAGATATGAGAGCTGCATTACATTCACTTTTCAGTCTTTTTTTTTTTTTCTTTTTTCATCTGGTGATCCTGCCCCTGTGTTCAATGGTGATGTTGTGAATCATAGGAGTACATAATGCCAGATCTATTCTAGATTGCAAATTATGAGTAGCATGTATAGCAGAGGTCAGTGGGATGCTTCTGTCTCCATTCATCTTGCAATCTCAGTTCTAGACATACCTTCTCCAGTGGAGACAGAGTGCCCACAGGGGGCGTATGTGGAGTCAGGAATCATTCTCTAGTTATATCAATTACATTGTCAAAATTGCCTATTACAAGAGTCTGTGTGGGGAGCAAATCTTTTACAAATAAAGCAAGTTGATGTAACACATCAAAGGTGTAATGAGGAGGAATATGGATATTAGCAATAATTATTTCAATGTCACACAATTAACAATGCAAGCATATGTATCTGCCTTCCCCCATCAACTACAACCCGATCACAGGTTCAGGGTAAACTAAAATGGATACCCCACTGACTATTCTGAATGGTGGGTGGTTTGGAAAAATCTACGCGTAAGGAGATGAGAGGTACTGTATCTATAGTGGCGTGCATTTCCTGCAGTCAGATCAGGAAAGGGCAGAAGGAGAACACATAATCAAAAGCAGACTGCCTTTTTCAGTGGGTGGTTTACCCCCCTGATATTCCACAAGATAAGTTCATCTGACTGTTCCCCCATAGTTCCAGCTTAGACCAGACAAAGTCTGCCAAGTTAGGACCAGCTTCCATGAAGGCGGAGGAAGATTTGGTTGAAAAACAGAACTAGAAAAACAGTAGGTCCCTGTTGCAGTGGTTGCTCTGGAACAGCACAGAAAAAAAAAGGAAACAAAAAAAAAATAATAAAAACATAATAAACAGAAACATAGTGAGTAGAACAATTGGTAGCCACTTTCATCCATTAAGATACAAACGACTCCCTACAGGAAGAAAGAAGGGGGATCCATAAATTGGTTAATCACTAATTCATTTCCAGCATAAGATAACTATGCAAGAAAAAAAACTAGGCATCAAAGCCTGCAAATATGATTTTTCTGCCTCCATACTCCAAAAAAAAGAAGAGGGTGGAAAGTCCTGAGATCAAGGAGTAGGAGCAAGATATAAGGGGCATTTGTCAGGAGGCACTGAGATCAACAGGACCCAGAGAAGAGTCTTACACCATAAGCTGATAGCAAGTGGCATATTATAATGCACCCTTTCGTGAGTTGTGGTGATGATCAAGCTAGTCCTGAGCAGACTAAGCATATTAAAAAAAAAATGTACTTTGTCCCCACCCACCACCGTAGTCAAGCAGTGTATACCATAAAGTATTCTATGTGTAGGCATTGCAGATGTTTAGGCATTGCAGATGTTGTTTGACTTCTTGAAAGTGGGACCTGCACTTCTGGAGAAAGGTCAGGGAAGCGCATAATTCTGTATCCATTAAAGAAAATCTCTAGACCCACAAATGTTCTTATCTCTAAAGTTTAACAGGCTCGCAAAGGAAGAGCCTCAGTGGATTACCAGGAGGCAAAGGACAGGGGGGACATTGTGTGCACGTTCAACTGCAAAGAAGGGAGACAGTTGTTCCTTTCAAAACGTCTTTAGGATCCAACATTCAGCAAATTCAGATGAATCTGTGGTTTCGGCTCTCTCTTGGAAGCCTATGATCTGCACAACAGTGTACGATTGAACTGGAGAGAAAACATCTCTGTGTGGGTTGGGAACAGCAGAATTGGTACTCATGGCTGACTATGGATCGCCAGACCAGTCCATGTTTCCTGCCTGTGCAGGTGTATCATAGGTAACATCTTCAAATAGTGACAGGAATCCTTCAGTGTGGGCATCAGGAGGCTGAGATCTCTGAATCTCTGAGTGTCTTGCAAACTGCTCTAGGCAGGCAGTTGCAGGCCGGTGTTACATTTTATGTCAAATTTCGATTTGATTTTAGTCCTAGTCTTGACTAAAATTCCATTTTGATTTTAGTGGTATTTTAGTTGACTAAATTTGTGTTCATTTTGTAGACAAAACTATTTCTGTTGACTAAATTAACACTGTTGCAGGCTCTTTAGTATTCTCCCTGGTGGATCTAGCATGGCATGGCACCAGTGCCATCTTGAAATGTCAGTTTGCTGCTCCTGCTCCATCCTTCCCTTTGGTCATGGTAGGGTAATAGTGGAGCAGAGGCATCGAGGAAAGCAGACACTGCCAAAGGTATTTGTGAGTACAGGCGGTGGGTAGGTGGGTCTGGTGTGGGGATCTGCAGGATGATTAGAGGCTGAAAGCTGGAGCTGAGCGACACTGCTTTCTTCCAAATGCATGGCTAGCCATTTCATTGTTGTTACTGGAGCTTTCAGCATGCACGTGATCAGTATGTCACGTCTGTCATAGTGATCACATGTTCAGAAATCACTCTGAATGAATGGTTCCTAATCATTAGTGGGGACCCAGCTGTCAATGACAGCTGCGATTGGGATCCTGCAGTCATGCGAAGTGTCAAGGAGAAGGTATATTTAACATATCTTTGACATGGAACATTGTGCCAGGAAAAGTTTTTTTTTTTTAATGGAGGGTAGGATGGGGCTAAAGAATTTCATCTGGCAGACTTGCATGGAAAGCTAATCAATAAATTGTAATTTTCATTAAAAAAAAAATTCTGTCATGTGTATGTATGGATAGCATTACTAATGATTGCAAAAAGTAACATTCCATTAAAACATATTTTCCTGCGATCAATCTCATTATTACTAGTTTTATGACAATATATCTGTTTCATTGTTTATTTCTTGTTTATCAGCACATGTTGCCTTTATAGAAACAGGTCACCTTGGCATTAGCAATTCACCATGTCAAGGAGCTCAGAATACAGAAATACAAGAAGCCGACAGCATAATTCTATATTATAATATATAATATTTTATGTAAAATATATAATATTTTATGTGGAATTAATGCAATTTGTATGTGGTTTAACAGATGGGTATAATAATTGCAATAAATGTGTTTGATGTATAGTTCTTTCTTTCTTTCTTTAGTTGCATCATAAGTTTGTAATTCTTCCTAAATATGGTTGCAAACTAAAAATATTTTACATATTTCTGATAACTAAACACCACAAACAAAACCAATGAGTGCATGATTGTAAAAAATATTACTCCCAAAAAGTGTTTTATGACTGGTTCATAGAAAACAACATAAAAATTACTTTGGTAAAGTTATATTGTAAAGCATCATTAAAATTTACCTGTATATACACTGCTCAAAAAAATGTAAGAAACACTTTTGAATCAGAACTCCTGGGATATTGATCTGGTCAGTTAGGTAGCAGAGGGGGAGGGGTGTATACAGAGGGGGTTGTTAATCAGTTTCAGCTGCTTTTCTGTTAATTGAAATTAACAACAGGTGCACTAGATGGGAAACAATGAGACACCCTCCAAACAGGAATGTTTTTTTTCAGGTGGAGGTGTCTGACATTTTTTTTTCCCTACTCATCTTTTCTGACTGTTTTTCACTAGTTTTGCATTTGGCTAGGGTCAGTGTCACTACTGGTAGTACGAGGCAATACTTGGACCCTATAAAGATTGCACAGGCAGTCCAACTTCTCCAGGATGGCACATCCATACGTGTCATTGCCAGAAGGTTTGCCGTGTCTCCCAGCACAGTCTCAAGAGCATGGAGGAGATTCCAGGAGACAGGCAGGTACTCAAGGAGAGCTGGACAGAGCCATAGACGGTCCTTAACCCATCAGCAGAACCGGTATCTGCTCCTTTGTACAAGGAGGAACAGGATGAGTACTCCCAGAGCCCTACAAAATGACCTCCAGCAGGCCACTGGTGTGAATGTCTCTAACCAAATAATCATAAACAGACTTCATGGGGGTGGCCTGAGGGCCCGACATCCTCTAGTGTGCTCTGTGCTCACTGCCGGACACTGTGGAGCTCGATTGGCATTTTCCATTGAACACCAGAATTGTCAGGTCCGCCACTGGTGTCCCATGCTTTTCACAGATGAGAGCCGGTTCACCATGAGCATATGAGACAGACGTGAAAGGGTCTGGAGAAGCCGCAGAGAAATTTATGCTGCCTCTAACATCGTTCAGCATGACCGGTTTGGTGGTGGGTCAGTGATGGTCTGGGGAGCAGGGCTCGAGTCCTGCGGGAACGACGTCCCTGCACTATTTTTACAGCAGGAACGCCCGTTCCCTTTGCAGGACTAGCCGAGCCGCCCGAGCCGATCAGAGTCCAGCCTCGTCTGTATGAGGTATGCGACACCCTCCTCCTCTGTGGCGTTGCTAGCGGGGGTTGCACCCGGGTGACACCAAGGCAGAGGGGGGGGAGCGTGAAGAGATGACAGTGCGTGCAGTGCAGGCTTAACTGTGTCCGATGGCAGATGAACATGGCATGCACATCGGTACACAGTAACAGATAGATCACTGCCGAAGTCAGACCCTGCACAGAGCTGCAGCGAGGTGCCGAGTGCTGGAACGATCCCTGCACTCCTACACTCAGCAAAGAAGATATCCATTCCACTTCCACTGCACCCGACAGATTATTTCTAGTCCCCGCCTCTGACATGATGTCATTCAGAGGCTGGACAGGAAGAGAGAAAGGCACCGCGCGGGAACGTGCATGTTGCTGGCATTAGGTAAGTGAGCAATGGCAGACAGAGGAAAATATATGTTGTAGTGACTCTTTTCCAGTGCACAGGACTTGTTAATGTTTAATTCAGCACAAGGAGTTAATGAATACTGCCATTAATCTCTAATGCAGTAGTGCCCAGTAGAAGTTAATTAACCCCCGTGTGCTGTATTAGTGGTCAGTGTCAGTGTTAATGAACCCATTCATGCTGCAATAAAAAGGGGTAACTAACACTGACCACTAATACAGCACAAGGGAGTTAATTACCACAACCACTGGCCACTACTGCATTTGTGATCCATTGCAGTGTAAATTAACTCCTTGTGCTGCAGGGCTTTAAAAAAGCATTAATGCCACTGACCATCAATGCCAGGGCTATTATTGTAGCTACTGCACCAATGCTTTGAATCATTGTAGAAATGGACACCAATGCTGACAATTATTTTTGCAGAAACTGACACTGTACTGGCAGCTATTATTGCTGAAACGGATGGGGGGTTGTTATTTCCTGGGGAGTTCTAATTTTTTTCATATCATATTGTTAGTTAAATGTGCTAATTGCTTTATAGTTGTTAACAGCACTACTATTGGCATTATATGCAGTGTTATATGGGAAAAAATAAAATGGGGGGGGGGGGGGTGACACCATTTCTTACAGCACCAGGTGACACCAACCCTAGTGACGCCCCACCCCTGGCTGTGTACAACCCCCTACCACCCCTGGCTGTGTCTAACCCCTCTACCACCCCTGCCTGTGTCTAACCCCCTCCCTACCACCCCTGCCTGTGTTTAACGCCCCTCAATACCACTCCTGCCTGTGTTTAACCCCCCACCCTACCACCTGTGGCTGTGTATAAACCCCCACCACCCCTGGCTGTGTCTGAATCCCACCATCACTGTTGCATGTAAATCTGACTTACTGATAAATTTCATTTGGGTTTTAATTGCAATGATATAAAATAATTAATGTGGGGGCCTTTTGGTGGGCAATTTTTTTTTTGGGGGGGGGGGGGGGGCAGCACTTCATTCCTGGGCCCAGGCAGCACAATGTCTTGGGCCGTTCCTGATATATATATATATATATGTATGCATTTTTGAGGTGGGGAATCTTGGGTGAGTTCCCACACTTTTTTTCCCAGGACTTGACCCCTGCTGGGAGGCATATCCATGGAGGGACGCACAGACCTCTACAGGCTACACAATGGCACCCTGATTGCCATCAGGTATCGGGATTAAATCCTTGGACACATTGTCAGACCCTACGCTGGTGCAGTGGGTCCTGGGTTCCTCCTGGTGCACGACAATGCCCAGCCTCATGTGGTGAGAGCATGCAGCCAGATCCTGGAGGATAAAGAAATTGATACCATTGAATGGCCCCCATGCTGACCTGACCTAAATCCAAAAGAACACCTCTGGGACATTATGTTTCGGTCCATACGGTGCCGCCAGGTTGCACCTCAGTCTGTTCCGGAGCTCAGTGATGCTCTGGTCCAGATCTGGGAGGAAATACCCCAGGACACCATCCGTCGTCTCATTAGGATCTTTGCCTGATGTTGCCAGGCATGCATACAAGCATTTGGGGGCCATACAAACTACTAAGGACCATTTTGAGTTGTTGCAATGAAATTTCAGCAAAATGGACTAGCTTGCTGCATAATTTTTTCACTTTGATTTTTGAGGTGTCTTTGAATTCAGCCCTCTGTAGGTGGATAATTTTCATTTCCATCAAATGATGTGCCATCCTTTCATTCCTAACACATTACCCAGTCCATATTAGTATAGATATCCAGCATGAGATTTTTGGATTTTTGCCTGTTGAGATCTGGTATGTTTTCAAAGTGTTCCTTTAATTTTTTTTGAGCAGTGTTTAATATATAGGCTCTCTTTGTTCGCACCCAAAAGTTCAGAAAGTAATTGGTTCCTTTAATGGCTGCTTTCTTGCAATTGGAAATATAAATTGTTTCCATATTCCCCACTCACCAATGCTGTGCTTTAGTAGATCAAAACTTGCAATTTGTGGTGCTACATTTCGGGTTTGCCACAGTTCCCAGAGTTTTTAACAAGTTTCTGGTCTCAGTCCTTGCAGAGCTAATCAGAGCATATTGGTGAATACCTTTAATGACAGCATGATCATAAAGACAACATGAGCTTGTGACTTGAAAAACGGGCTGCAGATCATTCTACGCTCCCTGCAGAGCTCTGAATTCCTGATGAATCTCCAAACACCCTCCCTAGCTAGCTCCAGACCCACAGGTCTCCTACCGCCACTGGGTGCCACAGCTGAGTCTGCCTGCACGGCAGACCGCCGCTCTGTGTCCCCCAGCCACCGCTTCAGGCTCCAAGTGAGCTTGTCCGGAGAATATCAGTGAGGAGGGAACGCCCCCTCCCTCCGACCCCGCATAACCACGTGCTCACACGCGCGTATCAGACTGCTGGGAGGTTGTGGGAGCCGTGCTACACTGGAGGAGACCATGCGGGACGCACGCAGCACATGGGGCGGCTACCCGGCCATAGGTAAGACCATCCTACCAAAGGATGCTTATGTCAGTGATAGATGGGGTGGGCTGTCCTTGCTGTTCCACAGAACCAGGAGTAAGCCCCTACCCCCCTCCTATGTCGTGCGGAGCAGCAGCAAAAAAAACGCCAACACAGCCAGGTGACTCCACTATGTCTTAAACAGACATAGTGGAGAAGTTTGCCAATGCAGAGCATACCCAGGCTAACCCACCAAGATCTCCCCCGGAGGGTCCTGCCGTCAAACCAAGTCCCGCAGGCCCCCCTCTTACCTGCTCCATGCCGCAGGGTATTGCATAGCAAGAGGCCCAACCTTCCCCCATCTCCATGGGTTTTGTGCTAGACCTTCAGGGACTCAGGTCCTGGAGGGAACACCACTCCCCTGGACCTATACAGCATCCTGGCAGCAGGTACTTTTGGACCTTAAAAGGCCCAAAGCTCTGGACTCTGGATCCAGCCCTCCGAGGAGAGGCGTTATAGGCAAAACCCCACGACTTGGGGCCCGGGTACTGTCCACTTTGGCTCAGAGGCACCTTGGACAGATCCGGTTAGCCTGCCCTGGTCCCAAGGACGTAGAGGCATAGCTATTTCGTGACCAACACCTAAGACACTGGCAAAAAAACTGAGGTACTCCCACTATGGGAGGGGGTTATATAGGGAGGGGACTTCCTGTTTGAGAATGCCAGCGTCCATCACCTGAAGGTAGACTCTATAACCCACATAGTAATGGCTATGCTGCTCTGTGTCCCAATGATGTACGATAAAGAAAGAAAGGTATTTGTGGGGAAATAAATCTAGTAAACACCTAGCAAGAATGGTCCAGAAAAAGAAAGCCAGAAATTATATTGATAAAATTAAAAACCAGAAGGGGGAGATGGTTCACTCAACAAAGGACATAGCAGAAACCTTTAAAACTACGAGGGGCTGTACTCTGTGGAGCAGATCAACTGGCGTTTAGGAGAGAAAAAGATTAAAATAAGAGTTTTTAGAAGGGGCAAGATTGCCGAATATCGGACTGAGTGAAGGATCGACCCTGGAGAACCCAATAACCGAGAAAGAAATCAGTAGAGCGCTGGCGGACTCAGCTCCCAGCAAAAGTCTGAGCCCTGATGGGTTCACAACGCTCTACTTTAAAATGCTGATTCCCAGATTGTGTCAGTACTACAACAGTCTTGGGAGTGAATATGAAATGAGTAGGGATGCCCTAGCTGCCACAATTATAGTAATTCCGAAGGAAGGGAAAGATGACAAGCGTTGCTCCGGGTACAGGCCGATCTCGCTGCTTAATGCAGACACTAAGCTGTTTGCAAAGGTATTAGCAGAAAGGCTGAAAGGATTGATGAACACACTGGTCCATCCAGACCAGGTGGGATTTATCCCAGGAAGAGCGGACAGGCACAACGGGGTGAGAGCCCTGCTACTCCTCAGAAAGATGAAAGTGGATGGGTCCCCAGGGCTTCTCCTGTCGAATGACGCTGAAAAGGCGTTCGACAGGGTAGACTGGGGACTCATGACTCAAACCCTCGAAGCCATGGGCTTTAGGCCCAGGCTTTTTAAAATAGATTAAGACACTGTACTACCTTCCAACTGCAAGGATTAAAATAAATGGTAAGCTCTCCCAAATATTTGCGATGAAAAACCATCACGAGACAGGGGTGCCCCCCTTTTATTTGTGTTGTTTTTAGAGCCCCTCTTGTCCAGCATTCGTAATAGCCCAGATGTGAAAGGGATCAAAGTCGATGAAGAAGAGCATAAGCTATCCGCATTCGCCGATGTTTTATTTTATATTGTCAACCCCAGAACGTCAATCCCGAATTTACTAAAAATACTCAAAACAGTACGGCGACATTTCGAACTTCAAAATTAACGTTACCAAGACTGTTATCCTAAGGCTGCATTCACACCTGAGCGACAAAACGCCGGACGCTTCTGCCGCTAGAGGGGAGAATTCCCATTGCTGTCTATGGAGATGGTTCACATCTCATAGACGCCGAACGCCTGTCGTCTGAAAAAAAGTCCCGGACCCTTTTTTTCAGGCGACATTGGCATTTGTCCATTGACAGCAATGGGAAGACTTTGAAAAAAAAAAAAAAAAATTGAAAGTTTCACACCCGCGGCAAAATACGCCGCTGCGGCTGTCGCTCAGGTGTGAATGGAGTCTAAATGTAAATATCAGCAAGACAGAAGAACGGTTCCTAAGGACAAAGTTTAGGTGTCCTTGGCAGAAGGAACTCAAGTACTTGGGAATCAAATTAGCCAATTCAACTAAAAAAGTGTACAAAATTAACTATATCCCTCTACTGGACGAAATTAAAATAGAAATAAAAAGGGTAATCAATAGACCTTTTTCCTGGATAGGCCGAATACATTTCCTGAAAATGGTTCTCCTCCCTAAAATTCTTTACAAATTTCAGCTGATACCAATTGCATTGCCGAAACCCTATTTTAGAATTCTTAAAAGTTCAATAATGAATTTTATATGGAAGAATAAAAAACATAGAATTTCCTTCCTGGTTTTAAAACAAGAAAAAAAAAAACGGGGGTCTCGTGGTCCCGGACATTAGAAAATATTATGAAGCAGCAGTGCTGTCGAGGGTTGTGGAGTGGGCCAGAGTCAACCAAGAAAAAAAAGATGGATTAAGTTAGAAAACGCAAAGGCTAAATTAGGAAGTATAATTTGGAACCCCCCTCAGTTTCGAGCACTGGAAGAGAACACTCACGAATTAACACGGAATGCACTAAAAATATGGGACACACTACACAAACAAATTGATAAGGATTATAATTCACCTCTCATTGAGTTAAAGGATAATGAATATTTTGCACCAGGAAAAAATACAGTAGGTGGGAATCGGATAAAAAAAGATAAAGCGTAGATGGGTTGGGGGTGTGGCTTGCGCATGGAGGAGTGAGGGAGTGAGATGGTGAGCTCCCGTCCTCCGTAGCTCCAGGACTAAACTACCGGCAAACTAGGGGACCGCATACCAGCATACAAGCTGCCTGTTCGGGTGGATGCCGCTTGCCCAGCAAAGTGTGAGGAGAACTGACACGCCGGGGTGAGAACACTGCGATCGTGCTATCCGTGCAGTGTGACGGCAGTAGCAGCTGCAAAAGCAGACCAGCCCCGCCGCTCACGCTACGCTACACACGTGGATAGTTGGGAGAGCGGAGTGTGATCGAAGCGAAGCAGCTGACAGGTCAGAGGAGCGGGACGGAGTGAGGGCACAGCGGCGGATGAAGCGGTTCTGAGGGCAGCGTGCTCACTGGTTGCTGCTTACCCGTTGATACCCGGATATCTGCTTGTACTGGGCACCCGCCTGCCGGGAAAATTAGAACACTCGCCGGGTGTAAACAGCACTGACGGCTCCCCTCGCTCTCGGCGCCCATGTGGAGACTCGGAGAGAGAGAGGAAAGCAGGTGTGGAGACTGAGTTTCCACCGGGCAGCTGGCAGCTACTAATATTGTATACTTACTGAGCAATACTGGACTGGACATTTAATACACTCAGCATTATCGGCATTAGATCTCTATGACTCTCTTGGCTAATTTCTGGTAATAACTGCTGTTGTGCTGAGAGGGGGGAGCTGAGTATTTGGACTGTGGGAGCCCCTGCTACGGGATCGAAAAGTAGTGGTGGGGAACACAAGGGATGCTCCCGGGCAGGCAGCGCGAGAGTCGGACATCACGCAACGCGGCTCTGGCAGCACATCCACAGATATCATTACATACATCCAGACCCGCGGAACAAGAGATTCAACGGTACTTCCCGGCAATTCAGGGGGGGGTCGCCTCCCCGAAGGTAAGAGCGGGGTACTGATGGTAAGGGGCAGACAATTGGTGCCCTCAATAGGACTGTACCCCAACACCAAATATCTATTAGATCAGATATGGAGGTCCTACAGGCTCCGCAACTGAGTCCTCGGCCTTCGGCAGTCCCACCGGGGGCCTCAGTGAACCTCCCTCCACGAGAGGTTGGGGGGCTGAAGAGTGAGATTGATGTTTTGAAAACCCTGATTCAAGCTCTCCCTACCAGGGCCGATATTACTGACTTGTTCATTAAAGTGGAAGAGGCACATACTAGGGACTTTGAGCAAGTTCGGGGTGAAATACAAGAGTTAGAGGCTCGTACGTCAGTGGGAGAGAGCGGGCTGAAGGCCCTGGAGGCACGCGTGGGGCTGCTAGAGAACGAGAGAGACACGCACAGGGATGTGTCGATATCTCTTCAATTACAATTGGAAGAGCTCCAGGACAGGAGTCGCCGCAAGAATATACGGGTTCGGGGTGTCCCAGAACCGGCAGACCAGGAGGATTTACAAGAAATCATTAAGGGTATTTTGCAGAATTTGATGAACGATTCTACCTTAGTAAACTATGAGATGGACAGAGTGCATAGGGCCCTTGGTCCCAAATCAAAGGATAGTAGACGCCCGCGAGATGTGATTTGTAGACTACATTATTTTTCACATAGGGAGGTAATCCTTCGGAAGGCATGGGTGGCTGGCTCAATTGATTTTCAAGGAGCCCCTGTGAAGCTGTTACCCGACTTATCGAATGCTACCCTCCACAGAAGAGCGTTGCTCCGTCCAGTCTTGGACCGGGTGAAGGCCTGTGGAGGGTCGTATAGATGGAGGTTCCCCATGTCTGTGCTTATCAAAAAAGGACAAGCATCCTTCTGGCTACGCTCAAAGGGCGACCTCCCAGGACTCTATACATTCCTGGAAATGGAACCATTTGCGGTCCCCGATTGGTTACAATTGAACCCCAGAACAGTAGATGTTAAGTGATCCTGAACTTTCAGAGGAGGAGGGGGGGGGGGGAAATTGGGGCAGAACTGGAATAATTTTTTGTCTCCTTTTTTTTTCTTCCTGTTTTTGGGTGTCCCCCTTCCCCGCTCTCCTTGGTCTTTTTTTTTTTTTTGGTTTATCGCTGAGCGGGAGAGCGGGGGAGGGGGGGTACGAAAATGAAATGACTGGTTTACTATAGGTCTAAGAGAGACATTATAGCTAGAGGGAAGTACATATTTGCCTTGTTTGGACGGACATTTAGACAAATGTTATATAGCCATGTTAAATATTCCTTTTTTATGTGTGGTATTGTATAGGTTTTTAGTTAAGGTTTTGGGAAGGCAAATTAATATGTTGGTAATTGGTTGGGCTTGGGGTAAGGCGGGGAAAGGTGGGAGGGGGGTACAAGGTATAGTAGTGGGGGGGGCACTATTGATATAGGTTATAGAAGATAAGTGGACTTGCTTTATTCTTGAGGACACGGGGGGTGGGGAGGGCGGAAGGGTCGGAGAGCTGGGGGGAGGGTATAGTATTGGGTACATGAGGTTATATGATGCTAAAAAATGGTATATAACAAGGCCTAAGAACATGATGTTAAGCTAGGACGGTAGAGGAGAATTGCTTCTCTTCTATATGTATAATTCTTTTTTTTTTTTTTTTTTTCGGCATCCTGATGTTCCCCGACCTATATTAAGAAACTAGTAACATAATTAGTGACATAGGGTTGGGGTAAGTAGTAGGGGTGGGGTGGGGGGGGGGGTTAAGTTTCTTTTTCTTTTTTATATATACATATTTTTTTCATATTTTTTTCTCTCCGACACGGAGGTGGTAGGTTTGTAGAGAGGAGTGCACTCACTACAGTAGGGTGGGGGGGTGGGAGGGAATCACTTAATATAGCACGTAGAAGAGGGGGAGGGGGGGGGACTGAGGCTGAATGCCCTTCCCTGGACTCCCTCCCACTTGGGGGGTATTACAAAAGAATAAACTTTTTCTCTTTGTTTTTTTTTTTGCTTTGTGTCACGGTTTAATCCAGCTTATTTGGGAACCTGGTCGTAAAGAGTAGCACAAGAAGAGCACGGGGGCACCTGGGGGGGGGGGGTTTAAGGGGTCGGGGATGGGAGTCTACTAGAGAAAGAGGGGAGGAGGGAGGTAGGGGGTAAGACTGGGACTGTAGAGTTAGTATGAACCCAGCCTGAACTCTTCCTGAACCCACCCTGATCGACTGATAAATGCAAAGAACTTGGGCTTATTAGGAGGGGAGCATATGGATGCCTGGAATAAATTATCAAGGGGATGGATTCTCAGTGTCTACAATTAGTACTACTACTAACCATCATTAATTTTATTCTAACGCTGGGAAGAATAATGGATACGGAAGGCCTGAGCAGGGGCCAAGTTTAAAGGCTAAACATAAGGCGTAAAGTAGGAGCCTAGGGGAAGGGGGTACCTGGGGAGGGGGGGCACTAGTAGGGGTATTAAGGGGGGGGGGCAAATTATCAATTTTTTTTTTTTTCTTCTCACTCAGTCTCAGTCTTTTTTTTTTGGCTGATATTACAAGGCAAAGTCGGTGTCTGTTATTAGTATTAGTTGTGCCAGCTCTGCCTGGAGTTTCTATTGGTTCGGGGGGGGGGGGGGGGGGGCTTGCCCCCCTTCTCCCCCTCCCCTTTTTCCCCCCCCCTCCTTGTTTGGGAGGAGGATATAATTACTGAGAGGATCAAGGGGAGGGAGAGGGGAGAGGAGGGTAGGGAAAGATGTTTTTTTTTTTTTTCTTTCCTCTCCTTTTTTCCCTTTCTTAGACTGGAAGGGGTGGATGGATGGAGCGGGGTAGGGGGACGAGGAGGATCCCTCACTGGGGCGTGCGCAAGCAATCTTCCCCTGTTACCCCCCTACACCCTACGAGTGTTGGCCTAAGAGTGTCCAAAGCTTTGGCTTGGTGGTATCCCTGGGGGGGGGTATAAGATCTCTAGGTGATACCAGCTTGGATTCGGGGGGTGGGTTTCTTTTTTGTTTTCTTGGGGGGGGGGGGGGGGTTTCTGCGCGTCGTCTCCTCCACGGCCCTCATGGTGCGATCCGTCCTTGCGTTCCGGGTTTTGGGATATTTGGAACTCTGAGGGGCCCTTGGGGGGTACTACACTGGTTTCAGAAATGGATCCACTGGTAGTGATATCAATCAATGCCAAGGGTCTAAACATACCTGAAAAAAGGAGGATCTTGGTGCAAGATCTGAAGAAAAGGGGATGTAACATTGCTTTGGTACAAGAGACCCATTTTAGGACGGGGGGACCCTCCTTTCTTGCAGGTAGACCTTTCCCGTTGGTATACCATGCGACAAATGCAGAGGCTAAACGAGGGGGAGTGTCTATCTTAATATCAAACAATACCCCATGGTCTCTGACGGAGTCCTTGGTGGATCCGGGGGGCCAATATCTGGCCCTGAAAGGGAATATAGGTGGCAAGGTAATAACCCTTGCCACCTTTTATTCCCCCAATACATACCAGGACCGCTTTCTGAGAAGGTTTTTAGATAAATTGGCAGGTTTTCAGGAAGGACAGTTGATAATGGGTGGAGATCTGAACATGCCACTCGATCCAAAGTTAGATACAACTTCGGGTGGATCATCAGTTACAGGGGGGACCCGGAAGAGAGTCCAGCAGATGCTGCATCAGGCAAGGTTGACAGATGTATGGAGACTGACGCATCCAGGGGAGCGAGACTATTCCTTTTATTCCATTCCGCACAAGTTATTCGCGCATAGATTATTATTTCACCCCACATAACCAGTTACACTCTGTAAAGGAGGTTGTAATTGGAGAGATTACGTGGACAGACCATGCACCAATTGTCCTAAAATATGCGCTGGGGGACTCATGGGCAGGGGGGATGGTATCTTGGAGACTGAACAAAAGCCTATTACAGGAGGAGGTTGTACTAGAGGACGTGCGGAAGGAACTTAGGTGGTATTTCGAGGCCAATATGACCCCAAATTGTAACCTGGGTATCGTGTGGGAAGCCCACAAGGCGGTAATTAGGGGGGTGCTAATGAAACACGGGGCAAGGATAAAAAGAGAGGGAGTTGAGGGTAACAACCCTCATGACAGAAATTGCAAATTTGGAAACAAAACAAACATAATCCCAACCCCGTGCTGGAACGCGACTTAAGGGCGGCACGTAGACAAATTACAGAATTACTCCTACAGAGGGCAAAATGGCAGAAGGCAGAATTACGAAATGGGTAATAAAAGTGGAAAACAATTGGCTAGTGCACTCAAGGAACAACAGATCAAAACCTATATCCCAATGATTCAGGGTAAAGAGGGGGAGAAAATTGTGCTACCTAGAGAGATAGCAGGGAGGTTTGGGGATTTCTACAGCGCCCTATATAACCTGCAAACAAACCCTCAGGATCAGGTGGAAATGGGTAACTACATAGAAACCTCGGGTATCCCGAGTTTAACATTAGAAATGAGCCAGGAAATGGAAAAACCAATTACAATGGAGGAATTGCAACAAGTAGTGAAAAAGGGGAAGGGAGGGAAGGCACCAGGGCCGGATGGATATACCATTCAATACTACAGAACTTTCATGCCTGAATTGGGCTCATTTATGGTGAAACTGTTTAACGGCCTAGGGGATTCAGGTTCCCTCCATAGCGAGTCATTAAAGGCGGTGATTCCTAAAGAAGGAAAGGACCCCTCCCAATGTGGGAGTTATAGACCAATTTCGCTGCTGAATGAAGACCTGAAGCTCTTTGCCAAGATTTTGTGAAGGGGGGGAAAAAAAACAAAAACAAACACACGACAATGAGAATTAACGGAATACCACAAATGATGCAAAACCATTGTAGAGACGCTATAAGCATCCCAAACGTGAGCAAGTCTCGTGCCCTCTCTTTTGGTGGAGTCTGAAGTGGTAAAAAAAAAAACAACCACAATAGGGATAAAACTTTTCCTCGAAAGGGAATTTAATTTTAGTGACTGGCCACATGTCCTATTAGAGTAAAAGCAGCTTAACCTTAAATTGCATAGAGGGTTCTTTACTATAAGAGAAGTTAGGATGTAGAATTCTCTTCCGCAAGCAGTGGTTTCAGCTTGGAGCATCGGTAATTTAAAAAAAAAACATTAGATAAGTACCTGAATGACCACAACATACAGGGATATACAATGCAATACTGACATAAAATCACACTTGTCTTTTTTTTTTCAACCTTGCCTACTATGCATGCAATGCTGTGCACAGAAGACCTGTATCCGTCTTTACAAGCAACATGTCGACAATGAATGTAGTAGCTTACTCTATCAAATCATTACTTGGAAAGTCTCAGATAGACAGCATGTCTATACAGCTGTCATTACATAGTGAAAGAAAAACAGCAATGAGAATGTGAACAGGCAGAGACAGCAATGGCAGGATGGGTGGACACAAGCCAACAGGTAAATAAGTCGAAACGCATTAGTAAAAATCAGCTGATACAAAGGCTTCTGACAAGGCAATGCCCCAGTACGGAAAATACACTGTAACTGTGTTGCCTGTATATAAATCATACTTTAGCTCTCCCCGTTTATCCATGAGATAAATAGTCCTATGTATCAAGTTTCCATGCTCATTGGATGCAGCCTTAATGTGTATCGTGCTATTGCCTCTGCTGCATATGGAATGATAAATACCATAGTGGTTCTTATTTACTCAGCTGGGTTGTGGGTCCAACAGGGCAGGTACACCACTAAGTTTTATCCACTTCCAAGCAGACATTGTCACCTTGAGAAAAGTGGATCTATGTGGGACTTTCAAAGGGGGTTGACAATGTTATTATTTTAATTACACAGTGGGAACATGTAGTCTGGGAGGTATCCATCCTGCTTTTAGCACTGCGTTTCAATAAACGTTTTGTAATTTTGTAGTTAATGCTTATTACCATTTCTTGTTAATTTTGATAAACGTCCAGAAAGCAATGAATGACATTTTAAAAATTCTTTGTGAAAATGTTTACAATTGAACACGGTCTTCATCAAAGTATTTACCGTGTGTGTGTACACAACGCTCGAGGCGATTTCGGTTTCCTCTGCAATCATTCTGATACTAAACCCATCGATCACGGTTGAGAACAGACTTCACTTCATCCACATTCTGTTCCGTGTTTGATCAACTATCAGAATGATTGTAGTGGAAAGTGGGAAATACCAAGTCAGTCAATTTTGACCCAGGATTTGAACATGGGAAACATTTTGGATAGTATAGCCAACGTCCAAACAGCTACTACGTACGCTCTGAATGACATCCCACTTGAACACTTCCAGGGATGCTATGAAGAATGGCGGCAAAAAAAAAAAAAATTGCTGGGAGCATTGTGTACACTCACAAAAGGTGTATACTGTAAGCCACTTCAGCCCTAGAGGATTTAGGCTGCCCAATGACCAGAGCATTTTTTGCGATTCAGCACTGCATCACTTTAACAGACAATTGCGCGGTTGTGAGAAGCGGCTCCCAAACAATATTGACGTCCTTTTCTCCCCACAAATAGAGCTTTCTTTTGGCAGTATTTGATCACCTCTGCGGTTTTTATTTTTTGCTGCTATAAACAAAAAAAGCGACAATTTTGAAAGCAATAGCCATTTATTGATTGGTTTATAGAGTCTACAAGATAGGGGATATTTTTAGTAATGGCGGCTACCTGCAATTTTTATCATGACTGACATTATGGCGGACACTTGACGCTATTTTGGGACCATCGTCATTTATACAGTGATCAGTGCTATAAAAATGCACTGGTTACTGTGTATTTACACTGGCAGGGAAGGGGTTAACCACCAGGGAGCGATCAAGTGTGTCCTAGGGAGTGATTCTAACTGTATGGAGGTTGGGGCTACCAGTGACACAACACTGATCCCGACAACAGGGAGCAGTAGATCAGTGTCCCATCACAAGGCAGAACAGGGAAATGCCTTTTACACAGGCATCTCCCCGTTCTGCAGCTCTGACATGATCGCAGGACACCGGCGAACAGCAAAACCATGGGTCCTGTGGGCACGGAGCTCACACCTGCAAATTCAAAGGGACGTCCCTTTGCATAGCCATGCCATTCTGCCGGTGTACACGTTTGTGCAGCGGTTGGCAAGTGGTTAAAAAGACCCTGTTTAATTCTAAAAAGGTTTTAATAAAATATTCTTAAAAGGTTCTGGACACACCGCGTAGTCTTTATGGTTTGTGATAAACTGCATATTACGTTTCACCATGTCCAACTACCACATGCTCTTGGGCAGTTCAATGCAATGAGGATCAGGCCCTTATCTCAATGCTGCCGAGTATGCCCGATTTTGATGACTGAAGAAGTCCATCTGCCATTTTTTTTAAATTTTGGAATGCACACAGCCGTCAGAGCTGGTGAGGTGATCTTGCAGCCAAAGGGTCCAGCATTAAAGACGCAACCAAACTGCCATGGGTTCCAACATGGGAACAAAGCAACTTACATTTTTCTAGGGGGGGGGGGGGAGAAATGTCTATTACCAAGAATAGGCCCTCATACTCCAAGTGACGAATCAGACCCAGCACCAATTTCTGGAGATTTGGGATTCATCTGAATATCTTTATAGGGTTTGCAGTCAGACATTGGTTGTCTGGGTCCGAACTAATTTGTTTTCACAATAGGGAGAGCCTGGGATTAAACAAGAACAGGGGGGGGGGGGTGCAATACCTTGATAAAACCTGCGCTGCAGCAAGCAGTCAAAAAGGGGAGAACAAAATTAATGTTTGATCCCTACAGCAGTTATAGAATTCGCTAGGGATGTTCAAATATGCATATCCTTGATGTCCACAGAGGCCAGATGAACGCCTGGGTAAAAGAAATCAATGACTGACTGCATTGAGTCCATGTCAAATTATGAATTTAAAAAAATCTGTAGCCAGGGTCTCTTGCTCCCCATGCGGTGTAGGCAAGGAAATGTCACTCCAGGTGAGCTGGGGAATGGACTCTGCCCAGAAGTGCTAGCCTCAAGCTCAGCAGCCGTAGAATATGGATGAAAAGGAATGGATGACTGCACACAGAGGTAGTGATAAATATATTGTAAAATGCATAACACCACATGAGGCAAACAGGTAGATGCATTTCACACAGCGACTATTCATTACAAATTACATAATGTTCAAGTGCAGCATCACTGGGGTGGAAAGCTCCTTTTCACTGTTCCCCCCCAAAGCAAAAGTTTTGCATAGAAATCCTGTAACCTCTCCAACAAACTCTGAGCCCAAGGTAGAGGAGGCACTCTAGAGCAGAATGAAGATCTGCCAACTTTTGTTGAGATCTTGAAAAGTTTGACAGCATGTTCCAGGAACAGATGGCCACCCCTAATTGCAAGGAGTGACTGCTTCCCGGCATGGCAGAATGTGGAAGTTCAGGAGGACCTCTTCATCCCAGAAGCTTTAAACGCAAGGCAGTATTTTTTTGGAAGCAGAAGTAAAAGAACACCGTCTCAAAGGCGCATGCTTACCCATAGGATTTTTGCTTTTTTTCTGGGGCAAAAGAGCAAATGTACAGGCAGCACATTCTGGACACTTGCAAATCATATCTATTAGTACATTAATAGTATTGCCATGGGTAGGAGCTCCAGTGGAGGACAGAAGAACCCCATGCCAAGAACCTGGACCATAGAGACATGAGTGCAACAGCTAAATCGCATACCAGGTATGGCAAGGCATAAGACATTGCATAAAGTTTAAGTCTTTTGTCCACAGGGTTCTTTCTTGAACAGTTAAATCCTCTATATAGGGACCATTAAGCTTTTTTTGCTGGGTCTACAAGCAGGGCAAATCCCCCTCCAAAATGAGTCACTGCTGGGCAAAACACTTGGGAACAGCAAAGAGCTTTACAGATGAGGCAAATCTGACAAGGTTAAAGCAAGGAGGGAAGGGGGGGGGGTGTTACAGAGTAGGTTAAAACTACCCTTACTTATCAGTGCAGGGAGCCAAGCACATGCCTGCACAATAGGGGTAATGGGGGGGGGCTAAGAAGTTTGACAGGGTCCATATGTCTGCCCACATTAAAAAAGGAGAATGCACAAGATCAGTGCCTAGGCACACACTTTCCACCAACTGGAGCTTTGAATTCTAACCCATAGAACAGAGTAGTTAGGCCAACCCTATCCAGAACTCTTCACCCTGCCAGTGGACATTGAGGATTTTCAGGGACAAGGTTCTCAGGCAGGTTTAGTACAACCTGTAGAGCAATGTTTCTCAACTCCAGTCCTCAAGTACCCCCAATGGGTCCTGTTTTCAGGATTTTCCTCAGATGAAACAGATGTGGTAATTAAGGCAGTGAAACTGATCAAATCCCCTGAGCAAAATAATGGAAAGCCCAACATGACCTATTGGGGTACTTGAAACATTGCTGTAAAGCACACTACAGCAAGCTCACTGTATTGCACCACATGCCCTAGGCCAGCATGTAATGCAGGGGGTCCATTTAAGTCCAATCTTCCTGGTGGGGTACCGTGCCCAGGGCAAAGTGAGGTATATGCACTCTGAATATTTACAAAAAAGCCTGCTTATTCTTGACAGAGAAAAAAAATAAAAAAACATAAAAGTTTGCTTATATTAATCCAGAGAGATTATATTCTAAAGGGGAGAGGGGAATCTACCGCAGGCTTTCCTCACAATTGCAGTGTCCAATCTAAGGCAGCAGGAAACAGCATTCCATAACATACAAAAATTGTATGAAGCCTGCAAGCTAAGTCTGCAACAGTGAAGCTGTATTGCAATTTTACTAGAAGATACTTTTACATCTAGTGCCTTTAAAGTGGTAAAACATAGCATACAGCTGAAACACTGAACGCACCAACCATAATATTAGATATTTTATTGTACAGCATTTGCAGAGTACATATTAGTTCAGCATATTATGTAGGCTGGCACTGCTGTCCTCCAAGAAAGCCAGTTACCCTTCAGTTTGCTTTAGCCAGAGCTTTTTTTCTCAGAAAATAGGTGCAGAAACTCAACCACAAACCGTTCAGATTTCACAAACAGTAGAAGGGTCTTAAAGGGGCATTAAATTCCAGAATTGCATTACATACAGAGTGCAGAGTTCAGGGGGTTACAAAGCTGTCACTTGTAAACACAGAAACCAGACTGTGTTTACAAGTGATTGTGGTGAGCAGGCACCAAAGGGTCTGAGCCAGAGGTGGTGGAACAGAGTTCCCCCTGAAAAAAAGCCCTGGCTTTAGCTAAATACTTCATGGTCAGCGACTTACACCCACAGCATGCATGCAGCATTTGGCTGAGATTTACACGACTAGTCATTTCATAGAATGACAGGTGTGCATGTTAAAGACCAACCTGAACCCCCCCCCCCCAGGACAGCTCAGGGAGTGAAATGCTGAAAGCCTTAACCACCAACATGCATATATGTGGCCTCAAAAGTAGTCGGCCTTTAGTCCAGGCTCTCGCTGGAAGCCTGTGTCCCAAAACCAAACGATTGGGAGGCCTGGTTCTGGGTCAGACCAGGCATAACCACTTATTACATATGCTCACAACTACTGTGTGTATGTATTTTACTAACACTTGTCAAGTTGTGTTCAGGCATTAACATTTGTTTCACTCACTAAAGTGTTCGTGAAGCCACCCACTCTTTATATAGTTCCACACCGTGCATGTTAGAATTTACAACAGACATCTTTGCCAGCATACATAGTGTGGTGAAGGCAGAAGGACCTTCACAGAATATATGAGAGTAGCCACATATCAGTGTCCTTTTTGCTGCCATCATCAAGAAGCGGGTGCCTAAACTTGTAAAATTGTTGGTAATGGGGTCCCATTTATTTTATGTGAATTCCATCTAGGCTGCACATGCGACGCTAAATGCATTTTTTTGGAATGTTCACTGTATATTTCCAGTGAAGCAAAATACATGCAAGAGAATACATAGTCCACCCCTACAGTACTATGACATATCCCATTGAATATTTTGGCATGTTGACATTCCATCAATCTAGGTATTGAAGGCAATGTTTGCTTTTGAATCCAGCCAAAAATGTTCAGCAGATGACAGAATGGATACCATGAAGTATACTAGTCATTAGCATTGCAGCATAATCATACAACATAATCACACAACAGTGAAAAGAAATGATAGTCTTGCTCAAACTGCACATCTGAATTTAAAAATAACTTTACTTTGTTCATTCCATTTACAAACATTTAGGTTCATTCCTCAAGACCACAGAAACCCATTCCACATGGACTTGCTTAAAATAACTTGACACAGCAGAATGCATTAAAAGTCCACTTTTAATTCTTCTGAGCCATTTCATGATTTTTCATTAAGCATCTGTGGCCTCAGAGTACATAACTTTGGGATAAAAGGCAACTGGTAAACTGTCCATTACAGGTTCCAAATAAGTTCTTACTGGCCCCTACCCAGACATATCCCAGATAAAAGCTTTGATCAAAAATCGATCCATCTGCTTATTAAGCATATTAAAAGAAAACTTTTTGGACCATTTCTATTTGTCTATTTTTTTTTTTTTATACAAAAAGGCTACACAATGTTCCACTTTATTCCGGATACAATTAGAGTGATTATGAATTAGTGTTCTACACTTACTTGGATCCTTAAAAATTAGAAACCGCTTTAGCAATAAGCACTAACTGAACACTACAGAGACTTAAAATGTTACCGCAGAAAGGAAAAGAAAATCTAAAATACTAAGAAAAGCAAGCTAGGTCAGTACCATTACAGATAAAAAAAATAAAAATAAGATAAAAATAAAAAAGTTATTTAAACAAGCAAGGCTAGTGTTTGATAAGTTCCAGCTTGCAAACTATTCTTGTGCATTCTTGATGTACGAGTCACTTCCAAAATCCAAATGGTATTGTTCCTCCGACCAAAAAACAAATAAAAAAATAAAGGACCAGAACATAAAGTTTAGCTTCCATTGTTCCCATAGGAAACTCAGCTTGGTTAGTGTGTCAGGCACTTTCTGGAGATAACCAGCCCACCCCATGAGCCATCTCAGCAACTCTACAGGCCAATCACAATGCAAATTCATTCTGACGATAACTGCAAGAGAAACAAAAAAATTATAAGCTTTATATGAAATAGATCTTTTTTTTTTTTTTTTTTTAAGACACTAAAACCTAGGTTTGCAACCACATATACTTCAATTAAGACGTGCATCTTGTACTGCAAAAAATAAAGTTGCTATGGTTGATTACACATCTCAAGATGGACAGAGCACATTATGTCTGCAGAGTGGACAAGACCACACTAAACACTAAGTCAATAGGTTTTAAAGCCCCCAAAAATAGCTGGCTTTGTGGAAGTTATGAAACCGTTTACATTATACAGATATACATTATTACCGCCACTATACTGCAAGTCACATGCACCCCAAGGCATGTTCTCTGTAATAGTAAAGTGAAACGTATATCGGTTAGGGGTGTATGCATCCAAACTGCACTACCATCCCATTTACAGCAAAATGTGTGCTGGTTGAGGATGCAAAATATAGAACCGACAAAGCTGTAGCAAAGACAAAAGCATATTTTGACAGAATATGACCTCCCATAACATTACTAGGAGACATGCTGGGGGAGCCATACAAGCCAAACCAGCATTAGCATGCATTCTAGCTGCATAGTGTTGCCAGTTATATTAAATGTGAATGTCTAAATAAATTAGCTGCAATACTCACCGAAAATATATATAATTTACAAGTCAGTATCAAACCAGGCCAACTGGTTGCTGTCACCTGGTGGCAGTCCATCCATAAGATCCTGAGCATGGCCTAAGTCTGGCAGTCCATCAACTGGGTACTCTGCTCCTGGATGATGACCTCCCATGTCATGGTCCATCATTGGGTCCATTCCCATTGCATCTTGCCCATATCCTCCAGCATGGAAGGACCTGTAACTGGGATCTTAAAAAAAAAAAAAAAAACACACAACTGTTAGCAATTGTAATTTTTTTTCCCCCCATCAATCATGTTATACTTGCCTGCCTGAATCCTACTTTTCTTGGGGGTCTCTGTCATCCTGTCCCCTTCCTCCTGTTGAGTGCCCCCACAGCAAGCAGCTTGCCAAGGGGCACCCGAGCCAAGTTACAGCTCCCCGTGTCCATTAAAGGGGTTGTAAACCCTCAAATTTCTCAGGTAAAAAAACTTTTGTAATGCTGCAGTCCTTTACTTACCTGTACCCCATGCTGGGGATGAGCACACCAGCAAAAGCCAGTGTCTCGGGTCTCGATTGGATGATAGCAGCACAGCCATTCGCTCCCGCTGCTATCAAATCCAGGCAGAGTCCCGCTTTCTGTGTAAATAGATGCAGGACACGGGAGTGCTTCGCCAAAGGGGCACTCAAGAGTAGGAAAAGGGCCACAGCAAAACCAACTGCACAGCAGAGGCAAGCATAACATTGTTTCTGAACCTTTAAATAAATATCCTTTTAAGACATTGAGCTGCGGCCTGGCCCCACCCCCCTAATTGACTTACAGCAGTGGGAGCCAATAGCGCTGCAATGTCTCAGCCAATCATGGGGGGCGGAGTCAGATGGCCAGGACACCAACATAAAATGTTAAGTATTAGGGGAGCTGCTGCACACAGGCTTTGCATTTTAATGCAATAAGATGAAAATCTACCTTTACAACTCCTTTCAGGCCCCGTACACACGACCGAGTTTCTCGGCAGAATTCGGAGCTGGAGTCTGCCGAGAAACTCGGTCGTGTGTAAACTTTTCACCGAGGAAGCCAACGAGGAACTCGTCGGGCCAAATAGAGAACATGTTCTCCATTTCCTTGTTGTTCAATGAGGAAAGTTGGCCCGCCGAGATCCTCAGCGGCTTCAACACAGAACACGTCGAGTTCCTCGGACGTGTGTATGGGGCCTAAGCCTTGTACACATTTAGAAGATCGAAAAAAGTCTGTTAGTGTGTACTAGGTTTAAGGGCTCACACAGGTGGACCGATCAGACCCTCCAGTCTCCTCTATAGAGCAGCAGGTGTCAGACGTGTGTTGATACCTTCCAAAATCTTATCCTGTCCACTAAATCCGTCCCCCCCCCCCCCCAATCTGGTGGATCGGCTGGTAGTCAGGTGGTCCGTTTACATCAGACTGCCCATAGATAAGTGGGTTGCGCCTGTCCTCTGCATAAGCAAAGTAACCCTGGACCAACCATCTGCCTGCTGGGGGTCTGCCCATTGTGTAAGGCCCCTGAAAAAGCAAGGCGGATGCCTCACATTAGGAGCGCCAGATATTTTCCACTTTATCAGAGTGAAAAAGTAATTGGGGTTTGAAAGCATGTGTGAAAACAAGCATTTCACCTTCTCTAGAAAACATCAAACCTTACCGACTGCCATCCCAGCTTTTACCACCTTGTTGCCTACTCTAAACATCACATTTGTACACTGCACACTTGTCAGTGGCCTCAGATCTTTGCCCAGTGAACCCATTTAACGGTGATGTTTAAGTGGCCCATGTAGCTAGGCATTGCATGCTAAAGCACCTATAGGCCATACATGCCAGAATGTACTACCCAAGCAGTAGATGTTTGTCCCCCTCCTGGCAGCTCTTACAAATTTATAGTGATTACATTTTAGTACCCCTCTAAAGTGAAACTCACCATCTTGTCTGTATCCAAGAGGCTCTCCCTGGGCACAAATATCTACACCGAGATCTCCAGTCTGGGAAGACAGAACAAAGTAATTCAGTAACATACTCAAAGATCAGATCATAAAAATGAATAAAGAGAAAGAGCTAACCTCATTCCAAGGCATGGGCTCAGTCCTGAACAGAGAGCTGGTCAGTTCAACAGACAACCGCTTCTTGTAGTCCTGAGGTTTGTCTTCAGACATGCGGAACAGCACAGCTGCGGCATATGTTGCTGTCAAAGGGAATAAAGTTAACATTAGAAAAAACATTAGAAAAAACAAACATTTAAAGCGGTAGTTCACCCTCCTTTCCATCATTAGACCATTAAATTCGGCATCGTAGCGCGATTTAATCCCCGTACTCACTGTGGTATCGCTGATTGAAGAAATCGACTCCCGCGGGGAATGGGCGTGCCTATGGAGAGGGAGGATGATTGACGGCCGGCTCTGGCACGTCACGCTCCCCGAAGACAGCCGGAGTAGGTCTCGGCTATTCACGACGCCTGCGCACAGGCTATGCGCAGGCGCCGTGAATAGCCAAGCCTATTTCGGCTATTTCCGGAGAAGCGTGACGTGCCAGGGCCGGCCGTCAATCACCTTCTCTCACCATAGGAACGCCCATTCCCCGGATTCTTCAATCAGCGATACCGCAGTGAGTACGGGCATAAAAAATGTAAGACCGGCATACCGTAGCTCGCGCTACGATGCCGAATTTAATGGTCTAATAAAAAAAAACTTTTTTTTTTTTTTTAACAGGGCGAACCCCCGCTTTAACTTTTAAAGTTAGTCTTTACAGGTTAGAGCAGTGGTAAATGAATCCAACAACCAAATCCATCTAAGCCGCTATAAAAATTTTAGGATTGCCCGTTTGGTGCCCCTTATGGCACAAGTCATCTCATTTGAGGTCTATTAGTTTAAAGTATATACTCTAAAGTAGAACACCATTACATGGATAGCGAAAATACTTGTGGGTAGTGGTCACAAAGGTCTCTATAGTCCGCTTATAAATTGTAAGCCACAGCTTCAACTGTAAAAACACATGCCACATTGTTGATTAGCTAAAGACCCAAATAAAATATCTTACCAACTCCCTCATTTCGTGAATGAAGCAGCTCTGTAAGTGGTGCTGTAGCTCCTTCAGCTTCAATAGCTTCTGCAGCCTCCTTGTCCTGGGCCAGCTCACAAAGCACACCGGCTGCAACTCTCTGGATGTTTTCAATAGGAGAGTACAACAGCTAAGAGGAGAGAAAAAAAAAAAGTTAAGCCTTTCAAAAAGATTAAGCTACATAAAGGGTGAACCAGCGGCCCCACTTACCTGTACAAACAATGGAATGGTATTCAAGCCTCTGATCACAATTCGGTTGTGTACATCACGTGCAAGGATGTGTAGGGCTCCTGTGCATCCTTCAACAATTTCTTCCATACGCACACCTTCCTGTAATGAAAAACCACACTTATCAGAAAGACAATACACATGTGCATATGAATGCATCTTCATGGCAAAATCTCAAAAAGTTATCATGGTATCAATATTAGGTATAGCATTAGCATGCATTAATGCTACACTCAAAACCTTAGATTGCAACTTGGGACAAAATACTTTGAAGTCTAATGGGCTTTGTGTTTACTTGGGGGGGGGGGGGGGGGGGTGTGATAAAGTTCCAGGTGGGGGTGATAAAGTTGCAGGTGTTTTTTCCCCCTCAGAAGAGATGTTGCAGCACCGAATCAAGATTAGGGCAATAAAGGCATCTTTAAAACCATTAATGTACTGGGGGGCCAAGGTTGTTGTAATTTTAAAGTTCATGTTTTAAAAATAAAATTACACATTTCAAACCATCTTGAGTCTTTCCAACAACTTTTAGCCACATTCCATTAGAGAAAACCGATCAATAAACTTTCCCCCCCCTTGGAATTTAATCAGAAATTACTTTCAATTGACAGGGCAGTGCAGGGAGCCAATAAACTTTTTTTGCTCCCTGCATTGCCCTGTCAATTGAAAGTAATTTCTGATTTAAACTTGACTGAAAGCAAAACCACCCAAGTGTACTACCAGAAGACCATACACTTCGAACATAAGGAACTACATTTGACGGGTTCGTCCTTTAACCACTTAAGGACCGCCTCCTGCATATATACGTCAGCAGAATGGCACGGCTGGGCAGATGTACATACAGGTACGTCCTGTACCCAGCCGTGGGTGCGCTCCCGTGACCCGGTCCGAAGCACCGGGAACCGATCGCCGCTGGGGTCCCGCGATCGGTCCCCGGAGCTGAAGAATGGGGAGAGCTGTGTGTAAACATGGCTTTACTGTGGCGGCTGCATCGATCATGTCATCCCCTTTATAGGGAGACACAATCGACAACGTCACTCCTACAGCCACACCCCCCTACAGTTGTAAACACACACTGGGTGAAACAACTCCTTCAGCGCCCCCTGTGGTTAACTCCCAAACTGCAACTGTCATTTCCACAATAATGAATGCATTTTAAACGCATTTTTTGCTGTGAAAATGACAATGGTCCCAAAATTGTCCGCCATAATGTCGCAGTCACGAAGAGAAAAAAAAAAAAAAAAAGCTGATCGCCACCAGTAGTAAAAAATAAAAATGCAATAAAACCATCCCCTATTTTGTAAACGCTATAAGTTTTGCACAAACCAACCGATAAACGCTTATTGCGATTTTTACCAAAAATATGAAGAATACATATCGGCCTAAACTGAGGAAATTTTTTTTATATATTTTTGGGGGATTTTTATTTTAATTTTTTTTCAAAATTGCTTTGTTTGTTTATAGCGCAAAAAATTAAAACCGCAGAGTTGATTAAATACCACCAAAAGAAAGCTCTATTTGTGGGGGGGGAAGCCAATTTTGTCCGGGAGCCAAGTCGCACGACCGCGCAATTGTCAGTTAAAGCGACGCAGTGCCGAAGTGCAAAAAGGGGCCTGGTCCTTTACCTGCATTTTGGGCTGGGGCTTAATTGGTTAAAAGCAGGGATGGTCATCCAAAAGGAACAAACAAGTTCCAGCTTTCCTTAGCAATAGGTACCGCAAGGAGCACATTTTGACATATCAAGTCAGGCAAAAATCACCTTTAGCACAAAATGACAACACGTAACCAGGATGGTACAGTTTTTCAATTTAGTCCAAATACCCACTGTACAAACTAGGGCGACCTTTTAGTCCAAAATGCTATCAAGTCATTGAACCCAGTCCTGGGGGGGGGGGGGGGCAAAATTAAAGTTACAAATTAGAATAAGCACCAATATCCTACCACAAATTGTTGCTGTGTTCCACCCATGGAAGTGCGGCGCTGTGTGTCTTGGTGTGCACGAACCAACAATTGGACCAGTCTTGGAATAGCACCTTGTTCCCGTAGAGGTGCATGATTAGCTGGGCAAAGTGCTAGATTACGTATTAATCCCACAGTGGCCTAAAGGAAAGAAAAATTTGTTAAATATGCCTGCAACACATTCATCAAGCCTTCCAGAAAGCATCAAACACAAACCAGAAGCGTTTTTTCTGGTCTCCAATTGTCCCAATGTGCATGGACAAATAAAACATTGATCTTTAAGCCAGTGTGAACCCAAAGGATTCGCAAAAAAGACTTACCTTGATTAACGGCCAGTGGGAAGGCGGATGTAATAGCTTTACAACAACTGGTAGTCCATAGTGGAGGCGAACAGCATTTTGTGCCATCTCAGCTTCCTGATGCCTGCTGGTAAGGTGACGAAGGGCACATATAGCAGGTTCAGTAATATCTTCCCTATCACCAGCACGAAGAACTGTGCGGACCAGGGCTTCAATACCACCAACTTGGCAGACCATCATTTTGTTTTTGTAATTGTTACATGTGAGGTTTGACAGTATACCAGCTGCACAAGTTACAACATTGATATCATCTGATCCAAGAAGTTGAACAAGGGTTCCTAGAAGACCTTCCATTCCCTCCTGCGGGGGGGGGGGGGAAACAAACAAAAAAGTTAAGTCGGTTATACAAACTACATGGGTGAAGAGCGAGAGAAAAAATAAATAAAAATACGCACACACCTGCTTAGTTGCAGCATCCGACAGATTTCTTAGAGTCCAGAGGCAATTTTGAACAAGCCGCTGGCTTGGGTCTGTGAGGTGCAACCCCAACGCTTGCATACCACCTACAAAAATACAATGATACATTACACATTTCAACCTCAAACTTTATTGGAAGCACATTAACATTTCCACCACTTCCATACTACAGCTTTTGAAAAGCAATGAGAGATTTTGGCAAATTTCTTTAGGGGCAGCGACTGGCAACTTGAAGTACTCTTCATGGATCCTTAAAATAAAGTCTGTTAAAACGCCTGTTGAGTGCACCCATAACAAGCTCCCAGTGCCCATTTCAGTCCCACCCGCCTTTTCTGGCCAACATTGATGGCAGCAAGAGCCAATGGCACCATGCTGCCGTCTCAGCAAATGAGGGGGGGGGGGGGGGGGAACTGGGCAGCCGAGAAACATGCCTACAACAATGCTGGATCTAGATGGGGCTCAGGTATTAGGGGGCTGCTGCACACAGGTTTTTTTTTTATCTTAATGCATGGGGGGGGGGGGACTGGACTTTATAACCACTGTAAAGATAAAATTACAATGCAATTTCTGACTACCATTGGTCATTCTTTTGACACACATTACCAGAAGATGGACATTGAAAAAACCAACACCACTCCTGCGCTTAAGGATGGTCACCAGATCAGGACAACATGTGCAATCTGAGTTTCCTCTGGAATAGTGTTTCAGCCCTCAGACAGGGGAATCCAGCCATATACTACAAAAATTAACACAGGGGGCAGACACTCGGTACATTACCCAAGTTCTTTTTTTATAAAAAAAACTCCTCTTGAAAGCTCGGAGGGGGGGGGGGCGGGGAAGGTGTCCAAAAGACATCGGCATTTAGACACTGCATACAGTTTAGCGGATATTGTTATGCATGTTGCTTGAGTATTCAATTAACCATTTGGTTTTATTTTTAAAATAAAACCTTAGTGCATTACCCAAGGTTATGCCCCGTGTGCTTTTTTTTTTCAAAGATGGGACATGCAAAAAGTTGGTAAAATTTGCCAAATCTCACACATATTTATACATTATACCAAGGTAAAAAAAGTGTCCAGTAGTAATGGAAGGCAGAATGACTGTTCATTCACATGGTATGCACAGATGTAAAAAAAATTGCCATATTACATTTAAATGCAAAACTCACCAGCTTCAACAATAGCAGGCTTATTGCTGGAGCATACAGAAAGAACCTTCAGTACACGGCTTGTGGTCCACAGAAGTTTCTCATAACTGTAAGTGCGCATTATTGTCACCAAGGCTTGAGGTCCACCACTTGCAAGGATAATTAGCTGCAGAAAAATATGAAAGTTCATCCTCTGTGATGATTATGACTAAAATTTAAATATTAGACATGCCCACACAACAGGACTGTTCAGATGCAAAAACATTATGGAAGCAAATTGTTTGCTTCATACTAGTGTTATGCAACAACTTTAATACTGCTAAAAAGGAGAGGGAAAAAATGCCCCCAAACACACGATTTTTTTTATTTGGTGCAGAGAAACCATTAGCTTTCATGTCACTGCTTAAGCACACCTGGCATCATAACTACTGGACAGTCTAGATTTGAATGAACTAGTATTTAAAATAAAGGCCATTTGACATCAAATACAGTCATATCTTTACGACAACTGTCCTTAAATTTTCCAAAAGCTTGTGCAAACGGGTAACTAAATCTTTACATGTGCTGATTAGGCACCCCCTGCCAAAAAAAAACAAAACAAAGGAAATATATAAGTCAGCAGCTACAAATGCTGTAGCTGCTGGCTTAATATAAAGACTTACCTGCCCTGGATCCAGCAATGTACTCACCCGAGCCGATTCTTCAATCGGCTTTGGGTGCAGGCACCAGCATCTTCAAAGGAACCCAGTAATGAAGCTGTGCAGCTTCACAGCCAGCTTCCAACTGCACATGTGAGCCGTGCTTTGGGATTGACCTCGCAGTCTTCTGGGACCCGTGATGTGTCTCAGAAGGCTACGGTGGGGGGGTGCAGAGGAGTGAAATTTCCCCTTTTGGATGGAGCTCTGCTTCAAGTATTTGCACAACGTTACCTTATATCTGCTGCCATTCTCCAAATCCTAAGTTGCATAACAATCATAGATGATACGATACATACCTTGCTTTCTTGATTTCCATAAGCCAATATTTGAAGACAGTCTGTAGTAATGGCTAGAAATTTTACATTTGTTTTGTTCAGCAAGGCAACCATTTTCTGAAGACCACCAGCCAAACGGACAGCCATTTTGGCACCTTCTTGATGCAACAGCAGATTGTGCAGAGTTGTGATGGCATAGAAGAGCACAGAGTCCACCGGTGACCTGCAAGTCATGCACAGCATTAGAAAATCTTGCCATTTGTCATGAAAAGCAAGGTTCTCTACATCGATGAATACATACCTGAACTGCCTTACTAATCAGATATAGTAATTACCAACATTTACAGTTAACAAGTCCTCCTCCCAGCATAGGAGAGCATTCAAGTACAATTGAACTAGTCACATGCCATAGACTTCCAAACCATCCATTACTGGCAATCAAAGGGTTATTTGTATAAATAAGCACTGATGCCCTTGTTTACAGATCTCTACCCAGACCCATGCTGGACAACCATCTTCCTCCCTAAAGTATTGGGAGGACAGTATATGGTAGACAGTTCAGGGATTCTTTTGTTGCAGCGATGTCATCGCCCACTGCTCTGTGATATCATGCATCTCAAGCAAAAATCCCAATGGATCTTCCACCCAAACTTGAGTTTGTGCAGATCATAGCAAGATGTGCCATATGAATTGCCCGATTCCTTAATAAGGATTACATTAAGCTCATAAAACCACCCCGTCCCCCCCCCCCCCCCCCAAATATAAACACCGCCATACAACATCAATTTTTCATAAAACTTAGTACACATACCCAAGCATTTTGACCAAAGCAGGAATGCCTCCAGATTTAAAGATGGCCAATAAGCCCTCACGGTGGTGAGAAAGATTGTGGAGAGTTCCGGCAGTACACCGTGCTGTTTCAACATCATTTGTGTTTTGCATTGTGCGAACAATTGCAGACACCATCTGTGGAGAGCGCATGATGGCATGGCGTGAGGCTTCTTTCTTGGAAAGCTGATGAACCATAACTGCAGCCTTGTTGACAACAACCTAAGAAAGGGAAAAAAAAAAAAAAAAAAAAAAGTTTTAAACAATGTCTGCTTTTAGAAAGGCCAGATGTTCCTATTCCAATAAACTGAAAGAAATCAATACTTAATTCTAGTTAGATTAGACGTGGCGTTTGGACATCTTATTTTAATAAAGCTGCAATGAATGAAAAAATAAAAACATTTTACAACTGTAAATTATACCTGGTCCTCATCATTGAGTAGTTTGGTTAGCTCTGGTATAGCACGGGTTGCAAGCTCGGCATCATCTTGGTAGTTTATCAAGTTCACCACGGCATGTTTAAGCATCTGTGAAGGCTCAGCCAAGCGCTGCACGTTTGTGGGGTGGGCAGAATCAAACTGCGTGGATGGAATTTGCATGCCTTCATCTAGGGTTTCAGGAAACATGGCAGCCCTCACCCTCTGAGCTCTGGTCATTGCAAACTGCCCATCAATATCTATTGTGGAGGTGAAATACAATTAAAACCAAATTTTCAGCAACATTGCCAACACATACATTTTGCCAAAAAGAGTGCTTACCAGACACTTGATCTTGAGTGAAAGGCTGCGAAAATCCCTGCTCCCATTCATAGAGTACTTGTGATGTATCCACATCTTCATCATCTGGATTCCCCTTGCCACTCAGAGATGGCGCAGTAGTTGTGGCTCCAGAATGAATGCCAGAATCTAGATAAGACTGTTGCTGCCAGTGGCTGACTGCTGCTTTGCGATCTGGCTCCATCGCCATGTCTAGTTCCATCAGGTCAGCTAAAACAGAACAAAATGACCCATATATCAAACCTGCATCTGATTATAGGTCACCATTTTATATAGTGCTGGAAATAGCGTGTTTACTCATAAAATGCAACATCTAGCAGATAGATTACACTAAATGTGAGAGGAAAGCAAAACCTGAAAAATGCCATTTTAAAGCAAATATAAAAATACTCAGACTTTAAAGACCAGTCAAGGTTTCCACTCAAAATTCATAGTGCAACCATCTTTACTCGACCACAAACCCATCAAGGGGCTGGCACCAAAATCTCTAGAATATAATCCCTTGAAGGCCAACACCAGTGTGTTAACCACGCAGGTTCTTCACGCCAAAGATTCATGGAAAAAGTGTATAGGTGCTGCAGACTATCCCTTTCCTTACTCCAAAGACTTGTGGCTGGTATTTAATTTGCAGATCAGTATTCTTTTTTTTCATAAAAACACACCACTTACCTTGAGTAGCCATGATTCAGTGTTCAGCAACCACTGTTGTGCTTCAAAGAGCCTGAAATGCAAAGACCATAATCAATAGACATACAACATTAAAATGCAAGCAGACAAATACAGGAATGTGAACCGTGCACCACACCTTACTAGTGTTTGCTGAAAACCATTTGTTACGAAAACCACCCAATTGGTCATGTTCCGTCAAACAGCAGGACAGGCCAAATAGGGGCAAGAAGAAATTACAGCTGAGGGAGGATTTTAGAATGGAAAAAAATCCTGTTTGCTACCAATTGTTATCATCCGTCTGCTCAATACACCTCAACCCAAATCATTGACACACCCCAGCAATAAGCACATTTTACTTTAAAGGGGTTGTAAAGGTTTGTTTTTTATTTTCTTCTTTTTTTTTTTCTAAATAGGTTCCTTTAAGCTAGTGCATTGTTGGTTCACCAACCTTTTTCTTCCATTTCCCTTCTAAATGTTTATTTTCTTACTTCCTGTTTCTCCTCAGTAAGCTTGCTACCATCATCCGAGCCGTAGCCAGAACAGCTTACTGACGAGGAACAGGAAGTGAGATTCAGACAAAAAAATAAAAAACACATTTAGAAGGGGGAAACAAATAAAAGTAGTAAGAGAACCAACAATGCACAAGCTTAAAAGTAACCCATTTAGAAAAGAAAAACTAACCTTTACAACCCCTTTAGCATACCACTCATAAGCAAGTGTTGAACAGATAAGAGTCATAGAAGTTAACTACTGGATTCAAAATTGACAAAATGCAATCCATTTTCCCTTTAATATATGTAGGCTCACTCAGTAAAAAAAAAAAAAAAAAAAAAAGACTGATCTATGGCCAGCTTAAAGGGGATCTTCACCCTAAAAAAAAAACCTAAAAGTTGGCTACAAATACTGTAGAAGCGGACTTTATGAAGACTATGTGAAGTTCGACTTTAAAAGGGAAGGGAGGTTCAAGCCTCTTTAGACAGATTTACTTCAGTTCCCAATTTAGGTGAAAGTACAAGAAAAGCAAAGGGAAACCACCATTAACAGGCACACGTGATGACATTGCTGTGTATCTGTAGGAGAGAGCTTTGCCTTAATTCCCATCTCAGTTATAAATAAAAAAAAAGTAAGATGCTTGAGGGGGGGGGGGGGGGGCGGGATTCACACACACACACCAAGTGTTATGCATAGGGTTCAGCTTAAGTGCTTACATCTACTAAACAAACCGGGTGACCCTAGCAGAAGCACTTTTCAGGTGGGTGGATCAGTAAGGATGTGCACATTGTTATGATGATCACTTGATTTGCCAGGAAAAACGGCTTTTCAACTTGACATTACATAAGCTTGCTACCATATATCCCATTCCCAACGAGTTATAAAACAAGTATTAAGAATGCAAATGTGTGGCTGGTAATGGCGCCTAGGGTGAAGTAGCTGTCCCTTTAAAACATAACTGAATGCATGATAAAACAAAAGTAAAAGTGATGGTGTCAGAAAGCAACATATACATATCAAATTGATGTAGGCCCCTTTCACACAGTCAGACCGTTCAGGTCCACTTGTCAGCGGACCCGAACGGCCGCTCCATGCAAGCCTATGGAGTGTCGGATATCAGCGGTGACATGTGATGCGTTAAAAAAAAAAAAAAAAAAAAAAAATAAATCAGACGTATGGCGATACGTCGCCATCCATCCATTGCACATAGATCTGAGGAAATTGGACATGCTATGCGTTTATCAGCTCTCTCCATAGAAGACAGCGGTGCTCGACAAGCCCCTCCCTGCTCAGTGAGCAGAGAAGGACCAGTCATTGGCCAGCTCAGCAGAGAGATCTCCCGCGACGGAGTCCACCTCATCTGAATGAAGCCTTATAGTATCTTTTACCAAAATGCTAAAAGTACTCAAGTAACCACAGAAACTGACTGAATTGTGATTACCATTATAAAAAATAAAAAAAAAAACACTTCAGACTTATTAGCACCAAGACCCTAAGGATCCATCAAAAAAACAAACACACACACGCTTCTACAAGAATTAGGTTTTCCCTGTAGAAGCAGCTCAATGTTATTCCACATTAGGACAAACCTTCACATTAAACTCACCTAGACTGTACAGAGAACGCTATAGGGAGCGTTTTTTTTTTTTTTTTTTAGCCAAGTGTGCCTGGAGCCTTATGGCCCTTAAACGATCAGAATATCGGACAAAAACTGTCTGAGGAAGAATTCTACGATTTTCAGAGCGTGTGTACACTACTTTTGAGAGCTGATCACAACAGTTCATCTGATCGGACAAGCACAAAATTTCCTTGTACGATTTGTTTAGTCCGTAAAGTTGTCGGCCAAAAAAAAAAAAAAAAATACATATCACTTGCAATTGTTTTTCCTGTCATACAAGGTTTTTTGTGACTTTGGTAACCTATTCAATTTCTACTTGCAACTAGAAAGCGAAAAAAGTTGTCCATATTTGGATCGTGTGTACAGGCCAATAGGCTGCAGTCTTTCAGAAGCAGGCGGAGTTTTACCTGTCTTTTTCCAGAGGCAGGATTATACAGCTAAAAGTTATTGCATGAAGCTTAATATACCCCACATTTCGATCCTTTGGGGCAACAGGACATTGGTGTGGCATCGAGGTAGACCCCTTCACCCATGTGGTAAGAGTTTGTCCTACTTCAGATCTTTAACAGAGAAGTGACTGAACTAACAGTTGAGAGTCTGACACTGGGCACGGAGAACGGACACATTAATCACGCTACTGGGTATAGCATACAATGGCTGGCATGTTATTTTCTACACAGCCAAGATAGAAGGAAGATTGCTAAAATTGAAGCTTCCTACTCACATGCTACACATGGGCGGTGACAATGGGGTTCTACCTATATACAAAATTGACATTCTCCAGGTGGAGTGGTCCACAAAGCTTATTGAATATGGGCTAGCTGGATTAATGCACAGGGGGCTCGCAATTTAAACCTATACTGATGTGCATATGTTCTGTATAGGCCAATTCCACAATAAAGTTCAGGCTCCGCTGTTGAACGCTTCTTCCTTGGTTTGAGTGACTCTAAAGCTGGACATTGATGGATTGAATGCATATCAGCCAGTTCAGCAGGGATCTATGGGCAGGTTGAGTGGACTGACTTGGGTACAGGCACCATGTTGCATTTAAGCCTGAGATTACCAATAGTGGTCATAGCTGCTGACAGTAATCAGTGTTCTCCAGCAATAAGGCTCACCACACTCACCCCCCACCCAACAGCTCTGCAGGAGGGATTCCCCAATCCACACCAACTGTTGATGGGGGGAGACCAAGCGGTTTTATTTCCTGCAACCTATGGTCGTATAATCTATGCTTGGCTTTACTATATCCCCAACCCCCCGCTTTTTATGGCATGTTTATACAACTGCCTTACTTAAAATGCAGTGTTGCCATCAGTACCTATGTATATTAAAAGCAGAAATCCAAACAAAAACACCCACACAAACGCAAGCCTTCCATCTATTATAGAAGGCAGCATTAAAAGCAAATCAATTTTTGACTGGTGCAGCACAAATGCTGGGCTTCGTTTAGCATCTTTAGAAACCAGAAGACTGGATTTTGGAGAACCATTTAGAGCCAACAGTCCGTTTTGAATTCTTTGGACTTGGCTACTATTGGGCTTAATAAAAATAAATAAAAAAAAAAAAAAAAAAAAAAGTACACCATTACCATTCTCATATTTAGAAGCTTTGAGAAAGGCAAGAGGAAATCATCAATTTACCAAGACCACCACTTGGCGAAAGCCCAGTTACAGTATTCTGGGTGTAGATCTAGAACCAATAACCCTTCTCCTCAGTTACATTTGCTCTTGTAACCATATGTTGGAAAAAAATCCCAGCAACTTCAAGTTTCAAAACTGGTAAATGAATGCCTGCTTGACAACTGGCCACATGCAATCCATATGCACACTAAATAGCTTACATGAGAATGAAATCTGTCCAAGGCACAATTATATTCACTCCCTTCATCTATAGCAATAAACCTAAACCTTAAGAGCTCCCACTTGTCAGGGAGTTTGTAAGTGATAAAAACCTCAAGCGGTATTAAACTGAAAATCAAACCCATTGCAGCACACCAGGTCATGGTAACAGAAGGAAGCGCATCAATTTTTTTAGAAAAGAAAACGCTGTGCTGCAGGTGTAGCAGTCTGAGGGTTGAGCCAACCCAGTTACTGGCAACAGTGTTTTTACAATTACCAGCTTTTATGCAAAACCTTTAACCCCCAATAAAAAGTTTGCTATAACTGCCTAGGAAGCATTAATTGGAGTTCGGCTTCAATATGTTGGCTGTACAAACAGATTTAAAAACCAACACTCCCCTCCCCCTAGACCGACAATGTCATTGTCCAAAAAGTGCTGCTTCATCCAAAGTAGAGGCACTAAGAAAACTGGTGCAGCCATTATTTCCAAGGACTCGCAAGTTGCCATATATTATGTTTTTTGGATCAATGCTTTATTTTTTGAAAAAAAAAAAATTAAGACTAGAATATCAAAAACCCACAACCCTCCATGGAAACATTCTCCTCAAAAATGTGTCCACACTATGGTAAAAGGCCGCACTGTATCAGTTTGCCCTGTAGGAAAATATAGGGTCTATGAATTGTTAGTATGATGATGTAATGCTCAACTCTGGCATTAAGCGCCTGCATTTAGAGAAAAGCACCCATTGCAGAAGTGAAGGTGGCTTCCAATTCATTGTAAATCCCATTGTTTAAATAATGAAAAGCAAGGGTCAAAATGAAAAACTGAAATCCTTTGGAGAAAACCACCCCAAAAAAAAAAAATTCAGACGTCAGCATTTAGTGGTTCAGCTATTCCCTATTAGAGCAGACAGTATGCAGTTTTCAACAATGGCGATACAACACAGCTACCTGCATGCAGTTTGTGCCAAACAAATCACTACAGAAACCGCTATCTGGGCTACCATGTAGGCTTAGCCGGAACCAAATGCCAAGCACCATCATTCATACAGTCAGGTTGTGATTAAAACCACTTCCAAAAAGGCTGGTTGCCAAAATGGGAAATTTTAAGTCAAGCCAAGATTTGCTCAAATGGAAATGTCAAAGCTTTTGGTAACATCTTACACCATAAGCTATGCATCCCACCGGTGGGCCATTGTATGGATGAAACATTCTCTGCATATGCAAAGTTATTACCCCCTAAAATGACTGGTTATTGGCAGGGGATGTGAGGAAAATCTACACATGTGTAACATCTGCTTTTAAACCAACGAGTGGCCCAAGCGGGACAATTTACCAAGACAACTGAACAAGTTTTCCATGTCACTAGTTCCATTTGGCAATTTTGTTCAAAAAAGGCCAGCGGTAACACTGCATGCCTGACCAATCTGAAACATCACATATCAAATTGTATGCAGTAGTGCAACTAATGGATGCTTCCTAAAAGGCCAAACCCCAAACTCTGCTCATGCATGGCTTCTAGCCAATCAGGCTAATGCCAGAAATTAAACCAACACCTGCTGGCCATTTTACAGCAACATGTTGGGAAACAATAGAAGTAGAACACCCAAAGCAGTCAGGTAAAATTGTAAAATGAAAGCTGAATGTTTGGTTGCCATGACCAAACACTGCTTCTGTTTAAAAGCCAAGCACCAGAATTAGAATAGCAAGAAGCCATTGAAATACATTGCAAGTCGTATTAAAAAGCCATGTGTAGAGTTCAATCATTCAGTTCCTACCCATGACACCAGGACTACATAGGAAATTAAATCTTTAATACTAAAAGGTAACCACGTATATGCAGTTCTATTCATACCAAAACGGATGTACTGGCAAGGAAAAAATAAAATTAATGTTCCATTAATCTAAAAGGCATCTCTGGAGTGAAAAACATGCTTTTCCTAGACGTTTGGTCAGGATTCTAATGTATTCATGCCAGCCAGGGAACTAGTGATGCAAAAAGTTCAGAAATGGATTCTTCAATCTCTACACTAAACCCACAAGGAAGTTGTTTTTTTTGAATTGTAGCAAGAAGCAGAACAGGAAAAAACTCAAGATAAACAATGCAGAAGTGCCAGCTACCAAGTCAATGGATTGCCTGCCACACAAGTCTGCTGTAAATGCCATATCAATGCAACACAACACTAGAATCTGATTAGGCTACAAATAAAAAAATGGTTAGCATCCAGGCCCTGTATACACGGGCACCAAAGTGACACCACTGAGTATCAGTCTCTAAACTGAATTGTTGGTGGGGAACACCATAAGAACCAGGGTGGATAAAAAGAAATCATTTCAATAAAAAAAGATTTTTTTAATAAAATGCTTTTGGGGTAAAAGCAAAATAATCCAAAGATAGTTTTCCATTTAAAGATGCATTAATAATTTAGTTTATTCAGCATGAAATTGAGCTTGTGTGGCTTGAGGTAGTCTACAATATTTACTTTTTTCTGGTAAACTCATGCAATGAATCCAAGCTCAGCCAGCTGAGACAACATGCACTGCATTGATGCATTCCCACAGTAACCATGAGATGAGACAAAGTTCAGGAATATTCCTTTATTTTGCAAAGCTTTGTACACTACAAACTGTATGATTAAATCAGTTCTGATATTGCCGTTTTACTAACCTGACAGCTTATTCTAAATAGGAAGCCTTAAATTTTGTTTGCAAATATTGAAGATGCCAACTACCAGCAAGAAGGAGCCCTTACATTTAAAGAGCACCTGTCATTTCCATCATGGCAGCACCTGTTAGCGGGCATCCACTCACCTGCTGCCACCACGTCCCTCACCTTGTTGAGTCACTGCCGCATCACCAGCCATCCCAATAAAGTGACTAGGACTGTCAGTGAGGACAAAGGTGACAGTTTCTCTTTAAAAATTATGATTCAAATCAAGCCTTTTTACCAGTGATTTAAATCGAATCCACTGCGACAACAGAAGCACATGAGACATTGATGTAGAAACTTGCTTCATTAACATGAGAAAAAAAAAAGTGAATATTTTTGCTCCAGAACAGCCCTTACATTGATATTAATTCCTATGCAGTAACAAACCATCATGTATACTGGGAAAAGGCCACAGGCTGCAGTGTCAGTAGTGCACTTCCCTACAACGCCACACTTATCACAGACAGGGCTAGCCATGTAGACAAGTTTGTTTCTAAATTTCTCTTGTGCTCAAACCCAACAGAAGTCTTTCCAGTGACCTGGTTCAATACATAATAAAATATCTGTACAATCAGTATACGAGGTACATATACAACCACAGAAACTCATCCGCCAATGCTCTGGCAAACTGCTAGAGACTAGTCCACATTTTCAGATGAGGCTTTGGCAAAGAAAAAATAAATATAAAATATAATTTGTTTCCCCCCCCACCAGGAACCAGCAAACTTGCAAATGAGAGATGACAAAATTCTACTAGAAACCAAGCCGGGTGGGCTGTTCATAGACAAGCAACCCTACCAGACGTACTTTACCACAGATTTTAGCCAATGCAAAGCACCGGATGTTATGCAGGCGAATGTCAGAGCACAAGTCTAATAACTGATCAAAAGTTACTGTCTATGGCAATCTGCCAAGGACTATTCCCTTTTCATGTACAAGACCATGATATGGATCATAAAAATACTTACTACGTTGAACACAAGAACACCTTCTGCTAGAGGAAGAACTATACAAACAAAATTAAAAGCAACCAGATGCCATTTTAGCCACTAGGTTTGACCAGAAACTCAGCTGCGATTTTTTTTTGCAGGCTACAGCGTTGTGCAAGACACACAATGAGGTTTTGAGTCTCTGCATTCTCAGCAGTCAGGAATGGAATTTCACATTTGCTCACATAAGCAGTTTTCTACACTGCAAGCAAATCAACTGTAGCTGAATTCTTGCCAGCTATGCACCCCAAATATCCCAGAGAGGAATCAGCAGCATCCAGATGAGATATTACTACTGATAAGTGAGAAATGCAGCAACCTGCCAGATTCACATATATGTACCACCAGGGCAAAGGGTAGCATGTATACCAAATGCATGTCAATACTCCATGTAGCCTAAAAGCATGCCATACATTGAATGCCCTAGTCCTATTAAATGAGAGGAAGTGTATGTTGGAGGGTGTGGGCAGCTGTGATGAAGCAGAGTCTTTTAGCAGGCCTCTTGGTGTACTATATATCTTACTCACATTCAATTAGAACACTTCCTGCCCAGAGGAAATGGATGGCAAACAAGGGAACCCTTGATATTGGAGGAATCTAAAACGTTGCAGCTTACCCCAACACTATGCGCTCTTCAAAGCAGCTTGAATGGCGGATGTCTCCTAGACACAAGCATACGTGTGAACTAAAACCGCACACAAATCAATGCATCAACCCAGCCTGTGAACTCCACTGACCTGAAAGCCCCGAAATCCAAGTACACAATTTTTTGTAACGTTTCAAGTAGCACCAAAACCCAACTTCTTCACATCTAGTAACCGTATACAACACACATAAACACTGTCCAGGGAAATTACACACCAAGCTTTAAGACAAGACTTTCATGTTTCCATTAAACATCCCTCCTTATACATTCCATAGATAACTCCACAGTGATTCCAAAGACAAAGCCTGAGTCTACTCTATCAGTTTGAGAAGAAACTCTATATAAGGGGAGGGATATCCTGACTTGTCTGCACCTCCGCCCTAGACAAAGCCATAAAAAAAAAGTTTCAGTAGGACTATGGGATTACAGTCCTCCAGCAGACAATAGGGGGGAAGTTAGCAGTCTGCAAAGGCCAAGCTCTAGAACTGAGGGAGTTTTTATATACAAAACCCCCCGCTAGCAGGATGCCGATGGTCCGCTCCAGAGTCTACCAGACTAAAGGGATCCAAAAAGTGATCTGCCAATAAAATTCAAATGTTAAAGTCACATGGCTGAAAGTACTAATTCCCCCCATCTCGGTAAACAGGACATGGATGGCAGTAAATACAGATTCCCTTCTCTACGATCTGGACCTAAAAGATGGGTAATCGGGACATATACGTCAGTGAATACAGATCCCCTGATCTGGACCTGATAAATAGGAGGTAGATTTCAGTGAATAAAGAGCCCCATCTCTATGATCTGAATCTAGTAGTCATGACACAAGCATCAGTAAATACAGATCTCTATGATCTGGTAACCAGGATATGGATGCCAGTATATAAAGATGTCCATGATCTGGTAAACAGGAGGTAAAAGTCAGTAAATTCAGACCCCCCTCTGATAATCAGTAAATATAGATCTCCGATCTGGTAATCGATGCATGGACGTCAGTACATACAGACCTCTATGATCTGGTAAACAAAACAAGTAGATGTCAGTAAATACAGGTCATGGATGTCAGTAAATACAGATCTCTAAGAGCTGGTCACCAGGAGAAATATGTCAGTAAACAGATCCCACTACTCTATAATCTGGACCTGGTAATAAGGAGGTAGCAGTCAGCAATTACAGATCTCTGGTAATCAGGGCATGGATGTCAGTAAATACAGATCCCATCTCTATGATCTGGTAATCAGGGCATGGATGTCAGTAAATACAGATCCCCATGATCTGGTAATCCGGACATGGATGTCCGTAAATACAGATCCCCATGATCTGGTAATCAGGACATGGATGTCAGGAACACTTTACAATGGTCAGATAAATAAAAACAAAGTCACTGAGCCGCAATCAGAGGATATTACACAGGAAAACAGAGTGAGTTGGTGTCCTCCCTATAGAAGGGCCATGGAGTGGCCTCCCTGGGAGGAAGTGCTGGGCTCCTCCGTACACGATCGGATGGGGAGAGGAGGAGATCGGAAGGCTGCAGTCCGATGATGGGGGAGGGGGGATGGAGTTGCAGTCCGATGATCGGGGCTGATCCCATCCCCGGAGGATCCCCTCCAGAGGCCGGCCCTCCGCACTGCAGGACCCCGAGTAGGAAGCTGGTGAAGCTCCACACCCTGCACGTTATATAAGAGGCCGCCCTGCACCGAGCACACCCCGGGTCACCCTCCCCTCCCCCACATATACACTATACGTACCGTACGGCGGCGGTGTCCTGGTTCCGCTGTTATAAAAACAATGTCGTCCGGTGTTGGCCTCCTCCTCCTCCACCAACCCCCGTTCTCCGTAATCCCCCGCACCACCTATACGGGTGACGTTCCGCGTTGTGCAGTACCGAACAGGTACGTCAGTCTGGCAGTATATGTCCGCGTTTTCTTCCCCCGTGTCCGCCCGGCCGAACACACTCACACCACCGTCTTCACTCCCTCTCCACACACCACGACACACAGGCTTAAAATGGCGCCGTACACTCTAGTTTTATAGCAGCTCTCTTCGCCGGCTCCGTGTATCCTTCCGCCACCGCCTCCTGCCTTCCACACACACAGCACGGCGACGGGGAGGGCGGAGTGATACGAAAAGTAGTCCCGCCTACCTTTGCTTCCTGCGGCTGAGCGCTGGTAAGTGAAGTGCAGGTTGGCCGGTCCGGGTGTGGGATGAATATATTATAGGGCGGGGAAGGAAGGAGAATGGGGGTGGGGACTGCCGAGAAATAATATACGGCTCATACACAATTACAGGCACTATTCTATTGTATGTGCACTGTTTCCACATACATGAGGCGTCACTGAGTGACACATACATGTAGGTGAAGAGTATAACGGAGGAAGTTGTAGTGAGCACATATAAATTATATAATACACGGAGCGCAGTGCTGAGTATACACGGTGCAGTCACACACACAGCTCTCTCCCTCTCAGGTGAAGGGCGGAGGAACACGGTGTGCGCTGTGACCCGCCGCTCATTGTCAGGATTGGAGTGCCGGATCCTCCGGCGGAGTGATCCTAGACTGGTGATGCGGCCCACGCACCTTTCCCCCGGGTTGGAATGTGAGCTGGAGGAAGGCAGAGCCAGAAACAAAGAGGGAGGGGGGTGGGGAGAACATTAACCCCTCCGACACCAATACAAACTTTTTCCCTTGTCCACACACAACTCCAAATGATTGCAAGCATTGTCTGTAACCCCAGCCATCTTGTCTACAGCTTCCTTCCTTACTGTCACTTACATGGTGGGGTGTATAATTGGATGGATTGCCACAAGGAGCTCCTAATTCATCCACATGGAGCTGCAGCGAGACCTCATTTACTCCACTTCCGAAGGGATTCATAAAATGGTGCAAAACCTGACGGATGACCAACTGGAGGAACTTAAAGTGGATGTTTACGTGGAAATTAAAGGAGACGTTTTAGATCTATGTATAAACACAAACATCCATACTCACCTCTATGCTGGAGCTGTCTCCCACCAGCTCTAAGACAGAGAATGGAGTGATCACATGACCGCTGATCACTCAGCCTGTACAGAGTGGAGATCAGTGACTGTCAGTCATCGCTCTCCAGCACTCACTGGAGCTCCAGGGTGGAGAGCGATTGGCAACATCTGGCTCCAGTTCTTAGCCGTGCGCTGAGAGGCAAAGCTAACAGCCAATTAGGGAACTGGATGGATCCCGACAATATGATTGTGATCCTTCAAGGTCCTGGAGCGGCTCTGCTATGTCAGCTGATAGCAGGGTAACAGGAGAGCAAAAGTAAGTGTACTACTGTGACCCTGAAGAGAAATATGGCCAAAAAAAGCTTTGTCCAAAAGTTACCATCAGGGCCGCCATCAGGGGGGTACAGGCATTACATCTGTAAGGGGCCCGATGGTCCCCAGGGGCCCGTCTGGCCCCCCTCATGTTTTTTTTTTTTGCATTACACCTGTAAGGGGCCTGATGGTCCCGGTTGGCCCCACTCCCGTTTTTTTATTTATTTTTTATTTTTTCTTATTTATTTATTTTTTGCATTACACCTGTATGGGCCCCTCCTTTCTTTTTTACATTTTTAAAACACTTTTTGCATTACACTTGTAAGGGGCCCAATGGTCCCCAGGGCCCCTCCTTTTTTTTTTTTACATTTTTAAAACACTTTTTGCATTACACTTGTAAGGGGCCCGATGGTCCCCAGACCCCCCTGGGCTTATTATCTCGCGTCAGGAGAGAAGAGATTACACTTTTTTTTCCTGTCAGCACCCCCCCCCCTGTTCTCTGCTCCAGGGGGGGGCCCTGCCTAAAGCTGTGTAAGGGGTCCCAAAATTTGTGATGGCTGCCCTGGTTACCATCTTTTACTTCTCCAACCTGTTGACTGATGTCGTTTTTCTTTCAGGGAACCAGTTAAGGATGAGTTCAGGCACGTTAGCAAACGGACGTGCAGAGCCCGCCAGGAAGTCGGCACTGTGGAGCTCTTATCACAAGCAGTAAAACATTTCCCGATCCACGGCTGCAGAGATCGGAAAATGTCTCACTGCCTGTGATTAGCGCTGAGCAGTGCCGACTTCTTGGCGGTCTCTGCACGTCCGTTTGCGAATGCACCTGAGCTCATCCTTACAACCAGTACTTTGGGCCAGATCCACAAAAACCTGACGTAACTTAAAAAATCCAATTTAAGTTACACTGGCTTAAAGTTTCTACCTAAGTGCCTGATCCACAAAGCACTTATCTAGAAATTTCAGGCTGTGTAACTAAAATTCCGCCGGCGCAAGGCGTTCCTATTCAAATGGGGCGAGTCCCATTTAAATGAGGCGCGCTCCCGCGCCGGCCGTACTGCGCATGCGCGTCGGCCGTACTGCGCATGCGCGAAGTTACGTTACGCCGAGTTTTGAGGATCGCGACGGCTTAAAGTTGCGTCGGGGAAAAAAAAAATGACAGCGGCATGCATTCCTGAGGGAGAACTCCATGCCAATTTTCAAAGAAAAAACCGGCATGGGTTCCCCCCCCAGGAGCATACCAGGTCCTTAGGTCTGGCATGGGTTGTAAGGAGACCCCCCCACGCCGAAAAATTGACGTAGGGGGTCCCCCTACAATCCATACCAGACCCGTATCCAAAGCACGGTACCCGGCCGGCCAGGAAGGGAGTGGGGACGAGCGAGCGCCCCCCCCCCCTCCTGAGCCGTGCCAGGCCGCGTGCCCTCAACATGGGGGGGTTGGGTGCTCTGGGGCAGGGGGGCGCACTGCGGGCCCCCCCACCCCAGAGCACCCTGTCCCCATGTTGATGAGGACAGGACCTCTTCCCGACAACCCTTGCCATTGGTTGTCGGGGTCTGCGGGCGGAGGCTTATCGGAATCTGGGAGTCCCCTTTAAAAAGGGGGCCCCCAGATACCGGCCCCCCACCCTAAGTGAATGGATATGGGGTACATCGTACCCCTATCCATTCACCTGTAGGCAAAAAGTAAAAGTTAATAAACACACAACACAAGGCTTTTTAAAATATTTTATTATTCTGCTCCGGACGCCCCCCCTGTCTTCGTTATTAGCTCAATTACCAGGGGGGGCTTCTTCTTCCACTCTCCGGGGGTCTTCTCCGCTCTCCGGGGGTCTTCCGCTCTCCGGGGGGGCTTCTCTGGACTCCGGGGGGGCTTCTCCGGACTCCGGGGGGCTTCTTCCATCTTCTCCCCTCTTCCGCTCTTGACTCGGCGAACCCCGGTTCTTCTGCAGCTCTCCGGTGCCTTCTTCTTCAGCGCTGGCTGCCTGCTATGTTTGTGTGTTAGCTCGATTTCAAACAGGCAGCCGGCGCGGTCTTCTGTGGCGTCATCTTCTCTTCTGGTCTTCTGTTCTTCCGATGTTGCCTCGTCGCCTGTTGTCGCTGTAATGATGGAAGCGCGCCTTGCATCACATTTATATAGGCATCACCGTCCCATCATGCTCCGGTAGGTACCCACGTGGTGGGTGCCTACCCACGTGCACCCACCACGTGGGTACCTACCGGAGCATGATGGGACGGTGATGCCTATATAAATGGGATGCAAGGCGCGCTTCCATCATTACAGCGACAACAGGCGACGAGGCAACATCGGAAGAACAGAAGACCAGAAGACCCTGGCGTCACAGAAGACCGCGCCGGCTGCCTGTTTGAAATCGAGCTAACACACAAACATAGCAGGCAGCCAGCGCTGAAGAAGAAGGCACCGGAGAGCTGCAGAAGAACCGGGGTTCGCCGAGTCAAGAGCGGAAGAGGGGAGAAGATGGAAGAAGCCCCCCGGAGTCCGGAGAAGCCCCCCGGAGTCCGGAGAAGCCCCCCCGGAGAGCGGAAGACCCCCGGAGAGCGGAGAAGACCCCCGGAGAGTGGAAGAAGAAGCCCCCCCTGGTAATTGAGCTAATAACGAAGACAGGGGGGGCATCCGGAGCAGAATAATAAAATATTTTAAAAAGCCTTGTGTTGTGTGTTTATTAACTTTTACTTTTTGCCTCCAGGTGAATGGATAGGGGTACGATGTACCCCATATCCATTCACTTAGGGTGGGGGGCCGGTATCTGGGGGCCCCCTTTTTAAAGGGGACTCCCAGATTCCGATAAGCCTCCGCCCGCAGACCCCGACAACCAATGGCAAGGGTTGTCGGGAAGAGGTCCTGTCCTCATCAACATGGGGACAGGGTGCTCTGGGGTGGGGGGGCCCGCAGTGCGCCCCCCTGCCCCAGAGCACCCAACCCCCCCATGTTGAGGGCACGCGGCCTGGCACGGCTCAGGAGGGGGGGGGGGGCGCTCGCTCGTCCCCACTCCCTTCCTGGCCGGCCGGGTACCGTGCTTTGGATACGGGTCTGGTATGGATTGTAGGGGGACCCCCTACGTCAATTTTTCGGCGTAGGGGGGGTCCCCTTACAACCCATACCAGACCTAAGGGCCTGGTATGCTCCTGGGGGGGAACCCATGCCGGTTTTGTTTTTTACAAATTGACGTGGAGTTCTCCCTCGGGAAAGCATACCAAATGCCGTCGCTGCAATGGGCCTTTACAAGGTGTGACTAACTTTACACTTTGTAAAACGAGCCCTAATTTTACACTTGCAAAATAACACTTACGGCGCAAAAAAAAAGCTAGAAAGCTTTGTGGATCGCCTTAAGTGCTAATTTGCATACTAGCAACGGCATTTCGACTCGAAATGCCCCCAGCGGCGGATGCGGTACTGCATCCTAAAATTAGGCAGTGTAAATCAATTACACATGCCGGATCTTCTGTGTAACTTTGGAAAAAGCCTTTTGAGGATCGTTTCCAAAGTTACACACAGACTGAACAGCACTTAAGTCGGAGTATCTCTTTTGAGGATCTGGCCCTTTGTTTTTGGTGGTATCCACTCCCCTTTCTTCATTCCTTGCCTACTCCAGGATCATAATTATAATGGAAAGGCGCTAAATCCATATACAATAAATAGTGGTAACATATAAAATATACATATAAGATGACTTCCATCACGTAAAAAACACAAAAGGAATATCACTTATGAGTGATTAACATAAATAAAGTTCCAGTGAGTAGAATACATTACAAATACAAGTGTCAAATAACTAATCAAAAACTCTTGGTGATGAAGTAGTAGTCCAATACATCAAAGTGTCCACAAAATAAGCTGAGGAGTGGTGCTAGATGTAACCATATTGCTACACTTAGAGGCTCCTCTCTTCTTTTATACATTTATTAAATAATTTTGCTCGTCTTGCAAAACGCTCTCAAATCAAGTTACTCTCAAACCAAGGTTTTACTGTATATAGTATGTGTATTCAGGGCTGGACTGGGACAGAAATTTGGCCCACTTTGACAGGTCTCTCCCATGGCGGCCGGACAACTCCCGCAGTTGGGTGTCAGCGGACCGGCTATCCCATAGGGATACATGTATGTCCGTATTTCATTCGAAAACGGATGGATGAAATACGGACATAAAGTCTGCATGTGTGAAAGAGCCCTATCTCTTTAACTAGATATGGATTAAACACAGGCCCATCTTCCGGCATTAAAGGGGTTGTAAAGGAAAAACATTTTTTTCATAATAAGCATCCTTTACCTGCAGACATTCCTCTTTTCACTTCCTTGTTTTTGCTCAGAAGTTGCTCTATTTCTTCTCTGTTCTGTTCACTTCCTGCTTGTCTGATTGTTACTCACCACCGTGAAGGGAGGCTTTACTGCGGTGATCAGTAACGTGCTCGCCCCCTCCTGGGAACTACATCTGTGTGGCAGGACACTCTCTACGTATTAGAGACTTCAAGGAGGTGTGAATTACTGGGCGTCCTGCAATGCATACTGGGAAATGTAGTTCTTACGTGAACGAGCGCCGCAAACCAGGAAGTGAATGAGAGAACAGAAACTAGAACGCCGGAGGTGATATAGATGAAGGAATTTAATAGGTATTTACTTGTTTTTTAACAGAATCATTACACTATTCTGTCTGTCTACCTTGCAGACATTAATTTTAGGCAAAAAATTGTTTTCCTTTACAACTCCTTTAATGTAACAAATAAATAAATATAAAAAATGTAGATTGTTGGACCACTTGCTTGTGTTATCCTTTTTTCTTCTTTTTCCCTTTTTTCTTTGGAACAATCCTAATTGCATGTTTTGTTCTGAAAGCAAAGTGAAATCATATTTTGTGAGAGTATAAGAAGGGTAAATCCATTTCATATTGACATGTAAACTGTACCTGACACCCACAAACTGAATACGATTGTACAACATGTTTTGTTCACCATATATCTTTCCCTGCACATTTTTTGGTACATATTTATTTTGATACGTGTTGTCTTTGAATCATTAATTGTTTGATCTTTTTGCACATTTTGGCGATTTGATCACCCAGAATTAGAACAGCACTTTTTTGTTTTTAATAACAGCAATGGGGTTGATTTACTAAAAAGGGAAAGTGCAAAGTCTGGTGCAGCTGTGCATGCTAGCCAATCAGCGTCTAGCTTGGGCATCTTCATTTAGGCCCCTTTCAGACTGGGGCGGGAGCTGCGGTGGCGGTATAACGCCGCTAAAAATAGCGGCGCTATACCGCCGGAATTGCCGCGGGTATCAGCCGCTAGCGGTGCGGTATTAACCCCCGCTAGCGGCCGATAAAGAGTTAATACCGCCCGCAATGCGCCTCTATAGAGGCGCATTGCGGGCGGTATTGCCGCGGTTTCCCATTGTTTTCACTGATCGTCGTTCCCTATAACAGGGAACAGACGATCAGAGACAAACCACAGAGAAGAACGGGGAAGGTTTGTTTACACTCACTTCTTCCTGTTCTTCAGCTCCTGTGACCCGATCGCAGGACACCGGCGGCGATCAGGTCTGTGGGTCTCATGGGCGTGGTCACGGAACTTCAGACTGAGTCACGAGCACGCCGCCGGCGGCGTGTGCACGACACATGGCTGGGCACTTAAAGGGCAACGTACCTGTACATGCCTGTGCCCAACCGTGCCATTCTGCCACCGTATATTGGCGTTAGGCCATCCTCAAGTGGTTAAAATGGTTAATAAACTCACGTGGTGCCCTATCTGCATTAAATTAGCCTCAGAAAGTGTAATTCATATGTGTTCAGGTTTAAAGGAATGAGGTGGCAACCCTAGAATCACATGCAATGTCAGACATCGCTATAGTGTAAACCGCCTGAAGCTTTACAAAAGAACCTGAAAGCTGATTGGTTATTATGCAGAGCTGCACCAGATTTTTCACTCTCCAGTTTTAGTAAATCAACCCCAATATGTATCAACAAATGGTAGCTTTGCACCAAATGCTTTTGTATACCCAGTTATTACCTTATAAGCCTAAAAGAGAAGCATGACCAAAACTTGTTTGGCCATACTCTTCCTCTTCTAGGTCACGGGAGTGTACTTACTTTTGCACACCTATGACCCAGAAATAGCTGACAGCTGGCTAAAGCCACTGTCAGCTGACATAAAAAAAAAACGCTTCAGGCTCTGACAATAATGTTGGGATCCACTCAGATGCCTGATCGGCAGCTGGCTCAGCCTCCCATTGCGCTGTTGTGTGAGCTCTGGAGGGGCAGAGCAGAGAGCGATGACTGACAGTCATCACTTTGTGCCCAGAGCTGACTGAGAACTGAGTGATCAGCAGTCATGTGATCACTCAGTTCTGTGGCTTGAAGACGCTCATTGATGTGAGTTTGTATGTTTGTTTATTTTTTTATCCCCACACTTCTCCTTAATGGTGACATCATCACTGTGCCGTGTATAGCGTGTGCTAAGAGCAGAGCTGTGGGTGGGACCCAGTCTGCCTACAGAGAAGCACAGAGGGCAGAGATAAGACCAATCACCCGACACAAGGAGAGAGGGCAGCAGTGACTGGTCTTTAATAGGGTTGTCCCGATACCGATACTAGTATCGGTATCGGGACAGATACTGAGCATTTGCGCGAGTACTTGTACTCGCGCAAATGCTCCCGATGCTTCTGCCGATACTATTTTTTTTTTCCTCAAGTGACGAGAGGGGGCGGAGAGCGGGTGCAGAGAGGGGGTGGAGAGCAGGGGGCTGAGAATGGGTGGGGAGACAGCGGAGATCATTGGAATTGCTTAGAACGGCGGAGAGCGGGACTGAGAAGGGGCGGAGACCTAGCGGCGAAGATCGTGCTAAGTGCTGAGCTGAGAGTGGGCGGAACGGGGCGGAGAGCAGGTGGAGATCAGACGAGCTGGAAGGACATCGTAGCAGGCAGGCAAGTAAAAGATTCTGTGAAGTGACTATAGCTATTTAGACGTAACGCAGCAATGTGCTTCTGTCCAGCCTGATTCTCGGCACCCGCCCGCACTCCCGCAGCATCGCTCCCTGACGTTTGTCACATTAGAGCTGGGGATGGAAAGCTTTTCCTAGGCGGCTCCTCCCCGGCTCTGACATGTCTCACAGGTCATGAGGAGGAGCCTGAGAGGAGGGGCAGCTCTCTCACTGAATTGAGCCACGCTGTATCTGAGGTCTGTGTTCGGAGGAGTGAGTTTTAAAGTGTGCTAAGTGTGCCAAATCTGCCCAGGAAAAGCTTTCCATCACCAGCTCTAGTGTGACAAACGTCAGGGAGCGATGCTGCAGGAGTGCTGGCGGGTGCCGAGAATCCAGCTGGACAGAAGCACATTGCTGTGTTACATCTAAATACAGAAGCCTGGCTTCCGCCCACCCTCTCCAGCCACAGGGTGTCTGTGCTGGGAGAGGGAAGACATTCCTGTATCCACCACCCACCTGCACTCACCTACATGCTGTACCCAACTGCACCAACCTACACCCACTGCCCACCTGCCCTCTGTACTCCCCTGCACCCACTTGCACTCTGCACCCACCACCGATCTGCACTCTGCACCAACCTACACCCACTGCCCACCTGCCCTCTGTACTCCCCTGCACCCACTTGCACTCTGCACCCACCACCGATCTGCACTCTGCACCAACCTACACCCACTGCCCACCTGCCCTCTGTACTCCCCTGCACCCACTTGCACTCTGCACCCACCACCGATCTGCACCAACCTACACCCACTGCCCACCTGCACCCTGCCCTCTGTACTCCCCTGCACCCACTTGCACTCTGCACCCACCACCGATCTGCACTCTGCACCCACCTGCATGCTGTACCCAACTACACCCACTGCCCACCTGCACCCTGCCCTCTGTACTCCCCTGCACCTACTTGCACTCTGCACCCACCACCGATCTGCACTCTGCACCCACCTGCACGCTGTACCCAACTGCACCCACTGCCCACCTGCACCCTGCCCTCTGTACTCCCCTGCACCTACTTGCACTCTGCACCCACCACCGATCTGCACTCTGCACCCACCTGCACGCTGTACCCAACTGCACCAACCTACACCCACTGCCCACCTGCACCCTGCACCCACCACCCACCTGCACCCACCACCGATCTGCACTCTGCACCCACCTGCACGCTGTACCCAACTGCACCCACCTACACCCACTTGCACACTGTACCCACTGCCCACCTGCACCCTGCCCTCTGTACTTTCCTGCACCCACCACCCATCTGCACCCACCACCCACCTGCACGCTATACCCACCTGCACCCACTGCCCACCTGCACCCTGCCCTCTGTACTCCCCTGCACCCACCACTTACCTGCACTCTGCACCCACCTGCACTCTGCACCACCCTGCACACTGCACCCACCTGCACTCTGGACCCACCTGCACACTGCACCCACCTGCACCCTGTCCCCACCTGCACACTGCACCCACCTGTACTCTGGACCCACTTGCACCCTGCCCTATATACTCCCCTTCACTCTCTGCCACCTATCAGTGCCAGCTAACCTGTTAGTGCCCATCAGCACCAGCCACTAGTCGGTGCCCAAAAGTGCCACCTATCAGTACCAGCCACCTATCAGTCCCCATCTGTCACATGACATTGAAAAAAAAGTATCGGTATTCGGTATCGGCGAGTACTTGAAAAAAAGCATCGGTACTTGTACTCGGTCCTAAAAAAGTGGTATCGGGACAACCCTAGTCTTTAATAAAGGAAACTTCTGCACAGAGGTAAAGTTCCATGCTGGATTACTGCACAGATCTGCAAGCAATGCACAAGTACACCAAGATTCAAGTGGTAATACACGTCTCTTGTGTTTAAACAATATTTGCTTATTCAAGAGTTCAGCTTTAAATATAGGCTTTTCAAACACATGCAGTCTATTTTATAAAGCATAATGGTAGGGCTATAGCAAGGCAGGACAAACACATGTAATGCTAACATGACACAAAATAAAACTTGTAAACTGTAATCAGTAAGTTTAATACACTAGCTAAGCGATGAAGGGACACTGTATAGACTGGTTTAGTTTCACAACCTATGTTTTCTTTGTCATGCCTGTACACATTTGTCGCTCTAAAATGCCATAAACATATTTTTTACAGCTCAGTTTTAGTCTGGGAAAACCGGCATCGTCTCGTACTATTTGCAAATGACTCATGGAAATGTGTCATGTAAAATGTGTCCATTTAGAAAAGTGCATGCTACATACACCTGGGTTTCTTCTGTCTGTCCTTCCAAGAACAAATTTAACGCTAGGCCAAATCTGAGTAAATATTTGAGGCACCGGCGTATAGCATAGAACTGCAGAGAACACAGAAGCATTCACATTCATTTCTAAAACACTCAGGAAAACATACACCGTGGGGCAGTTTGGGGAGAAGCCATTTAATCTCTGTTATTAAATTATTTAAACTGGAAATCAAGCCACCAGATTAAAGGTGTAGGTGAGCAAAGAAACCCTTGATATATTTTCGCTCGTAAAAATAGTGAAAGTACCATAAGTTTCCTTTTAAAATCAGGTCACATGATGCTGCTGGTCTGCTTCTTATTTTAAAAGCTACAGCCCCTAGGACAGTGGTTCTCAACCTGGGGGTGGGGACCCCCTCGGGGGTCAAATGACGATTTGCCAGGGGTCCCCGGATCCTGGGCTGTTCCTGAAGCCTGCACCGCTCTACCAGCCTTTTCGCAGCTGCCCCTGGAGTCTGTGGCGGTCCAGCTGGGCTGTTCCTGGAGCATGTGGCCGCCCACTCAGCTTTATTGCAGCTGCCCATTTAGTTCACGGCATAGCTGGGGAGTAGAGACTAGAGGTCAGCTGACTGGTGAGGAATGTGAAGTGGGAGAGGCTGGAGAAGACCCTATCTCCTCATTTCGGCATAGGTGTCACTGCTACGAGACACCACAAAGTCAGAGACACAGTGAGTAAAGCCCCATACACACTATCAGTTTTCCTGCTGGTTTTCTCTTCAGGTTTACCAAAACCATGTAGTACAAGGACCTGCCTGATTGCATTCAAATTGAAACGCTTAAGGTTTGACCTCATATTAGATGGTTTTGGTAAACCTGAAGAGAAAACCATCAGGAAAACTGATAGTGTGTATGGGGCTTCACACTACCTGTGTGAAGTCCTGGACTCTGAACTCTCCTTTAAGCCTCACGTTCAATCACTGTCCAAATCTTGCCGCCTCAACCTCCGCAACATCTCCAAAATACGCCCCTTTCTAACCAATGACGCCACAAAGCTCTTAATTCACTCCCTGGTCATCTCTCGCCTTGATTACTGCAATTCCCTTCTCATTGGCTTACCGCTGCATACTCTAACCCCCCTTCAATCCATCATGAATGCCGCGGCCAGACTTATCCACCTTACCAACCGCTCTGTCTCTGCTACTCCTCTCTGTCAATCCCTCCACTGGCTTCCGCTCGCCCAACGAATTAAATTCAAAATACTAACTACAACCTACAAAGCCATCCACAATTCTGCCCCCTGCTACATCACTGACCTTGTCTCCAAATACCAACCTAATCGCTCTCTTCGTTCTTCTCAAGACCTCCTGCTCTCTAGCTCTCTCATCACCTCTTCCCATGCTCGTCTACAGGACTTTTCCAGAGCCTCTCCAAGCCTATGGAACTCCTTACCCCAAACTATCCGTCTATCTCCTTCTCTTTCAGCTTTTCGAGGATCCCTGAAAACCCTCCTCTTCAGAGAAGCCTATCCTACCCACATCTAACAACTGTATTTTAACTTTGCCCACCTGATCACCCCCCACATCTACTACCCTCTGTTCCACTTCACCCTCCCTTCTAGATTGTAAGCTCTAACGAGCAGGGCCCTCTGATCATTCCTGTATTAAATTGTACTGTAACTATAATGTCTTCCCTGATGTTGTAAAGCGCTGCGTAAACTGTTGGCGCTATAGAAATCCTGTAGTATAATAATAATAATAATAATTATAGTTGCCATTAAAAGCCCCCACTACAGTTCTCAGATCAAGAGCACCAAAGTTGGCTGATGAGAACCCCCCGCTGCACTGTCACTCATCCCATTCCCCTTACCCCCCACCAAAGAGTAAGAGACGGAATAAAAAATAAAGAATACATAAAAATAGGGGGAGGAACAGGAAAAAGGGAGAGAAAGAATAAGAGAAAGAACAGGAAAGATGGCTAGAGAGCGAGGTATGTGGGGGCTGGAAAAAACAACAAGAATTTAGGATAGAGAGAGATAAAAGGCAAAAAAAAGGAGAACAAAAGAGAAACAGTGGTACATACTAAAATGTACCATAAGGGGTTTTAATATTGTACAAGTGGAAGGGACTCAGGGAGCGATAATATGTCCATGGGTTAGGGGCGCAAATTACTTGTCTTGCCTTGGGTGCCGACAACCTCCTCTACAAAAATAATTTTACTGTTAGGGGTCCCCACAACTTGGGAAATTTTATCAAGGGGTCACGGCCCTAGAAGGTTGAGAACCACTGCCCTAGGAGATCACTGCAGAAGCTAATGTTGGTAATGCAATGTAGTCACATGACACTGGTATTGTACTGTCAGTCACCCTCTGCTGGCAGAAGGAGAGCTAAAGAGTATAAATATATTGAGGGTTCTACGTCTAGTTCACTTTCTAAGCTATTATGACACCAAAGTAGCAGAATTGTGGCAGTTTTATCATGGTAGCACTATTTAGGTACATCATCAGTTGGGACTAATATTAATTAAGGTCTCATTCAGGTGGGCACTGAGACTCGTCCTCCATGCTGTGCCACTTTTTACTGCATGTGCATCCCCCCTTGGAGCTGCCTGCAGGCAGTCCATAGACGTGGATGCAGACTCAGCAGCTGCATGAACACAGTCACCTGTAAAAATCTGATATGTGGGGAAAAGCAACCAAGCAGGTTGTCGGTTTTCCCGGCGGACTTTTGAAAACCGATCGTGTGTACGAGGCATTAGGTGCAGAAAAAGAGGGTATGTGGCTCATGATCCAATAGAGCATACAACACTACAATGAGGTATATAAAATAGTCTAGTGATCAATCAAGTCCATGTAAAGAAACTATTCATCCAGAAAGGTCATGTTGTCAGTGTTTTGGGATTGCAAGGGTATAATATTGGCAGATTGCTTACAAAAGGGGGCTACAATAACAGGAGAATACTACAGGAACGTACTACGAAAACTACGGGATGCTATCAAACAAAAAGACGAGGTTTGCTGTCAATAGGTGTGTTTCTGCTAGCTGATAATGCACCTGCATGTCGAGCTGCAGAAACTGTCACTTTTGTTCGCAATTGTGGCTATGAATCTCTGCCCCATCCCCCTTACTCACCTGACCTGGCACTTTCAGACTTCTTCCTGTTTCCAAATATGAAGAAACATTTACGGAGGAAGACATTTCCACAATGATGAGGCAGTCATTACTAAAGTTGATAGCTGGTTTTCCTCCAAATCTGCATACTTCTACACAGATGGTATTAAAGGTCTGTTACACAGATGTGAGAAGTGTGTAACTATAGGAGGTGGATATGTAGGGAAGGAAGAGTCACTAAATTTCAGATCCCGAACACATCTGGATCTTGGTGAGGGTATGAACCTTTTGGCCTCCCCTTGTACATATACAGTATCTCACAAAAGTGGGTACACCCCTCACATTTTTTTAAATATTTTATTATATCTTTTCATGTGACAACACTGAAGAAATTACACTTAGCTACAATGTAAAGTAGTGAGTGTACAGCTTGTATAACAGTGTAAATTTGCCGTCCCCTCAAAATAACTTAACACGCAGCCCCTAATGTCTAAACCACTGGCAACAAAAGTGAGTACACCCCTAAGTGAAAATTTCCAACTTGGGCCCAATTAGCCATTTTTCCTCTCCAGTGTCATGTGACTCATTAGTGTTACAAGGTCTCAGGTGTGAATGGGGAGCAGGTGTGTTACATTTGGTGGTATCCCTCTCACTCTCTCATACTGGTCACTGCAAGTTCAACATGGCACCCCATGGCAAAGCACTCTCTGAGGATCTCAAAAAAATTGTTGCTCTACATAAAGATGGCCTAGGCCAGTGATGGCGAACCTTGGCACCCCAGATGTTTTGGAACTACATTTTTCATGATGCTCATGCACTCTGCAGTGTAGCTGAGCATCATGGGAAATGTAGTTCCAAAACATCTGGGGTGTCAAGGTTCACCATCACTGGCTTAGGCTATAAGAAGATTGGCAAGACCCTGAAACTGAGCTGCAGCACATTGGCCAAGACCATACAAGGGTTTAACAGGACGGGTTCCACTCAGAACAGGCCTCAGCATGGTCTCAGCCATGGTGCTCAGCATCATATCCAGAGGTTGTCTTTGGGAAATAAACGTATGAGTGCTGCCAGCATTGCTGCAAAGGTTGACGGGGTGGGGGGTCAGCCTGTCAGTGCTCAGACTATACGCGGCACACTGCATCAAATTGGTCTGCATGGCTATTGTCCCAGAAGGTAGCCTCTTCTAAAGATGATGCACAAGAAAGCCCACAAACAGTTTGCTGAAGACAAGCAGACTAAGGACATGGATTACTGGAACCATGTCCTGTGGTCTGATGAGACTTAAAAGATAAACTTATTAGGTTCAGATGGTATCAAGCATGTGTTGCGGCAACCAGGTGAGGAGTACAAAGACAAGTGTGTCTTGCCTACAGTCAAGCATAGTGATGGGAGTGTCATAGTCTGGGGCTGCATGGGTGCTGCTGACACTGGGGAGCTACAGTTCATTAAGGGAACCATGAATGCCAACATGTACTGAAGCAGAGCATGATCCCTTCCCTTCGGAGACTGGGCCACAGGGCAGTATTCTAACATGATAACAACCCCAAACACACCTCCAAGACGACCACTGCCTTGCTAAAGAAGCTGAGGGTAAAGGTGATGGAACGCTAAGCATGTCTCCAGACCTAACCCCTATTGAGCATCTGTGGGGCATCCTCAAACGGAAGGTAGAAGAGCGGCAAGGTCTCTAACATTCACCAGCTCTGCGATGTCACCATCCATGGAGGAGTAGAAGAGGACTCCAGTGGCAACCCGTGAAGCTCTGGTGAATTCCATGTACAAGAGGATTAAGGCAGTGCTGGAAAATAATGATGGCCATACAAAATATTGTCACTTTGGGAACAATTTGGACATTTTCACTTAGGGGTGTACTCACTTTTGTTGCCAGCGGTTTAAACATTATTGGCTGTGTGTTGAGTTATTTTGAGGGGACAGCAAATTGACACTGTTATACAAGCTGTACACTCACTACTTTAGATTGTAGCAAAGTGCAATTTCTTCAGTGTTGTCACATGAAAAGATATAATAAAAGATTTACAAAAATGTGAGGGGTGTACTCACTTTTGTGAGATACTGTATATATTGATTAGAGTCAGTTCTGCTTGAAGCCTAACACTGACTGTAAGGATACTGTTTTGTGTGTACATATGCTTCCAACATGCTAGAAATCTCTCGGTATGCCAACACTGTTTCTCTGTAGACATCTGGCTGCAGCCACTTCCTGCTATGTTATTGTACACAGGAAAGAGAAAAGACTGATTTTGCTCCGAGTTCAACATATTAAAGTAAGAGATGGCAGTGTTGGGTGCCAGAACTGCCAGCTTACCATTTTTTCCACAGTAGCTGATTCCAGATTTTGTTTAAAGAAAAACGCTTCTTGAGGGGACTGTTCATAAGATTGTGTGAGAATATATTTGTTTTTGTTTAACTGATAGAAGCAGAATGAAATCTAGACATAGATATATTCCTAGGCCGACTTGCTATTAGTTTATTTGTAAGTATGAATAAGCTTTCTATTAGAAATATATACAACCAAAGCACTCTAAACTCAGGCTATGCCTATACCTTATGTTTTTTTTTAAATATGTTGACTTGGCGAGGAGTGACCCCGTTATCACTCAATTTACAGTGTGCGTTTACCTGTTACTTTTTGCATTTGTTCATATGCACTTCATTGCTTCTTTTTTTTTTTTTATTCTTTACAAAATTCTTTATATTTATCGATTCGTGGAGCAATAGGTTGTATACAATATTCTGTTTCAGTATATTTATTGAAAGTTTTTTCCATAGAGGACACCAATTGTAGGCAAATAATGACATCAATAATAAGGTCCACAATGCAGGTGGGACATATAAAACCATTAAAGCGGAGGTTCACCCTAAAAAACATCTATATACCATTACATCCAGCATACTTCCGACATCTACAGTATGCTGTTTTTTTTTTTTTTTTTTTGCCGGACATACCGTTTTATTGTTATTTTCCCCCCGACTTCCGGGTTCTGGCTCCCGCGGGAGTGGGCGTTCCTATACAGAGGTTAGATGATTGACGTCTGGTGAAAAACTTCCCCTGGCGCATAAGGCGCGTCACCAGTTCTTCGTAACTAGCCGACCTGCGAGTCGGCTCTATATGGCGCCTGTGCAGTCAGCTCTACAAGGCGGGCGCAGGCGCCGTATAGAGCAGGTCGGCTAGTTACGGAAAACTGGTGACGCGCCTTATGCGCCAGGGGAAGTTTTTCACCAGACGTCAGTGACGTCACCACGCCAAGGAGGAGGGCTCCTCAAGCCGGCCGGCTTTTACCTATTCGTTTGCTACACGCTGTTTTTATCTATACTTGTGTAAGTACATTACTGTTTTAAATAAATCTTTATACCCTGCGGTATCACGCTATTGCGTCCCTCTCTATCTCCCGATATATGTATTGTGGACCACTTGACTGCTGCCGTTTTTCTGATGGGTTGCAATTGCGGGTGAACCGCAATCCTTTTCCACTAAATACCTGAGCCTGGGATCCTGCCGCTGATTACGAAGTGTCTTAACCAAGTGTCCAGGGGATTGAAAGGCCGTGGCTGGGCTATAGCCAACTGTGTTAAAGGCTTGCCATCTGGTAAGCTGCTTATGCTTATGGTGGAGGGATTGCACAGATCGCATGCATGTCACCTGGTGGTTTGAAGTTTTGACCAGTCATTGTCTCAACATATAAATCAACTCTGAAGGCTCTACTTGAAATATTTGATTGATGCTACACAGAATTTAACCGTTCCTTCATCTGTTGAATATTATAGACTTTTTAATTTTGGGCGCGGCTTTTTCTATATTGTCAATCATCTAACCTCTGAATAGGAACGCCCACTCCAGCGGGAGCCAGAACCCGGAAGCCGGGGGGAAAATAACAATAAAACGGTATGTACGGCAAAAAAAAAAAATATACCAGCATACTTTAGATGTCGGAAGTATGCTGGATGTAATGGTATATAATTGTTTTAGGGTGAACCTCCGCTTTAGGAACAAATATAAAATCCCAAATAGTATACCACCAGTCATTTTCAACACAAAGGGTTGCTTATAAAGTATAAGTTCAACATAAAGATAAAACATACAACAATTCTACTCAGAGAACCCCCGATAGGGGAAATATTAGAACCTATACCTCGCCACCACCCACCAGTTAGCCGGTATGGGCCATGAGTATACAAAGGTTGTATTCATTGGATAGGTGGTCTGCAAGCATACCGAGTCAGTAGGTATTAACTAGTACAATTCACATACAGTAAGTATATGAACAAGATCCAAAAACCTGTCAGTTACATGAGACCTTTTATTACAACCACTCTGGAAGACATTTTCCGTTTTTAGAACAATAGGAGAGTGCAATTCTAAAACAGAAGTGTAAGTGTATGTAGGGTGTAGAGCACTTTGTTGCTTTTTCAAACCTTTGCACTTAAAACACATTTTAGGAAAAAAAAACTTAAAGCGATTGTAAACCCTTTACAACCACTTTTACCTACAGGTAAGCCTAGATTAAGACTTACCTGGAGGTTCTCAAAATATCTCCTAAACCTCCACGGTTTAGGAGATATTTACAATAATGATGGTCGCCGAAGACAATGGCGCAGGCGCACTTTAGAAATGGCGATAGTGCCGTTTCTAAAGGAGGCCACGCCTACTTGGCGGCTCCCGCGCTCATGTGCGAGAGTGGCATCATCGCGGCTGCGGCCAATCACAGCATCGGAGCCGCTATACCCGGAAGTAACCCCCAGGAGAGATGTCGACCACCGGAGCGGTGTACGAGGATGGCTGCGGGGGCTTCGATCTAAGGTGAGTATTACATAATGAGCTAGTATGCTATGCATACTAGCTCAGTATGCCTTTGTCTTGCAGGTGTTATTATTATAATATTTTTTTGAAAAGTAGGTTTACAACCACTTTAAATGCATTTGTAAAAAATCTGAACGGTACGATACATTTTTTACATGCATTCTGGTATGTATTTAAACGTGTGACATATAGGGAATGGTTTAAATGTTAAAAAAGCAGAACTTTGACACCATTGTGGGAGCTATGTAAAATAACTCTAAGTACCTAACCACCTTTGGTGATAAGGGCCCTGATCTTGAGCTATGTTAAAGGCGATACAACTTGGTCTAACATTGCAGAGAAGTTATAATTACTCCGCTCAGGCCCAAGCAGGCAGTAGACTAACTCAACTGTAATTATCGAAATAATTTTTTCACATTACAGCCATATGGATCAGACACTTGGTCTGTGAAGGAATGTGATAATCAGAAAAATGCCTATTTTCTTATGTGTATACATGTTTCTATGCATCTTTTCTATACTATAAAGTCTATATTCTACTTTGTATATATATTGTGAGGGGGTTAGCCCGGCAGCGTGTGTGTGACCCCCTGGATGGGTTCAGCACACAAAAACAATTAGGCACAGCAGACGGTGGTAGGAGGAAAACAAAAAGGTGCAGTTTTTATTTGAACTATGTACAAAAATAAATGTGACAGAAACAAAAGAAACACAAAAATAAACCCTGGTCACTTGACCGCTCACTAAACACATCAGTGTCCCTAACTAACACCTGGGTACAGCCTAGTGCTGCCCCAGTCCCTAAGGCCCCTTTCACATTGAGGAGTTTTTCAGGCGGTACAGCGCTAAAAATAGCGCTGCTATCGCGCCTGAAAAACTCCTTCACTGCACACTCAATGTGAAAGCCCGAGGGCTTTCACACTGAGGCGATGCGCTGGCGGGAGACAAAAAAATCTCCTGTCAGCAGCATCTTTGGAGCGGTGAGAGGAGCGGCATGTATACCGCTCCTTCCCATTGAAAACAATGGGAAACCGCGGCAATACCGCCCGCAATGCGCCTCTATAGAGGCGCATTGCGGGCGGTATTAACCCTTTATCGGCCGCTAGCGGGGGTTAATACCGCACCGATAGCGGCTGATACCCGCGGCAATTCCGGCGGTATAGCGCCGCTATTTTTAGCGGCGTTATACCGCCACCGCAGCTCCCGCCCCAGTCTGAAAGGGGCCTTACTCCCTGCTGTTTAAAGTTGTGGTGGTAGTAGTAGCCACACAGGCTTTGTCTCACCGCAAGGCGCAAGAGAACACTCCCCAGACTATTCACACAGGTCTGGTTCCAGGTTGGAGCATATCTCTCTGCATGCTGGGAGTTTTTGTAGAGGACCTGATACAGTTGGGCTCATCAAGTCCTCCCAGCAGGACTCCCAGCACTCCCCCTAGAGGTATAAACTGGCATAAAGCCTGAACCTAGGTGATATATACATTGCATCCTGGATGCAACCAGGGAATTTAACCTGCCTGCTGCCTATATATGTAATATGTTTTAATAAAGTTCTTACTCAAAATGGTCTCTAGTAACACCCCCTCCCATCGAGATGACTGGAGAAGCTAAAGATGGCGTCTGCCCCCTACTCCCACGCATCAGAAGAATGAGGAAATGGCAGACTGAACAAGTGATGAGCAAGCTTTAGCCAATCAGATGTGCTTTTTAGACTCACATTAACATAATATTGACGTATTGTGCTGTGTGTAAAGAGCTTAGCACTGCCTTTAATAAAGCAGAGATTAGGAAGTAACTTGCACGTATCTCCACACAAATTTGGATCAGCAGCAGAGATTCAGAGTGAGCTTGTTTGAGGCTCTGGTCTATTACAGGTCACCTTTTGAGAGTGCATGGATCTTTCTGTACCGATATACTATTTGCATCCTAAGAATTTTGTTAAACTTTTGAATAAAACCTATTGTAAACAAAAAAGCAGATCTTGACGGGTACCTGCTCCTACTTACGGTCCAATCACTGTGGCAATTTAGGCGAAAGTCCCCCTCTCCTTTCCTCGCAGTCTCTTGGGACACGTGGAACCATTCACAAGGCTCAGCGAGGTGGGCAGCCTTCTGTGAAGAAGCAAGGAGCCGGGTTGGGTGAGAACATCGCTGGATCCTGAGACAGGTAATTGTATGTTTTTTTAAGTCAGCAACTACAGTATTTGTAGCCAGGCCCGGATTTCCCACAAGGCCACCGAGGCCAGGCCTCGGGGCGGCAGGGCACAGAGGGGCGGCAGCAGCATGGAGTCCCCCGACAGCCGGAACATACAGTTAAGGGCGGTAAGTTGCTTTCTAGCAGGGCTAAATGTAGTGTGGGGAAATCCGCTCGCTCGTTAACAAGTGATTGTGGCGATGTTGCCGAAATCACTTGTAAAATGTGTGCTGCCGTCCGTCCACCCCTCCCCCCCACATAACTCTCTCTGCAGGCTCTGTCTTCGGGACTCCGTTCTCCCCCTAGCTGCCGAGTCAGTCTCCTGTCCCTCCCCCCGATGTACACAGTGTGACAGGAGTTCTAGCACAGTGCTAGGACTCCTGTTTTGGAGGTGACAGGGTCAATAAAGAGAACCTGTCACCTCCAATTGCTATCACACAGGGAATTGTTTTCTCCTGTGTGATAGCAATAAAGTTTAGTGAAAAAAACAAAGAAATAATAATTCAATTAATAAAATAAAAAAGTAATTAAAAAGTAAAGAATAAGAAAAATAATGCATAAAAAAAAAAAGTATACAAAAAAAAGTAAACGACAAGCTACAAAAAAAAAGAAAAAAAGTAATAAAAAAAAAAAGAAATTAAAAATATTTGAACTAACCGCGCCGCCCCTGCTATCCGGTTACCATTCTCCGTTGATTTGGGCGGGGGGTACATTGCGGAACCTGGCCTTGGGGCGGCAGGGAGAGCAAATCCGGCCCTGTTTGTAGCTGCTGATTTTTTAATTTTTGTTTCCAGGGAGAAGCTCCTCTTTAACTAAGTTTTAAAAGCTTATTTCATAAAGCCAAGGGCCCATTTATACCTGCAGTGCTGGGCTGCACTGACCAACACAGTCTCAACATGAGAAAAAGGCAATTTGACCTATGACCCATTATCTGGATTGACACCAAAATGCAAAAAAATAAAAAAAACATGCACTTTTGCACAGTACTTTATGCATTGCAATGCATACATAATAATAATAATTAAACAACATGACAAGCTGAAATGGAAGAAAGCAGTGAAACGGCACACACCAGTGCATATGTGTTGTGTTATGCGCCCAATAATGTGCACGCTGTAGTGTGAAAGGGCTCTTACATTAGTAACCTAATTTTTAAACAACGTCTTTTTCTTTGACAGTACAGTGAGATTCCAGGAGAGTCCATGGAGATTTAAAAGTGATTGTCACCTGGCTGAAAATAAAGATCGTTATCCTTATGTAAAGCTTTGTGAACTGAATATGCTTGTAGGAAACCACAGGCAAAATGCATCAATTTTGAAAACCGCACTTGCATTAAATTATATATGTGAACTGTACCATTGAGAAAATGGTATAAAACTCCCTATGCAGTTTGTAGACAGTCTTGCCAAACTGCACTAAAACACAAAAAAGTCATATACAGCTTTGTCCAATGCGTGTTAATTTTCTCAAACAATGTGTTCTACTGGCAGGTGTACATAGAAACAGAAGTGAAAGTGTAGGATCATACTGTACATAGAGAAACAAAAATTGGAGCCTCTGGAATCATTTGATAAATATTATACTAATGCCTAGCAGAGAATTATAAGCTTGTGATTATGAAAACCTCCTTTGGATAATAATGACATCATGATGATGCTTCCATTGATACAATGTGGGTAGATCTGCCAGGCCCCTTTTACAGCACTTTTCTCTGCATAGGCTATGCACAGTGATGATTCGCTACTACATTTACATTAGGGGTCAAACTCTATTTAATTGTGGGCTGCATCAGCATTATGGTTGACCTCAAGGGGCTGGCTGTATCTGTAAAAGAGCACCCCCCCTTACATCAGATGTCAAGAGTCCCCCACCTTCTCTTACATCACAGTGCACCCCCTTTACCTTGTGCTGCTGCTGGGGAGAAGCTGAAGTCAGAGATGGGAAGCAGAAAGTGCAGGGTCTGGAGGAGGACCAGAGGAGGGCTGGAGTCAGCTCAATGCCAAGACCAGGAGAGGCAGTTGCACAGAGAGGCACACAATCTATAGGAATTGTTTTGTCCTCCTCTCTTCTGATGTGATGGAGGGGGGGATTGTGGGTGCAGAGAAACGCCTCTCCGCAGCTGCACAGAGATGCTAATCATTGAAAAAAATGTACCTTAAAGCGGTGGTTCACCCTCCTTCACATCGTTAGACCATTACATTCGGCATCGTAGCGCGAGCTACGGTATGCCGGTCTTAAATTTTTAATCCCCGTACTCACTGTGCTATCGATGATTGAAGAATCCGACTCCCGCGGGGAATGGGCGTGCCTATGGAGAGGGAGGATGATTGACGGCCGGCTCTGGCACGTCACGCTCCCCGAAGACAGCCGGAGTAGGTCTCGGCTCTTCACGGCGCCTGCGCACAGGCTATGCGCAGGCGCCGTGAATAGCCAAGCCTATTTCGGCTATTTCCGGAGAAGCGTGACGTGCCAGGGCCGGCCGTCAATCACCTTCTCTCACCATAGGAACGCCCATTCCCCGGAATCTTCAATGAGCCATAGCACAGTGAGTACGGGGAAAAAAAATGTAAGACCGGCATACAGTAGCTCGCGCTACGATGCCGAATGTAATGGTCTAATAAAAAAAAACATTTTTTTTTTTTTTAACAGGGTGAACCCCCGCTTTAATGCAGGGAATGAATTAAGGTAAAGTAACTTGAAGCCTTTAGAAACACTTTAAAGGGGTTTAAAGGTTTGTTTTTTTATTTATAAAAATGTTCCTTTAATCTAGTGCATTGTTGGTTCACTAACCTTTTCCTTCAATTTCCCTTCTAAATGTTTTTTTTCCTTTGTCTGAATTTCTCACTTCCTGTTCCTCCTCATTAAGCTGTTCTGGCTGACTAACCCCCAGCCAGAACGGCTCGGATGATGGGGGCAAGCTTACTGAGGAGGAACAGGAAGTGAGAAGTTCAGACAAAGAACAAAAACATTAAGGGGCAGATCCACAAAAGAATTACGCCAGCGTATCTCTTGATACGCTGCGTAATTTCAAATTTTGCGCGTCGTATCTTTGTTTTGTATCTACAAAACAAGATACGACGGCATCTCGGATCGATCCAACAGGCGTACGTCTTAGTACGCCGTCGGATCTTAGATGCAATTTTTCAGCGGCCGCTAGGTGGCGTTTCCGTCGAATTCCGCGTCGAGTATGCAAATTAGCTAGTTACGGCGATCCACAAACGTACGTCCGGCCGGCGCATTTTTATACGTCGTTTGAGTTCGGCTTTTTCCGGCGTATAGTTAAATCTGCTATATGGTGGCGTACTCAATGTTAAGTATGGCCGTCGTTCCCGCCTCGCATTTTGAATTTTTTACGTTGTTTACGTAAGTCGTTCGCGAATAGGGATTTGCGTAGAATGACGTCACCGTCGTGAGCATTGGCTTGTTCCGGGTTAATTTCGAGCATGCGCACTGGGATACCCCCACGGATGGCGCATGCGCAGTTTAAAAAAAACTTTGTTTATGTCGGGTCACGACGTATTTACATAAAACACGCCCCATCGCAGAGATTTGAATGCCGCGCCATTACGCCGCTGTAACTTACCGCGCAAATACTTTGAGGATTCGAAAAAAAAATATGTTACGGCGGCGTAGTGTATCTTAGATACGCTGCGCCCGGCGGAGAGATGCGCCGCTGTACGTGGATCTGGCCCTTAGAAGGGAAATCGAAGGAAAAGGTACCACAATGCACCACAACGCATAGATGGCTCATACCAGTGTCATGGTAAGTCGGTATGCATTCTGCAGTGAGATTTGATATTATTAACACCATATTTTGCGCAATAACATGATGTGTTGTAATGGGCAGCCTTGGGGTTGATTTACTAAAACTAGACAGTGAAAAATCAGATTCAGCTGTGCATGGTAGCCAAATCAGCTTCTAACTTCAACTGCACCAGATTTTGCACTCTCCAATTCAACCCCCTTGTGTTACTGGCCTTACTTTAGTACAGTTCAGCTTATCTGTTTATCCACGTAAATGTTGTTTCTTCATGAAGAAATTGTAGTAGTCCGCGCTTTCTTGGTGTGCCAGCCAGAGTCAGAGAGGATCCTGCTAGACATTTTATTCCAATCCCTTTCCTTCATCTTTAATCGCTGTAGGTCCACCCTACTGCAAGAACACAATTGTTATTTAGCTAAGGTTGGATAACCAGACTCTAATTAATCAGCATCAGAGGCAGCCATACAGTCATATTTACTCCTTCACATACTGAAGTCAGCTTTTGATCGACAGTTGTATCTTCATAAGCTGCAGTTACAGTATGGCTGTGAACTACAATGCTATGCTCGAATTTTGTACTGTCATTGGAAACTGCGGGGAATCAAAATAAAGATTCTAGCCTTGGTGATTCATGTTACCACGTGTTGGTGATTTGAGAATATATATTGATAGAAATTGTTATTTTTGAGTCCATGGAGCTGCCCAAGCATGTCAAAACCACAGGTATCACAAATAATTGATGGTAAACACCTAGGGCCAGATCCACAAAGAACTTACGCCGGTGTATCTATTGATACGCCGCATAAGTTCTACGATGCGCCGTCGTATCTTTGTTTTGTATCCACAAAACAAGATACGACTGAATGTGGGCTCGATCCGACTGACGTACGTCTTAGTATGCCGTCGGATCTTAGGTGCATATTTACGCTGGCCGCTAGGTGGCGCTTCCGTTGATTTCCGTAGTAGTATGCAAATTAGCTAGATACGTCGATTCTCAAACGTACGTCTGCCCGGTGCATTTTTTTACGTCGTTTACGTAAGGCTTTTTTCGGTGTAACGTTACCCCTGCCTCTATGAGGTGTACGCAATGTTAGGCATGGACGTCGGGACAGCGTAACATTTTCCGTCGTTTACGTCGTTTGCGTAAATCATTCGCGAATAGGGCTTTGTGTAAGTTACGTTCACGTCATCTAGGCATTGAGCGGGCGTAATTTAATTTGAAAATTTGACGTGATACTGAGCATTATATATATATAAACTGAGTGATAGTAATGGTTTCCCAGTGAGTCGACGATAGTTAGAATTATGTTTCAAGGCTTGCTGGTCCACCTCTAATGAAGCAAAAATACATTTCCACATTTCCAAAAGACAAATAATACCAAGCCACCTGGCTTTGTACCTTCACATCACTGCTGCTCAGGTCTTTTGCCTTGCTCCTCTAGACCAGCTTACACCACACCTGTGCTCATGTAGAACAGATGCAGCATTCTCAACTCTCTTTATTTGCAGCCCATATGAAGCTCTTCAGTCTCCTAGCCTCTCAAAGCTCTTTGAAGCCTCCTAACTCCTAACTTCCCAATCTGGGAACACTAAAATCTGGAGAAAACTGTTCACTCTGATCACAATTGATATTCTGGAACCATGCACTCTGCATTCATGTGAACCCTGTGTCACTTTTGTCTACATTTACACAGTGGCAAGGCCTCATATAGTCACACACACATACATTTGGCCCAAAAAATACTGAATTTGATTAATACATTTTTTGTTTTCTTTTCAGAAAGGCTGGGCTTATCTTTTTCAGCTGCAGGCTGGCAATACGTCTTGGGCAAACTTTAGTATTGTCTACAGTGAGCAGAAAAGTAAATACATATTAAGGCTAGGTTCACACTGCTGCGAATTCAAAATTGTGCGATTTTGCAGCGATTTGTGGCCGTGATTTCAGGGAACACCAGTCTATAGAGCTGAATTTGCATCGCACACGGATCAAACTCGTACAGGACCCTTTTTTCCTGCAGCTTAGATTCGCACCGCACTGATGTGAACTGCACTAATGGAAAACAATGTTATTTAATGACTTGCAAATTTGAGAAATCACAACGGCTCAAATTCGCTGAGTTCCCTGAGAACAGACAATTAAGGGCATTTATTGTAGCTCAGTATCTGAAATGCAGTCAGGGAGTGCCACTTTTTAATATGCACTAGTGTCTGCGGTGACGCAAGACATAACTGATATCTGCAAACCACTCTAAGGCCTCGTACACACGACAGAGAAACTCGACGTGCTTGGCACGTCGAGTTCCTCGTCTCGTTTTGGGATGAAGCCGCCGAAGAGCTCGGCGGGCCGCCTTCTCTTATAGAACAACGCGGCCAACGAGAAAATAGAGAACATGTTCTCTATTTTCTCGTCGAGTTCCTCGGCGGCTCCATCGAGCCAAAACTGTACAGACGACAGAGATTCTCGGCAGAATCCGGGTTTTGACCGAGTTTCTCGGCGAATTCTGCCGAGAATCTCTGTCGTGTGTACGAGGCCTAAGCTTTAACAATATAAACCCCATTGTGTACTTAAAAGTGGGGTATGCCTCTAACTAGCAGCAACACACTCGCTGAATCTGTTGTCTTTGGCCTTGTATTTTTCAGCTGATTTTAACTTCTTAAGAAGAAATCCATGTATGCTGCAATCAGGACAGTAGTGGATTTCTAATTAACCCTGATGCCAATATAATTAACAGAGGTGTGTGACGGCATTATGCCACAGCAACTAGCTGCAAGTAAAGATGACTGTCAAAGAATGGTACTTTGTGCTAAGAATTTAATGACTATAGACACAGTTGATTAAACAAAACTTTGTTACACAATTTTTTAAGTACAATAAACTCATATTTTGATGTCTATTGGCTGACCACAGTTGAGCAGAATGACCAGCAATGAAAGTCTTTCCAGGAGTGCCTAGCCACTCACGCTGAAGCTTCTCCAGGGAAAAAATTAGACATGTGCGTTCCCGTTCGTAACAAATGGATGTTCGTACAAATTTGTTAGTATTCGTACATTCGGATCAATTCGAACATCCGAAAAGCTGAAAGAACCCTAATACAAAAATTACGGAATTACGAATAAGCAAAATAACGAACAAGCGAAAATACGAACGTACGATTGGACAATCTTACTAAAATACAAAACACCGAAACAGCAAAAGAACGAAAATGACATCTATAATGAACGATTTGCATTCCGTATTATAAATCCTTTGTCTGTTCGTAATTTCGTATATTCGGATTTTGATTCGTATGTTCGTATTTTCATTTGTGTGTTTTGTAAATCTGTTTCTTTGTCTGTTTGTAAATTTGTGTTATCATATCGTTTGGGCAGTGAGTGATGTATCTTACTTAATATCTTAGCCAATCAGCTTATCTCTTTTGTGCTGAGTCACATTGGACAGTGTAAAGCCTCGTACACACATTTTTGTCTAAAGGGAGTTGGCCGGACTTTTGTTGCCGAAAAGTTTGTCCGATGGAGCGTACACACAGTCGGATTTTTTGGAAAATGCTAATTTTGAAGATTGTTGGCAAAAAGTCCGACCCTGTGTACGGGGCTTAAGAGAAAGTCTTAATATGGATTAGCCGCGTGTTGAAAATGAAAATAAAATACGAGATTGCGAATGACCACGCCGCACTGTATTTACGAAAGTACAAAATTACGAATCCATTAAATGAAAATTATTATCTAACAAAATTACGAATTTCCAATCAACGAAAACAAATTAGACAGAATTACGAATCATTCGGTATAAACGAAAATAAAACTGTTACGAAAATACGAACGGGTCCGAATAGGAAAACTCGCGTTGTACGAAATTACGAATCTACGGAATGAGACGAAACAAAAAAAAACATTTTTTTTTGTTGTGCACATGTCTAGAAAAAATGATAAAGTCTACTTTGCAATGTTCCTATAATGTATAGGCTCATTGACAAAATCTTTGCTTTTATTGGTCTCAGTTAGGGTAATAAAAGTACCCGTTAATTCTGCAGCTACCCTGGTCTGACAAAGCTTTTGAACCTATCAAATGACTAATCAAATTACATGTTTATTAGCAGTCCTAGCCTTCCCTTCTACTTTGGACCAAGCACAAATAGAACTTTGCTAATGTCTATCTAGCAGTTAAAAAAAAAAAATACATATTTGTAGTTAGAAAAAAAAAATTATTATGTTTTCTATACATTTTTTAAACCAAAGATTGATAAATTGGAAACAATTTATTTCATAAACTTAAATCTACTGAAATTCAGAGTCTGGTGTAGGTGTCAAAAGTCCTGTGACAGACAAACTATTTAGAAAAAAAGTATAACATTACAAATCATATAGTCAAAAAACTCAAACAATAGTTCTAGAAAGAGATTTTTTTTTTATTATGCAAAAAAAAAAAGAAAAAGCAAACTGAGTCTGAGGGGAAATGAAGTATTCATCCTTTCTTTCCCTCACCTGAAGAGCAATCTAGTCACTGCCAATTAACTTACCTTTTCCTTCCATTTCCCTTCTAAATGTTTTTTTTCTTTGTTTGAATTTCTCACTTCCTGTTTCTCCTCAGTTAGCTTTCCACCATCACCCGAGCGGTTGAAAGTCATTTAGAACAGCTTACTGAACACCTTACTGAGGAGGAACAGGAAGTGAGAAATTCAGACAAAGAAAACAAAGAAAAAAAACATTTAGAAGGGAAATGGAAGGAAAAGGTAAGTGAACCAACAATGCACTAGCTTAAAGGAACCTATTTAGAAAATAAAAAACAAACCTTTACAACCCCTTTAATAGTTGTGGCGCACGCCATATTTTTTTCCTCTTGTCCATGTATTTAGTTGTGCAGCAAACAGGTAACCTTAACCTCAGTCAAAGCATTATGAATATCCAAATAAATGGAAGAATTGAATATTCTCCACTTGTTGCTAAGGATGCCAAGGGAGTATTTCACCATTCTGCAGGCACAGCTGAGTCTATAACTGAAAATATGCTTTTGGTGGGTCAGGCCTCTCTGAATATATGGGTGCATCATTATATGTTCTCTATTCCAAATACCTAATCTCTGATGAACACAAAAGAATGAGCTGGCTCACTTGTTCAGGTCCATGGTTTATCCTGCAGAAGATGGAGTTCATTATCTTTCAGCCCTTCGCCTAGTTTGCTGTGGTGAATGATGACCAAATCACTGTTGTTACCATAGGATCCAACATCAATGTATGTACATTTGTAGTCAAAATGAATTACAAATTAGAAATTACAAAGCAGTACAATAGAAAAATGTTTTTGTAATTAAAATTAGGGCTGTGGAAATCAACTAATAATTCCTCAATTAATCGTAATTTTTTTTGATCGATCAAAATTCTTTTGATCGGTACTTCTCCGCTGGCTTCCGGGTCATCAGGGAGTTCCGTCGGAGATCCAGTGACGTCACGGACAACGAAGGGGCTTGCCATGTCCATCTGAAGGGCTCCTTTGCTGTGCCTTCATATCTGCATGCCGGCAGGACCTTACTATCTGCCACATGCAAGGGCTGTTACACTTTCCTCTATCAACCTGGGATTCTATAGCCATCCACTGGGAGTTGTGATAGTTCCCTTCACGGGACATATACATGCCGACGGACTGATGTTAACCTCTCCGCATCTGGATTCAGCAGTGGTACTGCTTTTGCTACCGTTTGGTATTACTCGCACCATTTTTACAGTTTATGTAGCTACATCGATTTTATCTCCAGTGCAAAATTTATTTTGTTACCTACTTGAAGACAATAAAAGTTTTAATGCTATTCCCATCGAGCGCTGCCTTTGTGTGTTTTTTGTATCCTGCTATCCATTTTTACAGTGGTTGGTAGCTGCACTGGGAATCAGCCTGCAAGGAGATCAGCTAAAAGTAGTTGGATCTGTATGTGCGTTATAATAATCGAAATTAGTCAATTAATCAATTAAAAAAAAAAAAACTATTAATCAAACACGAAAATTTTAATCAGTAACAGCCCTAATTAAAATACTTTCTTCTGCTCAGAGATGGCATCACAGCCCTAAGGTGTTTTACATCTATAGCTCCTAAGCAGTTAGGGAAGCCACTTTGCTTTTGTTGATGTTGGCATTAAGGCCCCGTACACACGACTGGATCTATCCGCTGGGATTGATCCGCTGATCAGTTCCAGCAGATAGATCCGGTCGTGTGTACGGCCTAGCGGACAAATCTCGGCGGATAAAAATCCAGCCGACAGATTATCCGCGGATAAAAATTTTGTAGCATGCTACAAAATCTATCCGCTGGAATCCAGTCGAGCGGATTGATCCGGTGGTCTGTACAGACTCACCGGATCAATCCGTCCACTCCCCTCCCTCGCATGCGTCGTAATGATTCGACGCATGCGTGGAAGTACTTACCTTCCAGCGTCGCGCACGTCGCCGCGTCATCGTCGCGGCGACGGCGCGACACGTCACCGCGGATGAATTCCACGCGGATTTTGATCCGATGGTGTGTACAAGCCATCGGATCCAAATCCGGAGGAGGAATCTCCGCTGGAAACGGTCCGGCGGACCGTTTCCAGCTGAGATCCCCTCGTGTGTACGGGGCCTAAGGTCTGGCGTAATTTGCTCCAAATGGCATTGCAGGTTACAATGATGATATAGTGTAATGCAAAATGCAGAGGATATGAATATGAATATGAATATATGAATTTCCTGTACCTAGAAACCTAAAAATTACAAAAATGAATTTTAATACAATCAACTTTTTTACTTGTAGTTATGATCCTGAATACCAAATATTGGGGTTCATACAGGGCAGCTATAGAAAGGAATTCAACTATTAAAGGTATCAACTGCGGTATTAAGTCTACCACCCTATCCTAAACCAAATATGCATAATTGGGATGGAATTTGTATACTACATAGTTTACATAGAGTTGCCTTTCAGTGGACATCTGTGTAAAAGCAAATAATTTTTCCAGGTGACATTGTGAATCCTGATACTGCCCTTTACTCTCACATATGAGGTATGGATACACCCAATAACGCCCTTTGGTTTGCCCCAATCTCCTCATCCTCCTCAATATAGCTAGCGCAATCACAATGATTAGGGCTGTTACACATAACATACCGATTGCCAGTGTCTCTCCAAAAAGAAAAATGTGTTCACCTCTCTCTATCACACAAGTGAGGTGGATGAAGGCATTACCCATTTATTCTGGGTGACATTTTCCTGCTTGTGCGCTTAGCACTAATATTTTTATTCAATAAACGGATATCACACAACTTATAAGGTAAGTTAAGGAGCAGACAGACAACACACTGGCTGAATGCGAGGTTGTATTTTCAACATTCCTGGAACTATTAGTATGCAGGCATCATGAATCAGAGTTAATTGCATTTCATTTGTTTCTGGCAGGGGTGTAATTAGGGAAACAGCAGGAACACTAGCTCAAGGTGGAAGTATGGTGGTGGGCGTGCTACGTCTTTAAGGTAGGAATGGTACACCTATATTTGAAAATGCATTATACCTACAGTATATATTTGGCTAGAAATAAAGCAGAATTTTAAAAACAACTGTATTTTTTACTGCAGACCAGGCCTGAGAGATATAATTTCTGACTGGACAACACTCCTGGTTATTACAGCATAGTAACCCTTATGTACAATATAATAAATCTGAATACCTGCTTTGGCTTTTGTCAGTCAGTCTTCCTTTTTCTTGCTGCAGATGTATGGGAATGACCAGTTACTGGGTAAAACATTAGACAAGCATTTTTTTGGGATAGAATATGAAAGGGTTAGACCCTCTGTCGATTTTTATTGCGGCCTCCGGCCTGTGTCCCTGTTGGGGAGATTTGCCCCTCTATTTGTACTAGAGACTATTAATACCAAGAAAGAATATGATGGGAAATCTAAAGCCTCGTACACACGATAGGTTAACCAGAGGACAACGGTCTGAAGGAAGCTGACTGATGATCAGTCGTGCAGAAACACCATCAGTTAAAAAGATCGTGTCAGAACGCGGTGACGTAAAACACAACGACGTGCTGAAAAAAACAAAGTTAAATGCTTCCAAGCATGTGTCGACTTGATTCTGAGCATGCGTAGATTTTTAACCGATGGTTGTGCGTACTAACGATTGGTTTTGACCTATGGGTTAGCAATCCATTGGTTACATTTTAAAGCAAGTTGACATTTTTTTAACCTAAGGTTAAATAACCTATGGGGCCTACACACGATCGGTTTGGACCGATGAAAGCGGTCCTTCAGACCGTTGTCCTCTGGTTAACCTATCGTGTGCACGAGGCCTAACATTAAGGGGTGTACTCACACAGGGCATGGTTAATCAGAACCATACCTGAGGAACTCAGACGTGTTCAGACATGAGTCAGGACTCTCGAAGAAGCTGTCACTGCGAACAGCCAATCATAAGCATGGAGACATTCCCTGTCCTTTAGCTGCATATATACAGACCCCTTGTATGCATGCAGGGCCACAAATCACTGTCTGCCTGCAATAATAGCTTCCTGACAGGATAGCTCAGACAGGTTCAGACTCATGTCCGAACATGCCTTAGCACATCCCAACTGAGACACCTAAACTCATCCCTACAGAGTAGTATTATCCCTGTGCTGGTCTGTGCTTTAAGGAAGCATTCTGAGGCATGCTTCATCCCGTCTGCCACCCCATAGTTGCCAACAGTCCAAAATTTCCCGGGACATTTCCGGTATTTAGACCCTTGTCCCTGTCTTACTGTGTCCCGGGAAATTTCACAGAAAACTGGCGTTTTCCAGATTTTTCGCCAGAACCACTGCTAGAGATTCGGGGCCGGCACTAGTGAATTGTCTCCGCTGCCATTTTACAGAAGACCAACTCTTGTGAGGAAGAAACAAGAGGCGGAGCCAGGGTGGCAATGAAAGTTGGCTGCCAATAGAAATGGAGCTGCTCCATTTCTATTAGCAGCCGCTTTCCTTGCCACCCAGGCATTCACATTTCTTCTTCCCTTCGGCCTCCATGAAAGCTGGTCTTCTGTAAAGAGAGACCAAATCACCAATACAGAGCAGCATGGACTAGCTGTAACTGTGGTGACAAGTGCACTGTATCTGTGGCGACAAGCGAACACTGCATCTGTGGTGACAAGAAAGCAATGTATCTGTGGTGACAAGTGAGCGTTGTAGCTGTGGTAACAAGTGAGCGCTGTATCTGTAGTGACAAGTGCACTGCATCTGTGGTGACAACGTGAGAGCTGTATCTGTGGTAACAATTGAGCACTGTATCTGTGGTGACAAGTGCACTGCATCTGTGGTGACATAGTGAGCACTGTATCTGTGGTGACAAGTGAGCGCTGTATCTGTGGTGACAAGTGCACTGCATCTGTGGTGACAAAGTGAGAGCTGTATCTGTGGTAACAAGTGAGCGCTGTATCTGTGGTGACAAGTGCACTGCATCTGTGGTGACATAGTGAGCACTGTATCTGTGGTGACAAGGGAGTGCTGTATCTGTGGTGACAAGTGAGCGCTGTATCTGTGGTGACAAGCGCACTGCATCTGTGGTGACAAGCAGGGATGAGCTTTATGTTTGAGTCAAACATGAGTTAGACTCGAACATTGTTTTTTCGGGAGCAGTGATTTTAATAATGCTTAAAGTGTAACAATAAAAGTGAAATATTCCCTTAAATTTCGTACCTAGGGGGTGTCTAAAGTATGCCTGTAAAGTAGTGCATGTTTCCCGTGTTGAGACTGTCCCTGCACAAAATATAATTTCTGAAGAAAAAAAGTAATTTAAAACTAACCTTTAACAATTTTTATTTTGGTTCCCTGCACAAAATGTCATTTAAAACTCGTGGTTATTCATGAATTGTCGGGTCCCGGCAATACAGAGAAAAGTTATTTGTAAAAAAAAACGACAGGGGTCCCCCCAGTCCATTACCAGGCCCTTTGGGTCTGGTATGAATATTAAGGGGAACCCCTGCCATTTTTTCCAATGACTTTTATCTGTATTGCCGGTACCCGACAATTCATTAATAGTTTTAAATGACATTTTGTGCAGGGAACCAAAATAAAAATTGTGAGGGTCCCCCCAAATTCCATATCAGGCCCTTCAGGTCTGGTATGGATATTAAGGGGAACCCCACGTTATTAAAAAAAAATGGCGTGGGTTCCCCCAAAAAATCCATACCAGACCCTTATCTGAGCACGCAACCTGGCAGGCCACAGGAAAAGAGGGGGGACGAGAGAGCGTCTCCCCCTCCTGAACCGTACCAGGCCACATGCCCTCAACATGGGGAGGATGCTTTGGGGGTCTGTGACCCCTAAAGCACCTTGTCCCCATGTTGATGGGGACAAGGGCCTCATCCAAACAACCCTTGCCCGATGGTTGGGTCTGTGGGCGGGGGGCTTATCGTAATCTTTATCAAAGGGGAACCCCAGATTCCGCCCCCTATGTGAATTGGTAACGGGGTACATTGTATCTCTACCATTTCACAAAAAAAGTGCCAAAAAAGGTGAAAAAACACACAGACAGCTTGGGACACGTCCTTTAATAAAAAATAAAAAAATAAATTCCAGCGATGTACATCCTTCCACAACCCGAACCCGTGCTACCCGCCGCTACGAACGATACAGCCTCCTCCATAGAAGGCTCCCGGGCGAATGACGCGTGAGCCATGTGACACCAGTGACGTGGACGAGTGACCCCACCCCATTCTGATGTAACAGGGGTTTTCTCCCTCCATCCCTCTCGTCTTTCTCCCCCATCCCTCTTTCATCGTGGCATGCGCAGACGTGTATTTGCAGATGCCCCTCTTGCCAGGCATAGGCTAGACATTAGCGCGAACAGGAGAATGCCTATTGCCAATGCGTCAAAATACACGCGCACGTTAGCAATTAATGCTGGTGCCAAATAGCCTATATAGAGACAGCAGCTGCACTATTGCAGTGCTGTCCGATCTGCAGCTTTACCTGAGTCTGATCCTGTATCTGCATCTGATTACCTGTGTTTGACCCGACTTCCTTGACTACGCTTGCTTATCTCCAGTTCTGACCCTGGCTTGCCTTAACCTTGCTATACTTGCTATTCTGCTTGATATCCTGCTATCAACCTCGGCCTGTCTACTGACCAATCTTTGCTTACTGCTTATTCCATATCGGATTTTCTTTGGTTGACCTGGCTTGTCTGACCCTGCTCCAGTTTTGCTCCAGTCTTGCTCCATCCAGTACCTGGTGATGCTGTCCTGCATCCGCTGTGCATCCACACCTGCTGCTTCTGCTGCTCACCATCCAGGCTGGTCTTGCGACTCATCAGCTGCACATATCTACCATCAACAAGGAATTCCGCAGGCACTCCTACCTCACTGCACTTTCGCAGCCACTGTCGCAACTCCAGTGGCCTCTGAGCCAGGGCTGTAAGAGAGGTCTTCTACTACACGGCAGGCTCTGTTACAAGGTATCTGACAAACTCTAACCATACCTCCTTTAAGCCAACCCAATATTTAGTTTAGACCACACTCCTTTTCCCACTGCGGCGCACTATGCGCGACACCGTTTTCCACCCCCTCACTACACCTTGCCTGCAAATGAGTAATGCTCCGTCCCCTAATTATAATAAGACTCCGCCTTCAGACATAAAGTGTCCCTATAGATTTTTTGCGAATGTTGGCAACTATGCCACCCAGACCATAGCTTCCATGCTCAGTGATCTATGAGAGTTTTGTGCTCAGGCACGGTTCACACTGAAGCAAACTGAACTGGACTTCAAGTGAACCGTGCCCCACATTACCTAATTTATACAGTCCTGGGCACAGTACGCTTAACTAGACCTGGGAATGGTTGGATCGCTCATACTACACAAGCGAAGGTTCTTGTTTTACATACATATATCCACGTGCAGACATGCTTTGGGCAACTTAGATAAGTGCCAATTAACCTACCAGCAGGTTTTTGAAGTGTGGGGGGAAAATGAAAGACCCAAAGGAAATCTACGCAAACACAGGGAGAACATGCAAACTCCATGCATTAGACTGGGTTCACACTATAGTGATGCTGGAACTAGCACAATACCATAGCACTGTGTACCGTAGTGTATACGCTGCCGGTGTTCTGTGAAAACAGCCAAGTCGTCATGTACAGTAGTGTATACGCTGCCGGTGTTCTGTGGAAACAGCCAAGTCGTCATTTACCGTAGTGTATATACGCTGCCGGTGTTCTGTGAAAACAGCCAAGTCATCATGTACTGTAGTGTATACGTGCCGGAGTTCTGTGAAAACAGCCAAGTCGTCATGTACCGTAGTGTATACGCTGCCAACAAAATCTGCAATTACTGCTGTTGGAGAGTCACTGAAAGTGACATAATTGGAGATTTTGACGAGTAAGCTCTTATGACAGAACACCGGTGATCTGACGATATGGTTCCGACTATTAAGATGGTTCCTGTAATGACTGCGCAGGCGCAATCCTTGCCGACGGGAATCACCGAACCTCCAGGGCGATGTGGAATTTGAGGTAAGTGGCCAGTCGGCCTCACATCCTCGCTTTGCTCGGATGGCTCGCTACGCTTGCTCGGCCTCCTGGCTCTTTTTTTAACATCCTCCAATCCACGGAGATGTTAAAGCGGGGGGTTCACCCTGTTAAAAAAAAAAAAATGTTTTTTTTTATTAGACCATTACTTTCGGCATCGTAGCGCGAGCTACGGTATGCCGGTCCTAAATTTTTAATCCCCGTACTCACTGTGCTATCGTTGATTGAAGAATCCGGGGAATGGGCGTTCCTATGGTGAGAGAAGGTGATTGACGGCCGGCCCTGGCACGTCACGCTTCTCCGGAAATAGCCGAAATAGGCTTGGCTATTCACGGCGCCTGCGCATAGCCTGTGCGCAGGCGCTGTGAATAGCCGAGACCTACTCCCGCTGTCTTCGGGGAGCGTGACGTGCCAGAGCCGGCCGTCAATCATCCTCCCTCTCCATAGGCACGCCCATTCCCCGCGGAAGTCGGATTCTTCAATCAACAATAGCACAGTGAGTACCGGGATTAAAAATTTAAGACCGGCATACCGTAGCTCGCGCTACGATGCCAAAAGTAATGGAATAATGAGGTGAAGGAGGGGGAACTACCGCTTTAAGGAATGCGCCTGGATGCCGGCCGAGGTTCGGAGATTTCCGTCGGGAAGGATTGCGCCTGCGCAGTCCTTACAGGAACCATCTCGATAGGAGAACCATACTGACAAGTCACCGGTCCAGGGATCTGGGTGGGTCCTGACTCTAGGGTCGTGATGACATGGTGCATGGGCCGACTCTGTGACATCAGCGGGGAGGGGACTTTGGGCGGCAGTCTGCTGAAAACAGGTCACAGGAGTGCGAAACCAACTGAACTCCTGTGATCCATAGAAGTAAAGCCAAGCAAGCTTTGGCTGTACATCCCCTTTAACCCTCTTGTTTTCTAATATTGTAACTGTATTGTCTCGCTTTTTTATTGCAAAGCACGTCTCAAACTGCTGGTGCTAAAAAAAATCCTGTATAATAATAATAATATTATTATGCTGTACGCCCATTCACCTGCAAATCCATCCGTGTGAATGAGCTAGCTGTGTGTATGAGAAAAGTTGATTCATTGACCTTCCTTGCTCTGGCTGGGGGCAGCACATGCTCTTTATCAAAGCATTAAACAAAAGAAAACAATAACAAGTGAACCTGGAAGCATAATGTAAGGTGTGGCTCAGCTACTACAAAATCCCCCCCCCCACCCCTCCTCCACAGCGTGGGCAAGGTCACACAGTATGCCTTGTTCCATCCAGCAAGTCCTGACACAATTGTTTACTTTTCTAGGCTGATAATCTTTATGTTTGCTCTAATGTTTCTGCAGGAGAGTGACTAATTCCCCGCACACATCATCCTCTGTACACTTCACCAATCAGGCATTTTATAGTGTGCTGCCTGTGTTGTGTTTAGACAGATAATAGCAGTGACGGAGTCAGACAAGCTCAGTAACCCGAGCTCTCCCCCTTCCTTCCCCTCACTGAGGAGAGGACGGAGCTGACTGGAAGTCGGAGTATTGATGGAGGGAGAGCGGAAGACGCGGGCTGAGTCATGTGACCACGCCCTGACTGGCTGGTTGCAGTACCCAGGCATGGCTCCTGGAGTAAATGAGAGGCGCACACGCTCACTGGTTTCGGTGTCATGGGGCACAACTGTGTGTGAACTTTTTTTTATGATGCTCTAGGAATGTGAATGTCTGTAGCAGTTGCTGTCACGCTCAGTCTGTCGAAGAACAGTGTAAATAAAGTGTGTGCGTAGAAATTCCAGTGCCTGAGGCGTTCTTCTCCACAAGACGGCCATTTACTGCCTGTGCAGTGTTATTACAAAAAATACAGAAAAGAGCAATGCATACTATATACACGCACACACACACATATATATATATAACCAGCATCCCCAGTTATAAAGATTTTACGAGTTATGATGGATGCGCACGCGTTTCCTTTCTAACTGCTGACCCCCCAAGCCAATTCTAATGCCGCGTACACACGGTCGTTTTTTTTTTGATGAAATAAAACAACGTTTTTAAAAACGTCATTTAAAATGATCGTGTGTGGGCTTCACATCGTTTTTTGTCTTCTAAAAAACGATCAAAAAAAAAATCGAACATGCTTCAATTTTTTATGTCGTTTTTCAAAATGTCGTTTTTTGTGTCATAAAAAATAAATGATCGCGCGTGGGCTAAAACAACGTTTAAAACGACTTTTTTAAACCCGTGCATGCTCAGAAGCAAGTTATGACGCGAGCTTGAATGGAACAGAGTGTCGTTGTACGTGTTGTACCTAACCGCGCTTTGCTAGAGCATTTTCAGAAAACGATGGTGTGTGGGCAACGTCGTTTTTAAAAATGAAGTTTGAAAAACGTCGTTTTTTTTTATGATAAAAAACAAAGTTTTTTTACAAGACAAAAAACGACCGTGTGTACGCGGCATGACACTCATCTCCTACATGTAAAAATCATCATTTTTGTTTGCTAGAAAATTACTCAGAACCTCCAAACATTTTATTTTATTTTAACAGAGTCTATAGGGAATAAAATGGCGGTCTGTGTAACTTTTTATGTTGGGCAACAATTTTTCAAACTTTTTTTTTTATATACTTTCATGAATAAAAAAAAAAAAAAAACTAAGGTTAGCCCGATTTTTTTTTTTTGGGGTTCAATAAATTTTTATTATCAGATTTTTAGACAAACATATCAACATCAACCGGGTCATAAACCCAACAGAGGTTTACCCGATCGGTAAGAGTACATGAAAGTATTGTTACAAATAATATGGGTAACATTTAAATTACCATAGCCAATGCTTGGATGGAAAGAAAGAGAAAAAGAAACATACAAATAAATGTTGAGTAAACACGTTGGAAAAATAAGCGTATGTAAGTAATACATAGTATAGTGTAGCCCAACATGGAATTAAAACCACCCATGTCCCTGCCGCCCCTCTGGGAGCCTGCTGCGGCCAGGAACTAGGGTAGTGATGTCCATGGTATTTATATAGTCAGGGCTGAGGTTCGAAAGACCGTCCACCAGCTTTAAAAAAAATACACTGTTATCTGAGAGCTCGGTGAAAACACCGAGCCCGCAGAGGACAGGTAGAAGCAAAGTATGGTCTGTTTAATTGGCCCTGGGTGAGGGCCACATAACAAAAATGAAGCAAAACTAAAAATAGATAGTAAGGTTAGATTAAGGAAAAAACAAGAAAGAAAACAGAAAAGATAAGGAAGAAGGAAAAAAGAAAAAAGGGGAGGGGGGGGGGGCCGGCGTGCTCCGATTTTTTTGCATAATGTAAAAGAGTATTTAACAACCTAAGCCCCGGACCATTTTGTTGCTAAAAGACCAGGACTCTTTTTGCAATTCAGCACTGCGTCGCTTTAACTGACAATTGCGCGGTCGTGCGACGTGGCTCCCAAACAAAATTGACGTCCTTTTTTCCCCACAAATAGAGCTTTCTTTTGGTGGTATTTGATCCCCTCTGCGGTTTTTATTTTTTGCGCTATTAACAAAAATAGAGCGACAATTTTGAAAAAAATGCAATTATATTTACTTTTTGCTATAATAAATATCCCCCAAAAAATATATAAAACCTTTTTTTTTCCTCAGTTTAGGCCGATACGAATTCTTCTACATATTTGTGCAAACCAATCATTAAAAATCGCAATAAGCGTTTAATGATTGGTTTGCACAAAAGTTATAGCCTCTACAAAATAGGGGATATTTTTTTGGCATTTTTATTAATAATTTTTTTTTACTGCTAATGGCGGCGATCAGCGATTTTTATCGCGACTGCGACATTATGGCAGACACATCGAACACTTTTTATTATACAGGATTTATAGAGCGCCAACAGTTTACACAGCGCTTTACAATATAGACGTGAGACAATACAGTTACAATACAATAAAATACAAGAGGATTAAGAGGGCCCTGCTCAGAAGAGCTTACAATCTAATAACTTTTGACACATTTTTTGGACGTTGTCTATTTTACAGCGATCAGTGCTATAAAAATGCACTAATTACTGTAAAAATGACACTGGCAGTGAAGGGGTTAACCTGTAGGGGGCGCTGAAGGGGTTAAGTGTGACCTATTGAGTGATTCTTACTGTCATGTCACGTCACTGATCGCTGTTCCCGATGGCAGGGAACACGATCAGTGACAGTGTCACTGTGACCCAAACGCGGGACACTGGCGGCGATCGAGTCAGCAGGTCCCGCTGCTCGCGGCAGGGTCACGAGCACGCCGCCAGCGGCAATTTAAAGGGGACATACCTGTAAGTTTTGCCTGTCCGTGACGTTTTTTCGACGTAAAAGTGCGTGCGCTGGTCGGCAAGTAGTTAAAAACCTCCATGGGCAACATTTTAAAAATGTTTACAGGTTACCTGTTTAGAGTTACAAAGAAGGTCTAGGGCTAGAATTATCTAACGATCGCAGCAATACCTCACATGTGTGGTTTGAACACCATTTACATATGGGGCTCGACGTACGTAGGTGTTTGCTTCTGCGTGCAAGCACGCGGGGACTGAGGCACTTTACTTTTTTTTTATTGTTTATTTTACTTAAAAATGTTGTATTTTGACACTTTCTCTATAAATGTAATTTTTTTGATCACTTTATTCCTATTCCAAGGAAAGTCCCTTGTACTAGGAATAGTGCATGACAGGTCCACTTTACAGTGAGATCTGGGGTCTATAAGTCCCAAGATCTCGCCTCTAGGCCAGAAAGCCTGAGATAAAAATAAGATTTCTGCTTCCCAGCCGAGGCAATGGCAGATTGGGACATTTTTAGTAACCCCAAGGAGAGTAGTAATGCGGCGCGCAGTGCGTGTGGCCGAATTGTGAGTGTTATGCATGGAATGCAGGTGTCAGAAGAAATTAATAATGTACAAAATGCAGGGGTTAGATATGTGCTGGGGGGGTGCTTTGGGAGAGGAGAGGGCTAGTGTTGGGGGGGGGGGGTCAGATATGTACTTGGTGGTGCTTTGGGAGGGGAGAGGGCTAGTGCTTGCTTGGAGGGGGGTTGGATGTGTGCTGGGGGGACACTTTGGGAATAGGGTGACCACATTTACAAACTGCCATTCAGGGACACCCCGTGCCATTCTCTGGGTTGATGGGGAATTTAGCGGCGGGTTATTTGTCAGCTGAATGTGCAACTTGCCATAACCTGCCACCAGATGCAGTGCTGCGCCAGCTCTAGCAACCAGTTCTGGAAATGTAGTTACTAGTTAGTAGGCGGGTTACTGTGTCCTCTATTTCATTCCGGGACATTGTATTGTCCCGGAATGAAGGTGCCCGGGACCAGGGACAGACATGTCAATTGCGGGACAGTCCCGGGCAATCCGGGACACGTGGGCACCCTATTTGGGAGGGAAGAGGGCTAGTGCTTGCATGGGGGGTTGGATGTGTGCTGGGGGGACGCTTGGGAGGGGAGAGGGGGTGGGTCAGATATGTGCTATGTGGTGCTTTGGGAAGGGAGAGGGCTAGAGCGAGCAAGGGGGGATCAGATATGTGCGGCTGTCAGAAAAGCTATACAGGGAGATTGGTGCTTGTAACTCCCCCCACCACAGCACCAATCACCCCTGAGGCTGCCTAAGTATTGGGTCAAGCATCAGAGCATTTGCACGAGTACAAGTACTCGTGCAAATGTTCGGTATCGCCACCGATACCGATAATAGTATCGGTATCGGTGCAACCCTACCTGGCCTCTATTGACCTCAAATCACATCAAAGTCAGACCAAAGTATTGCAGGGACTACTTTGAAGTCGCACAGATATGAACGATACTTATTGGAAATCATGGGGTACGAGTCGCACAAGTGTGAAAGGGGCCAAAAAGTGATTCAAAAAAAATAATAATTGGATTTACATCCACTTTAACCACTTAAGGACCGCCTCCTGCACATTTACGTCGGCAGAATGGCACGGCTACGCACAGGCACATACAGGTACGTCCTCTTTAAGTGCCCAGCCGTGGGTCGCGGGCCCGGTCCGGTCAGAAGCTCCATGACCATGACCGCGAGACCCGCGGACCCGATCGCCGCTGGAGTCCCGGGATCGGTCCCTGGAGCTGAAGAACGGGGAGAGCTGTGAGTAAACACAGCTTCCCCGTTCTTCACTGTGGCGCCATGATCGATCGTGTGTTCCCTTTTATAGGGAAACACAATCGATGACGTCACACCTACAGCCTTACCCCCCCTACAGTTAGAAATAGATATGAGGTCAGACATAACCCCTTCAGCGCCCCCTTGTGGCTAACTCCCAAACTGCAATTGTCATTTTCACAGTAAACAATGCATTTTTTGCTGTGAAAATGACAATGGTCCCAAAAATGTGTCCGAAGTGTCCGCCATAATGTCGCAGTCACGAAAAAAATCGCTGATCGCCACCATTAGTAGTAAAAAAAAAAAAAAAAAAATAATAAAAATGCAATAAAACTATCCCCTATTTTGTAAATGCTATAAATTTTGCGCAAACCAACCGATAATTGCTTATTGCGTTTTTTTTACCAAAAATAGGTAGAAGAATACGTATCGGCCTAAACTGAGGAATTTTTTTTATATATATATTTTTGGGGGATATTTATTATAGCAAAAAGTAAAAAATATTGCATTTTTTTCAAAATTGTCGCTATATTTTTGTTTATAGCGCAAAAAATAAAAACCGCAGAGGTGATCAAATACCACCAAAAGAAAGCTCTATTTGTGGGAAAAAAAGGACGCCAATTTTGTTTGGGAGCCACGTCGCACGACCGCGCAATTGTCAGTTAAAGCGACGCAGTGCCGAAACGCAAAAACTGGCCGGGTCCTTTAGCTGCCTAAAGGTCCGGGTCTTAAGTGGTTAAAGTGGATGTAAACCTGAATTTTTTTTTATTTTTTTTGATGTCACAATGTACAGTATAATATTTCCTATCATCTGTGCCCAGTCTTGTGACACAGAGTTAATCCAGCTCTGAGCAATCCTCTTTTATTGTTCAGTGAAATAAAACGGACTTACAGAGAAAAACCTTAGTCCATTCCGCCCCCTTGCTGTGAGTGACGGGTTATTTACATATCTCATGCACTAGCCTGGAGACAGGCATTATTTTTTAATTCCCACCCCCACTCCTTTTCTGAAGTCATGTGGTTACTTTTCTGGATTTTGACTATATGTTAATGATCATAGCAGAATTTAGTGTATCAGCATAGATCAGCATAGATCAGCACTATGGCAGTAGTTTTAAAAGGATGAGAGTGGGTTTACATCCACTTTAACCACTTGAGATCCGCGCTATAGACGAAATACGTCCGCAGCGCGGCTCTCAAGTGCCAAGTGGCCGTTTAAACACGGCCTTTTATGTGCATTACCCGCGCGCGCCACTGGGTGGCGCGCGGCGGGTAAAAACTGTCCCGACGCATCGCCGAAGACCCGATGCGTGTACCGGGCGGCCGCGATGTCCGCCGGGTACACGCGATCGTCGGTGACACGGCGGTGACAGCAGGGACGTGGAGCTCTGTGTGTAAACACAGAGCTCCACGTCCTGTCAGGGAGAGAGGAGACCGATCTGTGTCTCTTGTACATAGAGACACAGCATCGGTCCCCTCCCCCAGTCACCCCCCTCCCCCCACACAGTTATAACACACCCAGGCTACACAGTTAACCCCTTCCTCACCCCCTAGTGTTAACCCCTTCACTGCCAGTCACATTTATACAGTAATTCGTGCATTTTTATAGCACTGATCGCTGTATAAATGTGAATGGCGCCAAATTTGTGTCAAAAGTGTCCGATACGTCCGCCGCAATATCCCAGTCCCAATAAAAATCGCAGATCGCCGCCATTACTAGTAAAAAAAAAAATAATAAAAAAAATCATAATTTTGTTCCCCATTTTGTAGGCGCTATAACTTTTGCGCAAACCAGTCGCTTATTGCGATTTTTTTTTTTTTTTTTACAAAAATACGTCGAAAAATACGTATCGGCCTTAACTGAGAAAAAAAAATAGTTTTTTTAAAAAAAAATTGGGATATTTATTATAGCAACAAGTAAAAAAAATATATATTTTTTTTAAATTGTTGCTCTTTTTTTGTTTATAGCGCAAAAAATAAAAACCGCAGAGGTGATCAAATACCACCAAAAGAAAGCTCTATTTGTGGGGAAAAAAGGACGCCAATTTTGTTTGGGAGCCACGTCGCACGACCGCGCAATTGTCAGTTAAAGCGACGCAGTGCCGGACGCTGAGATTTCGCCTGGGAACGAAGGGGGTTTATGTGCCCAGTAAGCAAGTGGTTAAATAATACATTATTTTAAATAACAAGCATGTCATACTTACCTGCTCTGTGCAATGGTTTTGTACAGAGCAGCCCCGATCCTCTTCTTTTTTGGGTCCCCTGCAGGCTGTCCTGGCTCCCCCCCCCCCTGCTGAGTGCCCCCAATAGAAAGCCTAATGCTCCCGAGCCACGCTTCAATGAATGTACATCTTCCATTCACACACAGAGCTTGGCTCGGCCCCAGGCCCGGATTTCCCACAAGGTCACCAAGGCCAGGCCTCGGGGCGGCAGGGCACCATAGGGCGGCAGCGGCATGGAGTCCCCCGATGGCCCAAACATACAGTTAAGGGCGGTAGGTTGCTTTCTAGCAGAACTAAATGTAGTGTGTGGGGAATCCGCTCGCTCGTTAACAAGTGATTGCGGCGCCAAAATCACTTGTAAAATGTGTGCTGCCATCCGTCCTCCCCTCTCTCTCCCCCCCACATACCTCTCTCTGCTGGCTCTGTCTTCGGGAGTCCGTCCTCCCCCCCCGGCGGCCGAGTCTGTCTCCCGTCCCTGGCGCTGCTGTACATAGTGAGAGGGGTGAGCTGTGCTCTTCCCATCTCAGCTGTGACAGGCGTTCTAGCACAGTGCTAGGACTCCTGTTATGGAGGTGACAGGGTCAATAAAGAGAACCTGTCACCTCCAATTGCTATCACACAGGGAATTGTTTTCTCCCATGTCATAAGAATAAAGTTAAGTGGAAAAAAATTTGATAAAAAAAATAAGAAATAATAATTTAATTATTAAAATAAAAAAGTAATTAAAAAGTAAATAAGAAAAATATAAAAAAAATAAGAAAATAATATAAAAATTAAAAAAGTAAACGACAAGCTACAAATGAAAAAAAAAATGATAAAAAAGTAAAAAAAAATATATATATTTGAACTACCCGGTTGCCATTCTCAATTGATTTGGGGGGGTGGTTGGGTTGGCGGGGAGGAGGTGCATTGCAGAACCTGGCCTTGGGGCGGCAGGGAAAGCAAATCCGGCCCTGCTCGGCCCCATCCCCTGCCCTCTCCTCATTGGTTTACAGGCTGTGATTGACAGCAGCAGAAGCCAATAGAGGGAGATCCGGGAGAGCCACTGCTCTCATGCATATCGCTGGATCTAGATGGGGCAGGAATGCAGAAAGAAGTTTATTTTAGAATAGAATGCTTTACGGTAAAAAAAAACTTCTGCCTTTAAAATAATTTAACTAGACATGAAAATACAATAAAAGTTCACCTTGTTCCATGTAGAAAACCTGCTAATTTCTTAATAGAGACTTTTGTATTTGGATTATTCAGCTGTCTAGGTTGGCCCTGGAGTCTAGGAATGTCATTGTCTGCAGGGAAGATCTCTCCCTCTAATTTTCTGGAGTTTCTGGGAATGCTGACCTCTAATTATACAACCAGGTTACAGTATCAGAGCAGCCTTGTTATAGATGAGCATTGAGTGTTTCGATCGATCTATCACGGATGACCAAGTCTGAGTGGTTAGCGCTCCAGACAAAGTGTTCAGAGAACTGATCTTTCTGTCTCAGGCTATTTTGCTTTCAACAAAGCTAGGAATTTCTCTTGTGGCCATGTCTGACTTATCAGTATTGAATCAGGAGTTTGTGCATGATACAGGGTAGGCTGTCACAAAATTCCTGGAAACAAAGTAGCAATGAGTCACTGAATACTCAAACTGTGATAATGGGCAGACAAGTGGTTTCATTGTTAGTAAACGCAACTTAGCTTGAAAAAGGATGTTACAAGAGGAATTATTGGGGAAGTATTTCTCGTGACTGAAAAAATCATACACAATCTGATTTGTTGTCCAGGAACAATCATTCGCAGGCAATTGCTTCATTAGTGATTACATGCGAGGGGATGTAATTAGCTGCGGGAATCTACCTCCCACAGTTTTCAGTGGGGTTCTTGCCTATAGCTAATTGCTGGGAAACCTTGCTGCGTCTCCTGCATGTAATCGCTAACAGCCCCATTTGCAGGTGTGAATGAGGCCTTAAGTCTGCCATAGATGGTTTGAATCTCGGCCGATTCAGCTGGAAGATTTGAACCATCTATGGGCAGGCTGATTGTACCCAAGTCGATCCATCGATCAACTTGGGTACAACCAGGATGTCGAATTTTTACATGCGACTATTGTCAGTGGCTATACCCCTTAACAATAATCACTGTGTTCTACCTGCAGGGATAGCTCCCCCCACTGGAAGAACACAATAGGTCCATGGGAGGGATTCCCCCATCAACACTGACTGTGTTGATGGGGGAGCCAAAGGATTTTCTTTCCTGCAACCCATGGTTGCAGGAAAGTAAATCGTATCATCTATGGCCTGTCTTAGGCTGGGTTCACACCTCCGATGGATGCTGCTCACAGCAGGGGTCTGGTGCGTTCCTGTTCTACATTTCAGGGATGGAACAGGGATGATCTTTTGCCTGAATCTGGCCCTGAAATGAAGCCAAAGACACATAGCACTCCTGTGCAAGCCGCTCCACAGCCGTAACGGTCACAATCTCCTGTCATGTGAATTGGATGCGGGGGAAAACTGCATCCAATTCGCCTAGGTGTGAACCCAGACTTAGGCTGGTTATACACGGTTCGAATGTCAGCCAGTTCAGCAGGACCGGCTGAGATTTGAGCCGTTAATGGGCAGGCTGAATTTACCAAGTTGATCGATCCATCAACTTGGGTACAACCAGCCTGCTTGATTCTCTTGCGATTATTGCTAGCGGCTATAGTGGCTTCCCCTGTCCGCCCCAACCAGCTTAAGGCTGGCCATGCACGGTGCGCCCCCACCGTCCCTAGCCTGAGGCTGGCCATACACAGTGCAGATTCCTTTCCTGCAACCACAGGTTGCAGGAAAGAAATTCAAACAATTCCCCCATCAACACAGACAGTGCTGACTATAGCAGCCATTAGCGATAATCGCAAGAGAATCTGGCAGGCTGGTTGATTGCATCCAAGTTGATTGATGCATCCCCCCAAAGATGCTACTTTTCTGGATAGTACTCTGAAAATCTTGGTTCAATAATATCACTGGCCTAAAGCAAGCATACATACAGTGGATATAGAAAAGGATCACCCGCATTTAAAATAATTACATATTGTTGCTTTGCAGCCTGAAATGAAGACAGGGACATTTTTTTTTCCAGCTGTTTTTACTCAGTGCAACTTATAACATCCAAGTAAAAGATATAACACCAACATATCATAAAAAAAATTAAAATATAATAGTTGGAAAAAAGATCGCTCCCTCCTAAAAATGACTCAATCGGGTGTAGCTAATCAACTTCTCGATGGCACACAAAGCCATTTGACTTTCAGCTGTGGTAATTTTGATTAGCTCAGCATGAAAAGAGCTTTCCTGGAGCTTTTCAGTCTCTGGTAGTGCAACTGAAGCAAACAATCAACTATGGGTGGCAAAGCACTGTCACCGGGATCTCCTGGATAAAGTTGTGGACAGGCACAAGTCAGGAGATGGGGGGAAAAAATCAAAGGCTTTTTTAATGCCTAGAAGCACAGTAAAGTCTATTATTAAGAAGTGGAAAGTATTTAGTACAACACAGACCCTCCCTGGATCAGCACGTTGCTTCAAACTGAATGAAAGAGCCAAGAGGAAACTAGTCAGAGAGGCTACCAAGAGGTCTAAAGAAACTCTGAAGCAGTTGCAGGAATTTTTGGGCAAAGAGTGGTCATTGTGGGCATGTAACAACAATATCACAAATTCTCCACAAATGTGGCTTGCATGGGAGGGTTGCAAATAAAAACAGTTCCTGCTGTGAAAAAAGTGCAGGAACTCCGTTCCCATGCGTTCCCGCAGGACTTGAGCCCTGATTCCTACAGTAAAAACATGGAGGTGGTAATATCCTGTTATGGGTGTGTTTCTCTGTTGCAGAGACTGGAGCAATTGTCAGGGTAGAAGGAAAAATGAACGGGGCAAAATAACGTAAAATTCTTGAGGAAAATCTGCTGCCCTTTGCCAGAAAGTTGTCAATGGGAAGAAGGTTTACCTTCCAACATGACAATGACCCAAAGCACACAGCAAATATTACCACACAGTGGTTGAAGGAGAAAAAGGTGAATTTCCTTGCATGGCTTTGACCCCTTTCACATTGAGGAGTTTTTCAGGCAGTACAGCGCTAAAAATAGCGCTGCTATCCTGCCTGAAAAACTCCTTCACTGCAGACTCAATGTGAAAGCCTGAGGGCTTTCACACTGAGGCGATGCGCTGCCGAGAGACAAAAAAATCTCTTGTCAGCAGCATCTTTGGAGCGGTGAGAGGAGCGGCATGTATACCGCTCCTTCACCGCTCCTTCCCATTGAAAACAATGGGAAACCGCGGCAATACCGCCCTCAATGCGCCTCTATAGAGGCGCATTGCGGGCGGTATTAACCCTTCATCGGCCGCTAGCAGGGGTTAATACCGCACCGCTAGCGGCTGATTCCCGCGGCAATCCCGGCGGTATAGCGCCGCTATTTTTAGCCGCGTTATACCGCCACCGCTGCTCCCGCCCCAGTCTGAAAGGGGCCTTAGTCAGAGCCCAGACTTAAACATCTGTGGAATGACTTGACTGCAGTCCACAAATGGTCACCATCAAATTTTACGGAACTTGAGCAGTTCTGCAAAGAAGAATGGGCAAATATTGCAAATCTACTGCGCTCGGTATATGTCGGCGGCGGCGCTCAGAGACAGCGCGGGAGAAGTGGGGAGGACACCACCAAGGCCGCAGAGGGACGCCGGACCGGACAAGGCCGCCGATGAACGCCGGGCAAGACACCGACGAGGGGCATTCAAACTGTAAGTATTTTTATTTTTAATTTTTTTTCCCTTCTAGGTTTGGGGTGCGTGCTATACGGCGGTGCGTGCTTTACCCCGATAAATACGGTAGTACTTATTTTCTGGGGTCGCGGAGGACTGCCTGATCACATGACCAATGTGATTGGCTGTCATAATGGTCACATGATAGGAAGCCCATCCCGCCAGCCCCTGACCAGCTCTCCTAGCACACCTGTCTTCATCTTCATTCCTTACATAACCAGAAACATGCTGTCTCTTCTGGGTTCTTGCAGTTGCAGTCTTGATGATGTGCCAACAGGTCCATCACTCAAGCTGCTATCTTGTAAGCTTATTCCTCCTGGGCCATGTGAAGTGGATATCCCAGGAGGCTGCTGGAGCAGAATACACGCCATGACAAGAATAGAGACAGGTGATCGAGCCAGAGTGAAAAAAAGGGTAAATTAACAAAAAAAAATAGCATTTAGTGCTCATGCCACATTGGACACATATGTGCTGCATGCAACGCTAAAGCCCACCCTGTTTGCCCCTGCACATATGCATTATGTGGGGGGCAAGAGGTTAAGGCCAACTTTTTTTATTTTAACAATTTAATTTTTTAATTACACTCTGGCTAACCCTTCTCGAATCCCGTCTAGGTGTGTATTGTGCTCCAACAGTGTCTTGGGGTATCCCCCTTAGACCCCTTTCACACTGAAGCGTTTTTACAGCATTTTAGCTTTAAAAATAGCGCTATTAAAACGCTCATAAAACGCTCTCCATGCATCTCAATGGACCCTTTCACACTGAGTCCTGCAAGCAGCATCTTTGGAGCAGCTTTTAGCCGCTGAAAAAAATGCTCCAAAAACGCCCCTCTCCATTGAAATGAATTAAAAGCGCTGTAAAAACGCCTTACCCTTTCACACTGAGGCGTTGCACTGGTGGGGCGTTGAGAAACGTCCTGCAAGCAGCATCTTTGGAGCAGCTTTTGGGCGCTGAAAAAAATGATCCAAAAACGCCCCTCTTCCATTGAAATGAATTAAAAGCGCTGTAAAAACGCCTTACCCTTTCACACTGAGGCACTGCAAAAACACCCTAAAGCGTTAGGGTCTTAGCGGTGCTTTACCAGCGTTTTTCGAGCGCTGGCAGTGTGAAAGGGCTCTGAAAGCACTCTGGCTTTCACATTGGGATTGCAGATGAGGCTTCGCTCGAATAACGCTCAAAAAACGCCCCAGTGTGAAAGGGGCCTTAGATAGCTCAGGAGACAGCAGCTTTTAAACCTCAGACATGAAATATGAAAAAAGCATATCCCTCTATATAGTGTGTACTTGTCTCAATTAGGAGCACTAAGTGTCACTTTGTCTGCTGCTTTGTTTCTCTGCTATCAGCATGAGTCACTTCTGACAAGCTTTCCTGACACCAAGAGAAAAAAAGTGACAGTGGAGGGAGCTCCTACAGATTGACAGCCTCAGCTCTGTTCCTGTGTGCTGTGTGCTACGTGAAGGGGGGGGGGGAGGGGTGGGGGTCCATTAATTTCTCTCCAATCAGCTCTCAGAGCTCTCCTTACTGAGCTCTGCAGAGTGTAATTTCAGCTCTCCACCCCTTTTCCTCTGACAGCTCAGTTTTTAAAATTTAAATGGCTGTAGAGAAGAACAGACTGCAGATAGACGGCTTATGTTTATCTGTTTACTTGTGTAAGATGATTCCTTTTATCTCTCTATATCACCTGAGGCCAGACAATTAATTGAGTATATGTGAGTGTTTACAACCATTTTAAAGCAGAGTTCCACCCAAAAATTGAACTTCCGCTTTTTGGATTCCTCCAGGTAATCCAGATATTTCCTCCCACTTCTGCGCACAGATCACCACGGCCATCTACGCCATGTCCGGACCCTCCTCCGTTCCCCCCTGCTGTCTTCTGGGAGACACACAGGTCCCAGAAGACAGCAGGGACCAGTGAGATCTCGCAGCACGACTCGCGCATGCACAGTAGGGAACCAGATTCCCTTACCGAAGATGGCGGCGCCTCCACCCAAAAGCCGAGGCACAGATTGGCTTCGGGTGCTGACATCGCGCTCGCCCTGGACAGGTAAGTGTCCATGTATTAAAAGTCAGCAGCTGCAATATTTGTAGCTACCGACTTTAAAAAAAATTTGGGGCGGAACTCTACTTTAAGGAAGCGTGAACTTGGTTGTGCATCATCATGAGGCCACTTACAAGAACCCAGAAGAGACAATCTATTCCTAATGATGTAAGAAAAAATTATGAAGGAGCAGGGCCCAGGGTACAGTAGTGGAGTCATTTATTATAGCAGAACAACACTGCATTTTCTAGGCATGTGAGTATGTTTTGAAAAAGCAAAAACTAAAAAAGGTAAGAGGTGATAAAAAAAACCAAAACACATAGGCCCGGATTCACAAAGCACTTGCGCCGACGTATCTCCAGATACGCCGTGTAAGTGCAAATATGCGCCGTCGTATCTGTGCGCCGTACCCACAAAATAAGATACTCCTAAAAACAGCCTTCATCCGACCAACGTAACTTGCCTACGCCGGCGTAGAGTGGGCGCATATTTACGCTGGACGCATGTGGCGCTCCCATTGATTTTCGATTCAAATATGCAAATGAGGGAGATACGCCGATTAAGTTAAGCCCCATAAAGCAGGTGTAACTCAGAAGCAGACATGGAAAGGTCTGCAACAGGGAACTCAAGCCCGCGTATTTTACGTAGTTAACGTTGGACGTGAATATGACTAGGTGTAGGTTACGTTCACGCCATAGGCAGTGATCCGGCGTATCTTAGGCAGTTGTTCCGACGTGTTTGTGAGCAATGCGCACTGGGATGCGTCCATGGGACGGCGCATGCGCGGTTCGTTATACATATCTGTCTGGCACTTGGCCTATCATTTGCATGGGGTCACGCCTCATTTGCATGGCTCACGCCCACTTCCACCTACGCCGGCTTGCGCCTAGGAAACCCAGCGCAGTTTTGGGAGGAGGTGCTTTGTGAATTCAATGCTTGCCTCTCTGCGCTGCGTCGGCGTAGAGTAAAGCCGATGTCTGTGAATCCGGGCCATAGTGGGTGAAGTTCCTCTTTAAAATCAGATACCCATTTTCACTAGGTGTCTTGCTTTTTTTTATTGGCCCATATATTTGTAACAAATGGAAAAAGAAAATATGGACAGCCGTACTCCAAAAAACCTTGATGGTTGTCTTTATTTAAAAAATGAAAAATGCACTACAAGTCACAGCACACAACACGGGAGTAAAACAGCTGACGCGTTTCACACTATAAATTAGTGCTTAATCATAGCACATATATCATAGCCATATAGCCATATATTTGTACTTTAAAATGATACCTTAAAAACACTCCTAATATACTGTATCTCTGGGGAGGCTCATGGAATCGTTGTTGTTTTATTGCAGGTGTTTTTTTTTAAAGCCTGAGCTGCTAGAAATGAATGGATATGTCACCTGCGAAGAGCAAATTTGAGGACCGCATTTAACATCTGGTACCAGCACTTTAAAAGTTCAAAGACAAGAGTCAACAGAGTCAACTTTTGAAGGTTTCATTCCACCACCATAAAAATATTTGCTTCACAGAAGCTGAGCATCATGACTCAGAATGTTTCTATTTCCTTTCTTCTTTTTTCCCCTACAACTCTTCTTTTCTTTGTTTACAAATTCTTCATAGAATTTTGGGTTTGGTGTTTTCTGCCCCAGCTGGTTCAACTACAACAAAGTATTATCTTAAAAGAACCCGTAATTTACATTCATACTAAAGTTCTAGGTCAACATGGCTGCCATGAAGGCAGCTAAAAAATATATACAACATATTTCGTTATGCCTTTGCAATATAAAAGTGTGTTTCTGTCCTTTAAAATCTCCTGTACTGTTCTTGTTGTATACATTCATTTTTTTTTCTATTTTTTGCAGGATCCCTAAACTATGAAATGGCGATGAAACATTTAACATGGTAATTTAACATGGTTAAATTTGATTTGCCACATGGCTGTTGCATCTCCCTGATTACGTCTTATGCAAATGCTGCAATTATGTTTCTCATATAGAAGTATAATCATTTCTTATCTCATAGCACAGTCAACCAACCTGTGACTTTACTTCTGCGGGGGAACAGATTCTAGTCTTTGTAATATACATTTTATGTTCATACTAAATGTTAGTCTGCTCCTAATTTTCACCAACAATGTGATCAATCTATGCTTTGATTGACATGATGAGGCATTCACAAATGCAAAAAGACCTCTTGTCTTAGGCTGGCCATACACGGTGTGAATTTATCTTGATTTCCCTATCAACACAGGCATTGCTGACAGGAGAGTCCCTGCCGCAGAGCCATTGTAATCTCCTGGATGGAGGGGGGGGGGGGGGGGGCGGGCTTGAGCAGACTCTAGTGATAATTGCAAATAAATCCAGCAGGCTAGTTGTACCCAGGTTGATTGATCGATCAACTCGGTACATTTAGCCTGCCCATCAGGGCTGCCATCAGGGGGGTACAGCCGATACAACTGTAAGGGGTCCCGGGGACCGAGGGACCCATCTGGGCCAGAAGAAGGCAGGACGGTGAAAGGGAGCCGTGTTCTCTGTGTCATTGAGCTCAGACATTGAGCTCTTTACTGCCAACTCTGCATACAATGTGCATGTGAACCCCTCGTGTGTGCTACCTGTGCTCCTCTGTGTCAGCAACATGTCAGCTTTGTGAAAACGAGCTGGGACCAGGTAGGAATATTTCCTTTACAAGTGGGGGCTGTGAAGGAAAGGGAGGGGGGCTGTTTGTGTACAGGGAGGGGCCAGAGGCTTGTGTTTACTGATTTGTGTATGTGGGGGGCTGACATATATATATATATATATATATATATATATATATATATACACTGTATATATACAGGTGTGTGGGGGGGGGCAGGGGGGTTCTGGCATATATACAGGTGTGCGGGGGGGGGTTGGCATATATACGGGGGTAAGGGGGGCTTGCATATTTACAGTATTGGGGGCTGACATATATACAGGATTGGGGGGGGCTGAGTGCATACAGGTGAGGTGGCCGGTGTGTGGACTAGGTGGCATGGCCCATGGGCAAGCCCTGGGGTCAGGCTCAGGGGGGCCCAGGCCTAAAGCTGTGTAAGGGGCCCAAAAATTTCTGATGGCTGCCCTGCTGCCCATACACAGTTTGAATCATGGCCAGCTATTGCTGTTCCGGCTGCGATTTGAACCATATATGGCCTGCCTTAACTGACCATACACCAGTAGAATTTAATTTGAAAATGTTCATTTTTAGAACTTTGTTTGATTGCTAATGGTTATTGAGGTCAAATTGATGATGATTTCTGACCGTAGTAACAAGAAAATTTTAAGAATGGAAGATTTTCTTGAATAAATAAAATTCTACCTGTGAATGTGGTTTTCTATTTGGAAGAAAATGTACATATCGTAATGCGCATGTGCTAGAGACAAAAAACGACGGGCGAGATTCAGCATTGATTTACGCCGGCGTATCTATAGATACGCCGCGTAAATTCAAAGCTGCGCCGGCGTATCTTCTTTCTGTATTCAGAAAGCAAGATACGCCGACATTAGCCTAAGGTCCGACTGGCGTAAGTCTCTTACACCGTCGTATATCTTAGGGTGCATATTTACGCTGGCCGCTAGGTGGCGCTTCCGTCGTTTTAGGCGTAGAATATGCAAATGACCTAGATACGCTGATTCACAAACGTACGGGCGCCCGGCGGATTTTTTTTAAAAATCATTTGCATAAAGCTTTTCCGGCGTAACGTTGCTCCTGCTTCTATGAGGCGTACGCAATGTTAAGTATGGACGTCGTTCCCGCGACGAATTTTGAATTTTTTACGTTGTTTGCGTAAGTCGTTCGTGAATAGGGCTGGACGTCATTTACGTTCACGTCGAAACCAATACGTCCTTGCGGTGTACTTTGGAGGAATGCACACTGGGATATGTATACGGACGGCGCATGCGCCGTTCGTAAAAAACGTCAATCACGTCGGGTCACCACCCATTTACATAAAACACGCCCTCCTCATACTCATTTGAATTAGGCGCGTCTACGCCAGCCCCATTTACGCTACGCCGCAGTAACTTAGGAGGCAAGTGCTTTGTGAATACAGCACTTGCCTCTCTGATTTACGGCGGCGTAGCGTAAATACGATACGCTACGCCGCCGTAACAATGCGCCCGGCTATCTAAATCTAGCCCTACCTGTTTAATACATCTTGGATTCCATTCAAGTAGCAGGCATAGAGGAAATTTTGAAGGCTTTTAAAGTTAGATGAATGAATGAATGAATGAAAAACTTATATAGCGCAGCACATGCGAACCAAATCGCCTCTGGGCGCTTGTTGTTCCTGTCTCCTTTGATATCAAAAGAGATGAGTTTTGATCTTTCTCCTGAACGCTAAGTGATTTTCCTCCAACCGAATGCTGGTTGGTAAAGCGTTCCATAGTCTGGGACCCTGGACCGAGAATCTTCTTTCTCCTTTGGACTTGTATTTGGCTTTTGGTATTTGGAGAAAATTTTGGTTGGTGGATCGCAGAACGCGATTGGAGTTGTGAGCTTTTATTTTTTCGCATAGATAATGGGGAGCATTCCCATGGATACATCTATGCGTTAGACAGAGTGCTTTGAAAACGATTCTGTCTTTAATTGGCAACCAATGAAGGGCTCTGAGTGAAGGTGAGATTGATTCCCATGGTTTTTTCCCAGTCACTAGTCTGGCGGCCGTATTTTGAACGACTTGCAGACGAGCGATTTGGTACTTTGGGAGTCCGAGTTAAAGGGCGTTTGCATAATCCAATCTGGAGTTTACAATTGCTCCCACCACGGCAGCTATGTCTTCTTTCGGAATGAAAGGAGTGAGTTTACGTAGTAGGCGCAGCAGATGGTAAAATCCGCTGACTACTGACCCTATTTGTGCATCCATTGTCATGTAGGAGTCAAAGATGACCCCGAGACTTTTGACTTTGGCGCTAGGGGTGATGTTTTTGCCCAGAATGGGCGGGGGTATCCAAGTTGTTGCAGGTTGATTCATACGCTTGGCGTGAAACAGGAGATGTTCTGTTTTCGCTCCGTTGAGTTTAAGATAACTCTTTGTCATCCAGTTCTCTATCGAAGAGAGGCATGTCTCTAGATTGAGATGGTGATCCTTTTTGTTGCAAATGCGAAAATACAGTTGCGTGTCATCTGCATATGAGTGATAAAGCAGTTTATGGCTGCTGATGATTTCAAAAAGAGGACGAAGATAGATGTTGAACAGCACTGGCGATAGAGGCGATCCTTGAGGGACTCCGTACGATACCGTGCGTTTCTCAGAGGTGAAAGGTTTGTGATCGGTTTTCCAAAAAAGAGGAGAACCAAGGTAAATCACCTTCTGCGACTTTGGCTACGTCAGCTAACCGAGTCAGTAACAGTTTGTGGTCTACAGTATCAAAGGCAGCGCTCAGGTCCAGTAGAACCAGGAGACAAGATTCTCCTTCGTCTGCGGCCTCTAGAGCGTCGTCCCATATTTTGAGCAATGCTGTTTCCGTACCGTGTCCGGGGCGGAAACCCGATTGGAATGGGTCAAGTAGGTTATGGGTATCTAGATGCTGTTGCAGCTATTGTACCACTACTTTCTCCATTACCTTGGAGAGGACATTTAGGCCTGTTATGGGACGGCGATGAAGGGGGTCCTTGGGGTCTAGGGTGGGTTTCTTCAAGATGGGCTGAATTATGCCCTCCTTCAACTGGGAGGGCACTATCCCTTCCTTGAAGGACTGATTTATAAGCTGCGTGATAGGAGGTGCCAAGATGTCGGCGCATTCCTTCAGCAGTTTGGTGGGAATGATATCATTTGGTGCTGTGCTGTTTCGCAGAGCACCGATGATATTTTTAGTGGCATCGATGGAGATCGGTTCTAGAGTGAACTTACCTAATTGTGGTGAATTTCTGTGGGTATTATGCGAATGATTGGGGGGGGGGGGTTGAGGGGGGTATTGTTTTGTAGAATGCTTTCCCGGATTCCCTCAATTTTATTAATGAAGTAATCCGACAACTCATTGCAGAACTCTTGGGTGTCTGAATAGGGGGCTTCAAGACAGACGGGATTCATGGTCTGAGTGACCATCTTGAAGAGTTCACGGGGGCGGTTGAGGGCGCTGTTGATAGCCTTGGAAAAGTAATTTTTCTTGGCTATGAAAATTTCTTTATGGTATTTTCTTGTTATGGCCTTGTAGATGATGAGGTTTTCTTCTGAAGCGTTTCTTTTCCAGGCGGCTTCCACCTTCTGCGCTCTTGCTTCAGTAACGATAGCTGGTTGTTGAACCAGCTAGAGGTGTTTTTCCGGATGCAGGTTTTTCGTTTCGGCGCTATTAAGTCGGCTGACTGTGATAGGGCTGCATTTATGGCATTCAGAGTTTCTGAGACCGTTTGGTGTGGGTGGATTGTCTTTATTTTTTCCCTTAATGTGGTTTTGAAGAGTTCCGAGTGGAGCTTCTTCTGACATCTAGTCCAGTGTGTTGTCACTGGTTTTGATGTTTTTGTTAAGGGGGGGATTTTGGAAATTATGAATTTAATTGCATGGTGATCTGTCCATGGCAACGGTTCGTTTTCCAAGACGTTTATTTCCAGATCTTGTCTGAAAATAAGATCGAGCGTGTGACCTGAGGTATGTGTGGGCCCACATACTAATTGCTGTAGCCCTAATCCTTCCAGGTGGTCAATACAGGCGTCGGCAACGGGGTCTTGTGAGGAGTTGGCCCAAAGGTTGAAATCCCCGAGCAGCAAAAGGTGTTTGCTGATATGGGTGTAAGTGGAGATGAACTCCGTCAATGATGGCAGAAGCTGCGATTTTGGGCCAGGTGGTCTATAGCAGAGTAGAATATGGACGGTCTCCTGGGGATTTGTTTGTAGTTGTAGAGTAAGGGTTTCCATGAATGGAAGAGGGTTTTGAAGGGCTGGTTTAGTGATTGCCAGGTGATTCTTATGGATCACTGCCAGGCCTCCTCCTCTTTGCCCTATTCTGTTTTCAGTTATGATACGATAGTTTGTTGGCACCAATTCTCCGAGAATGGTGTTACAGTCGGCTGTGAGCCAGCTCTCTGTAATAAATAGACAGTCTAAATCGTGTTGTAGAATGAAATCGTGGATTTCTAGTCGGTGTTTTACCGCTGATCTTGTGTTGATCAAAGCACATGATATGTGCTTAGGCTTGGCTAAATGGCTGAGATTCTTGACAGTCGATCGTCGATCGATCTTCAATAATCGCTCGATTCTTAGGGCGCTTTTGGTGATGGCTGGTAGTATTGCGGCAAAGCGCCTCAGACCCCAAATGTTTTTTGCGGAATACCGCAGCTTAACCATGGTTGCCAAACACCATGCGGGGGGGGGGGAGGAGATTTATTAGGGGTGATGGAGGGGAGATTAACTTAATCCTCCCTCCTGGCTTGGTCCAGAGGAAGGCAAAAAACCCTCAGTGATGGCAATATCAAATGCTCTGATGAACAATTTTTCTGAATTTTGAACAATAGTTTGAATTAAATGCTACTGATGCATAGCCAATGGATGAAGGAATCATCCCAGCTGGGGCAATGTATTGTGACAGCTGCACCCGCAACTGTTAGAAAGCAGTGATCAGCAGCTGCTGATCCAGAAACTATTTCCAACATGCCCCTTTGCCAAAAGTTAATCAATCAATTCACTTTTTTCGAGCAGAGACTGCCACACACTGACCGAGATTTGGCCAGTCCCTGCTGAACCATCTGAATTTCTATCAGCGTATGGCCAGCTTTATTCAATACACTCCTTCCTACTAAGCCCCCATTTGAAAAGGTAGAGACATTGAAAGCATGGGGCAAAGTTCTACTGTTACAAAAAAAACTCTAGATTTATATGTAGCTTAGCTACTTATGTGTGCATCTACTAATCATGTTAACAAATGATTCTTTATTTGGCCAATTTGTGATAGGTTTACTTTAAAGCCCAACTCCGGGCAGAAAAAAATTATCCCTTACAGTGGGGCTGTGCCCACAATGCAAGGGTTAATAGCTTGTTTTGTCTAGGGGGTTGGAGAAACAGTTTAACTTACCTGATGGCTCATTCCCCTCCCGGCAGACGGCACTCCCTCATGATTCAGCGGTGGACTGTCCCTTGGCATCCTCAAGCCCAGAACAAGACTATAGTTCCTGCTCTACTCTTGATAACATCAGGACTGTCTAAACCAGGGGTCTCAAAAACTCCAGCCCTCCAGCTCATGCCTCTACCTGTGGGAGTCATGCTTGTAACTGTCAGCCTTGCAATGCCTCATGGGACTTGTAGTTTCGTAAAACAGCTGGAGGGCTGCCAGTTTGAGACCCCCTAGTCTAGACCATTCAAGTGCGGGGCTGAAGAAGTTCTAGCTGTGGGGAAGAGTGGAGTAACTCACCTCTACTTTTTCCTGCCCAGACTAAAAGGAGCTGGCTTACAGTATATGGTATATTGTATTGTATTGTAACAAAGAGCGATGAATTCCTTAGGTTTTCCCTTGGTATTCCCTTGTCATTGCCTGACCCAATAAGGGGTCTCCTTTCACCGCTTGCCAGGCACCATTCTAATTGCAAGGTCTGCATAAAGAGTGTACAATTAAGCTGGCCATACATGGATCAAAATTTGTTCGGTTCAGCATGGACCAGATCAGTGGCGTCACTAGGGTTGGTGTCTTGTGGTGCGGAAAAAATTGGTGTCACCCCCTCCACCAACTATAGTACCCCTTCAGTACAGACCCTCCTCCCTAAATACAGAACCCCCTCCACTAACTACAGAACCCCCTCCATTAAGTACAGATCCTCCCCCACTCAGTACAGACCCCCTTTCCTCAGTATACACCCCCACATTAAGTACAGACCCCCCTCCATCAGTATAGACCTCCCCCTCCCCCCATCAGCATAGGCAACCCTAGTCCTTTTAAGATACAATAAACTGTTCAGACCTCAGAACAGTGTGGGATAGGCACATCGGTGTGTCCCTCCTCGGACTCCCTCCTCCTGTACTGTGTACATGTAAACAGAGAGAAGGGAGGAGATGGCTTCCGCTGAGAGAGACAAAGATCAGTGTAGGGGTGTGCGGACTTTGCAATGCCGCTGCCCACGGGTGTCACCCCTCTGACGGGTGTCACCCGGGTGCAGCCCACACCCCCCTAGCAACGCCACATGACCAGATACGTTTTGATCCTTGTATGGGCCAGGGAGGTTGTACAGAAGTTCATCTACCGACTAATTTCTGTACAACCATCCTGTCAGGTTTTTCTCACTTTATCAGTGCAGCAGGCTATGCCCCGCAACACTGATTAGTGTATTCTAAGGGTGGGGAGGTCTCCCCGCCATTAAAATACAAAGGCTCGGTGGGAAGGATTCCCCCATCCACCACAAATTTGTGGATGAGGAAATTTCGACTTTTTTTTCATCCAACCCGTCTGGTTGTACAGAAAAAAAAGATTTATCTATGGGCTGCTTTCACCTACTGCAGACAACGAACGTAAATCGGAGTTGGAAAATAATGCTTACAAATGGGAAATGTTAATATTTGGTGAATGTCACTTCTTTCTGCAAATGTGCAGGTCCTTTATAACTATGGTGAAAAAAAATAGAAGTGAAGTGATTATTTGATGTTCAATAAGTATGCTGTTTGTTGTTGTGAAACTCAAGTGATAGACTGTTTTAAAGATTTGGGTTTCACCCTTCCCTATATAATGTCTTGATAACCTTTTCAGTCACTAAACGTGTATAGGTTTTGTGAGTCACGGCAAATTGTGAAACTGACTTTCTCTGTTTGGAGAGCTCCCTCAGGCTGAATGACTCATTTTTTTTACAGTGAGCAGGTGTGACAGTTCTTAGTTGTCATTTAGGACACAAAACATGAGTGTGCACTGTGACTGGGACCATACTGAAGATTTATTACATTGAAGATGGACTGGTGGGAATTCCTACACCTCCACACTGGGTTTTGAAATTCTAGGGATTCCAAACTGTGCGTAACATTCCATTCAACACATGAAAGCTCTGTCTATCTATCTATCTATCTATCTATCTATCTATCTATCTATCTATCTATCTATCTATCTATCTATCTTGTATTCACTTAAACATTTATTCAATAACAAAACAAAGAGCTATAAGGTAAAGAACCTATTGCAACCAACAGATGTTATGCTGGCCATAGACGGTTCGAATCTCGGCTGGTTTATTAGGAACCAACGAGATTCGAACCATGTGTGGGAAGGCTGAATGTACTAAATTGATCGAATACCCTTGTGATTATCACTAGAGGCTGCTATCAGTATTTACCGTCTTCTCCTGACAGGGACGGCTTTCCCATTCCTCCTCCACAGAAGACAATGGACCGGTAGGAGGGATTCCCCCATCAACACCGACCAGCCTAACTCTACAGAGCAGCCGTATTGATAAGAAACAGTTTCGAACTTATTGCTATGACAATATACACAGTTTAATTTTGTTATATAAAGGCCTAGTCACACCAACGAACATACATTATGGTGTGTATAACGTACTCGCTGGAGTGTGTTGTACACCCATACCAAAGTGCATGTTAACAATGCATTGCAGACTTATGTTATGACATGTTGGGTTAGCCTGATTGCAAGGCTGCAAGGCTGTTCATCTGACCTGTTTGATTGATTTTTTTGAATTTCTTTGAAGTTTTACTCTCTAATTGCACAGTTGTGGTTTCTTCATGTATTTAGGTCCAGGAAAAACATAATAATAAACAAATATTTATTTTACATTTTCCTGCGTTTGATTATAAAACATTGTAATTCAGTGGAAGCTTAAGTAAATTCACATTCTGTATGCACACATAAGGGCCCAGATTCAGATACAATTGTGTATCTATCGGCGGGCGTAACGTATCTCAGATACATTACGCCGCCGTAACTTAGGGCGCAAGTTCCGTATTCAGAAAGAACTTGCGCCCTAAGTTAAGGCGGCGTAGTGTAAATGTGTCGGCGCAAGCCCGCCTAATTCAAATGTGGATGATGTGGGCGTGTTTTATTTAAATTACATGTGACCCCACGTATTTGAATTTTTTTACGAACGGCGCATGCGCCGTCCATGAACGTTTCCAAGTGCGCATGCTCCAAATTACCCTGCAAACTGTCAATGCTTTCGATGTGAACGTAACTTACGTACAGCCCTATTCGCGAATGACTTACGCAAACGACGTAAAATACAACACTGTTCGGTCGTTTCCGACGTTCATACTTAACATGACTTACCCCTGCTTTATGAGGGGTAACTTTACGCCAGAAAAAGCCTTACGTAAACGACGTAAAAAAATGCGATGGGCGGACGTATGTTTCTGAATCGGCGTATCTACCTAATTTGCATATTCCTTGCGTAAATCTACGGAAGCGCCACCTAGCGGCCAGCGTAAATATGCAGCCTAAGATACGACGGTGTAAGAGACTTACGCAGGTCGGATCTTAGGGAAATCTATGCGTAACTGATTCTACGAATCAGTCGCATAGATACGACCCCGCACACTCAGAGTTACGACGGCGTATCCGGAGATACGCCGTCGTAATTCCTATCTGAATCCAGGCCTAGATATTTTAAAGCAGAGTTTCACCCTAAAAATTAACTTTCTATTAACAGCTTGCTTTTAATGTAAAAAGAAAAAGAAAGATTTTTTTTTTACTCACTTCTATCTGACTGTTACTAGGCAGATTTCGTAATCTGCCTAGTTCCTAGTCCTAGGTGGTTCAACTTCCTGTTCTAAGACCCCATTGCCTCCTGGGAAATGATGACACTCATTTTCCAGGAGTCTCTGGGCATTACTGTGCCTAAAAATCGCCCAGCATGTACCTCTCCCTGAAAACCAGGAAGAAAAAGGAACTGGGCTTCACATGCCCACACATATGATGGATACGGCCACAACATGAGCTGGAGGATATAAGGCAAGTGTTTGCAATGATTTCTGGAACGATTGTGGAGCTATTAATATGTTTTAGGGACTATTTAATGCAGGGGTGTCCAAACTTTTTTCAAAGAGGGCCACATTTGATCAAGTGAACATGCGTGAGGACCGACCATTTTGCCTGACATTATTTGAACCCTTAAAGTTTGGTCTAAGTGTGTTCATCCGAGCAACTAATACACAGCCCAAGAATTCTCTTGCCTTTGTGGCTGTGTGTGGTGAAGAGATGAGCTCAGGCGTATTATTATTTTTTTTAACAATAAGGTTGGTCTTTATTAAAGCAAAAATAAAAAGAGACATACAAGGTATCAGAGTACAGTGCATACATGGCAGGACAGGTGTAGCACATAAGAAAAAAAAACTTGAATTAAAGCAAAGAACAGCACAAACCATATTGAGTCACACCTAAGGTCCATTATGAGACCGGATGGAAGGAATATATCTTCATTATTCACTACAGATGAAGAAAGGGGAGGGAAATTGGGAAGGAGGGGGGGGAGGAGGGAGGGAAGGGGGAAGAGAAGGGCAGGGGGGAAAGAGGGGAAAGGAAGGGGGAGGGAGCAAGAGGAGGCCAGGGAACCCACCACCGACAATGAGCAGAATACCAAACACTATCATAGGGGATCAGTCCATGGTCCCCACTCCCCACCCATGTTCAAACTTCAAAGGACAACCCCTGCTCAAATACGTCATCTTATATAGAGGGAGGGCAGCGTTAACCGCATCCATCCACATTCCCAGAGTGGGGGGGCCTAGATGTCTATTTAACCAAAATTGCCCTTTTTGGCGTAGAAAAACAGTAGCGACATTAACAGCTTGGTGAACTTAGGCCTCTGCTCATCATCCTTCACCCCCAGCAAAGCCAGCTCTGGAGAGACCGGAAGACTCAGATGGAGGCGGACATAGTCTCAAAGACTGCGGACCAAAAATCCGCAAGCTTGGGGCAGGACCAGAACATGTGAATGTAGGTACCCTCGGCGGTACAACATCTTGGGCAATTCGGGGAGCGCAGCGGATAAATCCCATGCAGTCTCTGAGGTGTAAAGTATACCCTGTGCAAGAACTTAGTTTGTATCAACTTATCCCTAGAAGAGATCACCAACTTATAACTATCCTCAAAGCAATCATCCCATGCCTCCCTATCCAGGGACGGGACATCCCCCACCCACTTCATCCACAGGGAATCCAACTTAGGGGAATCTTTAGGAAGAAGCGTCAGGTACAAGGAGAACATGGTCTTTGTTATAGAGCTCTGAGCCAGCAGGTCCTCAACAGTGTCTGCCTGAAGTACAGGCGGAGCGGGGAATTATGCCCTGAAGGCATGCCGCAGCTGAAAGTAGCGGAATAGCATCCAGGGCGGTAGGCCTTTCCCTACTCGACAACTCCTGAAAGGACAACAGAGATCCACCTGAGACAATATCCCTCAGCAATTTGACACCCCAGCGGGCCCACAACTGTGGGTCCGGCATAGTGCGGAAGTGGCCAAGCGCAGGGTTCCCCCACAACGGGGTGAAGGGAGACCAATGTCCCGGGGACATAAAACGGCGCCTGGCCATGCCCCATACCCGAAGCGTAGTCTTCGACGGACCCGGTAGCGTGGGGTATGGAGAGGACCCCCTATAAAGCAAATGACTTAATTCAGTGAGAGACCCGACAATCGCCGCCTCGAGGCAGACGGCCGCATTAGCCCTGGACTGCTCCAACCACCACCGTGCCATAACCAGTACAGCCGCCCAGTAGTAGACCAGCAAGTTGGGCAGGGCCAACCCCCCACAACTAACAGGCAGCTGGAGGGTGGACCTGGCCAACCGAGGGGGAGAACCCCGCCATAGAAAAGAGCCAATGCAGCCATCCAGGTTCCTGAAAAAGGAAGGGGATATCCACACAGGGCAGTTCCTAAATATATAATTAAGTTTAGGGAGATAGATAATTTTTAAGACGTTAATTCGCCCAAAAGGTTCAACGGAAGGTTACGCCAGCGTGTGCAGTGATCCCTGAGTCGTTCAACCACCGGTCTCAATTTGAGACAGTCAAAGGACTGAAGGTCACGGGAGACCCTGATGCCCAAATATGTGAACTTGTCCACCCACTGTAATGCCGTCAACGGGGCCACCTCTCTAGCCCTCACATCTATCGGGAAAAGAGCCGATTTGGACCAGTTAATGCGTATCCCTGAATACTTACCGAATTCATCAAACATCTCCAAGGCAGCCGCCAGGGAGTCAACAGGGTCGTGAAGGTAGATGAGAATGTCATCTGCATATAAAGATATCTTCTCCTCCAGAGGACCAACCCGAAGTCCAACCACACGGTCCGACTCCCTGACCAACACCGCCAAGGGCTCTAAAGCCAAGGCGAACAGGCTGGGTGACAAAGGGCACCCCTGGCGGGTCCCCCTCTGGAGGAGAAAATAATCCGACAGAAAGTCATTCACCCGAATCCTAGCCCTGGGAGACTTATATAGCATTTCGAGCCACTGGAGAAACTTAGGTCCTAGACCAAATCTCCTCAGTACTGCCCACAGGTACCCCCACTCCACGGAGTCAAAGGCCTTCTCAGCATCGAGAGAGGCCACGACCCTAGTCCCCCCATTGCTGTGGGAAGTAGCCAGGTTCAAGAACAAGCAACGGATGTTGATGTCGGTGCCTTTCCCCGGTCAGGCGTATTATTTGGATATACTGCATATATCTCTTTTGTGGCCCCAACGAATCCCCGAGCGCTGCTCAGGACTAAGGATGAGCTTGGGTGTGTTATTTGGATATTCCGTAATTATCGGCGTATAACACGCACAGGCTTACCATTGAGATAAATGAAGCCTCACCAGAGCCGGAATGCAGCCTCACCAATGCCATCAGTACAGCCTGATTGATGCCCATCTGCAGCCTCAGAGGGGACAGGGAGGGGGCGGGACAAGTACCGTCAGATTACAAACAGGAGAATTTCTTGTTTACTCGGTGGCCTCTTTAATACAAAGTCCCGCCTCCTATGATAAACAGAAGCGTCATCCAATGGCATCCCAGGAAACAGGACTTTCTTTTACAGATGCACCTGAGTAAACAGGAGATTATCTTCATGTAATCTGACGGCGCACGTCCTGTCCCCTCCGAGGCAGCGCCGATATATACGGTATATATCTTTTGTGGCCCCCAGGGCACATGTGAGGCTGCATTGATTATATATATCTAAATCCCCAGGGGGCCATATTAAATCACCAGGGGGGCTGCAATTGGCCCGCAGGCCGGATTTTGGACATGCCTGATTTAATGTGATTAATTTTAGCTTGCAAAAAAAAAAAATTATGCCCGGAACCCCTCTTTAAATAACTCCAGCCCACTGGCAAAGTCTACTAATACACATTATTAATGCCTTGATTGCAGGACTGAATATTTATTTTAATTCCAGGGTTATATGAAAAAATATATGTTTTTCTACTGTATATTAGAGCACCAATGCCTCCTCAGCACATCCATATACCGTATTTATCGGGGTATTGCGCGCTCCGGCGTATAGCGCGCACCCCTAAAATGGACCCGCATTCCTGTAAAAAAAAAGATTTTTAGTACTTACAGTTTTGGTGTCTTGCGCAGTGTCCATCGGCGGTCTTGTCGGGTCCGGCGTCCGTCTGCGGCTGGTGTCCTCCTCGTCGGGTCCGGCGGTCCTTCTGCGGTGTCCTCCCCGCTCGATCCCCGCTTCCCACACTGAGTTTGAACTACTGCGCCGGCATATACCGAGCGCAGTACACTCGTGTATAGTCGGTCAGGCTCGGCTTCTCTCGCGGTCACGTCCTGTGCGTCCTGTACATCCAGGACGTGACTGCGAGAGGAGCCGAGCCTGCCCGACTATACACGAGTGTACTGCGCTCGGTATATGCCGGTGCAGTAGTTCAAACTCGGCGCGGGAAGCGGGTATCGGCGTATATCGCGCCCCCATGATTTTGCCCTGAATTTCAGGGCAAAAAAGTCTGCGGTATACGCCGATAAATACGGTACCTGTTAACAGCTGGGTCTTTGTGAGATTACAAACAAAGGACTTTAATGTCGTTGTGTTTTAATTTCACCCCGTTCTGACACGATCAGTTTTTTAACCGATGGTGTGTAGACACGACTGATCGTCAGTCAGCTTCATCGGTTAACCGATGAAAACGGTCCATTAGATGGACCGATCGTGTGTACAGGGCTTTTGTCAAGGTGCTGTAGTTCTGTCTTTTTGCAGCTCATTCAAATCATTGACTTTTCAGAGGCCTGTGCAGTAGCTTGGCAATAGTTTGCTGGCTCAGAGGTTCTCACTGTGGACCATCTGCTTCTTTGAGTCTAACTTCATATGTGACTACGTTGACCTCTGTTCCCATACTGCTTCACCACCTTCTCTTGAATATATCAGTGTGCTAAGAGCTAACGAATGGCGCCAGCCATCTTCAAACACCTAGTCACAGTGACCCGGAATCCCACAAGAACTTTGTAGCATGTCATTCACACAGCCATGTTATATTTTACTTTCCAAAGGCTGTCCTTCAAATTATGTTCCCAACTTCCTGAATTCTAAACCTACTGTATGCTCTGTGCTAATTATTATGCTAATATTTTAGTTAACATAATTAAAAAGTTATCATCTGTAACCTTATTACTTCCCATTTGCACGGTTGCTTCCACAGATTCAGTATAATTATATGCTAACACTATTAACGGTTACATTATAGAAATAACAAAACATTGATTTATTTCTTTAAAAAAAAACTCTTTCTTATAAAATTATAAAGACAGATGTTCTTCTGATCCTATAATGTCAGCACAATTACTGCATGGAGGTCAATCATCCAGATGCTTGTTTTCTGTATAGCAAGCTGGAGCGCAAAATATTTGTTCTATTTGGGCGTTTATTTTCATTATATTCTCTTCTCACTTAGTTTACATCAGCAAGCACTTGGATTATACCACAGGGAAACATTGATGTTGAGATAATTCACTTTAGTTTGCACAGAAGAAAATTAGCTTGTATATGACTAACGTGCTAGAGTATACCACAAATGACTTTCGGTACTGTTATTCTCTGTTAGCCTGGTCAAAGGCTCGACAATGTTATGATTGATGCAGTAGAGTAAAGTAATCTTTAAAGATTATTGCCTGCTTATATGACTAAAACTGGCCATATATTTAAAGTGGAGGTTAAAACATTTACCAACAATCTGTTTGTTGTTCCAGGCAAGGACCTATAGTTAAAGCAGAGGTTCACCCGAAAAGTGGAGGTTAAAACATTTACCAACAATCTGTTTGTTGTTCCAGGCAAGGACCTATAGTTAAAGCAGAGGTTTGCCCGAAAAAACATCTATATACCATTACATCCAGCATACTTCCGACATCTATAGTATGCTGTTTTTGCCGTACATACCGTTTTATTGTTATTTTCCCCCCGGCTTCCGGGTTCTGGCTCCTGCGGGAGTGGGCGTTCCTATTCAGAGGTTAAATGATTGACGTCTGGTGAAAAACTTCCCCTGGTGCATAAGGCGCGCCACAAGTTTTCCGTAAGTAGCCAAACTATATGGCGCCTGCGCAGTCAGCTCTACACGACCGTATAGCGCCGTATAGAGCCGACTCGCAGGTCGGCTACTTACGGCAAACTGGTGACGCGCCTTATGCGCCAGGGGAAGTTTTTCACCAGACGTGAATCATCTAACCTCTGAATAGGAACGCCCACTCCCGCGGGAGCCAGAACCCGGAAGCCGGGGGAAAAAAAACAATAAAACAGTATGTATGGCAAAAAAAACAGCATACTGTAGTATGCTGGATGTAATGGTATATAATTGTTTTAGGGTGAACCTCCGCTTTAAGCCCCGTACACACGATCGGAATTTCCGATGGAAAAAGTCAGACAGACTTTTTCCATTGGAAATTCCGACCGTGTGTATGCCCCATCGGAGTAATTCCATCAGAAATTCCGATGAATTCCGAAGGAGTTTAGATAGAGAACATGTTCTCTTTTCCTCCGATGGAATTCATACGTGATTTTAGTTAGACAAAGGTCCGATCGTGTGTATGGGGGCTTAAGAAACGCACACTTCTTCCTGTGAAAAGTTGGATTTCAACTGTGCACCCAAGGAACAGAATAAGTAAATTATGAAACTCTTTAGCTTCATTTAGATGCCCCCCCCCCAATGTCCCCCTTATAGTGGTTGTAATATTACAACACACGTTGTGCTACAGGTATGCCTATATTAACCACTTCCATACCAGGCACTTACGCACCTTCCTGCCCAAGCCGATTTTTTTTCTGGGGGGGGGGGGGGGGCAGCATTTTATTCTTGGTCCCAGGCAGCACAATGTCGTGGGCCGGCACTGCACATAATGATTTAATGCAAACGTTGTACAAGCTAGGACTTAACCTTTTGGGTGGTTCAGTGGATATGCAGTTGGCTAAAGGATAGATACCAGAGTGTGGTTGTAAATAGGGTTCACTCAGAACAGAGACCAGTCACTAGTGGGGAATCACAAGTCTCTGTACTGGGTCCTGTTCTATTTAACCAATATGTAAGTGATGTAACTAAAGGTTTGCAGGGCAAGGTATGTCTGTTTGCTGATGACACAAAGGTGTGTAATATGGTTGATATCCCTGGAGGTGTCTGTAACATGGAACATGATTTGGCATTGCTGGAAGATTGGTCAAAGCAGTGGAGACTGAAGTTCAATATTTCTAAATGTAAAATATTGCACCTAGGAAAAAAAAAAAATCCCATGAAAGATTACAACATTGGGGGTACAGTGTTAGCCACACTACAGAAAAAAAATGTGGGGGTTCTAATTGCAGATGAATGCAAAACGAGCAAACAGTGTGACTAGGCAGTGGGAAAAGCAAATAGAATACTAGAATGTATCACTAGAGGAAAAAACAACAGGAGGAAGGAGGTCCTGATTCCCCTATATAGATCTTTAGTGAGACCTCATTTAGAATACTGTGTCCAGTTCTGGAGACCTCGCTTACAGAAAGATATTGATAAGACAGAATGAGTGCAGAGACGGGTAACAAAAATGATGAAAAGTGTGGGGAATAAAAGTTATTAAGTCTGGAGGAGAAAAGGGAGACATGATTGAAGCCTTTAAATACATCAAGGGGTGAATACAGTTCAGCAAGGCAGTCTTTTCAATATGAAACCAAAATCAAGAACAGGGGAATATGACCTCAAACTAGCTAGAGCAAAGTTCAAAAAACAATTTAAAAAGTATTAGGGCCCTTTCACACGTGCGGACCGTATATCCGTATTTCATCCATCCGTTTTCGGATGAAATACGGACATACATGTATCTCTATGGGATAGCGGGTTTCAGTGGATGAACATCTGCTGACACCCAATCTCATCGGTCCCCGCTATGGTCCGTTTCTGTAGACGGAGGAAAATCCTATTTTTCCATCCGTCTGCGGAATTGATCGAGTGAACACGGATAGACATTCCAAGTTCATCCGATCCCCCCATAGAGGAGTGCTGAGATCTGGCAGAGCGGTCACAGTGTGCAGGGACCTCCATGTCATCTGCCGACTCAGCGGGGATCAACGGAGCGATCCCCGCTGAGCAAGAGGATATTAAAGGAACAGATCCTCATGGGATCCGTAAGTGTGAAAGGGCCCTTATTTTACTGAAAGGGTTGTTGATGATTGGAATAAACTACCAACAGAGGTTGTGAGACTGTCAACAGTCAACATGCTTGGGATAACCATAGATCAACAGGTCAGACAACAAGGTTAATGAAAAATAAATAAATAAAATGGGCAGACTCGACAGACTACTAGAGTCTTTTTCTGATGTCACTTTTCTATGTTTCTATGTTTATAAATTGGCAGTGGTGGAGGGTGCAACATGGTCAGGATCCTGAAACCATCATCGCGGAAGCAGAGCCTAATTTGATGTAGATGTTTGCCATAATCTCAGGCGTGCTATGCATATGTTTAGGTTAAGGTGAAAGCTCACCCTATCAAAGGGTTTACTTCTGCTTTAAAATGTCATTTTATAAAGTAAAGTGCAGAAGACCTTTGTTCCTGGCATTTGTCCTTAAACGCATAGAGCCCTAAACATGAGTACTTCTGGGTCCTGCGAGGCTTTGACATCACATGTGAAAAGGACCTAACATTACATGTACTAACTGTATGTCCTTTATATTTAGATACTTATACAAATAACATGTGTTTGACCTGCTCCATTTACCATTCCTCAGTAGAATTTATACAGGTTGGCAGAGTTATAGAAACAAAAAAAAAGGTAATTTGGGGGGTATTTGTATTGTCCTGGTGTTTCTCAAGAAAGCCATCATCAGTACATCAGGATTGATGGAAAAAACAACCTGAATTTGCCACATATGCTGGTAATGTTACAGACACTGGCACAAATGCTTGCCTAGTTGTTATCAATCTGTGTGGTGTGGTTTGAGGAAAATAAATGAAATATGAATGAGAACAATTTACACTGTATCATAGACAGGGGGTATCACCTGTAAGGGGCCCGGAGGTCCCCAGGGGCCCGGATGGCAACCCCCTTTAAAAAAAAAAACTTTTTTTTAGGGGTCCGGAGGTCCCCAGGGGCCCGGAGCCCCCAGGGCACCAGATGGAAACCCCCCCTTTTTTTTATTCTTTTTTTTTATAGAAAAAATATATTTTTTCAATATATTTTTATTTTATTTTTTATTAAAGGGCTAATTTTTTTTAGAGGTCCGGAGGTCCCCAGGGGCCCAGTGGCCCCCATGGCCCCGGATGGCAACCCCCCTTTTTTTATTTATTTTGTATAATAAAATATATATTTTTTTCAATATATATTTTTTATATTTTTTTTAAAGGGCTAATTTTAAAAAAAAATTTTTTTAGAGGTCCGGAGGTCCCCAGGGGCCCGGTGGCCCCCATGGCTCCGGAATGACAATCCCCATATTTTTTTCCCAAAAAATATTTTTTGAATATATTTTTGTATTTTTTTTATTTATATATATATATATATATATATATATATATATATATATATATATATATATATATATATATATTATTAAAGGGCCCAGAGGTCCCCAGGGCCCCGGATGGCAACCCCCCTTTTTTTATAAACAAATTTAATTTTTTTTATATTATTATTATTTTTTTAATTTTTTTTTATATATATATATATATATATATATATATATATATATATATATATATATATATATATATATATATATTTTATTAAAGGGCTCAGAGGTCCCCAGGGCCCCATGTGGCAAACCCCCTTTTTTTATATAAATGTTTATTTTTTTATTTTTGTTTATATATATTTTTTTTTATTAAAGGGCCCCAGGGCCCTGGATGGCAACCACCCCCTTTTTTTATATATTTTTTATCAAAGGGCCCAGAGGTTTCTTTTTTTTATTAAAGGGCCCAGAGGTCCCGGATGGCAACCCCCTTGTTTTGTAATTTCTTTTTATACATATATATTTTTTTTTATTAAAGGGCCCAGAGGTCCCCAGGGCCCTTTTAAAAAAAAATATATATATTTTTTATTTCTTTTTATTAAAGGGCCCAGAGGTCCCCAGGGCCCCGGATGGCTACCCCCCCATTTTTTATATATATTTTTCTTTATTTCTTCTTTTTTGTAAAGGCCCCCCCCCGCTTCTCAATTCGCGGCAGCCCCCCCCCCCTGGCTTCTCAATTTCAGGCGGCACCCCCCCCCCCGGTTCTCTGCTCCAGGGGGGGCCATGCTTGAAGCTGTGTAAGGGGCCCCATAATTCCTGATGGCGGCCCTGATCATAGATGATTTGATGCAGCTCATTTTAGAGCAACAGCATGATGGATGTGTTATGAGGGAGCTACATGGTGACTGAATACACTGTTATATACTGTAAGTGTTTGTGTGTGTATGTAAAGGAGGGGGATCATTTAGTATTGTATATTATTTTAAGATTTTTTTTGTAAAGCATGCTCTCATCTAAATAGGAATACCCATTATTGACTGTTTTACTTTCATGTCTGTAAGTATGCAGAATTATCATTTAGCCAAGTGAATTATATAGGGTCTAACGTATTGGCATAGGTTATGGGTCGGCTACATAATTACAAAAATACCTCTAAGAACATTTAGCTTGTGCTGTTGCCCCAGCACAGTCAATCTGTTGTTACTGCCCCCAACTGTTTTTAGACATCATGGTGCCCTAGGCACACCTGAATAATAATGCATGGTGCAAGCTCTTCCACTTATAAAGCTGCTGATAGAATTTGCTGTAGGAGGTGGCAATGATGTCTGCTTTCTAAGAGACATGAGAGATAGTTGCCTGCTGAGTTATACAGAGCCTTCTAACATCTCTCAACATCCCCTTTACTGCCAAATTAAATGTCTAGAATTGACCAGATAGGGTAGAAAAAAAATATAGCAACTTGTGAATTTGAAGGCTTTGTGCTGCTCTATCTTCCTGATGCCCTAGGCACTAGCCCACAAGTGCATTATGGCAAATACACTGTAGACTACCTCCTCCCATTATTATATGTGCTCCTGTCCTAAAGCTGTTATACTTCAACAACACTATCTCCAAGATTCCAGATCTTATATCCAGCATATTATATATTATATATGATACTGCCCTTTATTTTATCAGTATTTTTTAACTGTTCAGTGAACACAAAGTACTAACAATTGTTCAAAATGAACTAGTTTCTGTGAATTTGGCACCCTTGAAAGACATTTATTAACCACTTGCCGACCGCCGCACGCACTTATACGTCGACAGAATGTCACTCCTGGGCAAAAAGAGGTACTTGTACAACCGCTTTAAGAAAGCGGTATTGTGGATGCGCGCCGCAAAGTCCGTGAGCCCGACCGCGGGTCCCGTGGACTCGATTGCCGCGGGGATACCCACAATCGTCTCACAGTGAGGAAGAACAGGGAGATGCTGATGTAAACAAGCATCTCTTCGCTCTGCCTAGTGACAATGACAGTAATCACAGCTTCCTGTAATCGGAAGCAGTGATCGCTGTCTTGTCACACACAGCCCACCCCCCCTACAGAAAGAAGCACTCACTAGGGCACACTTAACCCCTACAGCGCTACCTAGTGGTTAACCCCTTCACTACCAGTGTCATGTTCACAGTTATCAGTGCATTTTTATAGCACTGATTACTGTGAAAATGACAATGGTCCCAAATGTGTCAAGTGTCCAATGTGTCCACCATAATGTCACAGTCATTATAAAAATCGCCGATCGCCGCCATAACTAGTAAATTTTTTTTTTTATAAAAATGCCATAAAACTATCCCCTATTTTTTAGACGCTATAACTTTTGCGCAAACTGATAAATATACGCTTATTGCAATTTTTTTTTACTAAAAATACAGTGAGGCAAAAAAGTATTTAGTCAGGCACCAATTGTGCAAGTTCTTCCACTTAAAATGATAAGAGAGGTCTGTAATTTTCATCATAGGTATACCTCAACTATGAGACACAAAATGTGGAAACAAATCCAGACAATCACATTGTCTGATTTGGAAAGAATTTATTTGCAAATTATGGTGGAAAATAAGTATTTGGTCAATATCAAAAGTTCATCTCAATACTTTGTTATATATCCTTTGATGGCAATGACAGAGGTCAAACGTTTTCTGTAAGTCTTCACAAGGTTGTCACACACTGTTGTTGGTATGTTGGCCCATTCCTCCATGCAGATATCCTCTAGAGCAGTGATGTTTTGGGGCTATCGCTGGGCAACACAGACTTTCAACTCCCTTAAAAGATTTTATATGGGGTTGAGATTTAGAGACTGACTAGGCCACTCCAGGACCTTGAAATGCTTCTTACGAAGTCACTCCTTCGTTGTCCGGGCGGTGTGTTTGGGATCATTGTCATGCTGAAAGACCCAGCCACATTTCATTTTCAATGCCCTTGCTGATGGGAGGAGGTTTGCAATCAAAATCTCACGATACATGGCCCCATTCATTCTTTCATGTACATGGATCAGTCGTCCTGTTCCCTTTGCAGAGAAACAGCCCCAAAGCATGTTGTTGCCACCCCCATGCTTCACAGTAGGTATGGTCTTCTTTGGTTGCAACTCAGCATTCTCTCTCCTCCAAACACGACAAGTTGTGTTTCTACCAAACAGTTCTACTTTGGTTTCATCTGACCATATGACATTCTGCCAATTCTCTTCTGGATCATCCAATTGCTCTCTAGCAAACCTCAGACGGGCCTGGATATGTACTGGCTTAAGCAGGGGGACACATCTGGCACTGCAGGGTCTGAGTCCCTGGCGGCGTAGCGTGTTACTGATGGTAGCCTTTGTTACGTTGGTCCCAGCTCTCTGCAGGTCATTCACTAGGTCCCCCCATGTGGTTCTGGGATTTTTGCTCACCGTTCTTGTGATCATTTTGACCCCATGGGGTGAGATCTTGTGTGGAGCCCCAGATTGAGGGAGATTATCAGTGGTCTTGTATGTCTTCCATTTTCTAAATATTGCTACCACAATTGATTTCTTCACACCAAGCTGCTTGCCTATTGCAGATTCAGTCTTCCCAGCCTGGTGCAGGTCTACAATTTTGTTTCTGGTGTCCTTCAACAACTCTTTGGTCTTCACCATAGTGGAGTTTGGAGTGTGACTGTTTGAGGTTGTGGACAGGTGTCTTTTATACTGATAACAAGTTCAAACCGGTTTGGGAGCCACGTCGCACGACCGCGCAATTGTCAGTTAAAGCGATGCAGTGCCAAATCGAAAAAAGGGGCCCGGTCATTGACCAGCAATATTGTCCGGGGCTGAAGTGGTTAAGAGGCTCCTCTGTTCTCGCTCTGTAATGAGCGACCGCGGGTGCCCGGTGGGGAGCGCGCTCGCCGGGCACGCGCATCAGGACCAGGGGAGAGCGGGGGGCGCGCGCCCTTATTGGATGATTCGCGAGATGATGTATAGCTACGTGATCTCGCACAGCCGTGCAGACCTGCCGCCGGGCAGACCTGCCGGCAAGCAGTTAAAGAAGAAGATACAGGTCTGTGAGAGCCAAAAATCGTGCTTGTTTGTTTGCTCCACTGTATGCAGAAGAAAACGTTTCGGCCTAAGCTGAGGAAAAAAATTGTTTTTTAATATATTTTTGGGGGATATTTATTATAGCAAAAAGTTAAAAATATTGAATTTTTCGCTCTATTTTGGTTTATAAAAATTAAAACCACAGAGGTGATCAAATACCACCAAAATAAAGCTCTATTTGTGGGGAAAAAAGCACATCCATTTTGTTTGGGAGCCAGGTCGCACGACCGCGCAATTGTCAGTTAAATCAAAGCAGTGCAGAATCGCAAAAAGTGTCCCGGTCTTTGATCAGCAAACTGGTCCTGGGCTTAGGTGGTTAATGGCTTGCTTTTTCTCTATGCCATCTCTACAGTGAGAATATTTTCCCTAAAATGTTTCTTTCGAGACAATATGGCCATTATTTAACAAGCTGGAAACAAGGTCAGGATCACATATGCCAAAAAAGACAGCATTGTTGATTAGTATGTTTTTGTGTATCTCATATAGGTTATGTGTTTATTAGAATGACCATGAACTAAGCTCTATTTTTACTCAAAACTAGCACTAAATGTAGCTTTATTGTTTATGATCGCATCATAGTGAATATGGATATCTGACAGGCTTGATTTGTGTAAATAAATCTTAAGAAAAAAAAACAATTCTTAAGAAGAAAATGGAATAGTGACGTATTTTTAAAGCTTATCTGAAGTAATTACCCTGAAAACCTAATTATGTGTCTTACTACTGGTCCATCACTTTGATTACCAACATTAATTGATTACCAACAGAGCTAGCAATCTTTGAAGCTGGTCGGTATCTGAATTGTAGACTTCCCCAGATTCTAAGTGTGTTGTGGTGTTCTTTAATATATCAGACATGATGTGCCGACATCAGGAGATGGCTGCAATCCACAGTAAATACAGTTGTAGATTTTTTCACCACAGGTATACTTTAATACCAGTTTGATGCTAAAAACAATCTAGGTAAAAATTTGCCATTGATGAATTCTTCTTGAATTTTCCATGGCCGGGGAGAGTTGGCCGGGGAGAGTTAGAATGCAGCCATCTAGTTTTCTCAAACCAATCCATAACCCTTTACCACTGGGGAGTTCTTAAGAGATGACCCCAAAAGGAACCAGTTCTCAAAAAGCATCACTGCCCACTGCTGATGGGTTTTTGGCTTTTCAGCGCTTTCCGTGCTCAGCATAGGCGACAGCATAGGGAGTCTAATGCCTCGTACAGATCGCCAGAGGACAACGGTCTGAAGGACCGTTTTCATCAGTCCAAACCGATCGTGTGTAGGCCCCAAAGGTTATTTAACCTTCAGTCAAAAAAATGAGAACTTGCTTTAAAATTGAACCGATGGACGCCTAACCGATAGGTCAAAACCGATCGTTAGTATGCAAAAGCATCGGTTAAAAACCCGCACATGCTCAGAATCAAGTCGACGCATGCTTGGAAGCATTGAACTTCTTTTTTTTAATACGTCGTTGTGTTTTACGTCACCGCGTTCTGACACGATCGGTTAATTAATCGATGGTGTGAAGGCGCGACGGACCATCAGCTTCATCCTTCGAACCGTTCTCATCAGATGGACTCATCGTGTGTACGAGGCTTTAGAAACAAGCACAGCTAGGCCTCATACACGCGGCCGAGAAACTCGACGGGCAAAACACATCGTTTTGCTCGTCGAGTTCCTTGTGAAGCCGCCGAGGATCTCGGCGAGCCAAATTTTCCCATTGCCGTTGGGGAAAAAGAAGACATGCTTTCTTTTTGGCCCGACGAGATCCTCGGCGGTTTCCTCGTTGAAAAGTGTACACACGACCGGTTTCCTTGGCAAAAAAAAAAACCCAGCAAGCTTCTTGCTGGTTTTTGCCGAGAAACTCGGCCGTGTGTACGAGGCCTCATTCTTCAGATAGACATTTATGGTTTCTCCAGATTTAAACACTGTTGAAGCTTGAGATATATATATATATATATATATATATATATATATACACACACACACATATATATACCGCATTTATCTGCATATACCGCACACTTTTTTGCCCTTAAAATCAGGGCAAAATCGTGGGTGCGCGATATACGCCGATACTCGCTTCCCGCACTGTGTTTGAACCACTGCGCCAACATATACCGAGCGCAGTACACTCGGGTATACTCGGGCAGGCTCGGCTCCGCTCGCAGTCATGTCCTGTGCGTCCTGTACGTCCTTTACGCGAGAGGAGCCGAGCATGTCCGAGTATACCCGAGTGTACTGCGCTCGTTATATGTCGGCGGAGTGGTTCAAACACAGCGCGGGAAGCGGGGATTCAACTCAGAGACAGCGCGGGAGGACACCACGGACACCACGATGGCCGCAGAAGGACGCTGGACCATTTTTTTCCAGGAATTTCAAGGCTACATTAGGGGTGCGCGCTATACGCCGCAGCACGTAATAGGGCGATAAATAGGGTATGTATGTATATATATATATATATATATATATATATATATATATATATTTTTTTTTTTTTTTTTTTTTTTGAAGCAACAGCTAGCAGAAAGGCTATCAACTGATAAAACATGGGACATTGCACTATACTAAGTAATAATACAACAGTTAAATTGTTGATTAGCTTCATTGTTTTTTTAATCATATTAATAGACAACTCTAGCTTGCTGTTTACTATACTATTTTGCTAGTGTGACTACTGATTACAGCATGTGTAGTTATATTTACCAGAGGTTCATAAATAATAGTAAGCATCGGTTTGTGATAAAACCATGCACAAAATTTCCTGTATAATTTGTTCAGCAAATAATGGTTTTGGACAAGAAACCCAACAGTCATTATTTTAATTCCGTCCCGTGCAGTGAAGACAGGCTTGTGTCTGATCTTTTGTTAGATCTGTTGAAAGATCTGACAGTATATGGTGAGCCTAACAGAAGTGAGTCCCAACTGACAAGTGCGGAGTATTCCCCCATTGTTGTATTTGTGAAGGTGTTCAGGGGATTTAATGGAATCATTGGAATAACATTATTGTGCCATTATGAAGTGTGGCAGCCAGAACAGAGCAGATGGAGAAGCACAACATGGGGGAAAGGAGTGGTTTACAACGAGATGCTGTGTGAGTGCATCCCAAGTTGCTGGGTTAGATACTAGGGAATCTAGGAAAGAAAAAAAATGAAAACACTAATCAGATCAGGGAAGAGAGTTGTAGAAGTTAAGAACTAAGCAGTTATCAGTGAAATGCTCCTTATATAGGTTGAGCACAATGCTTCCTACAAGAGAGACCCAATTTGTGCCAAGATTTAAGAAGGATGGAGAAGACCCAGAGCTTTTGTAAGTGAATACACTGGACCTCTCTGCCCTGTCACTCCTTGTAACAATTTTATTCTAGGATTATATGATGAGTTTTGTCCGACGTTTAATGTTATATACTGTAGAAGTCATATTTGTTACTGTGACGCTGCTATTACTGTGACTTGAGATACTGTTATTTTCTTATCTTATATTTGTATTATAATTACAGAGAATATAGGTGGTCTGTGGTTTACCAAATTATCAAAAAAGACTTTAACAGTTCCAAATTGTACACCATGCAAATGTGTGCAACTCATTCACAGTTTCTAAAATACCTCCTGTGGCTGAATGTGAATGCTGCGTTTGTTCCTATTTTCCAAAAGTCGGTAAGAATTTTTATAATTATATAAAAATTACTTCTTACATGCTTTTTTTTTTGGCTCTTAAAGAGCTTTTTTTGCAAATCGACAAGTTGGAATAACTGTAAAACAGTAAAACTGACACACTTTTGTATAATTTGATAAAACAATGGGTTTGAAGTGATACAACACATTTATCACATTAAATTCGACATTATGATAAATTTGTCCCATTTTTACAACAGATTAGCAAACTATGGCACATTAACAGATGCAACAGCTGCAATTTTATTGATAAATGTTCCCAACTGTATAGATCTTGAAGGAGAAATAATATAATTGATGTGAATTGTGGTGCTGGTCTAAATAATATCATAAATAAACATAGTGCACTAAGCCTAAATTATTTTGATGGATGAGACCCCCCTCCCCATGTATTCCAGAATTTTAACATAAAAAATAAATGAATGTGGCAAATTTAAATCACTGTGACTAAAATATACAAAATGAATAAACAAACCCAAAAAGTTTCTATGTGTCTTGGCCATCGGACCCATAGTTTATGTACCCTGAGTAGATTGATTTATAGTTCTCCATACAACCTTTGTAAGAAGAAATGCTAGATTACAATGCCTACATGCAACTTCTTTCATCTAAAGTGACTTTTATTTTTGGGTTTTCAGAGGTTTATTCAGCAGGCGTTTCATACTTGTACATTAGTAAAAAATATACCAAACCCCTTAAATTTGGGGTGGTTTCTTCTGGACTGAAGCACTCTTCTTCAAGCCAGATATATCGTTGTTGTCCTCTACCTAGTCTTCCTTATATCTGGCATGCAAGAAACAAAGAGAACACTTTTGGGTGGGATTCAGTTTGAAATGTCAGTTTACTGGAATTTTGTTTCCCTTGTTAACTGTTTAACATTTTTATGCCACAAATCGTTATCAGAAAGAAACATGGATAGTGTTTTTTTCATTGTCAGAAGAGTGTTTGGACATGCAGACTGATTAGATAAAGTCAAATGTTTCTGCCATGTTTGTGAATGACCAAACTGTATTGCAAAGTAAAAAAATCCACAGTCACGTTGTATAATTAGACCTGGTTCACACAGGGGCGACACGACTTTGGGGGCGACTTGGCAAGGCGATCTCAAGATGACTTCACAGGCGACTTGCAAAATGACTTCTGTATTGAAGTCAATGCAAGTTGCCCCCAAAGAACCTTTTTCTAAGTCAGAGCAACTTAAGTCACTCCTATTAGAACGGTTCCATTGAATAGAGCAGAGCGCGACTTGTCAGGCGGCTGAGTGGCCTGACGAGTCGCCCCTGTGTGAACCGGCTCCTATATGCAGTGTTGATAGTTGTGACTTAAGCCTTGTACACACGATAGGTTAACCAGAGGATAACGGTCTGAAGGACCGTTGTCCTAGGTTTACCTATGAAGCTGACTGATGGTCCGTCACGCCTACACACCATAGGTTAAATAACCGATCGTGTCAGAACACGGTGATGTAAAACACAACGACGTGCTGAAAAAAGGAAGTTCAATGCTTCCAAACATGCGTCCACTTGATTCTGAGCATGTGTGGATTTTTAACCGATGGTTGTGCCTACTAACGATCGGTTTTGACCTATCGGTTACCAATCCATAGGTTAATTTTAAAGCAAGTTGTCTTTTTTTTAACCTATGGTTAAATAACCTATGGGGCCCACACACGATCGGTTTTGACCGATGAAAACGGTCCTTCAGACCGTTGTCCTCTGGTTAACCTATCGTGTGTACATACAAGTGAATGCATTTGCGCAATTAAAGCATTTGTTACCCCAGCATTTCATATTCCTGATATGTGCCTGCTGTACCATGTATTTGTATGAGAAAGTATCCTGTTCTCTTTGTATTGCTTTCTTTATATTAAATCCCTGGTGTTCCTTCCAGTCCCTGTGCTTTTCTATTACAAACTGACCACACTAAGCAGGAGAGCACATTGTGGTCAGTTCTCTAGCTATGATGGGAAAACAGTGTACTCTCCTGCAATGATCCAACTTATCCTGACATGCCCCCGCTGCACAGCCCTTCACTGGGAAGCTCAGTGGGCTGCTGCTTTTCCTCCCCCATCTCTTAAGCAGCTGAGAACAGATGGAAAGTGATCACTTATAAAAAAAAAAGGGAAAAAATGATTTATAATTTTTTATATCTATACAAAAATGTTTTGCCTTTGATTTCTATTTTAAAACTGAATGGGTTGTTCTACAAGGTAATCGTTTACAATTACTTTAAAAATAAAAAGTTGATCTTCCCAGAAATCTTGTCAGCTCACAACTTCCTGTGCTCTCTGCCTGTTCTGCAGTCTTGTCGGTTACATTATTCCCTGTTATCTCTGAGGACTGCAGAACCACCCCCCTCTATGTTATTGAAAAGAGGAGATGGAAAGGTGATTGTACAGTGAGTGACCATTGTCACCCTAGGACATAAATTGTTTTACTGGCAAAATCACCAGGTGAAATTAAAGCTTGAGAAAGGAAACTAATTCCTCCACCAAATCTAAGGAATAGTGAGTTGCAAAATATAAAAATTTGTTCTTGGGTAAGATATTCTTAATACAGTTTCTCTGCTGCTTTTCAGTTGTTTTCGGAGATTATATAAAGTGGTGTCTGCCCTGAAATTCTATGACATTGACCCCACTTTTTCATTTCATTTCTTAGGACATGGTAATATTTTTTAAAAAGACAGACAATCATTGATATAGTAGTCGGACCAGGCAGATGCAGAAAAAATGTCCTGAAATGTTTTTTTGAGCTAAGGAAGCCACACTCTTTCATTATTCTAACAGATTTTTGTAGAAATGTCCAGACAGGCAGAAAAGATATTTTGCTATTCCAGGCCATTAAAGTTTAATGGGAAAAAAAACATTAAACAGTATGAGTAAAAATTAAAATGATATACCTTTTACGATATGAATTATAATTCCGAATAACTATCTTTATTTGGTCTTTATAGATAGCTTCCAATAAATTTTGTATGTTTCTTTATTGTTTTTTACAATTGCTTTTGCATATGTATTTGTTTGCTGCTGAGTGTTTGTAAATTTGTAGTTTTAGTGTTGGTTATAGTTTCACCTTACTGGCCTAGGAGTTCATGATTAGTTGCAAGCAGCCATTTTGACTGTTCTGTTTTCTGGAGAAAAACTGATCAGTGGGTATCTCTGAGCTGAATGAAATGTTTATTGATTTGATTCAAATGACTCCCTATGGTACAGCATATCTGTGATAAACCTTGTTTATGTATGTATCATAATCCCTAATATTCTTGGAGGCCTTGGAGAGCTCCATTCTGACACACTGGCTATGTGTTTGAGGTTCCAGGTGTTCTACGTGCTTCCTATGCTGTCTGAAGCTTTTTTTATGGAGCACATCACTCTTCTGCTACAGCCTAGTATGTATTTGCTGCAAGAGAGAAAATGGTTCACCTCAGTTTTTTACTGTGTCATGTGTATTTAGGACCCTTCTCGTTAAAAATTGGTAATCTATTACAAACTTTGCAATTTTAAATGTTATCTTTCTGTCTCATTTGCATAGATGGTAGTTAGACCACTTAAAATAAAACATATACAATTTTACATAAATGTAATTACCCATCTATAACTCTCTTTAATGTTAACACTACTACACACCATATTTAAAAGGAATGTATAGTGTTGTTTTACATGATTTTTATGGTGATAGAATTTGTTTTTCTATTTAAGTAAATATAAAATATAGCTTAGTCATATTTATTTTTTTACCTTTGAGTCCATACGCATAGTTACATTTTGAAAACTGCAGTTTATTATTAGTGAGTATTTTAAAAATATATATAATTTACCCCAATCGGAGGTAGTTTGCCTTTAGGCTTTTTTAAGTCTCAATAGCTGCTTCATCATATACCATAGACTTAGTTCCCCTTTATATAATGTATTTATTGGCGTATAACACTCACTTTTTTACCCTGAAAATAGAGGTTAAACTGTGCCTGTGTGTTATACGCAGGGGGCTGTGGAAAGTTTTTTATTCCTGAAACTTCCTTCCCTAAAGTTAAGTAAAGTAAAAAAATCCACCTTAAGGTCTGTCTCCTGTGTACTTTAATATTATGTATATGTAGTGTAGTACAAGTACAAAGTCTACAAATTCTCTTGTAGAACAGAATGAGTTGTGGATTTAAAGGGCATCTTCAGGTATCAATATAATAATGCAATTCAGGAAATTCTGTCAATGGGCTGAAGTCATAAAGTCCATTCAATATACCAGAGTGTGGGCTTAATAGATTCCAGTGCAGATTTAGAGGGTTTTTCGCTACTGAGTAGGGCTGCAGCGCCATGTCACATCATGCACTAATGTGTATGGGTGAGGCATCAGTAGACCCATAGAAAGGAAGGTGCATTTTTTAAATGCTAATATTGAGGGCCATTCAAAACATGGGTTCACTGGCAAATATATGAATTTAGCTAACCGGGTTTCCAGCTGCACAAGCCAAATGCCAAAATGAAAGTTAGAACAATTTGGCAGGTAGGCTGTGTCCTCTGAGTCAATTTAAAAGGAATCTGTCATGAAGAAAAGAGCTCTTGGACATACAGCATTCCACTAATTAGATAAAGGAACATGCTTCTGCTGAGTCTGTCATTGTCTGGATTAACAACGTAATACAAAATTCACACTGGGCACAGCTATGCCTGCAATGTCCAGAGTTTCTGCATTGACACAGATTTCTATTAAACTCAGAAAATTAAAGAGAAGGCCAAACAGCTGATCTTCCGTTTCTGAATTTGCACTAATTTCTGATTAAGTTTAAAATGTAAAAGCAGTGCCCAGAAGACTTTTTTTTACTGCCACACTGTACAGTTTTCAATCTTGGGCCATGTAATACATGCAGTGAAGGTATTAAGACCAAGGTGCAGAAATCGGAGACAGAAGACTTCACTATGAACATTCATGATTGAGATACCTCATAGTTTTCATGGCAAAGGTTTTTAGAATCCCAGTGTATAAAATCCTTCCATCCAATAAAGGATTACTATCCACTTATCCACTTGAATTTTTCACTCCCGTATTGTCTGCGCTTAAGGATTCAGTTTACATTGACCATCTGTATCTTGCCCTGATAATTTAACTATATACTCGAAATTCATTGACTAGTCATTAGCCTAGTCAAGGTTTTCATTTTGAATTTCGATTTTTGCTCTCTTTGTATCTTATTTCTTTGGCTATCCATTGACATTTTCAAATCACTTGTGTCTTTTTTTTGCTTTCCAGGAAAATGATAATGATATTATTTTTATCCATATACTTTCAAAAGATTTTGCTCTGTGTTTTGTATATTTATTGCCTGCAAGCAGAAGCTGTTAATCCACCCTGGTTCTTGTCTTTTCTCCATTTTGTTGTTAAGGACAAAACCTTTGTTCTACTGAAGATAATTATAAAAAGGAGATTATATTTATTTCTACACTGTTGCAGGCTAGATTCACATTGATTGCAAAGGTATCATGTTTGACTGGGGCGTCTTAAGATGTGATGATGCAAATATTCTTTAGTTTTGACTTTAGAATAAAAGACTCCAAATGTTTTATTCAGTTTGTTGGGTCCTTACATGCTTAAGGTTTAAGCGCTTTTAACACATTTTTGTAATCAGTTCTCAAGGTGTGAGTCTGCTGTCTAGACTTTTACATGTATTTAAAAAAAGGCAATCACATCTCATAGAACTAAGAGCTGCATCATTTCTCTGCAGCATTAGAATTGCCACATCCAGTGTATAAAATACACTGTAAAAATGTTTGCATACCTATGCCATTACTTTTAACAATATTTTATTTAATATGCCTTAAATTGTTCTATAAAACGATAGACATTATCCAGAGTTTTCAAATACCCCATTGCTCAAGGAACTATATCTATGGTAAAAATTACAACAGTGTTGTGGCAAAGGCCCACTTTACTTTCCATTATTACTTTATGTTTTTGAAAGAGGACTTTTATGTAATGCAAGGTAGCCTGATTCCATTATTATTTTTTTTTGTTTGCACATCCTGAATGTAGGTTATCAAGCACCAGATAATTGATTGGTTATAAAAAACTTGTCTATAAATGAAAATTATAGCCAGCTTTTTCTTAAGTACGGTTGTTTAGCTCAGGAAATGAAAAGACAACAGTGTTTTGAATAGACAATAACATAATATAGAACTAAGAACCTTGACAGCCGCCTGCAGTTGATACATCATTGACTTGGGTCTTAGATCTCAGGATATCTGTAAGCTTTTCCATGACTTGAGCGGTTAGCAATGATTACAGTTGTACTCATCTATAAATCAACACCTTTTTATTAAGCTTCTACTTGTGTCATGGTTGCACATGGGTTTTCTAATTATTGAAGCTACAGTACATTGTGTTGGAACCTAAAGGAACTGAAGGATCTGCATTAATACAATTAAAGGCACCATGAATGATTTTTTTTATTTTTTATCATAAAGCATTTTTTGTAACAAAAAAATTATCATTTGTATAAATATTCTTTATTTAGAATGCATGAAATGCTATTATTTCCTCTCTCCCTTATCATTATTAAACATACATTGTGGCACAAATGTATACATATTACAAAATGGCTCCTCATTTGCGATTCACGAGCAGGTTAGGGGCGTACTCCCTCACAGTATGTATTATTGTAGCTGAGGATTATGGGACTGCAGATGCACACTGCGGCAAAAATCTAAAATTCATCGGGAAAATTAGTTCTATTCTGCTATCACTAAGGGAAGAATCTTCAAAACAATGGAATCATTCTAAATGATTAGTGTTGTTAAAACATAAAGCAATAAAAAAGTTTTTTTTCCCTCCTCAAATTGTATTTCATTAATAAAAACTGTTAAAGAAGATTTCTATTTAAAGGCTTCGATGCTCTGCGGTGCCATGAAATCGATAATTTTTGATCTTGTTTGCTGGCAACATGGTGAGCTATTGCACTGACTGCAGGCAGCTTACATGGTTTTTCCCAGCTCAAATTGTTCATATTCAGTTCATCACATCTGCTTGCCAAAAATATAAAGTGGCATTGGTTAGAATTCATTAACGCCCCATCCACGCCTAACACTCTATTGTTACAATAACGCTGTTGTTGTTTTTTACAATATGTATACATACCATTTCAATATACACCTCAACTAATAATAAATATAGTATTACATCCATGGAAAATGTATAGTGAAAAAAAAAGGGAGTTCGATGTGTGCTTATAATCACATCATGAGAGGTCCACGGTTCCTATTTAGAAAAATTTCGCACAGGGAAACTTCTTAAGAGAGTCCCCGCTGTGCAGAGTGAAAGGCATGAACCAACCAAAGACAGAATTCATCTGTGTTTATATTTTACAGACAATGAGGAAATCTAGTCTTTGTATGCCCTTTTTCCCTCCACCTTATTATTTTGCAAAAAAAAAAATCTGCAAGATGTTCCCCATCTCGCTGCCTCCCCCACCGGCACCACGAATGCTCACACCCCCACAAGACTGCGCTGTTCCATCATCTTTTTTTATACTTCACAATACTGCAAGCGCCATCTTTGCCTGATGTGTTACTTGCTGATATCAGTCAATTTATTTTTTCTGCTTGCTTAATTATTAGTAAGACGGCGTCTTTTTTTTTTTACTGGAAACACTGAGCCTTGCCAAAAGCTGATTAAGGGTTAATAAAAGCAATGTATACATTTAAAAAAAAAAAGAATTCAAATATAAAATGGGGAAGAAATCACTAATTAGAAACACATAACTAATTACTTAAATTAGCTGTGCAAACGATCAATAATGAACAAGGCTTCCTGATAGACAGAATTACCTTGATGATTGTTTTTCACATGCAGTCTTTCTGTATATTTCTGATACCTGGCACTTGCTAATCCACTGCACTGCAGTATTCCTTCTACCTGACAGGACTGCACTACACTGTGAATGGGTATCACAAGCAGCCAGTGGATTACTAAAGCCATTAAATTATGATTAGTTCATTTTTTTAAGCAGACAAACAAAACAAAAGCATATGAAAATTGCAGCCATCAGCAGCATCCAACCGAAGCATGTAAGGCCCACTGAGAACTAACCAAAGCTGCTGTTATAAAATACATAATATGTGCATTTTGTATTCTAGAACTGACAATAATATTTTAAACAAAATTAAAGGCTTTTAGTAAAGTGAAATTACTAAAATTACTTGTTTTTTTCCCTTTACGACATCTCCTTACAGGTTTAGATCAAAAGGAGTTCATTTACTTAAAGAATATGTTCCCCCAACATTTCATATTCCTGATATGTACCCATGGTACCATGTACGTGTGTTAAAAAGTCTGCCAGTCCCCTGCCTTCCTTTTTTAAACTGACCATGCTAGACATGAGAACACGTTTATAAATATCTTTTTTATATACATATATACATACATACACACTATATTACCAAAAGTATTGGGATTCCTGCCTTTACACGCACATGAATTTTAATGGCATCTCAGTCTTAGTCCGTAGGGTTCAATATTCCGTTAGCCCACCCTTTACAGCCATAACAGCTTCAACTCTTCTGGGAAAGCTGTCCACAAGGTTTAGGAGAGTGACTATGGGAATGTTTGACTATTCTTCCAGAAGCGCATTTGTGTGGTCAGGCACTGATGTGGACAAGAAGGCTCTAATTCCCCTCAAAGGTGTTCTATCGGGTTTAGGTCAAAACTCTGTGCAGGCCAGTCAAGTTCCTCCACCCAAACTCGCTCATTTATGTATTTATGGACCTTACTTTGTGCACTGGTCTAAATCATTTGGTGGAGGGGGTATTATGGTGTGGGGTAGTTTTTCAGGGGTTGGGCTTGGCCCCTTAGTTCCAGTGAAGGCAACGCTTAAGGTGTCCGCATACCAAGACATTTTGGACAATTTCATGCTCCCAACTTTGTGGGAACAGTTTGGGGATGGCCCCTTCCTGTTCTAACATGACTGCGCACCACAGTGCACAGAGTAAGGTCCCTAAAGACATGGATGAGCAAGTTTGGTTGAAGGAAACTTAACTGGCCTGCACAGAGTACTGACCTCAACCCGATAGAACACCTTTGGGATGAATTAGAGTGGCGACTGCAAGCCAGGCCTTTTTTGTCCAACATCAGTGCCTGACCTTTACAAATGCGCTTCTGGAAGAATGGTCAAATATTCCCATAGACACAATCCTTGTGGACAGCCTTCCCAGAAGAGTTGAAGCTGTTATAGCTGCAAAGGGTGGGCCAACTCAATATTGAACCCTTTGGACTAAGACTGGGATGCCATTAAAGTTCATGTGCATGTAAAGACAGGCGTCTCAATACATTTGGTTTTATATATATATATGTATATATATATATATATATACACACACACAGTATATATATACAGTGGCCCGGATTCAGAGAGCAATTGCGCCTGCGTAACCATAGTTACGCAGCGCAATTGCTGACTTGCTGCGGCGTTACGAATGCTCCTGATTCAGGAACATCGTAACGCCGACTGCAGCTTAAAATCTGCGTGGCATAAGGCTCTTATGCACGCAGATTTTAGGCTGCATTCTTGCGATGACCGCTAGGGGGCGCTCCCATTGTGCTCAGTGTATAGTATGCAAATTGCATACTAACACCGATTCTCAGTGTTGTGCGGGCCCTGCGTACGCAAGTTACGGAGTTTCCGTACGGCGTCTTTAGCGTAAGGCTGCCCCTTCTAATAGTAGGGGCAGCCAATGCTAAAGTATACCCGCCGTTCCCGCGTCGTGAAATTTGAATTTCACGTCGTTTGCGTAAGTGATTCGTGAATGGCGCTGGACGCCATTCACGTTCACTTTGAAGCAAATGACGTCCTTGCGACGTCATTTGCCGCAATGCACGTCGGGAAAGTTTCCAGACGGCGCATGCACTTTACGATCGGCGCGGAAACGCGCCTAATTTAAATGATTCCCGCCCTCTGCGGGATCATTTAAATTGCGCGCTCTTATGCTGGGCAATTTTGCCGGCGCGCCCTCGCAATTTACGGAGCTACTGCTCCGTGAATCGAGGGCAGCGGCGCAAATTTGCGGGGGCGCAGGGCAAAATCGTTGCCCTGTGCCTCCGTAATTTATGCGCAAATCTTACTGAATCCGGGCCAGTATATGTACTTTAAGGCAAATGGGCTGTTCACTTTACAAAGGAAGTTGTAGGTTGCAGCCAGAACTCCTTGGGGTTGATTTACTAAAAGCAAATATACGGTTTATTTTGCAAGGGAATTTGCCCCAGTGCTTAGTGAATGAGGTTAAGCTCTGATGACCATCATCCAATCATATATATGTCTTTTTTTTCATTTTCGTTGCACTTGATTGGGTATTCCATGTAATGTGAAACTTCACCACTTTCACTAGGCTCTGGGAGTAAATTTGCTCAATTGTTTTTACATATATATAGGTAGATTCACAAAGAGTTAGGCCGGCTTATCTACAGATAAGCCGACCTAACTCTGAATCTAAGCCGACCTATGTTTAAGTGTATTCTCTAACAGAGATACACTTAAACATATCTAAGATAGGACGGCTTGCGCGGTCCTATCTTAGATTGCAATGTTTTGGCTTACCGCTAGGTGGCGCTTCCATTGCGGCCGGCGTAGATTATGTAAATGAGCATTTACGACGATTCCCGGACGAACCTATGAGGTGGAATAACAATGTTAAGTATGGCCACCGTTCCCACCGCGAGGTTCGAATTTTTTACGTCGTTTGCGCAAGTCGTCCACGAATTCGGGATTTACGTTGTTTACGTACACGTCTAAATCAATAGGCCCGTACGGCCTACTTAGCCGCAATGCGCACTGGGAAATGTAGTCGCCCGGAGCATGCGCAGTGTCAAAAAACGTCAAAAACGTGAGGTCAAGCCTCATTTCCATACAACACGCCCCCTCCAAGTCATTTGAATTAGGCCCGCTTACGCCCGCTCGTTTTAGGCTACGCCGCCAAAAATGAGCAGGTAAGTGGTTTAAGAATCACTACTAGCCTAACTAATTTACGGCGGTGTAGCCTAAAAAGACTAGGCTAGGCCGCCCTAAAGTTAGGCGCCCCTACGTAAATCTACCTAATAGTGTAACGGAATGACCCATGACACCCAGAGACTTTTGAAGGATGAGGGGTACTCCTGTGCCAGCGTCACTAATAACTCTTGGGTCTAGGTTCACCCTGTGCCCCTTTTGGGCATAGGGTGACTGAGATATATTAATTATAAATTACATGAAATGTGACTGATAACTGATAATTCATATTGCAGGATATCTTGGAATATTACAGTTTGGTTCATGCTGACCCACACCAGGTCAGTGGAGTGTTTTCATTCAATGTGAGGACACATGCTTTTGAGGTGTTAATTGGGGCTACTCCTGAAAGACATTCCATTGTCCATTGTGAGATGCTAACTAAGTCGTAAAGGTCAGATGTCTAGCTTTTAGGTGTTAATTCAGCCTGGCTCCTAAAGACCTTTCATTATGTATGCTAATAATACTGTTTTATGTGTGGAATGTGACTAGTCAAGCTGTTGTAATTATCTCCTCTAATGCGGAGACAGGCTGTCTGGACAATGTTTAGTAATTAGCCCATCTGAAGGTGTATTGAAGCCCCATTGTGTGATGCTGGTGGTGGAGAGTTCTTTGTTCCTTTGATTACTGTAACATGTTGTACTGTATATAAGAGAGCTAACCATTAAAGCATGGGTTCATTCATTTGACTCAGAACACAGAGCGTATGTCTCGTCTCTCTGAGGGAATTCTTATGGATCGTGAATGCTGGATTGTGGAGTGTCGGAAGCTGTCTTGGGTTGATGGAATGGGATTATCGTAAATGGTGGTGACCGTTACATATAGATATTCAGGTTAGACAGTTCCACCACTTTCTGGTACAGTTGCAGAGTGTCCCAAAATATGTCTGTGCAGTCCAGCACAAGAGTTTGACTATGGTTAAACTACACTATGTAATATATCAGGCCTGGACTGACACAACCCCTCACTTCCTCAATCTGGATGGGGGGACTTGTTATAAGGGTGCAAATACATATATAAGAAGTGTTAGATCACCTTTCATTAAAGGAGAACTATGGCCAAATCTCTTTTTGGGCTAAAGCTCCTGTGACCCAGATTTAGCCGACTGCAGGCTGATGTTACAGAGCTGGTCTAGACTCTGCAGAGAATTTGACAACAATGTTGGGATCCGCTCAGATGCCTGTCTGGTGGCTGGCTCTGCCTCTCAGCACACACTGAGACCCTAACCAGGTGCTCCGACCCTCTCCATGGCTCTGGCGCTGGAGAAGTAGAGCACAGAGCGATGACTGACAGCCACCACAATGTCCTCGATCAAAGACTCAGTAATTTTTGATCGATGCTGCATTCACCCAGGTGAGTATCAACAGGAGAGACAGGAGAAGCCGCCGTGCCTCCATTGTATGTTTTATCGCATTCAACTTTCTACGATCTCGAAAGTGCATAGATACTTGGCCTAATAAATTCATTTTTTTATGGTATTACGCTATAGTCCTTTTCTCTTTTGTCTGATCGTTCGAGACAACAGATACCACTTCACATATCCCACAGAGGGTTCGGAGGGAGACCTAAAATCCCCAGGCTTGTTGAGATCACTGTAATGGTGGTCATATTGACAGGGTAAAGAGACTGGGTGCCTTCCTGGTGGATGAAGTTCTCTCCATTCTGCAACCTCTTTCTTTGGGTGTTTATTTGGATTTAACCCCTTAAGGACTGATTCATCCTGCAAAAGATGTACATGTTCCTTTACTGTACATATTCAATTTAGTGGGACTTTTTCTTTATTCCCATATGTTTTTTTGTGTGTCACTTTCACTGGCTCCTTCACACGAATTGTCTTTATGAACTGCCACTGTGAGATGATTTATTTTTATCACTGTTATATATAGGATCATTCTAATGTATCTTAGACCTATTTCACTTAATATTTTAAGTGCTGTACTGTATTTTTCACGAGTATGAATGTTTACTGGCAGTAGATAGTAGAATGTAACTGGCTAGGATTTTTAAATATTAAACCTCAGTACAAAGCGCTCAAATTGTGTTATTCTGGTGCTATTATCTACTATTAATCAACCAAGCCTCCGTTCCTAGTTGATGCCTTCTACGGTGAAACACTGCGGGTGGAGCACCAGTTTTTGACATCACCACGCTGGCTGGCTTGAGCCGCGGCTGTTTGAATTGTTTCATTGCTTTTGGATGTCAGTTTGTTTGGAAGTCTTAATAAATCTTTTAAATGGAAATGCTGCACCATGAAGCTTTTTCTTGTTTTTACCTGGTAAATATATCCCAAACGGAAGATACTCCGGAGGACTTGGTGATGCTATACATGAGGAATATAGCATAAAAACAGCAGTCTGCTGTATCGGTAGGGATATCCGCTCTAGGGGAATCCCAGGAGGAATGTCCATAGGTTGATCAAACCATTGCTGAGCCAGTTTGATCTCTATATCATGAGAGCCCTTCTTATCATTTAATAACGGAAAGAAGTCCCAAGCTACAACCTGAATGTTTAATATCACCTGTTTTATTTCAAACACTGTATGGACTTGAAAGTCAACACTGTTTATATTGGATTTATTTTTTATGTGGTTGCGCGATTATGAACTTTTTCCCAATCAACCATGTAAAACATATAAATTCATCATTCACATAAAGTGCTCCTGGTGCATTAATAATTTCACACCAAAAATTCAAAAACCGCCTTTCCTATCTCATTAGTAAACTCTAACATATACAAAGTGTCCAATTTCTTTCCAATGCTGTTCCTCTGTAAGTCAATCAGTGATGTCTCTTTTCAAAGTGCTCTGTGCTCAAAGTACCAAAAGATTATATGCATATATTCTCTTCTGCGATTCTTCACCATGCATCACCACCCCACTCGTACACTCACCAGATGACCATGACCTCTCTGGAAAGAGTATGGTCAAAATGTGCTTGTCCCCCAAGGGGTTAATAATCCCAGGCAGCAGCTTTTTCACTATAGGGTAATTATCGCCATAAAGTGTAAAACCTTTTTATTTAAATATAATCTAAAAATAAAACATCAATATATCCGCTTACATTATAAAGTGCATCCCCCTTGCACCTGGGTTGGGTTACTTTTGTATAACCAGGCGCCCCCACTACCGTTCAGTGTGAGTACAGACCATCCTCAATATCTCACCACTCACAGGTGTCAGGCTCTCGTTCAGCACAGACAGGGCCTGCAGCTTACGCATGTATTTGCAAATGTGTGCAACTAAACCCATGTTTTTAACGCACTGTTAGACAGGTGAATTCGGTTGGTTGCTGATTGGTTGGTAAGTTGAGCTTGGAAATTCTGTGTGTTTTGACATCTTGTTCAGCACAGATAGCTTCCTGTATCCCTTCCCCATGCCAGAATTTTTAATGTTCAGGATCATGAAAGATTGTGTCCTTTATTATTTGGCCGTATTGCTTTGGTAAGGCATGCAACATGAGTACCCCTTGTGTAAGATTCAATTATGCAGACTGCAGAAATGGCACCACACTGATGGTAAGAGAGTCCAGGAAATTAGTTTAGAGAGAGATAAGCAAACAAAAAAGCAAAAAAAAAAGCACAACACACTTTGGGACTTGGATACTCCCCCTTTCTCATGAGTGCCTGGACTCAAAGACAGCTCTAAAATACATTTCGATCTCTTAAGAGGAAACAGTGTCAGCAGGTTGTGTAGCTTAAAAAGTCAATGACAGTCTATTGTGCCAAAACACGTAGTGTGGCCAGAATACCTCTATGCCAGCACTGAAATGGGAAGACATGAAGCACATGAGATACATTGGTGTTTTAAGGTATTTGAAAGAAAAGCTCAATAAAAAATGATAACATGCTGGGATACAGAACTATAGTGGGAAAAAAAAAATGTAAAACTTGAGTTAGGCTTTGGGTCTCCACATGCATGGGAATTTACACAGTGCTATCCAAGTCAAATTCCTTTGGTAACCACTAATAAATACAGCATTTATACAGTACTAAATGGAATTAGTGATTCTGTTAAATGAAACACAAAAGATGGTGCACCAGCCCAGTGAATTATCCAAAGCACCATTTATTAAAAGAAAATAATACTTATGTAGTTTATTTTCCAATGCCATTTGGTTGTAACCTTTCCTGCTACATGTGAGGAGCTTTTATTGCTTCTTTGTTTGTGAGCATAATCCTTTATACTTTTCTTTAATGCTTTGGATAAGGCACAAGGCTGCTGGGCCCTATTTTGTGTTTAATTATATAGTGTTTTTGGATCACCCCAGTCTGAGGAGGGCTGCAAGACATGATGGTTACTGGAGGATTGGTGACATTTCCACAGATCAGCAATTCCAGAAGTAGAGCCTATCTACCTCCATTCTTTGTCTCACACTTGAGCACAGAAGAGAGCTTTTATTCTTTTACATTAGTGATTCTGTTTACTTAAGGTGTTTTTCCTATAAAAATAACAAACATGTTATACTTACCTGCTCTGTTGCAGTGGATTTGCACAGCTCCCAGCGTGCATTGCATTGCCGGCACCCATGGTTTGGTTCCAGCGAGTAGGTTCTTTGATGACTACTGAGCGGTTATTTTCTCTCTCTAAAGTGACGCAGTGCCGAATCACAAAAAGGGGCCTGGTCTTTGGCCAGCCAAATGGTCTGGGGCTTAAGTGGTTAAATACATGTATCCCATCATTAGGTAGGTCAATTATTTTTTTCTTGTTTTGAGCAATTTAAAATCAACACAAGAGCCATGTCTAAATCTTTCCTTTCTAAATTGTGGCATACGAAAGTTGTTTATATTCTTTGCAGCAGCAATATCACTTTTGTAGATATGGTCTGCAAAATAATTTACTCCAATTTTTTTAATGATGAAAACTGTCTCATCCCTTTTTCCTAAATTGCAGTCTATTAAAGCTGCTTACATACTGTGCATCAATTATAACATTTTTGTGAGTATTGGCTGAGAAATAATTATCTCTAACTTGTGTTTCTTAAGTGGTTAATGTAAAGTATTATTGAACCCTTGGTGTAAATACCTGTTTTACCTCTAGCTCCATGTAACTAGCTGCAAAACATGTATTTACCCTCATTTTCAACCAAAACATTTACCTTTTCACTTGAACAGTCTCTACTCATTGTTTGTGCTCACCTTAACTTTTGGTCAGGAAGAGTGCACTGTATAAATGGTATGGTATGATTTATGATGTGTTGGAAAGCATGTGCACTATAACTGTAATCAGAACTCTGGCCACACTTTGCATATGCACCCTAAACATGTTGCCTAATTATTAACAGTGCTAACTGTACACACTGTGCATGCTCCCCAAAGTATGACACCCAAGCAAGCACATAATGCTAAGGAACATGGACACAATGTACATGCACCCCCATAGAATGGCACCTGAGTAGGCACATAATGAGAAGACCCAGCAGGGCTGCTTCATTGAGACCTGCAAGCCACCTTTATAGGGGGAAGTAAGTAACACTCAACTGTAAAAGCTAATTATGCTGCAAATATATTAAGACTAAACCCCAAAAGGGGACTGAAAACAAGTATCAACATAAGGTATGCTGTTACATTTTATTTTCTTCATGGAGGGTTTAATAACACTTAGGGATAGAAAAGGGTTTGATTATTTTAAGTAATGTTCATTTAAATTAAAATGTATGTATTGTAATATTATAGATTAAAAAGTGGAATATTGGTCACCCTAAGGCCTCGTGCACACAATAGGTTAAACAGAGGACAACGGTCTGATGGACCGTTTTCATCGGTCAAAACCGATCGTGTGTGAGCCCCATAGGTTATTAAACCATCGGTTAAAAAAAAGCCGACTTGCTTTAAATTTAACCGATGGATTCCTAACCGATAGGTCAAAACCGATCGTTAGTAGGCACAACCATCGGTTAAAAATCCACGCATGCTCAGAATCAAGTGATCGGTTTTTTAACCGATGGTGTGTAGGCGTGACGGACCATCAGTCAGCTTCATCGGTTAACCAATGAAATCGGTCCATCAGACCGTTCTCATCGGATGGACTGATCGTGTGTACGCGGCTTAAGAAATTAATGCAAGCATTATATTATTTTTCTTTCAATACGTTAGTTAGAGAGAGCACATGGTAAATCCAGAAACCACATCCCTGGTGCGTAAAACAAGGAACCGGTTCATTAATAATAGGTCTTCAGCACTAAGAACCTCTATGTATAAAGATGAGAACACTTAAATAAAATACAGATTTTGAGCATCAGGATCTAGGAAGTCCTTGTATCCCACATGACATGTTTTATTGTAAACACCAGTTAACAAGAGCAACGAGAAACCAGAACTGACCCTCAGGGCCTCTCAGCAAGAAAAAAGAAGGGGAAAAGAAGAAGATAATGAGAGAAAATGGGGGAGTAGGGGAGAGAAAAAAAAGGGGGGGGAGTGTGTGGACAAGGTACCACCAGCTAGACACTCCTTCCAGGCCTGGGGAGCCAACATTGTAGTCCCTTGTAGTCAGTAGACAAACTTGTGCCAATAAAACCATTTTTTAAGAAATTTCTCACTAAGGACCTTTTCTGATTATATTATATTTCATGTCTATTTAAAATAGATAACACTTTCAATACAAGATGCTATCATGCTATGGAAGAAATGAAATAGTACAGTTTAAAATCCAAGAGCCTTTTCATCAATCTGGTGACTAAGATTAATATAGTTGCTCCTTGTACAGAAAATAAAATCCATCATATTAAAGAGAGGAATAGCTCTGGAAACATATTACTTTAAAAAATTCCTTCCTTTTTAAATGTATTTTTTGTGTTAGAGGTAGGTGATGGTGTATTATTAAAGGCAACTTATTTTCAGTGAGTTTGTATTTTGGGGTATGGATTCTTAACAGAGTTTGGGTTTATACTTGCTTCTTTGTCATGATTTCATTTTATGCACAGATATGCAGATTCTTCCTCCAATACTATCTGTATCCACATAACAAATGGATTATTCTCATATTGTTCTCAATCAGTCTGAGCAGACTGCACTGAATGGTGCAATCATATGCAATGCTCAAATATTTGTTGGTAAATATAGAATTTTTTTAATTTGCTGTCCTCCATGACTAAAGTACAGAAACTTTTAAAGCAGTGACCTGCCTTTGTGTGTCATCCTGTTACTGTCAGTAGCTTGCATTATGTATTTAGTTAGTTATAAGAGGGGTTAAAGGTGATGCCATACTAGAGGTGCTGTGCTGTGCATTACTAGCCAGGAAATACTGTTTTGCAGTAATAAGTTAGAGAAAATATGGATGTCTCCATTTACCATGTATCCATTAAAGCTTAATGTGAATGTAAACCCACCACTCACCCAGTATAAACTAATGGCACAGTATTAATTTATATATACATGCAAGCCTCCTGCATGTTTCCCTACCTTGCAAATCTTACCCCCTTCAGCAATAGGAGCCCTGCAAAATTCTGGATTCGGTGGGTGGGTCTGTTTGCTGAAGCTCGTGGGCAGAGTCATGATGTCACATCCCTGCCCACCTCTACACTCTCCTACTGTCCTATTCCTGAGTTTTAAGTAACATCCAGTCATAACTCAGGAAAGGCACGACATGACTTCAGCATGCCCAGTCATGCTGAGGCGTGGAGCAGCCAATTATTTGAGAGCTGGAGAATTAAAGGACGGGGATGTGAAGCTGGAATCATAACACCCTCTCTCTCTGCTCTCTGCTCGTTCATGAGATAAAGAAATCAGATGTCAGTCACAGCACTAGGGGATGTGACCTCACAAACTTATCTGTGTGTCATTTTTTATCTTACTACAAAATTACAAGAGGATTGCTCAGAGCTGGATTAACTCTTCGTGGCAAGATTGGGCACAGATTACTTGAAATCCTATACTGTACCAGGTAGAAGTCTTCATTAAAAACTTTTTTCCGGTTTACAGCCACTTTAACTTTGTTAGGTATTTCTACATGTGCCACTACTGGGAAGATTTTCATTTACTTCTTGTTATGATGGGAAGTGATTTGAAATCTTGATATACAGACAAAAAGAAAAAGAAACACATTTTTACCAGAGTGGGGTATTAGAACTTTGGACAATTCATTGCTATCTGTACCCTCCTGGCCAGATTAATGTAGCCCGATTTCTTGTATGGAAACAACAGGGACAGAAAGGGAGGGACGATCACCTAAATGAGGTCACAGACATAACTGGACACATGTAAACCTCCAATGAGGGCCATTGTATAGACACCTAAGCCCATTAAATGAATTGCTCTAAGTGACACATGCAGGCTAATTTACAAAAGTATCAAAAGTATTTATTTAGATTTTCCGATACACAATATTACCCAATTTAGTGAAAAATAATACAGCAATAGCCTGCACCTCACCCTTTAAAAATAAGACGTTGTCTTGTTCACATGGACAAATGTCCTGACGTCACAGCGACCCTACATATGGCCAGGCATGATAGTTTTAGTTACCTTACTGTGGAAGGCAAAATGTAGCATATACACTCACCAGCCACTTTATTAGGTACACCTGTTCAATTTTCAAAATTGCTTGGTAACACAACTTGCTAATCAGCCAATCACATGGCAGCAACTCAATGCAGTTAGGCATCTAGACGTAGTGAAGGCGACTTGCTGAAGCTCAAACGGCATCAGAATGGGGAAGGGTGGGGATTTAAGTGATTTTGAACGTGGCATGGTTGTTGCTGCCAGACGGGCTGTTCTAAGTATCAAAAACGGCTGATCTACTGGGATTTACTAGCGGATGTCTTATACAGATATAATCAGTTGCTATGTTACAATCAAAATTTTAAACATGATGAATGATTATGTGAACTTGCAGGATGTACAGATGGACAAATTGCTTCAAAATTCTCAATGTGCTTCTTGAACATAATTTACTTCATCTGGAGTCAATGCTACTGACAGGGTGTCAATGAGGTAGAAAGAACAAAATAACATTTACAGAGATAAAGAGATTAATTTTTTACAGTCTTATAGTGAGATATCCTCCTGAAGAAATCCCCGTCCATAGAGGACGTAACGCGTATGGAAGGAGCATCGTGACGTCACCCGCGGCTATCACTTTGCTCAATATACACGCTGTGTACTTTGGCACCGATCGTGGTGCCTTCATTGTAAGTGTTTTTTTTCTTTTATTACGATTAAATCGTTTATCCAAATGGAGAGCACTATGTTTTGGCATTTGTTTATTACATGACCTGGGATGACCTATCGGTTTCTCTGTGACATCTCTACTACTGCTGGATTTGCTGATATTCACACATAAAGCGCATTTGACCCTCCATAATCAAAGGGTCCAGGTGGTGAGGTGAGAGGCCATTTCATGTGGTGGTGGATGTGTGTCTAGCACGTGTGAAGTTACCTACACAGTCATCTGTCTGTCTACATTGGCACTCACTGGAGGTGTACTGCGATTTTATGGACTTTCTAATCATCTTTTATTATTTCATTTGAGCGCTGTACCATCTGTATTTGTTTCTCTACAGGGATTTTGTGATTATTGACCCTGGTGTTCAGCTGACTAACACTACTTCAAGGTGCAAGGTGTAGTGATGGCCACATGTTGTGCCTCGTCTTACACCAAACTGTACCTGGGGAGGGAGGGGAGTAGGAGAACCAAGTCTTTTTGGACTATGGTCTCTCGGTTTACCTGCGCCACATTTTAACATTTTATTGTGACACAGGTACTTCGATTACATCTTTATCATGTGGAGTGGTGAGGGACATTTTGTTGGATGATTTTGGTAAATGTTTCTTCGTTCTTCAATTAACTATGTCATGCCACCAACAGGAAATAGCTTTTAATGGATGTCTTGGATGCTAGTTAATCAGTGCCTTGTGTGAATACGATTTTTAATATTGTTTTTCTTTTTGCATATAACAAAATTTTATCTGTGAATATTGAATAAAATTAATATTTTATTTATAATTCATGTGATGATATACAGTATCTCACAAAAGTGCGTAAACCAGTCAGGTTTTTTAAAATCATTTATTATATCTTTTCATGTTACAACACTGAAGAAATTACACCTTGCTACAATGTAAAGTAGCAAGTGTACAGCTTGTATAACAGTCTAAATGTGCTGTCCCCTCAAAATAACTAAACTGTCTAAACTGCTGATAACAAATAAGGGGAAAACACCCCAAAGTGTAAATGTCCAAATTGATCCCAATTAGCCATTTTCCCTCCCCTGTGTCATGTGACTTGTTAGTGTTACAAGGTCTCAGGTGTGAATGGGGAGCAGGTGTGTTAAATTTGGTGTTATCGCTCTCACTCATACTGGTCACTGGAAATTTAACATGGCACCTCATGGCAAAAAGCTGGGGATCTGAAAAAAATAATTGTTGCTCTACATAAAAATGGCCTAGGCTATAAGAGGATTGCCAAGACACTTTATCTCCAAAAAATCCCATGGGCATTTAGTTGGATTTTGCATTGATTGATCTATAATCCAACACAGAATGTGCTCACAGGGAGTGGGTTGAAGTATGCTGAATGTCATTCAGTGCTCAGCTGAGAGAAAGTCTGATATTGGACCCTGGGGCCAAGTGTCTGTACAGAATAGCTTAAGGAAGAAACTGATTTTTTTTAACTAGAGCTAGGCTGCTAGAATATTTCATTTTGGCGTTTAACCAGTTCCCGACCCCCGCATGTACATATACGTCCACAATATGGCACGTACAGGCACATGAGCGTACAGGTACGTCCCCGCCTTACCCGGGTTCGGGGGTCCGATCGGGACCCCCTCCGGTACATGCGAGGGCCGGGAACGGTGTACGGGAGGTCCGGGAGGAGGGGGCGGCTATTGGTTTCCAGCCGTCCCCTCTCGATCTCCCTCCGCGAATGAGCTTCCACCTGAGCCCTCCCTGCCTGTGTAACTGTAAACACAGGCAGGGAGGAAGTGACGTTTTCTCCCCTCTGGCGGTCTTTTCGTCCGGTTCCAGAGGAGAGAAGACGTCAGTACTGTGAGTTGCACCAACAGCACACTGACACAGCACACATAGGCACATAACCCCCCCCGATCACCCCCCCAGCACCCCCAGATCACCCCCTGTCACAGTGTCACTGATTGCAGTGATCATTTATTTTCTGATCACTGCTTTTAGTGTCAGTGTGACAGAAAAAAGTGTCAGGGCAGTTAGGTTTAGGCCCCTTTAGGTCCAGGGTAGCCCCCTACCCCCCCCCCCAATAAAGGTTTAACCCCTGATTGCCCCTAGAGTTAACCCTTTCACCCCTATTGCCAGTGTCACTAAGCGATCGGTTTCTGATCGCTGTATTAGTGTCACTGTTGCCGCTAGGCAGTTAGTTTTTTTTGAGGTTCGCCGCCAGGTTTATATAGCGTTAGGTACCCCCATAAATAAAGGTTTTAACCCCTGATTGCCCCTAGAGTTAACCCTTTCACCCCTATTGCCAGTGTCACTAAGCGATCGGTTTCTGATCGCTGCATTAGTGTCACTGTTGCCGCTAGGCAGTTAGTTTTTTTTGAGGTTCGCCGCCAGGTTTATATAGCGTTAGGTACCCCCATAAATAAAGGTTTTAACCCCTGATTGCCCCTAGAGTTAACCCTTTCACCCCTATTGCCAGTGTCACTAAGCGATCGGTTTCTGATCGCTGTATTAGTGTCACTGTTGCCGCTAGGCAGTTAGTTTTTTTTGAGGTTCGCCGCCAGGTTTATATAGCGTTAGGTACCCCCATAAATAAAGGTTTTAACCCCTGATTGCCCCTAGAGTTAACCCTTTCACCACTGATCACTGTATAAGTGTCACTGGTGACGTGGTTAGCCAGTTAGTTATTTAGTTATTTTAGGTTCGCCACCAGGTTTTTAGAAAGCGTTAGGTACCCCCATATATTACCGAATAAAGGTTTTAACCCCCTGATTGCCCCCTAGTTAACCCTTTCACCAGTGATCACCGTATAAGTGTTACGGTTGACGCTGGTTGGTTAGTTTGCTGTTTATAGCATCAGAGCACCCGCCGTATATAACCCAATAGGTTTAACCCCCTGATCACCCGGCGGGTGATATAAATTTAATTTTAGCGCCAGTCAGGGTCTGCGTCGCCCCAGGCAGCGTTAGGTTAGAGCCAGTACCGCTTACACCCACTCGCTAAGCATACACCCCCCTTAGTGGTATAGGATCTGAACGGATCGATACCTGATCTGATCAGATCTATACTAGCGTACCCAGCAGTTTAGGGTAACAAAAACGCATTGTTAGCGGAATCAGCCCAGATACCCGCTAGCACCTGCGTTTTCCCCCTCTGCCCAGCCCAACCCACCCAAGTGCAGTATCGATCGATCACTGTCACTTACAAAACACAAGACACATAACTGCAGCGTTCGCAGAGACAGGCCTGATCCCTGCGATCGCTTACAGTTTTTTTTGAAGCGTTTTCTACATTTGCTTTTCTATAGTCAGGTGCTTTTTTTACCTGTGAATCCTTACCATTGTACCACTAAATTTCCAAAATGGCAAACCGAAGGTACAATGATAAGCAGGCCTTGGAGTTCATGTGCATGTCAGATAGTGAAGAGGAGGAGGTCACGCATCTGACAGATTCTGGCTCAGAATATGAACCCATTTACGACAGCGGCTCCATGTCAGATAGCTCGCACGACGAAGTTGAGGTCCCTGCTAAGGCCAGGCGTACCCGATCCCATTCTGATGTTGTTGAGCAGCAAGAACCGCAGGACCCTCGTATGGAGCAGAGATCCAGTACTAGCGCCGCTATTCCTTCTGGTGGATTGGCAAGCACCCTGGATTGGCAAGCCTAGTACACCCTGGTCGTTTATCCAGCACTGCAGTAACACTTGGTGACGTGGCGAGTCCCATAAGTGCAGTTCAAGCTGGCGATGTGGCAAGCACAAGTAGTGTCCCGCTGCCACCAAGAAGAAGACAGAGACAGGCCCGTCGTGCCCATAGTGCCCTTCCTGTAGAATTTGCCTATCCTGATTGGGTCCCCACCACTTCTACAGCACCTGTACTTCCCCCATTCACTGGCCAACCCGGTATTCAGGTGGATACAGCGAACTTTACGTCACTTGATTTTTATTCGCTGTATTTCACGGAAGATCTCTATAGATCTATTGTGGACCAGACTAATTTATATGCTGGTACCTACATCGCCGCTAACCCCCAGTCTCGCCTTGCCAAAGAATGGAAACCTCTCGAGGTTTCCGAATTTAAGACCTTTCTGGGCCTTACCCTCAACATGGGCATACACAAATTTCCGTCATTGCGGATGTATTGGTCCACACATCCCATCGACCATATGCCGTTTTCTCTGCTCACATGGCCAGGAAACGATACGAGGCGATCCTGCGGTTCCTGCATTTCAGTGACAATGCACTTTGTCGTCCACGTGGAGACCCTGAATTTGACCGGCTCTACAAAATTCGGCCCCTCGTAAACCATTTCAACGAACGTTTTGCAGCCTTGTTTAATCCCCAGCAGGTTGTATGCGTTGATGAGTCCCTGATTAAATTTGCTGGCCGCTTGTCTTTCAAACAGTACCTTCCCAGCAAGCGTGCCAGATACGGGGTCAAGCTCTATAAGCTCTGTGACAGGGCAACAGGCTACACATGGAGCTTTAGGGTTTACGAGGGAAAAGATAGTCAGGTAGAGCCGGAAGGATGCCCAGATTACATGGGGAGCGCTGGCAAGATTGTTTGGGACTTGGTGTCACCCTTATTCGGAAAGGGGTACCATTTGTATGTGGACAATTTTTACAGCAGCGTGCCACTTTTTAGCCACTTATTTGATCAACAGATTGGAGCATGTGGCACCGTGCGACCTAATCGCCGGGGCTTCCCCCAGCGGCTTGTAGATGCCCGTATTAGGCCGGGGGCGAGAGCCTGCTGCAGATGTAAAAATTTGCTCGCTGTGAAGTGGCGGGACAATAGGAATGTTTTCGTTCTTACCACCCTTCACGCAGACACGACAGTCCAAATTCATACGGCGACTGGTGTTGTGGAGAAACCCCTCTGTGTCCACGAATATAACCTTAATATGGGAGGGGTGGACCTCAACGACCAGTTAATGGCGCCGTATCATATTGCCCGTAAGACGAGACGCTGGTACAAAAAAGTGTCTCTACATTTATTTCAATTGGCTCTACTGAATGCTCATGTCGTATACAGAGCTTCAGGACGGAATGAATCCTTCCTTCAATTCCAGAGGGATATCATCACAGAACTCCTGTATCCAGGCGGTACTGTACCTCACCAGCCCCTACCAAATGCAGTAAGCCGACTGCATGAGAGGCATTTTTCTTATGTCCTCGAGAGTACCCCTACCCAACGAGCCCCCCAAAGAAAATGTCGTGTCTGTACCAAGCGCGGATTTAGGCGTGACACCCGTTATTTTTGTCCCAAATGTCCTGCCAATCCTGGTCTTTGTATTGGTGAATGTTTTGAACGCTTCCACACACGAGTTAATTATTAGTGTAGGGTGAAACATTTCACAGGCTAGGCTCACTTACACAGGGTCTCCCAAGATGCCATCGCATTTTGAGAGACCCAAACCTGGAACCGAAAAGTTGAAGTTACAGTTCACAGTTACAAAAAAAAGTGTTAAAAAAAAAAAAAAAAAGTAAAAAATAAAAACACACAAAAAAATATAAAATAAAAAAACCAAAAATAGTTGTCGTTTTATTGTTCTCTCCCTCTCTATTCTCTCTCTATTGTTCTGCTCTTTTTTACTGTATTCTATTCTGCAAAGTTTTATTGTTGTTATGTTTTTTCATGCTTGCTTTTCAGGTATGTAATTTATTTTACTGTTTTCAGGTACGCCATTCAGCTGTTGCGCGGACTTATTTATCTTGACAGCAACAGCGTTTGCTCCCACGATATATAAAGCCGCGACTCCAGTGCTGTAGGAGGTGATTTCACCACCACAGTTAAAAAAAAGAGCATATATGCCGAAGCATGGGGGCAGCAGGGGCGGAGGAGCGATTTTGCTCCTAATGCCGCGTACATACGGTTGACATTCCTACGGAGGCTTTCCCGTGGAAAAGTCTGACCATGTGTACACGGCATAGAAAAGTCCGACCGTGTGTACGCGGCATAGAAAAGTCCGACCGTACGCGGCATAACTTTTTTGCGGGAGGATGCCCCTATGCTTCGGCATATATATATTTTAGGCACAGGTTGCGTTAAAAAATGTTTTATTTTTTACTATGTTTTTTTATAGGTATTTGCTTTGCAGGTATGGTATGATCTTACTGTTATACTGGAATGTTACTTTGTTTTAATGTTAACCATCATTTGCTTAGCAGGTACGCCATTCAGTTGCAGTGCGGATTTATTTAGCGTGACAGCAACAGCGTTTGCTCCCACGATATATAAAGCCGCGACTCCAATGCTGTAGGAGGTGATTTCACCACTACAGTTCAAAAAAGAGCATATATGCCGGAGCATGGGGGCATTAGGGGCGGAGGAGCGATTTTGCTCCTAATGCCGCGTACATACGGTTGACATTCCTACGGAGGCTTTCCTGTGGAAAAGTCTGACCATGTGTACACGGCATAGAAAAGTCCGACCGTGTGTACGCGGCATAGAAAAGTCCGACCGTACGCGGCATAACTTTTTTGCGGGAGGATGCCCCCATGCTTCGGCATATATAAATGGTGCATGTATGCCCATCATTAGAAGTGGGTGGATGAAGGGAGGTATTCTAATGGTAGGCATACCCACCGATCAATCTTTTTTTTGTTCAGCCAACAGGCTGCATGAAAAAAAAAAAAGATTACAATACATGTCCAACAAGAACCATCAACGTACTGGTATGTTGCTGGACTTTGAATGGTTATACCAGAATGATGCCTGCGGGTTTAGGCATCATCTTGGTATCATTCTTTTCAGCCAGCGGTCGGCTTTCATGTAAAAGCAGTCCTAGTGGCTAATTAGCCTCTAGACTGCTTTTACATTCAGTGGGAGGGAATGTCCCCCCCCCCAGATATAAACGGCGCCATTGAGAATATGGGAAAGCATTTTATCACACCGATCTTGGTGTGGTCAGATGCTTTGAGGGCAGAGGAAAGATCTAGGGTCTAATAGACCCCATTTAAAAAAAAAAAGAGTACCTGTCACTAACTATTGCTATCATAAGGGATATTTACATTCCCTGAGATAACAATAAAAATGGTAAAAAAATAAATAAATGGAAGGAACAGTTAACAAATAAAATAAAAAAAGCGAAATAAATATATAAAAAAATAAAAAAATAAAAAAAAGCATCCCTGTCCCCCCCTGCTCTTGCGCAAAGGCGAACGCAAGCGTCGGTCTGGAGTCATATGTAAACAGCAATTGCACCATGCATGTGAGGTATCACCGCGAAGGGCAGATCGAGGGCAGTCATTTTAGCAGTAGACCTACTCTGTAAATCTAATGTGGTAACCTGTAAAGGCTTTTAAAGGCTTTTAAAAATGTATGTAGTTTGTCACCACTGCGCGTTTATGCGCAATTTTAAAGTATGTCGTGTTTGGTATCCATGTACTCGGCCTAAGATCATAATTTTTATTTCATCAATAATTTGGGCAATATAGTGTGTTTTAGTGCTTTAAAATAAAAAAAAGTGTATTTTTTCCCCAAAAAATGCGTTTGAAAAAACGCTGCGCAAATACTGTGTGGAAAAAAAATTTGCAACACCCACCATTTTAATCTGTAGGGCCTTTGCTTTAAAAAAATATATAATGTTTGGGGGTTCAACTTAACTTTCTTGCAAAAAAATAATATGTTTTTATGTAAACAAACAGTGTCAGAAAGGGCTTTTTCTTCAAGTGGTTAGAAGAGTGGGTGATGTGTGACATAAGCTTCTAATTGTTGTGCATAAAATGCCAGGACAATTGAAAACCCCCCCAAATGACCCCATTTTGGAAAGTAGACACCCCAAGCTATTTGCTGAGAGGCATCTTAAGTCCATGGAATATTTTAGATTTTGACCCAAGTTGCGGGAAATATAAATATATATATATATATATATTTTTTTTTGCGCAAAGTTGTCACTAAATGATATATTGCTCAAACATGCCATGGGCATATGTGGAATTACACCCCAAAATACATTCTGCTGCTTCTCCTGAGTACGGGGATACCACATGTGTGAGACTTTTTGGGAGCCTAGCCGCGTACGGGACCCCAAAAACCAATCACCGCCTTCAGGCTTTCTAAGGGTGTAAATTTTTGATTTCACTCCTCACTACCTATCACAGTTTCGAAGGCCATAAAATGCCAAAATAGCACAAAAAAACCCCAAATGACCCCATTTTGGAAAGAAGACACCCCAAGGAAACTGCTGAGAGGCATGTTGAGTCCATTGATTTTTTTTTTTTTTGTCCAAAGTGATTGAATAATGAGAAAAAAAAAAAAAAAAAAAATTGTCACTAAATGATATATTGCTCACACATGCCATGGTTATATGTGGAGTTGCACCCTAAAATACATTCTGCTGCTTCTCCTGAGTACGGGGATACCACATGTTTGGGACTTTTTGGGAGCCTAGCCGCGTACGGGACCCCGAAAACCAAGCACCGCCTTTAGCATTTCTAGGGGCGCAAATTTTTGATTTCACTCCTCACTACCTATCACAGTTTCGAAGGCCATAAAATGCCAAAATAGCACAAAACCCCCCCAAATGACCCCATTTTGGAAAGTAGACACCCCAAGCTATTTGCTGAGAGGCATGTTGAGTCCATGGAATATTTAATTTTTTTGCCCCAAGTGATTGAATCATGACCAAAAAAAATTAAAAAAAAAAATGTACAAAACATTGTCACTAAATGATATATTTCTCACACATGCCATGGTTATATGTGGAATTGCACCCCAAAATACATTCTGCTGCTTCTCCTGAGTACGGGGATACCACATGTGTGGGACTTTTTGGGAGCCTAGCCGCGTATGAGACCCCGAAAACCAAGCACCGCCTTCAAGATTTCTAAGGACATAAATTTTTGATTTCACTCACACAAATCTTGAAGGCAGTGCTTGGTTTTCGGGGCCCCGTACGCGGCTAGGCTCCCAAAAAGTCCCACACATGTGGTATCCCCGTACTCAGGAGAAGCAGCAGAATGTATTTTGGGGTGCAATTCCACATATAACCGTGGCATGTGTGAGAAATATATCATTTAGTGACAACGTTTTGTAATTTTTTTTTTTTGGTCATTATTCAGTGACTTGTGGCAAAAAAATTAAATATTCCATGGACTCAACATCCCTCTCAGCAAATAGCTTGGGGTGTCTACTTTCCAAAATGGGGTCATTTGGGGGGGTTTTGTGCTGTTTTGGCATTTTATTGCCTTCGAAACTGTGATAGGTAGTGAGGAGTGAAATCAAAAATTTATGCCCTTAGAAATCCTGAAGGCGGTGATTGGTTTTCGGGGTCCCGTACGCGGCTAGGCTCCCAAAAAGTCCCACACATGTGGTATCCCCGTACTCAGGAGAAGCAGCAGAATGTATTTTGGGGTGCAATTCCACATATGCCCATGGCATATGTGAGAAATATATCATTTAGTGACAACGTTTTGTAAATTTTTTTTTTTTTTGGTCATTATTCAATCACTTGGGGCCCATAAAATTAAATATTTCATGGACTCAACATGCCTCTCAGCAAATAGCTTGGGGTGTCTTCTTTCCAAAATGGGGTCATTTGGGGGGGTTGTGTGACATCTTGGCATTTTATGGCCTTCAAAACTGTGATAGGTAGTGATAGGTAGTGAGGAGTGAAATCAAAAATGTATGCCCTTAGAAATCTTGAAGGTGGTGATTGGTTTTCGGGGTTCCGTACGCGGCTAGGCTCACAAAAAGTCCCACATATGTGGTATCCCCGTACTCGGGAGAAGCAGCAGAATGTATTTTGGGGTGCAATTCCACATATAACTATGGCATGTGTGAGCAATATATCATTTAGTGACAACTTTGTGCAAAAAAAAATCAGTTTGTCATATTCCCGCAACTTGTGTCAAAATATAAAATATTCCATGGACTCGACATGCCTCTCAGCAAATAGCTTAGGGTGTCTACTTTCCAAAATGGGGTCATTTGTTTTGTTTTTTTGCTATTTTGGCATTTTATGGCCTTCGAAACCTTGATAGGTAGTGAGGAGTGAAATCAAAAATTTGTGCCCTTAGAAATGCTGAAGGCGGTGCTTGGGTTTTGGGGCCCCGTATGCGGCTAGGCTCCCAAAAAGTCCCACACATGTGGTATCCCCGTACTCAGGAGAAGCAGCAGAATGTATTTTGGGGTGCAATTCCACATATAACCATGGCATGTGTGAGAAATATATCATTTAGTGACAACTTTTTGTAAACATTTTTTTTTTTTTTTTTCCGTCATTATTCAATCACTTGGGACAAAAAAATTAAATATTCAATGGACTCAACATGCCTCTCAGCAGTTTCCTTGGGGTGTCTACTTTCCAAAATGGGGTCATTTGGGGGGGTTTTGTACTTCCCTGCCATTTTAGCACCTCAAGAAATGAGATAGGCAGTCATAAAATAAAAGCTGTGTAAATTCCAGAAAATGTACCCTAGTTTGTAGACGCTATAACTTTTGCGAAAACCAATAAATATACGCTTATTGCGATTTTTTTTACTAAAGACATGTGGCTGAATACATTTTGGCCTAAATGTTTGACTAAAATTTAGTTTATTCGATATTTTTTACTTTTTAATAAGAAAAATCATTTTTTTTCAAAATTTACGGTCTTTTTGCGTTTATATCGCAAAAAATAAAAATCGCAGAGGCGATCAAATACCATCAAAATAAAGCTCTATTTGTGGGAAGAAAAGGACGCAAGTTTTGTTTCGGTACAACATTGCATGACCGCGCAATTACCAGTTAAAGCAGCGCATTGCCAAATTGTAAAAACACCTTGGGTCTTTAGACAGCGTATTGGTCCGGGGCTTAAGTGGTTAAAGAAACCCAGCCAGGAATAGGCATTTGAAAAACTCAATCACCAATCACTAATGCCACGTACACACGATTGGTTCATCGGATGAAAACGGACCGATGGATTTTTTCATCAGATATCCGATGAAGCTGACTTTCATCAGTCTTGCCTACACACCATCAGTTAAAAATCTGATCGGGTCCAACGCGGTGACGTAAAACACAACGATGTGCAGAGAAAAATGAAGTTCAATGCTTCCGAGCATGCGTCGACTTGATTCTGAGCATGCGTGGATTTTTGACGATTGTTGTGCGCCCGGCGTATTAAAATACGCTGTTTACGTAAGGTGTCCGACCGGTGTAACTTTACCCCTCATAAAGCAGGGGTAAGTCATTTGAGCGTCCCGTTTCTTCCAGCTTCCCCGTGGTGTGCTACATGCGCCAGACTTTCTAAAGGGTGCTACATACACCAGCACGGGGCCCCCGCCGGATGGGTAAGCAATTCCCCCAAAAACTGTGACAGTTATCCGCGGCTCCTATATATCTGTTGGCCGGAGTATGGAGGTGCTATTTACCTTTTTATTGACAGCAACTCCCCAATCAGCTTTGAGTTTCTATACTTTGGACTTTTTTTTTGCAATTATGCGACTTATCTTGTGAATAGGAGCTTTACCACTATCACTGCAATTGATGGACTGATGTATTTGATTAACTCTTACCGTGATTCCTGCACTCCCTATTCTTTCTGGTTCTATGCTGGCCTATTGGAACATTGTTTGCAGGCTATGGCCGGGATTCACGTAGAGCGGCGCATCTTTGTGCCGGTGTAGCGCATCTCATATGCGCTACACCGACGTAACTTGGAGAGGCAAGTTGAGTATTCACAAAGCACTCGCTCCCATATTTGCGCCAGCGTAACTTAAATTGGCTGGCGTAAGCCCGCCTAATTCAAAGTAGGCAGGTAGTGGGCGTGTTGTATTATAATGAATCGTGACCCCATGTAAATTAATGGCCGTACGAACGGCGCATATACTCCCTAAGATACGACGGCTCAATGCGTACGACGTGAACGTAACCTACGCCCAGCCCCATTCACGTACGACTTACGTAAACGACGTAAAATACGACGGCTGTTCCGACGTTTCCGACGTCCATACCTTAACATGACTTACCCCTGCTTTATGAGGGGTAAACTTACGCCAGACGTACGCCTTACGTAAACGGCATATACTATTGCGCCGGGCGCAAGTACGTTCGTGAATCGGCGTATCTAGGTCATTTACATATTCCATGCGTAAATCAATGGAAGCGCCCCTTGCGGCCAGCGTAAATATGCGCCCAAGATACGACGGCGTAGGAGACTAACGTTGGTCGGAAGAAGCCTATTTTCAGGCGTATCTTGTTCTGTGGGTACGGCGCATAGATACGACGGCGCCCATTAAGACTTACGCGGCGTATCTCGAGATACGTCGGCGTAAGTCGTACTTGAATCTGGCCCTATGTATATTTCTTGATGAAAACATCTAATATATAGCCCCAGTTCAAGATCTGCATTTTACTAGTATTTCCAGTGTTCACCCTCAGGGTCATTGCTATCACGTCACTTTTGATGACTGATTCATGTCTGGATAATTAAGGGTCAATAATTATATTTTGGTTAAGTGGTTTTTCATTATACCCCCACTTTTAGAATACAACGTTGTACTTTTTTACAGTGTAATTATTATGATTAATTTCGATATTCTGGAGGAACACTCCCCTTTGGGAGATTTTGTGTATATCATACCAGGGGAGTTTTTTTTTACAATTTGCATATTCATTAATAAAGTCTCTTTAATACACTGATGGTTATATGTGGTTGATTCACCCTCAGACTATCGTTTGGGACTCTATGTCCCAAACCCCTCCTTTTTTTTCTAGTATTTTTATTGTCTATTGGGTGGATCCCGTCTTCTAGACGAATCAATCCATCAGTGGTTTTCTCGACGAGACAAATGCCCGTTAAAAATTTAGAACCTGCTCTATTTTTTCTCCTTGTTTTTCACGTCTTGAAAAACGGTCGTGTGTGCGCTTTAACGAGGGGAAAAAAACATGCGTGCTCAGAAGCAAGTTATGAGATGGGAGCGCTTGTTCTAGTAAAATTAGCGTTCGTAATGGAGATAGGACATTCGTCACGCTGTCACAGACTGAAAAGCACGAATCGTGTTTCTCACCAAACTTTTACTAACATGCGGTAACACGAAATCAGCAAAAGCAGCCCAAAGGGTGTCACCATTCTAATGGAACTTCCCCTTTATAGTGTCATCGTACGTGTTGATGTATGTGTTGTACGTCACCACGCTTTGCTAAAGCATTTTTTTTCACAAACATGTGTATGCAAGGCAGGCCTGATAGGAATCACGGCAAATCACATTGAGAAAAACTAAGTTTTTTTTCATGACGTGAAAAACGGTCGTGTATGCGGCATCAGAAAAGACTTGGTCTTCAAGTGGTTAATGACAAATGTTCACACAAATGTATAGGAGAAATACAATCTATACTGAAAGTCCTCTCTTTGTGGGATTTTAGAGGCAACAAATACAATATGTAAAAATGTATTCCATGCTTTAGCCCAGGTTCACATTGATGCGATTTGGCATGCGATTTGACAAGTCAAATCGCATGCCAAATCGTCAGCTATTGCCAGCAATTGCACAGTCTGAATCGTTGCGACGCCGACTTTGCAGCACCACACTGATTCCCAAAAGTAATTTCTGTACTACTTTTGGTGCGATTTCAATAGACATCTGTGAAGGAACCCGCACAGATGTCTCTGAAATCGCCCCCGAAGTCGGACTGGTATGCGGGTATGAAATTGTGCAAGTTCAGCTGAACTCGCACAATTCCAATCCCGAAGCAGTGTGGACCTAGGATTATTGTTATTTTTTTTTTCATATTAATTTCATATATATTTTCTAGACAAACATAGTACATCTACTTCCTGTACATTCCCACCACTATGGTGTATTCTCTTTTCCTTCAAGAGATGGTAACCTAATCTGTGAACAGGGTCCAGTACATATTGCAGCAGGCCAGGTAAAATCTTGTATTTGAACAGTTTTGGCCTTCAGGCTGTAGTTTGGAGACCCTTTCCGTAAGGGGTCCACAAAAGATGTCTGCATCTGCAACTCAAGAACGTTAAATTTTCTACTGAAACAATGCTGAATTGCTAAGGGTCATTCTTCAGAGCTGATGACATTAAAGGAAAAGTAGGGCCAAAGCTCTTTTGGCCTTACTTCTCCTCTGGACCACAAAAGTGCATCCACCTAGGTGAGTATGATTGTTTTTTTTTTAATCCCGCACTTCTCTTTTAATACATTCGATATCAGTTTGGACTGTACTTGTCGAGAACCAAAGACCAGGCAAACTCTGTACTTTCATCTTTTACCCCATTTATTTTGCTGTTGCTTATTGTTAGAACTGGATATACTGTACATTATGTCACACTCAAGAAAACAACATAATTTGAAAGCCACACAAGACTATCATTCAGTATAATGAGGCAAGTTTTTAGGCAGGCAATGGATGCAATTTTATTTCCTTCCAGCACAGGTGGAAGGTGAGAAAATTGCTAATTTTCAACACCAACAAAATCAGCGTTGATGGGGGAATCCCTCCTGCAGCGCTTTGGTGTTCTACCAGCGGGATGCCTTCCCTGTCGGCAGAACACAATGATTAGTGTTGTCAGCTATATCTATAGCTAATTTGGGAAAACCTGACAGGCTGGTTGTACACAAGTCAATCATAGATTGACTTGTGTACAACCAGAGTGCCCATACGTGGATCGAAATTTGGCCGGTCACTGCTGACCTGGCAGAATTTTGGTCCATGTATGGCCGACTTTAGTTCTTTACGTCATTCAGAATGGTAAAAAAAATTAAAATTTCATTCAGTGGGGAACATCTCTTTTAATAATGCTTAAAGTGAAACATTAAAGATACAAAATTCCTTTAACCACCTCCCACTTGCCGTATAGTAAAATGACGGCGGGCGGGATCCTCTCTTGTTCTAGGATGTCGTGTCCCAGGTGACGCGGATGATGCAGCTCTTTACCCATGTGATCGACTGTGACAGAGTGACAGAGTGTGAGGCGAGGAGAGCAGATCAGCAGCATCTCCTCACAGGGGAGATCTGTACAGGTAATTAGGGAACTGATCATGAGTGCCCAGCAGTGCCACCTATTTGTGCTCATCACTGCCACCTATTAGGGCTCATTAGTGCTGCCTATCAATGCCACCTATCAGTGCCCATCAGCGCTGCATATTAGTGCCTCATCATCAGTGCCCTACAGTGCTGGTTCATCATCAGTGCCATACAGTGCTGGTTCATCAGCGCCCATAAGTGCTGCCTCATTAGTGCCCATCAGTGTGGCCTATCAGTGCCGTCATTGCCGCCTCATCAGCACACATTAGTGTAAGGGAAAAATCACTTATTTACAAAATAACTTTTCTCTCTTTTCATTTGGGTACAGCATTACATGACTGCTCAATTGTCATTCTAATGCCGCGTACAAACGATCGGAATTTCCGACAACAAATGTTCAATGGGAGCTTGTTGTCTGAAATTCCGACCGTGTGTAGGATCCATCGAACATTTGCTGTCGGAATTTCCGACAACAAAAATTTGAGAGCTGATTCTTAAATTTTCTGACAACAAATTTGTTGTCGGAAATTCCGATCGTGTGTACACAATTCCGATGCACAAAATGTCACGCATGCTTGGAATCAAGCAGAAGAGCCACACTGCCTATTAAACTTCATTTTTCGCGGCTCGTCGTACCTCTTGTACGTCACCATGTTCTTGACGTTTTGAATTTCCGACAACATTTGTGTGACTGGGTGTATGCAAGACAAGTTTGAGCCAACATCCGTCGGAAAAAAATCCACGGTTTTGTTGTTGGAATGTCCGATCATCTGTATGTGTCAAAAGAGTGACAGCGCTGAAAGTTGAACATTGGCCTGGGCAGGAAGGAAGTGCTAGAAAGTGCTAAAAGTATTGAAGCAGTTAACCTCCCTGGCGGTATGATTCTTTCTGAAAAAACATGCTGAAAGCGGTACAATTATTTGCAAGGAAATTTGGTGTTTTATATTGTAGGCCTGTAATTTTTAGGAATAACTCACTTAAATCTGACCAAACAAGAATCTAATAGGCATCCCGGGTATGACATTTTTTTAAAAACAAAATTTTAAATTATAATATAATAAATAATTATAAATAATTATAGCAAGTAATAATATAATTAAAATACAAATTATTCAATAATGTAATCAACTCAAAATCACTGAAATTTGCTCAGTTGCAGAATTGTCGCTGTCATTACTTTTATTTTTTTTATGACGAATTTCCCCACAAATTGCTATCGCACAATTCTGCAAGTGATTATAATTTATTATCGCTGTTTTCTAGCTGCTCTAAAACCATTTTTGACATAAAAAGACACTTTTGGTTGCTATGGACAATCTACAGTTTTCAGGCAGAAAAAAAGGTTTTTATTATATAAAATGACATGCATGACACTGGGCAGACCACTAGGGACAAGGGGTGTGTGTTTTTTTTACATACAGTACTGTAATCTATAAGATTACAGTATACTGTATGTATAGTGTTTGTTTACTTTTTTGAATTTGGCGCCGATCTCCGCTCCCGTGCGTTGTAACGTCGCAGGGAACGGAGATCGGCGGCACAGGAGGACGCTGTGTGAATCGAGCGAGGTCCCGCTCGCTCACACAGCGCGGTGACATCGCTGGATCCAGGACAAGGTAAGCCAGCGCAAGCTGCAGGCTCTGCATATCTACCCTGAGCGTGACTCGGGGTTACCGATTTTGGTAGAAAAAATCAACCCCGAGTCACGCTCAGGGATACCGCCAGGGGGGTTAAAGGATCACTAAAGGAATTTTTTTTTAGCTAAATAGCTTCCTTTAGCTTACTGCAGCCCTGATTTCATGTCCTCGTTGGTCGTTTTTGCATTGAAGTTGCTGTAATTCTGCTGTGATCTCCACACTTCCTGGTTGTCTGGCTCCTTATGAAAAATCTCATGGCAGCTTTTCACTGTGGTCCAAGCTGTGTGTCTAAAACTCCTCAGAACCAATCAGATTCATTTTAAAAACAAAACACTGCCCTGGATTTGTTTGTTTTTGTTCTGTGGGTCTCTTTACTTCACAGAAACATGAAACCAGTTTAAAAACGAAAGTGAAACTGCAGGCACATTATATGATTGAATTTAATCTATTTTTAATCATTTTTAAAAGGAATCAGTCAACTTTTATGTCTCTATACCCTGTAAACAGTAATTTCAGTAAACATTTTTTTCCCCTTTAGTGACCCTTTAAATAACATGCTTAGAGGATGCCCCAAACCAGCCTGTGAGGTTGCCCACTTTTAGGATGTACTGTGGACAAACTGGCATTTTATAAAAGAAAAAAGTGCTAAATCATGTTTTACTGCCGCCTTTTTTTTTTTAAATACACAAACATTGTGGGGACCCTTACAATGTCTCAGATCCCAAAACCAAAGGTTTTCCTACACATTCTATAGGAGTGCCACTTAGCAGGAACCAACATGGATCTCCACAAAATAAATACCATGCCCTTATCTTTGTTTAGTGTCTGATACGGCTATCAAAGGGGGACCCTGTGCCGAGTGCCAAGAAAAAGTGCAGTCCCTTCTAAATAACCATTCCAGACCATAATTCATGATTATGGTATGGTTATATGTATGGCCAGGAAAGAGGAGGTAGCAAGCATTCTGCCACCCTACCCCCTCGAACTATGCTAGGCCCCATTTGCTCAGCATAGAAGAGGAGGGTAGTCATTCCTGGCAGGAATGGTGGCTGATATCATTGACCAAATATGGATTTGGCCATATTTGGTCAATGATGGCAACCAGCAACCCGCCCCTTCATTTACATTTAACTGCTGGCTGGGGATAGCCTGGCCAGCAGATGGAAGGTGGGAGGGTGTATCACTGATTGTATACCTCTGCTGAATGTTCGACTTCCTGCTGCAGCTGGAGGTCCTGCTCGGTGGATGGGTGAACACCTAATTTAGTTTGTCTGTGCGCCAAACGCTGGACAGTGAAAGTTCAAACCAAATCCTCTATCAGTTTGAACTTGAACCTCATCCCTATACATAACATACATTTATTTTCACCCTGTAATAAAGCTGCAGTAATACTGTTTTTTATAAAAACAATAGCCATGCTATAAAGCGACACTTTGGACTAGATTCACATAGATCAGCGGATCTTTAGATCCGCGTGATCTATGTGATTTAAGATCCGCTGCCGCAAGTTTGAGAGGCAAGTGGGTAATTCACAAACCACTTACCTCCAAACTTGCGGCGGCGGATCGTAAAACCCCCGGCGGAATTAAAATTCCGCGGCTAGGGGGAGTGTACTATTTAAATCAGGCGCGTCCCCGCGCTGATTTAAATGAGCATGCGCCGTCCGCGAAATTACCCGGCGGGCATTGCTCCCACTGACGTCGCTAGGACGTCAGTGGTTTCGGCGTGAGCGTAACTTGCGGCGCGCGGGTTTCTGAATCGGCGTACACAAACGACGTAAAAAAAACAAAAATCGACGCGGGAACGACGGCTATACTTAACATTGGCTGCGCCTCATAGAAGTAAGTATACGTCGGAAAAACCGCTACGGAAACGTCGTAACAACACTGTGTCGGGTCCGCGTACGTTCGTGAATTGGCGTATCTCGCTGATTTACATATTTCTCAGCGTAAATCAGCGAGAATGCCCCCCGCGCCATTTTTAAATTGCAGGTAAGATCCGACGGTGTAACACAGTTATACCTGTCGGATCTTAGGCATATCTATGCGTAACTGATTCTATGAATCAGGCGCATAGATACGACCAGCCTAAGTCAGAGATACGACGGCGTATCAGGAGATACACCGTCGTATCTCTCTGTGAATCTAGCCCTTTCTCTTTTTATACACTTAAAGGCACCACTGCAAAGAAAAGGGTTAATACATACCCCTCTATATCACTGGTCAGTTCAGACATACATTACACACTTAGATCAAGGGGAAGAAAGTATGAAAGCACATGGTGGTGCGATTTCCCTATGGTACAAGCTTGCCTGCGGTATGTGTGCACGTTACATCAACTTTAATCAATATAAAGACAGCCAAGAGATTGCGTGTAATTAGTTTCAATATAGGTCAGCTTCTACAGCAGCTTTGGGGTCTGGCTCTCTAGCTACGTAATGACTGGTGCCGTGTCCCTTTAGTAGTTAATCACTGGAAAGGAAGAGAATAATTGATCTATAGAGATTTACCTCTAGCAACAATAGCCATGTTTAAATGATGTGCTGGGGAAGAAGAATTCTAATAAATACAAATGTGTACTGCCACAATAATGTTAAGACACTGTTGAACCCTTTGTAAAGTTGATAACAGTTGTGCAAGTGTTCATCTTGTGACATAAGAGTAGTACATGTCTGAGCTTGGCTGTACCAAAGCTCAACAATAAAGGTAAATGTAAAAGCAAGAAACTACGGTATTGCTGGAGGGGGTTGGTATTCATAGAAGCTCAGGCCGTCAGACGGGATCATGCTATTCAATAGGGGTCAATTCTTACCAGGGCAATGTTCTTGGGATCCACTCTATAGGGTTCATACTGCTTAAAGCGGGGTTCCAATCACATTTTGCACTTTTTAAAACTAAGTTATTTCATTAGGCAATTCCATTGTACAAATAATTTGACTTACTGTGTCCAAATCCGTCGCTGATCGCCCAAGTTTTTGCGTAACGATACTTTTAAATGTAGTTCTCATTTTGCTTGTGGGCATGTGAAGCCCGCAAGCACTTAGGCCGCATACACAAGATCGGTTAAACCGATGAGAACGGTCTGATGGATAGTTTTCATCGGTCCAAACCGATCATGTGTGGGCGCCATCGGTTATTTATCCATCGGTTAAAAAAAAGCCAACTTGTTTTAAATCTAACCAATGGATTCCTAACCGATAGAAAAAAAGCGATCGTCTGTAGGCACAACCATCGGTTAAAAATCCACGCATGCTCAGACTAAATTAGGGGACAGGAGCGCTTGTTCTGGTAAAACTAGCATTCGTTATGGAGATAGCACATTCATCAGGCTGTAACAGACAGAAAAGCGCGAATCGGCTCTAACCAAACTTTTACTAACACGCGGTAACACGGAATCAGCAAAAGCAGCCCCAAGGGTGGCACCAATGGATTTGACCTTCCCCTTTAAAGTGCCGTCGTACGTGGTTTACGTGTCCACATTCTGACACGATCGTTTTTTTACGATGGTGTGTAGGCGCGACTGACCATCACTCAGCTTCATCGGTTAACCGATGGAAAAATCCATCAGACCGTTCTCATCGGATGGACCGATCGTGTGTACAGGGCTTAACTTCCTGAATAGTGCTGACCAGCCGTGACGATCGGTGCATGATGACCATCATGCACCGCCTGTCCCGCCCCATTCTCGGGTTGCCATCACAACGGGCGGCGATGTCGGAATGTGATGGCAACGAGGATAACACAAACAGTGTAAGAAGCAGTGGCACTGAAATCTTCATTGAATCGCGTCACTTCCGGTTTTGAAGTGCCGCGATTCTAGCTGTAGGGGAAGCACACTGCATCCTGGGAAATTATGACACATATTTCCCAGGAGCAGTAGTGCACTGA